>NW_028262290.1:124598325-125241450 GCF_047370975.1 Nipponia nippon
TCTCTGTCTACCTTGGGGAATATTGTTTTATTGGTTGTTAGTGCTACTCTTAAGAGAAAGACTTGCACTTGCTTCTAAGTGTGTTGTAAAGATTATGCCAGACACTGGCCATAATTAATGGTGAAAATGATGTTTTTTCTTACCTAATAGTAGTTTAAATAGATTATAAAATACAGTTCTTAGGACATGATATACGGGATTTTGTTGCTTTCAGATCTTTGCCTTTCTTCCTGTATGGCTTTCAGATAATTTACGTTTTTCTTGCTGCTCAAGCTTCTGTCCTCCAAAAGCATTTTTTTTCGTGTGATACTGTGGGCTTTGTTTTTTAAAAGTTCTTTTGACCAACTTGCAGCTGAACTTTAATGTATTAATTCTTCCCAGAAAAGATACCTCAAGGAAATCTGCAAGAAAGCAGCCAGTTACAATAGTTAACTTACTCTTTTAAAAATGAGAAAAAGAAAAAATCTTACATTGTATGTTAGGTACCAGTGAATTGCAGCCTCTTTTCATCCTCTTCCCCCATTGCTTCCCTATTTCTAATTTCTTTTTTGCTGCATTGTGTCTAACCTACTTTGTAAACTGTTTGAATCAGCAAATGTCTGAATGCTTCTCAAACACTTTCGGCTAGTAAAGTTCTATAATAATACAATAAATGAACATTGTTTACAGAAGTAGCTGATCTCTAATAGAATAGTCTTTTATGTTAACTTCTGTACTGCAGTAAATACAAGAGAGAACTGTGTATGCAGTAGCTAGGCATGGATGCAATTTAACATTCAATCTCTTTCTCCCTCTCTGTTTTTTGAAGGCCTGAATGTGATGAGTTGGCATTAACCTAGCTTGAAACCTTAAAATACAGCTGTGATCTGTTTCTGAGTTTCTAATCAACGTTTACACTCACAAAATAGGTATAAACAGGCTCTCTTTCAAGCAGAAGTTAAATTTTTGCCTTCAGAGTAGCCTTAGGGACACTCTAAGTCTCCCTCTCAGTGCACAACAATATGACAGGTTGCTTTCACCAGTTTTCATCTCTTCTCCTTTGCCCAGATTAGACACGATTACTGTTTGACAGTGCAGTGATGACCTAACGTGCTTAGTTCATTGGTCATCTGGTATCCTGTTAGTAGTCTTGATTCTAATCTTCATGGCCTGTATCAGCAGCCCCTTCAAAACCCATTTTCTGATCTTGTAGTATTCCATTCGCTCATCTTTACGCTGGGAATGCCTATTGTGTGGTCGAAACAATTGTTCCAGAGTTGTTTGATTTTCTGTGTCTTCAGAGCTTGGATTTGTAAGAATAGAAAGCTGAAACTGAAGAATCATTTGTTGTGCCTTGCTATCTGTACAGCCGCATTCCCTTCTCAATGAGAATAAATAAAGAAATAGGAATGAGTTAGCTTCTTTTCAGACTTCAGTCAATTTGAGATGAAATCTCTTGACCTCTGGTGTTTACTACAGAGGATCAAGAGACTGCTGAGCTTGCTTTCCATGCAGTATTTGAGAGGTCTGTGGTTCTAGTGCTTTATAGTAAGCCTAAGGGAAATCTGAAAAGCAGTCTTACTCTTTAATTATAAGCAGCTGCTCACCTTGGATAGCCCAGCCAGCTGTTGAGATTCTAGATTTGAGACATGCCTTTCGCATCAGCTGTAGGACTGATACCATTCCTGAACTTTCTACCAAAAACTTGGGCTTCTTGAGAGCCTGTGTACATTGACGCCACTGCAGACTTCAGTGTCATGTCACGATACCTAGTGGAGAGCTTGGCTGAGCTGATTGCGGTCTAGTTGCTGTCAGAGATCCTTCCCACTTGTGCAGGCATTAGGTATATAATCCAAGGTAGCGGTTCAGAATCCCACTAGAGTTAGTACAGAGGGAGGTGCATGTTCTGCAAGCCATGGACACTATTACTTTAGCCACCAGATAACAATTAAGAGGTTTGCTGTCCTTCGGACTTTGTGTCCTGCAGGCAGACTTCACAGGAGTTGACCAGTGATGACAGGCTCTGTTTAATGGCAAGAACAAGTCTAGCGTTTGTGGCAGTGTGTTGTAACTCTCTTTCCTTCCCCAGTTATTTCCTTCTCCCCAAGTCCTTGTTTGTCAGTGAGAAGTCTGCCTCTTTTCTAATATCAGTTAACAAACTCGAGGACTCAGGGCCAGCTGAAGATAGTTACATCTCATGGTATATGTGCTGAGTTGTATTTGCCAAGGGAGCATACTTGGCTTCTGTCTGATATGCCGATTTCACATTAACAGCATGAGGAACTGTGCAAGGCACAATTACCTGGCCAAAACATACACAGGTGCTGTAGGAGGACATCTAAACTTCAGCTCCTGATGTTGAATGTCACCTAGATCTAAAATGGATATCTTCTACTAAGATTCTCTTAGTCACAATTTCTGCTTGTCATCTTCAAGTTGATGAAACTTCTGAGTCTTTCCCTTCCCTGTCCCCTAGTCTACTTTCTTACGCTGGAAAAGCTATTATTTCCTGTATGAAGGACTTCATTGCCTTATGGGACCTAAAATCATGTACCTTCAGGTAACACTGCCCTTTCCTTTACTCATAACTAGCTACTTACTTTTGGTGATGCTTTTAGAAAGTATTCCTTCTGCTTTCAGTTGCTGTGTACTTTTTCCAGGCTTACTGATAAGTCTTGGTGGCTTAGTTTTACTTTATGCTAATACAGCTGTTTTTTCCCAGTTGAGATACCTAGAGAGACCTATTTCAAGTTGCTCGTTCCTGACTTCCAACCTAGGCATTATTGCTTCCCTCCCCAGGTCTTATCTGAAATGCTGCCATAGCCAACACCGTTTTTTTCCCCATCCATGATGCCAAAGAAGGCTTAATTTTTTTATTGTCAGGACCCGATACTTGGACTGCCCAGTAGGTATTATCACAAAATGCTGGAAAGGCACAACTGTCTTTGTCCAGTGACTCTCCAGCAGGTAGCAGTTTAAGGCATCGTAGCCAAACAGTTTGTGGAGGCACTCTGTTGTTGTCTGAACGCGTTCCCGTAGCGATCCCATAAATGAAAGCTTGAGTTCTCACAAATATCTGCATTCCTGGTAGCTGGAGTGTTTTTACATGCATCTCATCATCTTTGAGGTATTCACGGTTGATTGATAGAATGTAGGTCAGCAGCGTATCTGAGGGTTCTGCAAAAGCCTGACTTGTCTGTAAGCATACAGAACACGTTATCCGATGATCTCAAGGGTCTTTTCCAGCCTAAATGATTCTATGATTCTATCCCTTGTCACCCATTGTGTGACCATACAAAGATGGCAAGACTAGTTGCATGGCAGTAATTAAAATTCTTTAAGAAATGCACAGATAGGTCCCCTTCCTGTCCTTCCTGCTTTTTCTGAAGTTCCTTTTCACTGAGGTTGACAGAAAACAATGTCACAGAGTCAGATGCACTGTCTCTCAAACTCCTGCAGTAATCATGGGGAAGGTTGTCTTGCAGTTGTACCGCTGTGAAGGCAAAAATGTCACAAGCAGCAAACTGTTATCTGTAAATACTGTAATGTATCCAAACGTGGTTTAAGTCTCATCCAACTTAGAGAACCTCTGCTGTTGCTTTAGTTACTGGTAACCTGTTTTCTGCTCAAAAAGATGAAAAAGATTTAATCAAAACCACTGGAACTTACTGAATGCACTGATACATCTCAAAAGTATGACAAAGGAAACCTCCTGTTTATTCCACGCAGTTTTAGCATAAAAGCTGAAGTATGTTTTCCCCAAGTGCAGAAACCTCTCATCTTGTTTTAATATCTGTCATTTATGCTGTAACTGGAGTATCTAATAAAATTTAATACTTCTAACCAATATGTGAATTTAACATATTTAGTATCTCTAACTTCTAACAGCAAAACTAGATGTGCCCCCTAAACCTAAAAGAGCTCCCAAGGCCAAGAAGGTGGAAACTGTAAACTCTGACTCGGATTCAGAATTCGGCATTCCAAAGAAGACTGCAGCACCCAAAGGTAAGAGTTTTGGTGCTGTGCTGCTCAAGACTCACGTCTGCTCTCTGGCACACAGGTTCACAATCATTTTTATGAGGAAGCAGAACTGGTGTCTCTAAAATTAGAACCACATTGATTTATTAGTAAATTTATCGCTAGTAGGTTACTCGGCTGTGAGCCTTTTCTGGGACAAATACAGCCTACTGACTTTTCTTGACAAACAATGCGTGAACTTTTTATCTGACCTTTGCTGTTGGGAATGTATTTAATAGCTCTTTCCCCCCCCCCCCCCCGCTTTTTTGGTTCATCAGTTCTACTGGATACTGCTTACTTTCTTTGATCTCAGCTTTTTACAAGACAGTAGAATTCTGGTAGTAATTCTAGTAGGTAGCATTTTCTGGTTTTTTAAACCAATTCTTTGGTATTCCAATTCTCAGTTGTCAGAGTCCTCCCAAGACAGCACACCAAGCGGTGTAATCAGAGGAGTCTGTAAAGGATGTGCCAGTGTTGATAGTTGAGGTTAACAGTAAATTTACTGAATAGTAAAGGTGAATTAATGCTGTGTAATCAATACAGAAGGTGGCTGAGGACTTGTAGTACTTCAGAAGTCAAGAAGTCATTGATCTAATGAAGATTGTCCCTGTCTTGAACCGACAGCTTGAACTGCTAGGGTGAATGGTAACTTTGGAAGAAGTATAACAGCAGCTTTAAAACTGAGAAAAGAAAATATATTGTATTTTACGGCTGTTGTGAAGAAGCTTGAGTTGTAAATTAAATTTGAACTTTAACATGTAGACATACTGAAGTAATTTCGCTAGGTTTTTTTTCAGTTTGCTTAACTCTGGAGCTTTATTTAAAAAAAAAAAAAAAAAAGAAAAAGAAAATAAAGTCAAGTACTATTCTTTCACCTAGGAAAAGGTAGAGGGGCAAAGAAAAGAAAAGCATCCAGTTCAGAAAATGAAGGTGAATACAACCCTGGGAAGAAAACACCTAAATCGACGCCAAGCAAGGTCAGTTCCACCAATGCTCTTTTCTCCTGGTAAAAAGAACCTAATGGCTTACTTTACATAAAAGGTACCTGCTCTTATCGGTTGCTAATGTGATAATGGGGGTTTAGGCATGTTTACACATTAGATGTTAGAGAAAGTTTCCTTCAATTCTGAGTATTAAAAGGGAAAATGTACGCAGCATCACAACTGATCTGTCTTTTCTTTTCTAAAGAAATCCAAGAAGGCCGCTTTTGACCAGGATTCCGATGTGGAAATCTTTCAGTCAGGCTTTGCCTCCGAAACTGCCCCAAAGCCACGGACAGGCCGGGCTAGAAAAGAAGTGAAATATTTTGCAGAGTCTGATGAAGATGATGATTTTGATATGTTTAATTAAGTGCCCAAAGAGCACACAAATGTTTTCCAACAAATATCTTGTGTTGTCCTTTTGTCCCTTCTGTCGCAAACTTTTGTACATTTGACTTATTTTATGTGATAATGTAATTGATGGTTTTTATTATTGTGTGTAGGCATTTTAACATTTTGTTCTTACACCTACAGTTTTATGCTCTTTTTTACTCATTGAAATGTCATGTATTTGTCTGACTGGCTTGTAGAGATGTTCTAGACAGCTGTGCTAAAGCACATTTTAATTGTCATGGTTGCAAACAGCAAACCTGCTTTTTGAAATGAAGTTTAAACATTAAAAAATGGAAAACTACCGTGTGTGTGTAAAATTTGGACTAGAGGGACTACTTCTACGCAGTTGTTTTTTTTAAAATAAATATATTTTATTCTTTGCCAGGAGACTCCATGGAAAAAGGTAAACAGTATATGAACATAGAAAGCATTGTTAAACAATCTCAATGTACAAACAGAGCCAGTGAAAGTACATCACAGACTTGCTAGAATATATAAAAAAAAAAATCCACTAGTGCTTTAAATGAAACCTAAGAAACTGACACTTTAAATCTGTTAACCATTCTACCACAGTTTTCGCTCTGCTTCATGGTGATTTAACAAGGCCAAGAAGGCAGATTCTCTCCTTGTGTTTCTGGAAGTCCTAGCTGTACTTCCCTAGCACCTGGAAGGCCGGATAACCCAGCTAGTTCCTGGCAGTTGATTCTTAAGGAAATACCCTAGACTCACTGATTCAAAAGCTGTAAATGAGTCTGCTGGTTATCATCCCATCAAGTTTCCCTAATGGCTTGTGAACAAGTAAACAAAAACATGGTAACACTGAAAAGCATTTCTGCCTTGGAGGCTATCATTACTGTAGAAATGGAGTAGCTAATCCTGTAGCTAGGTCACCAGCTAGGTAAGAAACCACTTCTTTAAAGTTTAAAGTGACATTAACAGTGGAACAAATGACATCCGAATAACTGAGCTGGCAGTTAATGCTGACACTGATGTCTTTTCTGCTAGTGCAGTGAATTTTTGTATACTTTTTACAAGGAAAGAGATGCAAACTGAGGGCATCAAAGACAAGTTTTCATATTAAACTAAATCAGACGGTCCTTTAAGCTTCCTTTTCTGGATGTGTACAGTAGTCCATTTCATATGGTTGGTGTCTTGATTGGTTTAGGTATGAGAGGCAAAAGGAAAGCACCAAACATCCAGTATAGAAAGTACAGCCATACATCTGTATGTACAAAGTCATCAGAAATGCAACCAGAATTTAAAGTTTGAGATCTGTCTTGTCACCATGCGGTCTTGAACGTTCAGAGGAGAAAACAGAAGCTTAACTATTTTTTTTTTTTTTGCATGAAATGGCTGATTTAGAGTTTCAAAAGTTTGCATTTTCTAGTTTTAAGAGTTTAAACAGCAAGGAGTATATATCGATACATATGAAAATTTCTTGGTCCTTGTTGAGTTTTTATCTATATATATATACACATATATAGATATATATTAAGTCCAGAAACTAAGCAGCAGTAAAAATGTTTTTCTTGCTTTTCATCCCTGTACATAAGGTATTAGGAATGTCTGAAGTCGCTGGAAAATGTCTTATTGCACCATAGGGGATTGACTGACACTGCTGTTATCCACGGAACTGGGTGAGATACTAGGACTGTGTTCTGCAGTATTTCCATTTGAGGTTGGTGTCAGTGGTTCGTGTCCTTCAGAGTTCTCCAACATTTCCTGAATAAGAGGTGGCATGGATCCAGGAATTTCCATTTTCAATGTAATGACACGTTCTGCACCTGTAAAAAGCAAACAAAAAGTCCATTAGTATGATTCGTACAATTTCCTTTTTGTTAGCATCATCAGTAGTAATTTCAGGGTACGTTATTTTAATGGATTTGGTGTCTCCTTCTATGCTGCCTGCGTACAAAATCATGTAAGTGAACTACTTCATTCATTATGAGAGAAAGGAGTTAGATGAGTTCTCCTTAACAAATTAATTTAAAGTTATGACATAGCAACTGATACGACAATACAGGTAAACTGGATGAACGGCTTCTTTTCATAGAAGGAACCAAAACGGCATTAAATGATACTGAAAAATAAATTCAACCGTGATCCTGTAGACGCCTTTATAAATTGGAATATACTTCACAGTTTTTAATCTGTACTGGATCTGCAAAGACTACAGAATGACAAAAATTCTGGCTGATTTGTGTTAAATAGGTGAGGCCAATCCTGTGAGAGAACTGCAGTGATCTAAGTCAGAACGTTTCTTTCCCACATGGAAAGCTGTGAAATAAGAATCAGAATTTAACAAACCATCGTTTTATAAAAGAGCAAATTCAGGCAAATGGATACCTTTTTTGTGAAGCTGCCTACTGTAGTTTTCAGGCGTCTTCTCTTGTGCTAATTAACCATAGAAGTACACAGAAACACTAATAAACATTCAGCTACTGAGGGCCGTAAAGAGACAGGAGTAGTTTGGAATTACACCTCAAATAAAGTGAAGATACACAGTGTGGAACAGAATCTTTACTGAGGCATGAATGTGCTTCACATATTTTGCTGCTGACGGCAAAAAAGATTTTCCTTGTCAGGACAACATCAGACAATTCAGAGCCATAAACCTCCAGGCTCAAATATTTGGTCTAACATGTTGCATAGGATTCCTGATCATCTCAAAATTTGAGTCTAATCGAATAAGCATCTGTGATTTTTAAAAGCGAAGGAAGGCAAGAAAAGCTAACAAAATTAAAGAGAAAATAGTCTGGTGATTGAAGAAACATTCCAGAGGAGAGAACCTTTGGGTATGTGCTGCGTATCCCCGCTGCTGCCATGTCCCTGCTGGAGAGAGCACGCTGCCCTGCACGGCGGCGACCCCAGCGCTCAAGTTCGTGCCTCAACTGAGGAGCTTCAAAAATCACCTACCCAGGCAACGACCAACTCTCTGCGTGAATGCTGATTAGGTCGGCTCTTAAATAACTGTTGGGAACAAAGGGGCAGGTACTATAATTGGAAAGAAATTAACACAGAAAGATGCGGAGAGCTTCTCTGAAACCCAGCTGTAGCCAGAGCAGTGTTGACGAACTGAATTTGGCCACGTTAAATATCTGCTTTACTGCTGTTAGGGAGCAGGGGTCAGC
Organism: Nipponia nippon; assembly: GCF_047370975.1. Taxonomy (NCBI): domain Eukaryota; kingdom Metazoa; phylum Chordata; class Aves; order Pelecaniformes; family Threskiornithidae; genus Nipponia; species Nipponia nippon. The sequence continues at coordinate 124,606,826 of NW_028262290.1, forward strand.
GGCAGCACCAAGCCTTGGTGTGGTCAGGCCAGCGCAGACCCACAGGAATTTTTTCACGTCTTGCAAACTTCCAGTTCAACAGTGGGATAAGAGAACTCGGCAGCCGCTCTCTTGCTGCAGGCCCACCAGCGCTTACTGCTTGTGTTACAATTCTTCTAAGGCCGCAGAAGAATGCCGCTGCATAAGGAACTCTGGTCTGAGGAGATGTTCTCAGTCTTTTCCATTCCTGCTTACTTCGGTCATTGCTTTCAGGGATCACGTACCATCAGGAGTCATTATCTTCTAATGTCCATCTTTTCAAATGAAACTTGAGACACACCCACCCCTCCAGGACATCACCAGTCCTTTGGTAGGATTTAGTTTTGCTATAAAACATTAACGATATAATTAAAGTTAAATACTTATGTCCGAATGGAAAGAAGGATCCTTTCTTGTGCACTGAACATAGACAGAGCCGTGATCTTGAGGAGCTGGAGGGCTCTGGCAAAGCAGCAGGAAAGCGGAACTAGATTTCCCACAAGAAAGAACAGCAGAAGGAAAGCGCTCCCCTAAATCTTTGTATAGCTGAGTACTGCTGTAAGTTTATTTTGGAGATTAAGGTGGGTGGAGCTTGCTTTACTTGAGGGTAAACAGCAAGCTTTAGGGAACCTGGTAAGCGGTTCCTTTTTAGGATACTTTTTCCTTCCAGCTCTGGTGTTTCCCTTCTAAGTTATTCTTTTGGTACTAATCAAGCCAATTAAAAATTGCTGACTTCTTTTTATAAATGTAGCTATAGCTTAATCTTTTAACTTAGATATATATTGTTCAAAGTATAACACTTCAGGTTTTAATGTAAAACAAACAAGTGTATTTATTTGAGCAATTTAACTGCTATTCTTTTTCCCTGAAGTCTTCTCAAAAACCATGTCAAAGGGAATTATTAATTTCTTCAAAAGCACAAACCCCATCTCTATAGCTACATAGGTACCTGTACATACAAGCTCATGTGCTTGCTTATCCATCAGGGGTAGCAATTCTGTAGTTAAGTAAGCAGAGTAAGGAGGTGGAACTCCGTCAACCACTAAAAAAGAGAACTTGTACCCCTTCAGACTCTCTGTGTTCAGGCTGGTACGGCTCCGCTACTGCTCCCCCGGAGTCTGGAGGTGAACATGTGTGAAACAGCTGGACACGTCTGAAACGGGGTCTTGGGGAGATACAGGGGCACGCAAGCGACAGGGGCACAGTCACCATCGAAGGCAGGGCGCGGGGCAGACCAGGCGTGCCCAGAGGCTGCCAAGGAGCCGACACACCGCTGACCGGCCACTGCTGCTTTGAGAGCAGTGGCCCACCTCCCCCTCTCCGGCCGCGCGTGGCGAGGGGCAGAGCGCTAGGCGGGGAGCCTCGCCGATGCAACGAAAGCGTTCAACTGTACCCACGCTTTAAAGAATTCATGTGCTAGCGCTGAGACTGTGTGGGTTTCACACGATCGCTCAATCACATACGAGACTACACAAAACATTAAAACAAAACCGATCCATGTGTAAGCATGGTTACTTTGGATTAGAGATCCTGAATCTCCAAAATCCTGGGTCAAATCAGTTCCAAACCTTTAGTGCGTCAGATCACAGGTTAGGGGAACTTTGGATGCACGAATGTTTTCTGCTGTCTGTAAAGTGACTTTGTTTTTTTGAAAGCGGTCAGTGACACAAAGCGCATGTTGACCCACATCCCCTTGTAAACACTAACACAGGTTTCATTCAGGTGTTTGTCTTGTCTTAAAATGACTAACAAAGAGCTCACACTAATGATTTGCTAGCCTACTCATACCAAAGCCATCATTTTCACTGCAGGTTGCATGAAGAACATAGCACCGTGTATGCTTAGAGCAGAACCAATTTAAACGCGGGAGCGACATAAAGAAGAAGGGAAGAGAAAGGTCACAAGGACCTTTCTTAGATATATTAAAAAAATAACGACCCAGGTCTCCAGGCCGGTTTCCTCTGAAACGTAACGCTGACTCTACTGCTGAATTATTGGCAGACACTGTACCTTTTGCGCTGATGCTACGAAGATCTGTGATTTTCATTAAGATCTTTGGGAACATATGAGGCTTGTTGGGTCGTCTCTTTCGGATATAAATTTTCAGTGCTTCAAGCAACGGTTCCTGAAGCTTATCCACTTTCATTGGTTCTTCAAGGTCCTGGCGATCTGTAGAAAAGTATCATATCACTCATATGATTTTTAAATATTTTTTATTTACGAACTCCAAATCACAGAAGCTCCTCCATGTTCTTGATTAGAACTCCATGAATTTCATCTTTCTCTCCACTTATGACCCACACTCTGTAGCGAGTATCCCATAGGAAGAGGATAAACCATGGCTTTCTGAAACCCAGATTCCTTTTTCCCTCGGTGACTGGGAAGGGTTGTCATTTGAGTGGTCCAGAATTACCAGTTTGCTCTTGCACCTCCCTCCCCAAGGGGAAAACACCTTGCTGCAAACAATATTTCAGAATTCGTTTCGTACGCGTCATTGATGAGCTACCTAGGTATACAAAGAGATTACAGCTAATGCATTTTTTGTATCGATACCAAAATAAAGTGAGTTACCATCAGGTATCGGCAGATGGCAGTGCTAGCTTGAGTGACAACAAATGTCACCCATAAACCAGGGTGCACCAGTCACATATTAATGACATCTCACAACCCATCAATGCTTTTGATGGGTTATGGTTAGAGACACATAAAATCGGAATGATTTTGTACTAAAGGGCCACTGTCAACAACACCTGACTCTTGTTTTTTTAAACATTCTCTAGCAGCACCCAGTTTTTATTTCAACAAAATGGCCCAACTAAACAAAGTGTGTTGCTATTGCTAGTCCAGAGTCTGCAAAGGAGGTGACTGGGTGATTAAAATAACAGAAATTTACGGAGGATTTTGGAAATTATCTGAGTTGGCTTTTGGTATTTTAGAACCACGGTTTTACCTGACAACGTCCCTTTCAAGTTGTAATCGGCCTCCTCCCTCAAATCGTGTCATCAGTGCCACTACGCTAATTCCAAGGTACAATCTGGGGTTTTTTTCTAAAGAAAGTTATCACCAATGACTTCGGTGTGAATGTAGCTATATGCACATCCGTGCAATTGTATTTATCAGTAAAAGCTGCGTAACAGGCATCTTGCCGTAACGAAGGTCGTTCATACAGGTACCCATGTACCGCTTATAAAAAAATGCAGCAGGACAGATCCTTTATCAGGCGAATAACAGGATCGGTTGCTTGACGGAATGATTTGATCCATTTAAAGACGTATCAATAATAAAACCAATAACTACCACCAGTGGAAAACAAACCTTTAGCGTTAAGTGGTTTATATAACATATACAATAATATTACATATATACTTTATATAAAATATAAAGCAAAACAAGTAAAACATAAACGAAGATCTTATCATGTCTGTCATTTTCAAACGCATCCGAGCTCATGCTGTACGATACCTCCACAGATTAAGCAGATGGCACTAAGGAGACCTGTTTCTGTATCATCCATTTCCAAAGGCAGGAGCTGGTTGGCAAACGTGAACACGAGATCAGTCAGGGGGCCAAATCCAGCGTTGTGCATCTGAGTTCGGTTTAGGGTAAGGCCATCTGAAAAGGTCATGGTGTCTTGTTCTGGTGTGTATCTTGTGCAAATTCTAAGGATCTGTGGAAAGATAAAAAGAAAAAAAAAAGAAATCTGAAGAATTCAATCCATGAGAGGTTTGTTCCATTTTCTCAACGCGGCAAACGACCCACAGAACTGCAGTACGCAGTCACGTTGAAACAATCCAAAATCAGGCTCCGGTTTGTTCAGTTCTAGTAGCACAAAAATTCTCTGGAACAACATAAATATACACAATTGACTATGGGTATTTTTTATAACGGAAATTTAAGAACAGAAATTTTCCCCCTAGTTATGAAATAATCAAAACTTCTACGCAATTCTCACTACTTATGTTGCCAACATTACCGCAATATTCACATAAACTGCTCTTTAATTAGTATGCTATAAGCACCTCACTATGAAACACTATTGCACTGCTGATTCAATCCAGCAAGATCATAAGAATATCTCACCTCTTCGAACGTACACAAATTTCATTGATTCTGGGGATCAATTTTGCACGACAGTGCTTCCCTGGGTCGTGTCTTTGGTAAGGACAACGCGTCTCTGCGGTGTCTTGTGGGAGCGAGCGCGGACAGCTGTGAGTCGGTGACAGAGGCAGACCCTAACTCGAGCCTTGGGCCGCCTGCTTTTCTTCTGCGAGAGCGGCTAGGAGAACGCCACACGCGAAGGCAGCCCCGGCGCGAGGGCTCCCCGGAGAGCGGGGCAGAGCCCTCCATCTCCCCAGCGGCTGCGGTGACGGTCTCCGCGGAGCGCCGCTTGTCCTGCCAGCCTGGGAGCTCGCGCCTGAGCGGGTTATCAAACTCTGAACCCCGAGACGGCGGCATGCGGGGCTGCCGCCTGAGGAGTTGGCCCAGCTTTTCGTCTTTTACGGTCGTTGTTGACTTCCACGTGCCGTAACACCGAACCGCCTTGCCAGCCAGCTGGCCTCCAGACTTCCCTGGGGCTCTGGCGCTTCCCTCATCCCCAGTCCCGGGCAGGGGTGCCGGGAAGGGTGCAGCCCCTGCCCGCCTGGTGCAAAGCAGATCTTCCCGCTGCTGACGGTGTCACTCGCTCCTGTGGAAGCCCGGACAGCGTTGGTTTTGGCAAGTTAACTTGTGTGACGCCAGCCACCCAGCACTGACCCCAGATGAAAGAGCGTTGGAGGGGAGGATGGGGGTTCACGCCTCCAACTGGACACGGAGGAATGCAAAACACATGAATAAAACACTGAGGATGCTCTGCATTTTGTTAGTAAATGCCTCTGGGGCAACCGCAGCGTCCGTAGCGCTGTCACAACGGAGGTGCGGCAGCAGCACAGCCGGAGAGAGCAAGTGTGCGAACGCTTTCGCCTCTCAGAGCGAAGCCGGGGTGTGCCCCGTGATAGACTCCGCGCGGCACGGGCTCACTTGTGCAGCTGCTATTAATGAACACTGCCTTAAGGAGCAAATAAAAGAGATGTCCATCATGTTGACATATTTCTGTTATATACATCAATGCTTAATGTTTAAAATAATCAGAGGTGGGAGAAGGCTTATCCCTAAAGTAAAATAAAATAAAACCTTGCAGAAGTCTAGCTGATTAGCTGAGCTAAGACTACAGCCGTATTTTTTCAGGGCTTGACTGTATTTATTTCCCACACAGCCATCCTACTTTGTTTTAAAGATTCAACAAAAAAGATTTACACGAATGTAAGTGAGCACAGGGCGAATTTTAATTATTCCTAAAGCTGTGGAGGCTGTGAGTCAGAGGCCCCAGCGCTTGGCAGCTGACCAGTCTGGGCTTGGTTCTCCCACTTTCATCTTTCCCTGGCAACACTGCTCCAAATAAGCAGGGAGGAGAATGAGGAGGACATGGCATGTAAGAGACCTACGGGGAAGCTTTTATTTCTCTCCTTAAATCCCTCAGTAAGAGACTTAATAGGGTGTATTTCTGCAGAAGGCTCTTCAATGATTTTTCTCTCTCAGCCATAATCTTATCTCATGTTGTGGCATACGTTGAAGCACTGAGACTCCATGGTTGGACAGGCGTGTTTCACGTTCCCTACCCCTGAATCAGAACAAGCTCTTCAAATTACTTGAATCAATGACGAAGAGAGGCACAAATACAAACGCACAGCACTCAAATTCTTCACTGGCCACAAATTCCCCACTAATATAAGTGATCTTAAAAGGCTGCTGGTAACTCCAAAGGATTTGTGCAAGAGCCAAAGTGTATTTCAGGGTTATTAGCAGAAATTAACATTATAAAGTATGGCACCCTGTCTAAAGAGACAGCATGTTACTGTATTCTGCACTGTCAGTAACCACCAGCAGTTCTCTCCCCTAAAGTTCGCTGTTGGTTATCCTTTTAAATCATTAAAAGGATTGTACAGAAAGGAGAAGAAACATGCAGAGTTTGTTGTTTTCCAGAAAAGCAAGGTTTGAAAACTTTGCATATTTATTGAGAAACCCAAGAGCTACTTGGTTTACTTCTTTAATGGCATGCAAGAGAAACTGGAGTGCAGCTCTTCCCGTCTGAAGCCTGCACGTACAGTAGCTGCCTTCCAGTAAGGGTGCGTGGCCTGTGATGATCAGGTATCCAACTTTTGGAGGAACAAGGCTCTGTACTTCTTAAGTGGTACTGATTTTCCCTTAACTCAGCTGGGGAGAAAGGCAGCCCCTTTTATTTCGGTGCTATTTTAACTGCTAAGCCTCAGCAACCAGAGTTCCTCCCTCCACACCCCTCAGGACTCCCAGCCCAACAAATTAGCAGAGCAGGACTTGGAGCTAAACTGGGCGACGCCGTGGTGTTTCCCGACGGCTGCCTGCAGCCTCCCCGCCAGCTGCGCAAGCAGTGGCGGCAGATACAGTTCCTCCCTATCCTCCCTCCCAGGGCAAGTGGGGATACCGGCCGCCAGCCCCGCACCGCCCAGAGGGACGGGGGTGCCCCGGGGTGGTTGTCCCAAACAACCCGGAGGCCGCACACACACCTCCTGCCATGCAACAGGCTGCTGGCTCCCTTGCTGCGAAGCTCTCCGTGCTCACCCCCCCGTGCCGTAAGCCCCACTCCGTTTGAGGGTGTGTGCTGGGGGTGCTCAGCAAAGAGCTACCAGATCACCATGCCCCAGGGCTAACGCAGAGGAAGACTTCCAGGCTGGATCCTCATCGGGAATGAGTTTGGGGTTAGGTTATTCAGCCTAGAGCCCCTGTGGGCATGCACAGAAAGGGATTTCCAGGGGCCTTACAAAATTTGTAATTAGAACATAAAGGTCCTGTGGAATTTAGTGACTTCCAAGCTTAGGCAGCAACTGGGATGGCTTTTTGCAAAAGGCAGACTTCAGGCTTTCATACCTAAATGCCGCGCCAGCCGTTAACTGGAGGAGCCGGCAGTGGCTCTGCTGGGGCGCTGGCACAGCTGAAGCTCAGCTATGTGTTTTCTGCAATGCACGGAGCTTGACTGCAGGAATCGGGTCCTTGACTGCAGCGGTCGGGCCTCAGGTTTCTCCCGCATTCCTTCGACATTATCCCACAACATGCTGTTATTAAACTCCGAGACAGATCATTTGAAATGTGGTTTGTTTTTTTTTTTTTTTTAAATTTTCGTCCTTCATCAAGTCTGCAAAACGCCATGGATATTGCTAAACCTTTCTTGGGCAAACTTCCAGTGTCAAAGTGAAGCTGTTTTCAAGCTCATATTCACTGAAGAACATATGGGAAATGTCAGCACTTCAAAATAAGAAATCATGGTATCTCTCTCCATTTTAAACTGAACCGCTGTCTAGAAGACATCCTCCTAATGTCCTCGATGTTGTTTAGATTTTGTAACCAAGCCAAGTATTTTAGTTGTCACTCTGCTCTTAAATGCCACTTGCATAAATAAGGTTCTTGCCCATGATTAAAGGGCCCTTTGTTTTAAGGAATATTTATATCTTAAAGTGTCTGGGGTTCCCATGAGCCAGTTACAAATCACAAAGCAAAAACTCTATGGGTCGCACAGAATCTAAAACCATCCAGAAAGTTGCATTTATAAAATTGTTGCTACCATAGAATTATTACTCACTTTAAACAGATTTGTTAAGGCAAGCTGGGCTTTTTTTAAGAAATGTTGTTGTTACACGCTAGCTGCCTTAGCTGGCTGGGACGGTTTCCCGAGAGGAGAAACCCAAGCAGGTGACTCCGAAGCAATGACCAAGCCTCCGCAGGGCTTCCATACCCCATCAGCACGGGTTATTCTGCACACACCAAAGCCTTCCTAGCACTAACGCGCAGGGTTTTACAACAGAAAGCAAAACTGACAGTATTAAGGACTAGCGTTCAAGGACTTCTCAGGTTTTTATCCATCGGATTTAAGACAGGCTGGACTCCGGGCTCTTTCCACATTCATTTTGCCAGAGCTCCATGAGGCTGGGGATGCTCGACCGCTGCCGGGCCAGCATACCAGCAGACAGAAGCACTCGCCTTTACGAGGGTTACTGACTGAATTTTAGTAGTATTTATCCCTGAAACTTCTGGCACCACAGCAGATGTAAATTCCATCATCCTCGATCGGCGCCTTCAGCCGCCTTGCGAGGCTTGATGTTATTTCCCTTCCAGAGGTTTTGTTTGTTTGTATATAAAACAGTTCCCTGGCCCGTACCCAGCAGAGTTTATTGAGCTCCTGGCGCCATTTCCTTTGGCAGCCTGTCGGGGGTTTTAGGCATCCACGGCCCCAGGAACCAACTGAGCAGAGCCCTTGGCAGGGTCTATAAATGCTTAAGACCCCCCATGGCCCAGAGACAGCGCTGCTGGGTGGGCAGTGAACCGGGGTCCTGCTGGCGGGGGGAGCCCGCCACCCCACCTGGCTGGGCTGGGAGCCCCACGCCATGCCTCTCGTGTGCCGCGGCTCTGGGGACACGTCCAGGGGATCGCACAGGAGAGGGATCATGAGCGCACACCGGCGAGGCTCACGGCCACGCTGGGCAGTGCTTGCACAGGAGACCCCGGGCAGCCTCTGGCAGCGGGTGCTCACGCAGCAGGAGGGGGAACGGTGCTTGCTCCACGTCTCAATGCCCAAAATAAAACGTTCAAAACACTCCTCATAATTAGGAGAACTAGCTTGCTGGGAGGGGAAATAGGCACTATTAAAACGCTGCTCTGAGTACTGAAATTTAGCTTAAATAAAGATACAGAGCTGCACTGCAATTCCGATTATGTGCGGGTGATGTGGGTTTAATGGATATGGGCATTTCACAGACAGCTCGTGCACTATGCATTACTATGCTCATGGTAATTATCCCTTTTTCTTTTTAAGCAGCACATAAAATAGTCACATAAAGCTTGTGTAAATGTCGTGCAGGAAAGTTAGGGCTCTTTGCGGCAACCATGTCTTATCTGCTCCCATTTTTGCAAAAGCCTCAGCTCCTCCTTGCTGTGGGTAGCTATGGCACTCGCTACACCCTGCTTGCTCACATGTGTCACCTTCTCCAGCTCCGTGACAAATAAAAAAGAGAATGAGCAGGCGATCGGGAATGACATGGCCACAAAGTAAAAGTAGTGAACTGTATTAAAGAATCGAGCCTTTCTATCCATTAATTAGTTGAAATAAAGTCACCATTTACCACCTGTTTCATTATTCTTTTCCTCACCTGGCAACTAGACTTTTTTATTTAGTCACTTTGATCAAAGGCTGTGAAGTGCCTTTATCTAGGCACTTCAGATAAAACTGCTAGCAGAAAGGCTACCCCTAAATACTCGGTACTGGCCAGCCAGGGCCGGCGGCGCAAGCAGTGAGAGGAGCTGCCGGGGCGACCCCGTGCCACAGGGGCTGTGTGCGCTCCCAGGCTAAGCTCCCACCACCCACCCCTGCAAAGTGCGCCAGGAGCTCGCGGGATCCTGAGCAATCACAGAATTTGGATGTGTTTTTTTCCAGCAGCTACAGAGCCAGGGCACAGCAGCAACAAATAGGGGGTGGCAGCTTACGGACTGAAGTTTTAGGGGTAAAGAATTTGGACGCACAGATTCTTGCTATATCCTGACTCCTCTCCATCATTTTTGGGTAGTTTCTGTATTAACCATTTGTTACTGGTTACAGCAGCAAAGCACAAAGCAGTTCCCACCCCATACCTCTGGCAGAATACACTCGAGGCAACGCCACAGTTTATTGATTACTCTACGCCTTTCGGTGTAAGGGGAACATAACTGTGTCTTATCAGGACAGAGCTGGTGACGACAGGCGTGCAATTGGTAACGAATGGCCCTGCCCCACGGAGGGACCACACACAGTAATGATGAGATGGTCAAGTCTGAATGAGTACCTGGACGAAGGGGACAACGAGAGGTGAATCTTGAGCACGACAAGGCAACCTCAACCTTCCCTTTTTTTATAGCCCAGAGAACGATACCCCTTCCCCTCTCCCACCCCTCTTCCTCCTTCATCGATGTCCTCTAGATGCGATTCTTCAAAACAGCTTTTGACAAAACAAGACGAAAAGGTCACAGCGGCTAACGTCCTCCTCAATATGATCCTGTTTGAAGCAATGCACTTCTAGAAATTCCAAGATTAATTACTTCAAATTCCCTAGCTTAAACTCCTGTGTCATGCCAAAAAATATATCTACAGTAGCCACCCTACCATGGGCTTTTTGGCCATGCTTGGCTCAATGAAGACCTGAAGGTTTGTGCTCAGAAGAAAATATTTAAAATACGTTTAAAACAGATTGAGAATACTGTTTTACTGAAAGTTTACTACGACCAAGAATAAGAAGCATATTTGCAACTAGAAGCCTGAAGACCTCTAAGGTCTTGATAAAGAAATGTTGATATCCCAGAGGGATCCTCTGAAGGTCAGCATGACAGAAACAACCGGAGACAAAGGGAAGGAAGACAGCTTGCCTTGACATAGTGGCAAGGTCTGGAGAAAAACTCCAAGCCCACCTGCACAGTTCCCTGCTGCAGGTTCTATGCTTCCTTATTTAAAATTAAATGACATTTAGCTAAAATCTGTACGGAGTCCATTACAGCGTCCACTGCCACCGGTGCCTGCAGCACTGGTGAAAGCAGGGGTCCTGCACACCGGAGGCTTGCGCCTGCCGGGCTCCAGGCGCACCAGGTCCCCCTCTACAACCTGCAAAAACCTCACGCTGAGGATTTGTATCTTGTTCCTAAATTAGCTCATGACCACAGGTGCAGCATGTTCCTAAAATATTATACAGTGGACTATCTTTCTAGGTATCCTTTATACAGAGCATTATGTTTTGGAGGGAGGAGGAAGGAAAAAGAATCAGATCTCTCTTCAGTCTTAATAATAAGTAAACTTTTCCAAAGTTGCACTTACTTCAAGTTAGTGCCGCAATACCAAAACGTGCCCTTCTTGCACCTACACTGAAATCCACAAACTATAAGGACTTACTACAATCTTTTGAAAAGTGTGCTCATCCCATATAACACACGTCTGCAGGCATGCTAGAGTCCACTCGGGACTATCCCAGACTGCCTGGTAAGTTCAATTTTGCAACCATAAGGCCGGGGAAGTATTTCACCCCCTCTCCCTGTCAATTACAGTTAAAAGAGCAATAGAAAATACATTAGTAGTATAACATTGATGTTAAAAATACATACCAGTATATCCAGGCAGGCTGCTTTAAGTAGAGTTATCTGGTCTGCAATGGTCAAACTTGTAAAGCCTGGCAATCGCTTTGCAAATTCCACTATTTTAATAATGCACTTTGTTGCAAGTTCACTGAATTTGTCCCAAAGCCCGAGGTCCAGTCGAACCCGATGATCTGCACTGGAGTTCTGAAAAGGCAGACAGAAGGCACCATAAATCAACAACGTCCCTTTCAGTAAATGGTTTTCAAGGGAAAGAAACAACAACTGAGTATTCCTTCCAGAAGTACTTTCTATTAACATTCCAGGCATTTTCTGCAGCTTTCTGTTGGGATGATGCTGGTTTTAAACTTGGATTAATCGCCTGAAAATTCCTTGGATATTTCTCTGTTACTTACGATTGCAGAGGCCATCTGTACAAGGAATACAAATGAACTTAAGCATTTCCAAATGCCACTATCATTTTTCTTCCTTGCCATTATATAATAAGTGCATTGAGAGAGACAATTTACAGTTGTACCCCAGAAAATATAAATGAACAGTGGAACAAGAATATCGGGTCCTCATCTGGAAAAAGCAGCACAATATTTGGAACATAGTTTCACATACTTCAGGTCTTAGCAAATTAGTTCTACTTAATTTATCTGCTGTGTGGCTCTGCAAGAGTTTTACAGCTTTCTCAAGCTACAGTCTCCCATGAATTAAAGAGCATTTCTTTACACGACGTTAGGAAAAACACCATGTGTGCTGATGAATGCTACATGCTCATTTGACGGTGCATCCAACATATACCCTACTGTTTGAAGTGTTACAACGACATTCCAGCTGCATCTTTCTGAGACTGTTTCCATATATTCATGTATCTCAATCCAAAAGTCCGTAATTTGCTAGGATGCATAGCAAATCTGTGTTAAGTTTGTGATTAAACTCATGTTTTCATACATTCAGAATAACCACTTAACCCTCAAAAAGGTTAAACATGTCAGCCAAGAACCGGCCAACTCAAAAGTTACTGTGATCTATTTGACACTAGTCCCAACAGAAGATGGGGGCATGGAGAAACCTGGTGAGTCGTTTCCAACCCACCCGTGATTCCTGTGGGGTGACAAGAAACAGGTAACGGCAGAGCTCTGAAATACCTGAGGCCCCTCTCCTCCTTCCCCAGCATGCAGCATATTCCCATTTTGGCAGCATTTGATCCAATGCTGTTTCAGATGCAGCCAGCGCAATGGTTCCCCCCCACTACTTCGTGAGCCACCAAATTTAGTGTGCATTGCAGCTGCCTTCAGCATTTAGGTGATCATTGCAAGAGGAATTTTACCTGTAAAAATATGGTTTTGAATTTGCAAAAGGTGCTGAGCTGCAGCCATGGAAAACCAAAGGCAGAGTTTCTCTCCTCCATGTCTCATCTGAGCTTGTTGACTAACCAAGAAAGAGAGAGGCATCTCCAAAAAAAGGCCCACCCACTCCAGACAGGTACTTAAGGCAGGTAAGGGAAAATCCCCTCAGGTGGTGGCTTTCTCCCCAGCTGCAAGGGAAGCCCATGTCATTACCCGCCTTAGCCTTAGCTGGTTGAAGTTGTAATGTTAAATTACATTTAAAGTTGAAGGAGAGGAGTCTCAACCTAAAAGTCTAACAGACATGGCAGATAAACAGCCATTGAAAAGCATTCTATTTACGCAGATGGCACTTTCTTGGAGGAAACCTCTCTAGTGACCCTGCCACCATCACTGCTGATGGTGAGGATGTCCACCTCCTTGGAAACTTTTGAAGCCATCAGCTTTCTTTAGTTCACAGGAAGGACACAGGGCCTGAAGAGGTCGCTGAGGGGACGTGGGATGAGCTCAGCTTGGCTGTGATGCTCTGTCACCCCCTCCCAGGGCTGCCTTAGCAGATGCCATGACCACCGTCAGTCGCGAAGGGGAAAGCCCTGACAGGTCCTAAGCGCACCGCCAGCCCGACATTCACCCTCGCTTGCAAGAGGGTGGAGATTTGAGCCAGTAATACTTATACTAGGTCCTTATTACAAAAAGTAAATGCTAACCATGCTGAACAGTTTGAAGGTGTATACATGCTCTTCCCCGCTCCCCCTCTTTTTAAGAGTTAAGAAATTAACTTCATCATGTCTATTTGAATTTTTATTCTGAGAGCTTCCTCTATTTTGTTTTGGTTTTTTAAATGACAGGAGAAAAGATAGGAGAAAATGTCTTTATAATCCTAAACCTAAAGAATTGCCTTCAAAATAGTTCAAAACTAATGGGTTAACAGTCATTGTAATGCCCTTTGAAACATTTCTTTCGGCTACTGGAGTATGCATCCTTCAGATTTATTTTATTTCATCCTCAAGGACCTTGGTGAAATACAGTACATTGGAGAAAAAATAAGATCAAGATGTGCAGTCATTCAGGCTGTAATTAAATTTAATAGGCAGTTTATCCAGTTCATAGAAAGATGGCATAGCGGAGAGCTACACAAAGCAGAGCCTAAAGCAGGAAATCATTTTACAATAGGGTATCCATCTGGAAAAAAAGACGTTGCATGAAACCAGCAAGTGTGAACGAAATCTTCATCAGTATCATATGAGGTTATTTTATCATGCTGCAGTACTGGCAACGGGAAGTTTGACATGTCTTCTATTAAGAGTAATGCATGGCTGTCTTAACAAATGTAAATCTAACTCACTATTATGCAAACTGAAGAGAAGGGGCAGTTAATAAAATACAAAATAACCGGGTGTTTTATTACGCCGGGTGCCAGATTCCTCAGCGTTGGAGCTAATGTGGTTTACACATTATCTTCGAGATGCTACAAATGGAAAGACTTTTAACATTTTATTTGGTAACGAATGTAGTTGCAAGCGTCACGGAAAATAGCTAGATTTTTAGCAGCGTTTCTGAATATGTAAAAGCAAAACTGACTCGATAACAATGTATAGGCTGAACAGTAAAATACGGGGTTAATAAAATGCATGTTAGAAACAGAAACTCTGATTAAATTTGCCTGGGGATCTCCTCTAACCATGCTGTGAAAAAGATGCATACGCTATGACTTTTCCTGAATATTTCACTGAAGCAGTTTTTTGGGTGTCTTTTCCAGGAGCAGCCTTGCATGTTTTCCAGGCCTTTGCACCAGCGCACATATGGTGGAACAATACTGTAATACACCCTAGTGGCATCTTTATCAGTGGAAAAGCCCAATCTTGCTATGAAATCCAATTAAACAGCCATTTTTGCCACATAAATTGATCCCATTTTTTCCATCATTTTTGTTTTTTCATTGCAGGCTGCTCTATCTCCACATTAACGATACGGGATGAGGTACTCGCAGAAACGTACACAGTAGCAGAATCCCTACCGTCTTTAAAATCCACTTTACAGAGGAAACAAGGCTCACAGGGGCACTCTGCCCTAATCAGGAACACTTGCTATGCCTCTTTAGTAAAAGCAGTGATGCACTCCAGCTCCGGCGAGCTCTCTGAGGACCAGAGCGCACGTCTCTGCTCTGTCCCAGCATCAGGGGAGAGAGAGAGAGATACATATACATATATACATATATATATGTATGTATTCCTCTGCAATGGCACAAAACAGTAGCCGTGTAACTCCTAAGCCCAGAACTTACAAAGGACAAAATGGCGCAGAGATGCAAAACCTCTCCCCTTCCAGCCAGCCAAGAGCGACCCAGGAGAACCTGCAGCAAGGGCCCGCAGAGTCAAAATTATTTTCCATTTTATCTTCCCTTTATCATGAGGCTGGATGTAACACAGCTGTAGACTTACAAATAATACCAGTCTCGAGGGACAAGCAGTATAGTTACACTCAATTATACTATAAAGTATGACATCTCCAGAGAAATTACTAAGGCACTCTCTCTTACCTGGATGACAGTAATAAAACAGATCTATTTATGATGGACTTTTGAAATCCATTACGTTTAAACAGCTTGCTGATTCTCATCATCGGCAGAAATATACTTGCCACTGCCCACCAAATGCAACTGTTAAGTCAAATGACCCAGGGAATTTAATATGAGTGCTATTCTCCCATTATTTTAAGTAGACTTTTATTAACTATGCAAAGTACGGTAATTATTACAGATAGGGACACTTTTTCTTTTTAAAGAGCAGATGGATATAAAAAAACATAATTGAAAATGCTTCACCAAAACCATTTTTGAACAAGTAAAAATATACAATAGGGGAAAAAAATCACCAGGTAACCTTTCCCTCTGGGAAATGCAGGCTGCAGTGCTCAAGAGCAAGAGGAGCCAGATACGCAAGCCGAATGTCTGAACAGATTTTTTTATGACTGAATCTCTGCAAGGTCTTTTTTACTCCCCTCTCTTATACTTAAAATTCTTTGCTCATTTTAGCAACAAAGAAAATAATGTTTTAAATCGTCTGAACGATCACGTAACCAAAGGCACACAGAGGCCACGCTTGCAGAACAGTTTCTTCCATCCACTGTTTCTATCAGTACGCAAATGCAAAGCTCATGAAATTCAAGTGAATCCACATCGACTCAATACACTCACTTTTCACCTCTCACTGAAAGAATTAAATAAAAAACTCTAAGGTTACAAAAGCAATCTGTATGCTCTGCAGTGTGAGCACACCATGCTTCATGACTGCTAGTCTGTAGAACTGGGCATAAAAGCAGGACTGGTGGCAATCTTCTACCCGTACTAGCTTGCTGCTATCAAGAAAAGTAGAGTGGCTACAGGCTTCTAGCTCCCCTTGGACTCAGCATTTAGAAAAAGGGCTGTGCGCTCCTTTTTTTTTTGACTTCTGGTCTCTATTTCAAGTGTTTCAAAAGGAAAGATTATTGCCTGAGCCTTGCCATTTGATTACCAGCTGGTGGTGTTGTCCAAGCACTGAAGCTGTGCTCCTCCGACCAGCACACACACCTTCTGCCTCCTGGATCCTCCTGGATCCTCCACTGCTGCGGAAAGGCTTCTGCTGCGCTCCTGGGCTGATGGGCAGCTGGAGATGAAGATGGCCCATACTCCAGCCCCAGCGGTACTGAGGAATATTCTTAATCCCCGAGGGTTTCACCGGGTGCAAGCAATGGGGGTGGGAGTGCTATGCTCTGTCCCTTCCAAAGCTGGGCAGAGACAGCATTCACAAAAATGCGCTCTTATACAGAATTCCTACCTAAAAAGCTGAAGTGGTCACCAGACCTTAGCTAGACGAGAGATTTAAATATTCCGCATTTCACACAGAGACTATGGGAATGCAGCAAGAAGACAAGGTATTTAGCACCACTGCTATTAGTTTTGACACAGCTGTTGAAGGAAGCTGTATTGCTCTCAAAGATTCAAGGTGAGCCAAAAATAATTCTTCCAGTATGATTTTGTTATTGCAACTTGTATAGCACCAAACCATGACAAAGCGGGAGGGACTTCAGCCACGTGCAGCTAATGGCTGTGGACTTCCAACAGACCAACGATAAAAACAAGAAATCTTTCCCCAAGCTGTCCGATCCGGCCTGAGATACGAATGACCAATATCCAGCATCAGAGACAGTGTGGTCAGGTCATGGTTACTTGGGACCCATAGACAGACCAGATTCATCCGTTCATTACTTAGACAAGGTGCTCTGAGTAAGGGCTCTGAAATTCCAACAGGGACACAAACTCACCACAGGGGCCAGCAGGAACCCAAGGACGAAGCCACAGTGGTGGCTGTGATATGCAACAAGACCCTCTCCAATTTCATCCACTTGTATCATTTCAAGAGCTAAAATATTCATGATACTTAAGCATCCAATACATAATGCAAGCATACAGGTGCCCAGGTTTATCTTTCAGCCCTCCAGGATCTTTGGCAATTACCAGTACGAAGTACCATCACACCAGCTGCAGTGCACTCTACAAAGCCAGAGGTAACACAACAGTACATACCCACACATTCACGTTGGGAGGTATACTGATATATTATTCTGTTATACTGATATGTTATTCTGGGATAGCCAGGCCATTTGCAAGGCAGCCTGTGAGCAATAAACTCTGGCACGCATACCAGCAGCCTGGCTACGTGTCCCAGCTGTGGACATGCGATCACCTCTTCTGCAAGGCATAAACTCATTGTTTTGAACTGGGAAGATTTTTTCACACTCGTTCAGAAGTGCTCTCGTGTTTGCAGCAGTGTGAGAGCCTGTTTGGAAGATTTTGTTCACTCCAAGATGAGGATGCAACTGCACATGCTGCGGGGAGGAGTGCAGGGCATTAACCCAGGAATTTCCTTGAAAAGACAAACTATGGATCGCACTGTCTCCAGCTTTGCCTTGGGTCATGTCACCAGCTGCCTGGTTTCGAGCTTCCAGCCTCGTACGCTGCACTAGTCTCTGGGGTCCTGCCTGCGCTTGCCTGCTACAGCAGTATTTACCAGCATGCGTATGCTGACTGTTCTGACTGCATCTCACCCAAGCAGGGATAGCACCAGGGAAGCGTTCAGAGGGCAAGCACCTTCCCAGACCAACCATTTTATGCAGGTCTCAAAATTAAACGTGAAAAATGTTTGTGAAAATACTTTCAGCAACATGAAAAACATGCTTTTTTCTAACATCACACCCTGTATGCTTGCTTTTCTTGCACTTAAATACAAAGTCTTACACCTAGACCTGAGAGTTTTGAACCTTGCACTTTGTAAAGAGATGAGTATGCCATAAAACAGTGAATATTGATGCCACACAGGGATTTGCCTAGATTACTCTCTGAGAAATTTAACATTTGTTTCAGTAGCAGAGCATTTACACAAAAGAGAGAGCAATCCAGTGAAAAACGTATTTCACCTGGCCTCTAGGGCTTGGTCCCGGCTCTCCAGCGGGGGAACCGTGGAGGACCGGGACCACAGAAGCAGGTGTCTCCTTGCCCCAGCCATGCCGCTCCTGAACTCCCAGCTGTGGTAGCAAGAGCACACACTTGACTACTTCGGGACCTTCTGCACATCCCTCTGTAACAGCCAGTGCTGCTACAGCTGACAGCAAGACCAGACCAGCAAAGTCATTCCTCTACCAACAGGACTCTAAACGTTACCTAACATTTATTTTTAAGCATCTGTTTTATTACTGCATTTGCAACTTGACCTTGAATTTTCTCTCTGAAATCAATATATATCACTGACCTTCCCTGTATTTAGCAACATACATATGTATAGAAAAGATCTATTTCCCTGACTCATGCTCTGAAGAAATTCCCATAGTACTGAACTTCTTGATGGGGGGCCGATTTTTCATTTCTAAAAGCAGCAAAAGTGTTTGCTGCTTTGTGGTGTTTTGGTAGACTGGGAGAGGAATAAACTCCAAACGAGCATTTTGGAAACCAGTTTATTCAGACATTTCATATTTTCCTTGACCTTGGTAGCTTTGGGACTGTCACCAGTAATCCAGCAGCACTTAAGAACTCTCTACACCTGCAAAGTTGTAATCCGTTGACGCACAAGCAGAGATCACATCTTTGGAGGCCAACAAATTTCTAATGAATGACGGCATGTAATTGACTCATGGACTCGAAGCTTGCCTCTTGGCTGGATTAATCTTTCAGACAGTCTCTCACAATACCGCTAAGTAATGCTTACAGTTAAGTGCAATTTCTCTTCTTCAGCATGTGTTTGCATGCATACCTGTGTTTTTTCATGACTAAGGAGGTGGAAGGGGTGCATCTACTTCTGCATCTATTTAAAACGTCTGAAGCCTCCAACGCAAAACTCACATCATCCAGGCCTATCTAGAACGTATGTACCACAAACCATACTTACCGTAGTGTATTTTCCCAGCTGGCAGAGTGAGGGGAAGGTTTCCTGGTGAGCTTTTCGGATCTTCTCAGTGAGATCATCCAACTCTGCTGTCATTTCATAGTTTTCTGTGGACTCCTGCTTTGAAGGTTCCTTCTTCTTTTTGTTCCTATCATTTCTGACAGCTACAGAAAAAGCAGAGACACAGATCACATGTGGTTATTCAGATCACCTCATGTTGCTCTTGACGCTCTACTTCAAAACACTGCAAAATGCTTTTGTTTTAAACATAATTTATTTTAAGTGGAGATAAAAATATTCCATGCACAGAGAAAACTAACACAAGCTTAATTACTCAACTGCAAGAATTAAATTTAATGGGATAATGATGAAACCAAACTTCCATAGGTGCTCGTTGTGGATGTGCCGTCACACTCCCATAGCATCTACCTTCCAAGAAAGTCTACTGCAACTTCACGTGCATTGTATGTGTCTCAGTAACTTTGTGAGGCGGGATTTTTTCATTGTATCCTTACAGCTGTGAGTGGTGAACGGCGAAGTCCTCTGCAGTGATGCAGTCGGTACTTTATTGGATGTGAACAACACTAAAGAAAGACAGCAACTGTCTCTCTTAAATTTCACAGTACGGAAGATAACAAAACCAATACGAATACAAACTCCACCAAGCAAAAGTTATTTAAAGGGGAAGTTAAATACGAAAACAGTAAATGAAAGAAGATGAAACACATTAAACTCAAGATCTGAAGATCAAAGGAGAAGCACAAACACTTGAAAGAGTAAAAATGGCAGTGAAGCTATCTAAAGTTGCTTGCCATCTGCTCCCGTGCTCAGATCAGCCTTCTACCTTCCCCGGGCCGTGGGGGATTACTGGAAATATGCATTGCGCGGCACTCGTGCTGTAATTGATTTCCCACATATTTGTGTTTTGTAATAAAATATGACAGCTGCTCCATCACCATGCTACTCTTTGTTCTTTTAATGAAAATAGCTTAATTTTACAAAACGTGCCCAGGAGATGAGTCTGTGTCCGCAGTATTGCCAGTACTTGTGAATTTTATCAAGAGGCTCGTTGTTTGCTAAAGCTAACGTCTTAAGCGTAACCAGATGCATAAGGCTTCACAAAAAAGCCAAACAAAATCAATCCCTCTCCCCAAAGACTCCATGTCAATATTAAACACCCCAAAGACTGAACGCTGCTGGACAAATAAAAAACAATCCTAACATTCTCTGGTGCTCAGAACCTCATGATATTTAAACCAGTGGCCTGAACTCTGAGGGTGTGGCGGGTGGGTTTGGCACACGTGAGGATGGCTGAGGATTCTGGATGGCCAAAGATCTGCCAATTCTCATTTGTACTGTCCCACCCCAGAAGGCGCATCTATCTGTGCCGCAGGGAGGGAAGCACAGCAAAATGGGCAGATGCCCAGAGCCACCTCCATACTAGTTCTTTTCCCCCATGGGTTCCCCAGGTCCATCTCCACATCTTCTGTGGTTGCTTCCTACATGTCTGTGAACCACAAATGATCGCAGAGAGCGGACAAATGGTGAATGTTACAGGAGGAAGAGGAGCTTTCGATCCAGTCTCACCTACAGCATCTGTTCTAGAACGAATGACATGCAGTTGGATTCATTTCCCTCTGGGTGTCATTCCTGAGAGAAAATGAAGAGTGACACGGGAAAATGGGGGGTGGGAAAGCAGCAGGGTCAGGGGCATCTACAGAAATAATGTAGTACCTGTAACAGAAAACAAGGGGTAGACGCAGTGAATATTGTTACTCCTTTACGAGGCCATCAGGCACGTACTCCATGTGATGAACGGCTCTGGTTTTCTCACTAAAGGTTTGACTTTGCAACTGAGAGAACTCTGACCCTGATCCAGCAGATATTTTAAGGATGAACTTGACTTTAACTGTGTGAACAGACCTGCACTGAAGTCCATTATGTGCTTTGCTGGATCAGGGCTGGGACACTGAGCACCTCACTGGATTAAAGTCTAACCTTGAATACCATCAATTCTGGTGTCTGGAGTAACAGAGACTCAAAGAAGGCCAAGAAAGGGGGACAGAAAAGGTACCTTCTTATGAAGGTTCAGTGCTACCAGTGTAGTCAGGTTTAGGGTGGGGCTGGATCCCCCCCCTTCCTTTTACAAATATTCCCCTAAAGCCAATGCCCTGAATTTGTTCGCTGGGCCCCGGGGCAGAGTGCAAGTACGGTCTCTTGCATTGAAAAACTATCCAGGACCAACGCGTACATCTTGAGTGCTCCAAACTGCCACCGCACTCCAGAAGTAAATCCTAATCACCACTGTACTTGGGAAATAAAAGAGCTCCTTAGAAAATTATGTAAACTCCTACACAACCACGCAGAGCAATAAGCCTTTGTAATAACGCCGCATTTACTTATAGCTCTATGAGCTGATTGACAAATTTGCCAAACAGGCAGCCTCAGCAACTACTTATCTCTATAGCTTTGAGCTCCTCGTGGAAGACAAACATGTTATTTAGGCCAGGCTTCGGAGCAGCTGCCAAGAGCTCCCAGAGACCAGGAGATAACTCCGGCAGGAACCGCGCCACCACTCCCATCCTACCCTGGCACAGCTCCCTCTGCAGCTGTACGTGAAGCCCCTTCCCCTCCAAAGGCCACCAGAGACACAGCTGCTGGTCAATCCACATCGCCAAACTGGCCCAGCTCTGTCCTCTTTCATTTCAGGTGCAAATCACTGAAGGGTAGGAAGGGGATAATGAACACATCCTGAAAACTAGGAACGGTTTTTGTTCACTGTTACCTTTTTTCTACAGTTCTGATAGCCTTTGCAATAATGATAAAACCTAAATAACATTTATCTTCTTGCTTTATGTATACTTTTTATATTTCCTAATTTGTCTTCGCTGAGGCTGCATCAGACACGGCAGTGTTTCTATATTCCCTGTAAGATAACACAATAAAGTGCTGACATATAACACCCTGGCTCCAAAAATATAAAGAATTTCAATAACGTTGAACTATTACGCAGATTCAACTACGACTATAATTCAGTGCAAAAAAAAGAGAGAAAAAGATTAAGACAACACTATGTTTAGAAGAGTTAAATAAAAACATATAAACACACGCATTTGCCCAGTAAATTTAAAAGCCATCACTGCTCTGGGAACAGGAACTGTCACACCGCATGTAGGAAGGGTTTTGGATTACAGCTTATGCTTACATTACATAAATCACACCTTTTTGTATCTTGATCTTTACATGCATATGATCACATCAATCCCCGATGCAATTCCACTGCCTTTTAATGATGATATGCTGGTGATGAATCTGTGTCACAGTTAATGCTACCGTAGAAAACTCAGGTTATGAATTTCATTACTTGTGCACTAAATTCTGACTCGATGGCTGCATTATTTAAGAGCTCCCGACAGGGGCAGCATGGAAGCTCTCTTGCCCTGTGAGAAATACTGGAAGTTAAAAAACTAAAAAAACAAAGAAGGTGTTGGTGGTGGGGGAAGAGGATGAAAAGAGGTGTATCTTGGTATGTGAGGAAGCCATGTCTGCACGAGTCTCGGCACTGCTTGGACGGCTAGGCGACGGACGCCCACGCCTGAGCACGTCTGCTCTGATCCATCTTCCCGTGACAGCTTCCCTGTCCCCTCGACACACACGCCAGGACTTGCGCTTCCACACCCAGAAACCTCCAGGCAGCCGTGGCAGGGTTTGTTAGCTAGCGAAGGCACTTTCTGTTGCCTTAGCTTTAGGGACCAGCCTCTACCCTCGAACGTTCATCCCCCTAACCTGATGGTAGAGGGGCTGAACATCATCTCTTGTACCGTCTGGTCTGTTCTCCTCACCCAAGGTTTGCCACTGCTTTCCTTAGCCTCAGACACATTTTCTCTCTTCTGCTTAAAGCAATGGGCAGGGCGCAAAAGCTGCAGAAGGGAGGGATGCGTTTTTCAAGAGAAGCAGAGCCTGCTGTAGATGAAACTAAGGAAAGACACAAACAGCTTTCCTCAGAGGACCCCAGCACTCTCATTTAGCAACCACGCAGCAATTCTCCTGCTTGAGCGGGATCATTTCAAGCATGTCGTAATGCTGGGAATCGTCCAGTCTTAAACGCAAGCCCCTCAGGTCCACCAAACTTAGTCACTGCTTGGCCTAAGAAGAGTCTGGGATCCAGCCCAAGAGATTTAGGCAGCTTCTAGATAATCAGGTAAAATTATGGAATAGCAAGTGTTCGTACTCCCCTTTGTCAAACGTGGCACAAACCTGTCCAGGGGAGAAGAACCTGCAGCTTGCAACACAGTACTCCCAATTACTTGCATAACCTTTGCTTCCTCGGATGCCCAGAAGACAGTTAGACAGCACCTTTCATACATTATAATGATTAATCAGCTATAAATTCATGACTTGAAATGCTATCATTGCAGTTTTGCCTCTCAGAGATCCCCGTGACCTTTGAAGAGCTTTGTGTACTAGTTAACTGGTTTTGTTCCTGTAGTGACAACTACTAGTGTTTCCAGTTAGTTCGCATTCCTGTAAAACCACACTCCTCTTGTCATTAAATATTTTGGAAGTTACTTGTTAAGCTAACAAATCTCAAAAGCACCATAAAGCACACAGAGCAAGTCAGTAATTGCACAGCGCTGTGCGCAAGGTAGGCTTTCAAAAAGACTCCTTTTGTTTGCGAACGCTGATGAGAAGAGAAATCCGAGGTGAGCTGAGGCAGGACCACCACAGACCTGCCAGCCTTCCCACCTGAGCACAGGCTTGCTTTCCCGCCTGCTCTCCTGCACCTCGGGAAGCCATCTGTCCCTTGCCCAACGCCAGGCAGCCTGGGCTGCCAGACATCACGGGCAAATGGTGCCACACGCGGGCGGGGGGGCGATGCCCAGCGCTGCACCCAGGGCTTCCAGGAGCACCAAGCTGCTCGCTAGGGTGGAAACCCGCAAGTCTTGCACAGCTCCTTTACGCTCCGACTTCTCCAATTCCAGCGGCAGCTGCTAAAAATTTCTAATTCTGGCAGAAGTTAGCAGCTGTGGACAATTTCAGTCAAATATGCAAAATGCTTACCTATTGCCACTGCCAAGTTTGATCCATCAGGATAAATGCCCCACACATAGCGTGCGTCACCCTTCTCCCTATCACCCTTCGACTAACTGTGCTCCTGGTAATGAATGGCAGTCTGTAAGGACGTCTTTCACAATGGTCACCTTGGAAAACCTCGAACCAAGGGAGACTTAGCACCCCCAATGCTGCTGCTGCTGCACCAGGCTCTCCAACCCCATGGTCAAAGCCAGCACCCAGCTGCACATCACCCAGGAGCTGGTGGAAGCAGGCACAGAGATGAGGGACCTCAAGGAGGTTGGTTTTCCCATTTCCAGTGTAAGAAAAGGAAGAAAATAACCATCTTGAAAGCAACATGATCACACTTGATAAACTGACGCCATCAATTCAGAATGGTTAGGCTCCTGTTCATGTTTTAACAGCAATGCAATCGCAAGCCAAACATAGCATTAAAATATGCAGAACACCAGGTAGTTATAAATAGATTGGTTTCCTAGGTCGTGATTTCCAGATGAAATAATGTTTTCTTTTAGGCAAAACTGCTCAGTCTCTAAAAAGAACAGGAAACTATCTCAAAACAAATTCCCATGCCAAAACTGAGCTTTGACATATGGAGAACGATTGGAGGCAAAGCACGTTTCAAATACAAAATTCTCGTTCCTACTGGACAAAGCCAATAACAAGTACATAGTCATGTAAAGGGCTTCAAGTACAAAACCGAAACACACTGAAAACAGCATATTTTGTAGCTGATTCAGAGAAATCAACCGTGTCAGCTGTCGGGTGCAATTGCCACAAGAAAACATCTCAAATTAAGTGAGATAGTATCTCTCTACAGACAGGTATCAAAATTAACAGGGAGCACAGAGAAACAATCATGGAGGAAATTTCAGAAGCACCTGCCACGCTATCGTTTTTCCCCAGGCACAGAGCGAGCACATATATTACAGAATTCAAGCCCGCCCCTGGTTTCTTATTGAGATACAATGTTCAGCTATGGCAAATGTACCCCGACCAACGCTCCAGGAGCCTCAGTTCAACCACGGGGGAAAACACCACAAATCCAGAGGATATCATCCTGCAGGCTGCCTTCACGTACGCTGGCTCTTCCAGACACTGGTGGTATTTTTTATTTTTTTTTGACGAAGGTGAATCTGAACTCTGCCTTGCAGCTTTGCATTATTCATTACATAATTGCTATGTTTTATTAGAAATATGATCTATTATAACCTTGAATACAGGAACTTAAATGACATTGAAAATTAGATTATTCTGATTATTAGAGAAGTGAGAAAGGTACTAAACATTTGTAAGGCTGATAATCAATCAGTGTATCCATCTGAGTGCAATAAAAATCAATCAGGAGGTAGTGCGTTTAAATCTAATTTTTTAAGCATGACATTTTCTTCTGAGTTTCTTTTTTAAATGTCACCCTCTTCTACAACAGTGATTGATTCTATCCCCAGGGACAGTTAACTCCAACTGTTTTATTCATTGCACTGAGCTCTTGTATCCACAGTCTTTTCTAAATATCAAATTAATGACAACAATAATATTTTTATCAAAATGTGAAATTCAGAAATAGACAGTCATGGAATCCAAACAGCAAGAAGCACAAAAGTACATTTAAATTGGTTCAAATACCAGGGACCTTTTAACTAGCAAGCAGTGTATTTTAACGCAGAAAATGGTGGAATTTTGCATACCTCCAGTTCTCTCTTTCCCCCCATAAAAGAGAAGGCCAAGGATTTGCTTGTTTAAAACATAATTCACTTAGAAATGTTTCAGTAGTGAACAATGAATCACTAGCTATAGGGAGTCCATGAGTAATTACCTATGCCTCCAAAATAACCTTATTAGGCTATTGTAAGTATAGGGGAGACCTTTGATACCCATAGCCTAAGGGCCTCTATTTTTCCATTCATGCACAGGGGATTTATATGGTTATATCCTATTATAACCGACGAAAGCAACACATCTCCCATTTATGTATGAGGATAACTGCAGGGTTAATATATCAAGAACTGAGTTATAAGAACAGGTTTCATTATATGAATGAATGATACAAATGGATGCTCTACAGCTTTATTTAACTGGCCTGAAAGTTGATCTGTGGTTTCAAGGATTCCATCAGCCTGAAAATTTTATTTTTTACATGAAATTTGGCATCTGCTCTTGTCACATCCCTAAAATATTAGTGGGTGGAATGAGCAAAAAAGGAGTTTCTAGTCCCTTGAAGAAAAACAATACTAACTGAATTCAGACATAAGACCAAAACTGGCAAGCCAATGCAGAACAACAGGCTGAGAAAAATACCCCTTGAAGACAGCTGAAAGGTATGGCTTTGGTATTCTTTTTTTAAAAAATTATTTTAAATTATTATTTTTATTATTTTACTTTATTATCATTTAAGAGAAAAGATTTTTTTCTCTTTTTGATTTTAAGACACCCAGAAGCAAAACCAACAGCTATCATTCTTTGGATATCTAGAGCTGCCAATCCAACACCGAAAACACAGGCAAAGGAAAAAAACTGATTCTAAAGGCGATTTGGCTTGAATGTTGCAGAAGGCTCCATAAAGTGTTTCATCAGGAAAAAAAAACCCAAAAGCCCATAAACTGTTTCCAGGTCTATGAATATACCGTTAATGCCCACCTTTATATTGACTATAGTATTTCAGGACTGGTTCAATTCTGCAGAACATGCCAAACACAGTAACAACTGCCCGAAGAATAAAAATCAGGACTCCAGAAATACAAATGAAAACAACCTCCCCTAAAACAGGTCTTAAGAACACGTGAGAAATTAAGATGTTGCAAAACCAGAAAGACAGCAAAGAAGTGCAAAGCTAGAAGAAAAAGCGTTTTGCAGCGTGTGGGCGTGGGCAGGCCGGAGAGGCAGCAAGAGGAGCAGCTGAGGCAGAGCCAGGATGTACAGGGCACAGTATCTGTACCAGCGGCTGAACCGAAAGCAGACTCCTTGGTCTCCCTTACCATCTCCCTACATATTGCAATCAAAGCAGGTGGAGAGACGCGATTATACATTTAATGACAAACTGTTTAAATAGCATTTGCCCTGAGATTTCCATTTTCGAAGTGCTTCAACTAATTGCCAGTGTGAAATAGGATAATCCACATACTCTTAGAAGCTGACGCTTAAAGAGCTACTGAAGGTTGTTAGCATTAACAATTGCAGGCTGAATAAATCACTAATATGTCCCATGAAGGCCCACCAACACATCTGCAATGGAAATAGCCTAGTCGTATCCATTGACTAAGACAAAATTTACTCACTGATATATTTCCATCTGTATTTCACATAGGCATCACCTCAAGTTACTTAATATAGCCAGAAATTCCCATATGCGAGATGCAGCATCTCCATAGGCAGGTCCCACAATGTCCCTGTGCATCTCGTGCGGCTGTTGAATTAATCTGCACATCTGTCATTCCCTCCTCATTCGTGCCCTGCCCCATCTCTCTCAGTATTCTGCATGAAATCAGTCACTTCCTTACTTTAAATGTAAAACCCACAATTTTTATTAAGATCTACCATGCCACTGCCACAGGATTGCAGAGCAATAGCATTACCCAGTGGATAATGTCAGTCGTCCCTTTCCCTGCGCAGTGCAGGAATGGGAAGGAGCTTTGGGAATCAATCGCTCCATCTGGGGAGGTTTCCCAAACTCACAGGGCTTCTGCGAGTAACCCACTGTGAAGTGCCAGCCTGCAGCAGAATCCCCATGAAACTGAAAAGCCTCAGGGAAACAAAGTATTGTGCTTACTATCTACCGTTCCGGCTGCAAAAATCCCAGTGGATTTACCAGTAACTTCTGTGGCAGTCTAGATAAAATTCTGCATACAGCTGGTTAAACTGAAATTCTCTGGGGAACAGAAGGATGGCTTTTCTGGAATTGCAGTGTCTTAACACATCAGCTAAAAATATACAAGACCACAAACACAATGTGATTATTCTTTCTCTTCCTTACAGCTGAAGTGACCAAGTGTGTAGACAACAGTTGAAAAACACTTCTAAATACTCAGCCTGAAATGAAATTTCTATTATGCTATAGTACTTTTGTTTTAACATAGGCTGGGAAGAAAACATCCCTACATTTCAAACTCTGAACTTTCAGTCAGAAATCACTAAGAGGCCATTAAATCTGTCTCATCTGATTTCAGCTGTTCAAGTGCCCTTTCGAGCTACCTTCTCAAAGCAACTGCCCTTTTGAGCTACAATCTTGAAGCCTGCTATACTAACTCTATGGATAACCGATCACAGGTAAAAATATCCTGAACCTGACCTTTCTCTCCAGGGTCACCAAAAGGTAAATCAGTCTACTCATCTACAGATATTACATTAATTTCTCTCACGAGACAGTCATGGTAGTACGATGCCTCGCAACCAGGAGAAACTGGGGTTATCCAAAGTCATCGGTTCAATTTGTTGGGCATTATCCAGGACCGCTGATGGCTAGGGAAGTGCCAGGCTGTAAAGTAAGACCTGCACTCTATTCCTGCCCGCTGCCTGACCTGACTGTAGCACTTCGTACACTTCAACCTGCTGCTGCTATTTTATTTCTCATCCTAACACGCACAGAGGAAAAGAACATGACTTGCTTTTTACTTAACTGGAAAGCTACCCACCATGACAAATGGCAACCTCTTTCCTGACAATGCCATTAACAGACTCCTTCAACAAAACAACTTTCCGTAATAAGTGCATTCATTCAATGTAATGAATGAGTCTCAGCTACGGGACAAATTCTGATTACTTATGATAAAACTGGCTTTACGGGACAGCAAATGGAAAAGCAACAAAAAAAGAGGAGGTGAGCTGGAAGACCCCTTCCCTTTGCTTGCACATGGTCGCTCAGTACCCAGGGCAATGGCTCCCCAGAAGTGCAGGAGCAATACCAAGACGGCATGCCACCTGCACTTTTCCCTTTTATTATGGCTGGTTTCATGCAGTGCATGCAGTTTGGCTTTCCCCAAATAGGGTTCAATCCTACGTTATTTACCAGAATTAAAAATAACAGCCCCAACTTATCACCACTGCTGTTTTTGTCTTACAGTGGTGCTACTCCACTGACTGCAGCAGAGTCCTATTAGTGTAAAACTACAGTAGCGTAGTGGGAGATCAGGTCTAATATCTGTATCTGCAGATGGATAACACCGCATTCATACCTAAGTTTCATTTCTTTGTTTTGCCCCCAAGGCTAAATTTCACATTTGTACCTCCTGGTGCCTTGTGCAATTGTGTAAAGGTGCATCTAGCGAGAGAGCTGCCAACTGACAACACATCTGAAGAGGCTTGCGTGCACGGTGTACTTCATCAAGCACAAAGAACACATTGCCTCCCGCAACCGTAAATTGAGCTCATGAAGGCAGAGGAACAGTAGTTCCCGGCGCGTTTTAAGAAAAGGAGCCATAGTCTTGAATCGCAGCGTTAGCCTGCATTAACAGCCTCAGCAGCTTTCAGCCCTGGCCTCCCACTAGGCCAGGGATAATAAAAGTAAAGAAATAGCTCAGCTACTATTTACCTATTCCTCGGAAGCTGATGTGGAAATCACGCCATTATGAACTTACAAAAATTCCTTCCTAAGGACAAAGGCTTGTTGATACACTCCTACTGCTAAAAAAAAAATAAATAAAATTAAGATCAGGAGGTTATTTCCAGCTCTCAAGGTGCCAGGGCTGGCCCCCAAAGTGATGGGCAGGGGAGACACAGAGTGCGTGGCTCCACAGCCATCCTCAGCCTCCCTGCCCGGGCTCCCCTCCTGGCTGGCTGGAGCTACCGCCAAATGACCCGCTCCACCAGGAGAGGCAGCCCGGGAGCAAGAGAAGGGAAGAACTGTATTACTTAACCAGGTGGACCTAAAAGCACCAGAAGATCAGCCAAAGAATTTACTATTTAAGCCTCACCTCAATGTATGGTCCAACGCAGCTGGTGGGCACGCATCTGCACCTGCTGGTGGGCTTGGTCTGTAGCTGGGCCAGATTTTTTAATTAACGGTGCCTGCCATTAAAACTGTTTTGCCATAATACTGAAAGAAAGGTTTCATCAAACAGTAAAATAACATGCTCGAGTAATACTACTGCATCTCACTGCATTTTAGCGTGTTATTTCCTCTCCCTTTCCAAAAGTTGAGCAATCGGAACAAACAATCTGCAAATTTGTTGTTGGGGTGCGGTACCTTTTTACCTTTTTTTTTTTTTTTTTTAAGATTACATTGTCCTTTTTTCACAAACTGTAACCTAAGGAGAAAGACAGGAGTGACGTCAGGAGACTTCTTTTTCTTTCCATCCACAAGATTTCGGGAAGGCCAAGCCAAGCCAGCCAGCACGCTCCAGGAGTGCCGGGCTGGCAATGTCACTGGATTCCCGTAAAAGCCCTGCTGAAGCTGGCAGCTGACACAGCTAAACAAGTTTATTCACTTTCAGCTTTTAGCGTCTCACTGCCTACCCCAAAATGCTACACTGGCGAGCCGAGGCACTTGAAATGCCTCTGCCTCCCATGTTTTTCTTCAGGCAGGACGTCCCTTTCCGCCTGCGCATGGCGTAACTCGGTGCTGAGCCCCAGCGGGACTTAACCTGCAGCAGTAGAAGCCCCAGCTCACGCCCGGGATCTCTGCGCCTGGGACAGCAGCAGGCTTTAAAGCGACTCTTCAAAGCCAAAAGTGCCTGGGAGACAAAGGCTGTTGCTTGTGTGTTTAATAAATACCGCTCCATCCATAATTCACACGCAGAAATACTGCTTTTCATCTATTAGTGCAGGCTCTCCGGACATCTGTACTCCTGCTTTATGTAGCGGCAGAAGCATCATGGCCTTACGGGGTTGAATTCCCTTAACACACCTGCAGCAACCTCAGCTGTTTCAGCACTCATGTTATGACATGAATCACTCCACAAGCCTGCACCTAATTATTAAACTGTCTGTTTTGATATATTTTATCTTTTATATACAATGCCAAAGAAGTTCTTTAAAATATGTTCCAGCTACTCTTTCATTTAAAAAAAAAATTGCTTTCTTGTCTGGGACTTAAGTTCTGAAATAGCAGGAGTAAGTGGACCAGATTATTTAAAAAAGAAGGCATGCTAGTAACTACAGGACTGGCTTAAAGAGGTTAATTCTGCCAGACAGGGTCAAGCAGCATCAAATCCTGATTTCTCCATAAGATCTTTTACATATCCCCAGTAAAGCCAGCACATAGCCTTTTTACATTAAGCGCTTTCACAGTACACCAGACCAGCCTGATGTAGTGATCATACAAGGAGCAAAGCAAACAGACACTTGTTTCCAGGAAACAGCAAGATACTAAAAAAAGCAGCCTTTTTATTGTTGATTTGAAATCAAAGTGATTACTGAGGCCTCTGCAACTTCCAGTGCAAGACTTACTGCACACAAGGGAGTTCGTTCTGAGAAGGCAAACAGGCAGCAGGTCATCACAGAGTTAACTCAATAAAATAATAATTTCTACTTGGATAAACTGACCTAGTTTTCCCAGAAAACAAAGGATGCAACTTGGACATGAGATGACGTCCAAAAGGGAAGGCAAGGGCTGGGCAAGGAGTCTGAATTCAACGCACAGCTGGTCCTTAACTAAATGAGGGTGGTGGTCCCCAGTTGACATTACAGACGACTACCCAGCATAGGATTAACTGGCATCACTAGTGGTATCTACCCCCATCTTATCTCATTGATGCCGATGACAAATCTTTCATGTCCTTCAACAGTGCAGGACTGGGCCCTGAACTCATCATACACAGGTTCGGTACCTCCGTCCAGCTAGGATGGTCTTCTCCAAGACTGTGACAAGTGCCTGATGCAAGACACACTTACAAAAGGTTTTTTATGAGGTCCTCAGGATATTGTTCCTGGGCTACAACCCCCATGGGAAGTACTGACTGAAAATGTAGATTTCCAAAAGCAGAGTTTTATTCAGTTCCTGAAAGAGCCGCCGAACATCCCCCTCCCCAACCAGCTGCAGGACTGCCCCAGAGCCCCAGGCCGTGCGGCAGACACAGCACAGGCAAATCTGCCGGGGCCCGGGTTGCACAGCATGGAGGACAGGAACCGACAAGGATCCTTCCCGACCCCCCTCGTAACTCATCCCAAGATTTTGCAAATCTGAACACAACACAATGCTGACAACTCTGCATTTTGGGATTCAACCCAGTGTTATTTTTCAGAGAAGCTCTGTTGTGCTGGAACACTTCCAACCAGCTCAAATTAAACAATTTGCCCAGAGAAAACGTTCAATGAAGGGGAAACATAAAAGTATGCGCAGAAGGAGGCCTGACTCCCCTTCTTTTCTAATCCATCACACAGCATTAGAGATTAAATACTCATTAAAAATATATATAATAAACTGTTAAGACAGGATATCTAGTGATTCCTTTTAATTGCCTTATTCTTCCCACACCCTGGTTTCTAAGGAATAGTTTTAAATGTTCCTCTTCCATTACTGCAAGGCCCATTTACCATAGGGTTATCTTCCCATCTCATCTCCCCAGACAAGAAAGAAGATCCCAAAACTCATGGGGCTTAATACTGCATACCCTGTGGGAGGCAGCTGATGTGTCTGTATGGTTTTGTATATGTTCACACTTTGCCATGCTTAAATTCTTGTAGGAAGAATGTTCCTAATAAACATGTGAAATAGCTGAAACTGACTTAGAAAACAACAGGAAAAGTTGCCAAGAAAAGGCTTTCACTCTCTCTTTAGGACAAGCAGGATTTAAGCCTTCTGCAGAATTAAAGGAATAAAATATTTCTGCTTATTCTCTTCTTTCCCTGTGTACCTTTCACTTTGTTATGGGAGACGGTTGAACATAATGGGGTTTCTTTTTCTTAATAACAACTATCCTCTTGCTTTTATTTGTTCCCTTTTTTTATTATTTGCACTCGTTTTCAATTTAAAATTATTTTCTGGATGTTTTGGTTTAGTAGCAGTGTTCACCTGAAGAGGCATCCAAAGAGAAAAAAGAAGAAGTAGGCATCGAGGTTCTCTTCCAAATTAGAGAAAGGGGCAAATCAAGCATCCTTCTTGTAGAAAAATGCTGTCAAAAGGCTCTTATGAACTAACAGTTCTCCATGTCACTTGTTACAGGGATCTGGACTGTATGGGTTTGATCCGTGAGCTCCTCAATGGGACAACCAGATGGTGTGGCACTGTACAATGTGGACTATGAGACCAAACACACACTGAGCTCTGGAATTCCACACCCATCTTCATGAGATATCTAATTTGAAACACAAGAGCCCTGGCTTGCTCCCTGCCCAACAGAGGCAGACCAATATTGTCAGAGACCAACTCAAGCTTCACTAAATCTAATGCTCCATCTTCCAGTATCAGTGATTCTTCCCTATCAGAAAAAACCCACCTTGATGAAATTTCAGAAGTGACACTTTTGAGTGGCTCTTCCCCGTTATCACTCCACCCGAATCAAAACAAACTGTGTCATGGGTCACCTAGAAGAAGTGCTATGGCAAGAAAAGCAGGGGGAAGACAGTCCTTGTACATAAGGAGCAGCTCTCACAGCTACGGTGCAGTCAGGGATGCTGAACACGCAAAGTGCAGCAGCTCAGCACATAAGGACGTTCATTTACTGCTGATTTGTCTTCCTGGGCTGATGCCTCCTCTACTGATGCCTCTAGGTTACAAAATGGCTAAAACCCATGCAATGCCAATTTCAGTCTTCTTGAGATATAGAAAAAACTCCCATGCATTAGCCAAAATAAACATCTTATACTTAATTTTTTAAAACAATAAAAAATAAAATTCAATCTTTACCACCGGAACATCCTCTAAAAGTACACAACATATGAAAGCAAGTAAAAGTACGATGCTTTGTAAGAGCACACGTAACGTGTGGATTCTTTGAAATGTAATACAACTCCCCATAAACTCCTGCAATTCCTGGCAATTTCCGTTCTTTCTACCTCTCTTACACTGCATTACTATTTCCACAATGCAAACTGTAATCAGATAGTAGGGAGTTAAAATAAAAACGAGGAAAGCAGAACTTTTTTTTCAGGAGAGATGGGAAGAAGCAAAGGATTTGCAGCAGCACCCATTGCACTAGGGCTGACTGACAGCAGGAGACCTCCTAATGATGGAAACAGGAGGAGACAGAGCAGGTGAAAACAGTGGCTCTGGATCGACCGGTGAGTCAAGGACTGATGACCTCTCCTGCTCCTTCAACCGCACGGTGATGTCTTCACTGAAACTATCTGTTGCTGCCAAGGGAATAAAGCACATCTCTGTGCCAGAGAGGCAGGAACCTGGCACCCCCGAGCCATGTGATGAATTGCACGTGTGCCCGCTGCTGAAGGAGAGAGTGCAGTGATGCCTGCAGCGTTTTTAAAAAGCTTTCCCTTATCTTCCAGTGTCATTCCAGTTAGTATTTCTGTTTGTGATGTTTTAATCCACCCTCACTGCTATGTTTTCCTATTTAATTTCATGTTTTCTTTTCAGGCTCTCAAGTTTTATGGTAAGAGTTTCCCAGGTTTAAATACACTGAGTTCTGCCTCCAAGAAAACACTGACGGTGGAGTATCGACCTACTTAACATGGGAAAAAACAATCCCAAATGCAAAATGCGCGACGCTGTCTGCCAGTAATCCTTCTTCCCAGAAGTTTAAAGACGAAAAATGTTTAAAAATATAATGTGTTGAAAATGGTACAAATGTAATACACTTTGTTAGTCTGTCATTTTAAATGGTTTGTAAAGGCCTCCCTCAGAGGATTGGACTTAAATCATTCATTAACTTGAAGCTGATTGCTTTGTCCTGGAAAGGGGGAAGAACATGGATTTCTCAGATGTAACCCAGTTTCCTAACAGAAGCAAAACCAACCTGATGAAATTCAGTTACCAAAACCATCTATCATACCACGAGCAGAAGCGCAAATAAATTAATTACAAAATGAGCTCCTTCAGCAAAATCTAACTTTGTGGGGAGTTTTAGAATGAACATTTCACTTGCTTAAAAGTTTAAAAAAAGAAAGAAAGAAAAGTAGGTCAGCATGTTTCCCCAGCATGTCTTTCTGACTCCATTAAAACTGTCTGTCAGATGACTAACCATGCCTGTAATCCAACTAAAAGCATGTTTGCTTTCTGTTGCACTTTTTGCCAGGGGAAAGGAAGAATTCCACTTAGCTTTAACTCTGAAATTCAGGTAAATGTCTCCAAAAGTCAGATTATTTCCTCACATTTACTTACCAAATCTGTTTATATTGACAATAAGCAACTGGTTCTGGATGCACGGCACTAAGAAATGATCCCACAGCTGATTAAATGCCTAGCAGCCGCAGGCACCGCCTGTAGGGCTTTAAGCTACAACTTGTTAAAGTCAGTTTTCAGAGCTGTCGTCTGATTGACAGACTTTTCATAAGACCTAGCTTTAAAAATTTAAGAGCTTTCAGAAACATGCAAGCATGCGAACAAGTACTGGAGGAAAGTGAGATGGGACAAAACCGTTTCTGTTCACTTTGGGCGAAAGTAACTTAAAAATCCCAATGCCTTATGATCTTCCTTTTTCCTTTCATAGTATTAGCAGCTGAGTGTTATTTAAGTTAGGATAGAAAGGGTGTTATTTGTACTGCTTGTATGCCATCTAACTCTAAAAAATCCCGTACACTTTCCACGTGAGCGCTGAAGAACTGGAGATTAACTGTTCCGATGTATTTTGAATTGAGCATGCGATACCAAGTCAAACTAAAAACAAATTAAGGCTATTTTTAGAGCACAGTCCTAGGGCCAGCATCCCAGCAGGAGGAGCTGCAACATGTCAGCTGGATTATCGCAGGCACGGCAATGGAAAACTCCCTCTGCTACAACAATTCATAGAGCGGATGAAAGCAAGCCGTAAAGAGCCTGACAGCAGCAGAGGGAAATCCATGGCCTCATCTACTTATGTAGAGATCTTCCTAAACCGTCTTTGAGAGCTTACTGGTTTCCGAGCGCCTGCTTTCTATCTTCCACACCATCAGCACAGGAGTTGCTCTCCACAGAGAGGCCAGCATGAGCTTTGTTTCTTTGCCTTCTGCAGAGACACCTATCCTATGCAAGAGCATCTCCAGTAATTCGACCGCCAGGAAAACGAAGAAGTAAGTTTGCAGATATAAACCATCAGGAGGATGTACGCATTCTCACATATGTTTCTTCTAAGGGGAAGGACCAAATACACATCCCCTCTGATACCGAGTCCTTCAGGCACATTCGGGTTGCTGCAGGTCAGACTTCCCAAAACTCTTGGGAACAATTTACTGCATTTCTCATGAACCTTGGCTACTGTAGATAACATTTTCAGGTTGGCCTGACAACCAAATAAGCCATGTTTAGCTTCAAGGCTCAGGACACTGGCAATTTGCTCGTTCCCAGACTGATATTTATCTCATCGACATTTCTCGATCCTTCAGATTCAACATCCCAAAATAAAAAAAAAAAAAGCTTTCAAAGGGAGAAAAAAAGCAGAGAAACCACAAGGTGCCAGTATAGAAAGCACAACCCACATAGCACAATGGCAATTAGGAGAAAGAGATGCATCAAAGATGCCCCGTGCCCCCGAACAAGAAAATGATCCGAATGAGGAATACGAAGCAGTGAACTGAGTGCATAAAGGAAGAATGGAAGCTCTGAAACAAAGCTTTTGAGGTCATGGGACTGGGGTCTCAGCAGTTATGTCTGCATGACCAAGCAAGCGTGGCCTCAGCCCTGCGCTTCAGAGTACATGGACCGGGCAGGGACAGGCTACCTCCAGATTTCCCATCTGCTCTTACAGCAGCATTGCCCAGCACAAGGCAGAAAGGATAATCCAGGGTTTTGCCTGCCGTAAAAGCAGTTGGGGTACTAAACTCAAGAAGAGGTAAAGACTACCTGGAATGGCAACACAAATGCATAGAGCCGGTGTCTTTATATGCAAGATCCAGAATAATGCTGTAACTCCCCCATGCACACCCCAAAACCAAAGCGGGGTACAAGAAATAACAGAAACAGGCCACAGAAACAATCAGATCCATGTTAAGAAGTGGCTTTGTAAGAGACGTCTGCCCAAAACGCCTTTACTGGGAAACTGATTGAAGGCGGCACATGATGATCCTTAAAAAAACCCCCGAAGGTGTGAAATGAAAAAATGGGAAGTTCTGCCTGCATCAATGCCACTAATTGTCCTCATGGAAGAGCCGTACCTCCGGAGGAGGTGGCGTAGAGCTGGACCGACACGGAAACCTGAACTGCTAGCATCACCAGACAGGCATTAGCCACGCCATGGGCTCTGATGAAATGTGCTCCCTTAAAATAAGAAAGGGTTCAATCAAGTCCGAGGACTTTGCTAGAGCCACTGAACAGTACACGTACTTCTCCGGAGTGCGCTGCAGATGTATGTAGAAAATAGACTGTGTGCACGTTACACTTTTCACTGGCTCTAGTTATCTCTGAGTTTCACATGTATTGAAAGAAAAGTTACTCGTGGAAGGACCCTGTGCCATTCAGCGGAATTTCTTCCACAGGACAAGATCAAGAGGCATTCAGAAAGTCTACTAATACCTAATTGACACTTTTTTCCTTTCTTAAAGCACATCTCTTTCAGAGCATGGTTAGGTACTGCAGTACAAATGATTAGCATAGTAACTTTAGAAGTGTCACAACTTTAATAAAACACCTTGTTAAGCAAAAACGTAAGAAAGGCACACATTTACAGTCGCCGAGGACTAGGATTGATGGATGCAGACAAAGGCTGCAGAGAGCACACGAGCCCTGGTAACTTCTGCCAGGATCCGTGTTGTCATAGAGACAGCAGAGAGCGATGAAAAGTTCACCACGGTAGCTATACCTTAGTGAATAAGTCTTAATGTAACTTCCAGCTGAGGACATGTAATCAATCTCTGTATGAGCTTATTGAAGGAATTCCCTTTATGCTTACTCAGTCCTCAAGAGCCCAAAATGAGGGAATAGGTTTTAAAATATATATATTTTACTACTTTTAAAGACAAGCCGAGGCCTAGTGCTTCTTTTGGATGGGGAGGGCGGGGGGGAGATAACTGTTTCTTTTGAAAAAGAAATGATGTAAAACATGAAAAACTTCATAAAGACATTCAATTAAAAAAAAAAAAAACAAACAACAAAAAAACCCAAACCAACCCAAACATGGAAAGAGTAATTCTAGGGCAGCCTGGCAAGATTGGCCACATGCAATGGTGTCTCCCTCTTTCCCCAGATGCTTCCCCCACAGAGGCGGCTGCAGCGGTGGCATCTCACTGCTGCTCTTCTCCCATCGGGTTCAATCACCTCATTCCCCTTCATGCTGCGAACACGGGACTTTCCTTGCTTTCTTATCCCTCTCCGTGCCTTTCTCCCGGCATCTCCCTCCCCAGTGGCATTCGACCCCTGGTTTATCTTCCTGCAGGGCAGCAGCACCCTCTGACCCTCCCCAGGTCCCTGCTCCAGGCTCAGTCCCACCACTTGGGAGGTACGGGACACTGGAGCAGACAACAAGCAGCACAGAAACAGCGCCAGGGGTTGTTTATTGGCAGGGGTCTTAATTCTTAGTTTACACAATCATGGGTTTTCCACGCAAGCAAGGGGGGAAAAAAATTTTGCAGCACTAGCTAGTTACGGTTGAAAGTTACAGCTATTTGCGTAATGCCTGAAAGGCAATGAACAGATGAAAAAAGAGAACCTTAGGATGCTATTCATACTTTTCCCTAACATTTTAGGATATAAAGATCAGACTAATTACCAAACAGTCTTGAGCTGAGCAGGGTTCACTAATCACGCTCTGCTTGAGGAATTAGGAGAGAATTTACTTAGCTGCATCATGAAAGGTGCCAATAAATTGTTCAGCTGGAGAGTTAACATAATAAAAAAAATCATTTTTAATGTTATTTTCTTTAGCAGTTTATTAATTGCTGCCTGAAATACTTTTCTGAAACACAACGAGCTGCAAATGAATTCATGGGCTATTAATCTGCTGTACATGGCACTGGAGGGAAAGCTCATTAGGTGAGTTGATGCAATTACTGCTATTACATAACCATCTTCACAGAACATAGAGTAAATTATGAATAATAACATTCAATCTAAGTTGCTCCTTTAAACATTAAAGCTGGCAAGTGAAAGCTATGCAAAATCAGGGGGAAAGGCTAAAACACAAAAGAGGCAGACCCCAACAGGAGAAAAGAAAAGCAGATCTGCTTCTTTGAAGACACCAAACCGATGTGAAAAGCAAGAGATGTTTGTTTAACCATGGGAAACAATGTGCAACAAGTAGAATGCAGTTCTCTACAAGAGAATTTTAATTGTATATAAATAATTTTCAGCCACCCGGCATAACGAAGTGTGCATTGTGTCTGGCAGAGGACAGACTGACACTAGAGCACTGTGGTTTTTGCAGCAGGAAGACCCTTCACATTGGCTTTGCTCTCAACTTAAAAGAATCTCCCCATCAGTGATACTGAGCGTTTGGCGTTAACTTTTAAAAGTTCCCAATTTCTCAGCCTGAAAAAATAAATACAAGCATTCCTCTCTGATCAGCAATTGAGAAAACCCCAATCCAACCTTAATGAACAAAATGAAAAAACTGCGATCTGTATGGCTTGGGCACGGTTTCCCATTATCTATATACTCAAACTCTTAATTTCATTGGTATTTTCACAGTTTACATCTTTCACCTTCAAAGCACTTACAACACAAGCTCTCCCAGTCCCTGTAAAAAGACTCATCATTTTCACCTCTCAATATAGGAAGGCTAGTCTAATCAGCTTGTAGTGTTTAGAGAGAGGAATTAGTCCCAGAACAGAATTCAGGGTTTTGTGATTTCCACTCTGATATTTAGCTTGTGCCTCTTGAGAAAGCAAGGTGAGGCAACTATGCTGGAATTTTTGAACAAGCCCCCAGCCACTGTGTGGTAGTTAGGCATCTAGTTAAAAAAACCTAGCCTGCAGCAACGCAGACATAATTCTTAAATCCAGTGCTTTCTGCTGGCTAGAAAGAATAAGAAAACAGTTCAGTTCCAAGTAAAAGCATCTAAACAAAAATTTCATGCATTCTAATCAATTCACTTTAAAATTACACCAGTGGAATCTGCATGAACTTCTCAAATGCAAGTATGCAGGCTAGCCCTCCACTTAGCCACTCACTGGAGATGGAATTGCGCTTCACTAAGGAGTCTGAAAGAAAATGAAACAGAAATATAAAATAAAAAATACAAACATGACAGTTCTTCCAAGTTGATGTTTCCTGGTTGCCAATTTAAACCAGAATTAAAATAAGTAAATCAATTCATTCTATTGTTCAGTAGCAAAATGTAATCATATGTTCCAAGAAGTGTGAACATTTAAATATTATAAGACTTTGAAGTCTGTGACAAAGAGTAACAGACATTTCTGTGCAAGTTTAAAAAAAAAAACAAAACAACAAACAAATACGGAGCACAAAAACTGGATTCTCTCCACTTCATGGTAATTCCCCTGCATTCCCTCCCTTCCTCCTTCCCTCCCTCCAGAGAGGTTAATTGTAAGCAGATTTACAAATCTGAACACTGCTTCAGTGCACTGAAGCAATCTGGAACAATAACTCTGTGCCTTTATAAACATAATTTTCCTCTATTAGAGCTCACTGCAGATGAGGTTTATGCCAGGATGGAGGGCTTCTCTGCATCACACCCCGGTACGTGGGCTGGGTGTGTGTCTGAGGGGGACCCCAAAGATCATCAAGCACAGTGACAGTCCTTGCAGCCTGCAAATTTTATAAAAGAGGATAGAAGTGGAAGCGCTGCTGGGCTAAGCTGAGCAGTTGCGGCAGAAGGAAGCTCCATTTTCTTCCCCTTGTTCCCGGCAATAAATCCAGTTTAAGTTTTCTTTAAGGGCAGGCTTCACCTTACAAAGCGTATGTTCCAGCATCCTGCTTGAAAGAGTGCATTATTGTTCAAGAGTTTTGCCCAGCTTCCCGCGTGCTCCCTTAATTGCGGGAGGCAGCGCCGTACGTGTGACCCCTTGCCAGCTCCCGAGGACGGAGGTCCGCGCATCCAGGCAACAGTGTGCTTCTTGTTGACACCTGGGGTCAGGCCAAGGATGGTGCTTCAACATCAGCTTAGAGATCACGTAATAGAAGGGCAAAGGTTAGTTTCCTAAGGCTCTCCATCACATAATGAGCCACTGTCAGCCTTAGTAGCCTTCTCACTTCAGCAGCAGTAAAGAAAACCCGAATCCTGTGTGATCACCATTTGTCTCTACATGTTAATTAAAAAAAATTAACAGGCTGGAAGGGTAAGAAGGATGGAAATGGTTTGGAGTGGGGATCAGAGCCTCAGCTGCACCTACACACTCCTGAGTACCCAGGCATGAACTGACATGGGACAGCCATACAATAAACCCAAAACCCGATGCACTGCTGGTGGAGGGGCTGGCTCGGAGCCCTTACCCTAAGTGCTGCAGCTCAGGTTGCAGGGACACAAGCTCAGGAGTTTCTGAAGGAGGGGGATCTGATGAAAGAAAACAGGGCTTTATTTCAAGCTGTGTTTTGCCCTGTTGTAGGATGATAAGACAGTCATCCCTAAGTCGTTTCCCCTCACACCCTTTGTCTTGTCTATTTGGAGCACAAACTTTTTCAACAGCGACTGCACAATGAAAGACAGTCCCTACACTAGTGGGATCCAGTTTCAGTGGGTCCTGCAGATATTATCACAAGGCAAATAGCTCCACTCCTGCCCTGGAGGCAGTCTTGTTATTGACCTCTCTTGATCAGATCTGGGGACTAACATGGGGTCGAAGATAAGTTTTTTCCCCTACGCTAACAAAACAACCTATAAAGAAATGCTAATTTGGTGCATTCCTTCATCATCTCACTTCATTCTCTAAAAGAAGATAAAAGCATAGAAGAACTGCTCAGTACCTCTTCTCTTCCAAAACCCTGTACCTCCATTCTTAAAACCTTACTTATCACACTGGCTGGGCAGCCAGTTCTCATCTCTGGTGTTTGCGTGTAACGCTCATTAAGCTCAAAAGGACTCGCATATGCAAGTACTTTTGCATGCCCTTTAAAGGCAGAACAAATAAACACAAGACTGTAGCATTTAAGCACAGATTATTCTCTATACTGCAATTCTGCATTTACTGCTCCTTAGCTCCTGGCAACAGACCTTGGGGTTTCTATTTGCAGCTGCCCACCACTATTACTTTCCCCATTTGGGACTGGTTTGAGCACTGTAGGCTTGTTTCCCTATGACATTTTTCTGATACTTTTTTCTGTCCTTTGTTCATGGCTTTCATGTTACAAGGTAACAGAACTGTAAGAAGACAGAAAAACAAAATGTGAATAAGGTACTGGGGGAGAAGAAAAACCTCTATCTGCTAAGAAAAAGCCCACTGACAAATGTGCCTTTGTTTACATACACGTCTAAAGAAATGGAGTTGAAACCTGGAGACATGTATGAAAGAAGGTCAGATAAGAAAATAGTTTTTCAAATCTCCTAAGAGATGAAAAGCTCCTGTTTATGAAGGGATAACACGGAATCACTTCAGATTTAGTTCTTAAACCCAGAAGACAAGACACACTGCATTCAAACTGATGACATTTAAAATAATTTCTCTATTCCTTTGCAAATGCCTTCTACAGAAATGCAGCCAGAGGACATCCCTCACTTCTCCCCAGTATCCTCTGTTCCCTCTCCAACCTGCTATCCCCCTTGCAGTGCCTGTAGTGGGTTGAGATGAAGGCAACTGCCACCGGGCAATTTCATTCAGTTCACCCCAGGAAACAGGCAGAGCAAAACCTTAATTCTTGCTGGCAAAGCTCCAGCTACCCTATGGGAGAAAACAAGCCATCACCTAAAAGGCAGTAAGTCTTTATACTTTACCCTAAGTAACTTTGGTTAACATGTTAGAAATACTGCTGATATTTCCAAAACTTACTCTGATGTGACGTTACAGCATTTAATAAGATTACTACTTCACGTCAGCAATAAAATCCTTAAGAATTCAAGACCAACAAGCCCTCAGGTGAGAAAAGTGTTTTGTCTTCTCTTCCAAACCGCATCATACTCTCTTTATCAAGGAAAAAAGCTTCATGTGCACATATATATATATATATATATATATATATATGCAAATACCTATCAATAAAATCCTCCTCATTCAATCTTACATCTTTGTGCATCTTTGTATTTAGCCTACTTTCTCCTTTACTGCCATCACGGTCTCCACTCCAGTAACTCTATACATAAGTACAGATAAGTGCACTTCAGGCACACGAGAAAACCAGAAAACCCAACAAGGACGGTGAAATCCTGGAAATCCTACGACCTCCTAGCTCCCCCAGTTGCTTGAAACTTGATGTTGGCCCTTTTCAATAACCACAATTTCAGATTTCCATGAAAAGGAGTTGAAAACACTGCAAAGTGGTCCTAAAGATGTATTGTCTCTGCTCCTCAACACTTTTCCTTTGAGAGGAGAGGAAGGAGAGGGTGGGAGTTAAAAAGGGATGCAGTCAAGAGGGACCAGTGTGACTTTGGGACCTCTTCGGCTCCCGCTCAAGTACGGAGACGGGAACTACTGGGAAGTCCCATGCAATTCAGGAAGAAGAAAGGCAGAGGATGAGAACTGATTTAAATCAAAGTTCAGTCATAAATGTCTCATCAATGTTAATTTTTTTTCTCTGGTCTTAAAGTCTTTCTAAGGAACTCCTATGGGTGAATTAAAGTAAAGAAGCAGTGTTGGGCAATTTTTTCCCCCCTCTTATGCACACACTGGGGTGTTTGTTATTGGAATTGACCTACTGAAATCAGGAATATCCCTGACAGAGGTAAAAACCCGCAACAATCAAACAAATCATTGCACCAAAGACTTTTTTGTTACTGCAATCACTCCAATCAAAAATGAGAACGTTTCAGAAGCATTAGCCCATAGGGATGTGAGAATGGCTTTTTTAGCTAAATTTTCTTGCTTAACAGGGATATCAACAAACTGGAAAAAGAGAAAAATCACAGATTTCTACCTAAATATTTTAAAATGTTAATTTAAAGGGCAAACCAGAGATTTCTAGAAAAGGGAGAAGAAAATCCTTCGGGTTTTCTGTGCACTTGGCAGCATTTGTACATAGTCAGATTTACTGGCTTTGCAGGTTTAGAAGAGGATTTGCCAGCTTGTTTCACCTTTCAGAGAGG
The DNA here is from genome assembly GCF_047370975.1 of Nipponia nippon. Classification (NCBI taxonomy): domain Eukaryota; kingdom Metazoa; phylum Chordata; class Aves; order Pelecaniformes; family Threskiornithidae; genus Nipponia; species Nipponia nippon. Next base: position 124,650,986 of record NW_028262290.1, read on the forward strand.
CTCCAAGCAGTAAGAACAGAAGACTCAAGGCCATTGTACTGTCAGCTTTGTAAAATGGCACAAACTGGCGCTACCACCAAAAGAAGGACCTCTGGCACAAGCACCTGCCCTGGGAGAAGGTGCAAGGCTGCATGAGAAGGTGTCTGCTGCATGAGAGCCAGTGGGAAGCACTTGTGAAATGATATCCTGGGTTGACACCAAGCCCAGCAAAGCCACGAGCTGGTCTGCAGGGCAGGAGGAGGACTGAAACCGAGTTTAAGAAGCCAGCACTGTTCCTCTTACGCCCCCGCCCCAAGAAGCCATTTCTGGAGCAGATGGGAGATAATCCAATCTTAAAGCAAGTAGCTGTGGGTTTGTTCTTTTAGAAAACCTGGTGAAATTACCCACTTGGGATTTCTCACACCCACACAGGGTGGCCACACCGCATAGGCAGTTTGTTGCACTAAAAGTTCTTAACTCATGGCATTTAGGCTGCAAAGTTAAGGACTCAGAAGTTTGTAAAGTACAGGTCTGAAGTTGCGTACAAAATTCATACTCCTTTCTCTGCATATGAATACAGATACTGGTTTCAATCGCTATTTGCATAATATTTTTCTCACTTGGGACTGCCACATATACATAGGATATGACAAACAAATTGCGTCTGAAGACAACTTACATTCTTTGGACATTCCCACTTCAAAGCACTTCTGTAGTCTGCAGTACTGGCAGCGATTTCTGGTAACTTTATTGATAACACAGTTTTTATCTCTGTGACACGTGTAAACCATGTTCTTCTGGATACTCCTGCGGAAAAAGCCCTGAAATCAAGAAAAAAAGAAATCAAATAAACTTCTGTGTTTCCCATAACCCTTAGAGATGGGCACTAACATTGCTTTAAAATAACAAATTCAAAGTTACAGCTGGAGTACGGCATCTTTAAAGACTCAGTCTTATTATAATTTAGTATTGTTTCTTGCAACATAAGACTCATCTCTTAAATAAAAACTAATTAAATAACGTAACCTAAGGCCAAAATAAACAAAACTAGAACTAATAACAGCATTCAGGAAATTAAGTTCGAGACTTTACAAAAAAGCTCAAATAAAAATGGTTTGGGCTTTTGGATGTAGTAATGAGTTGGGTAAACAACAGCCTTCCTAACAGATCTGCTTGGAAGTCAAACACTCATCCAACAACCAACAGCCTCGCTCAACCTAAAGGTCCCATCTATTTTTGTTACTGCAGAGATTCTCTAGTTCTGAGGCTGCACGTAAAAAGTGAAATAATTTGAAACCCAGGTCTCTTAGCTGCTGGAACTCCTACAGCAATTAATGAGGCTTCTGCAGGTGGAAGAGTTCCAGCATCAGGTTATTGAGTTGTGAACTTGTAAGAGTTGCCAATTACAGCATTTTTTTCTTATTCAGATACAGCTGTGAAAATAATCAAGTAATTACAATGATCTTGAACAGAAATTAAAGAGCACTAGAGGTCTGGTTTGTACTTAAGGAACACCATTTGACTGGATTCCTCCTTCGGCAAGTAAAAGAGAGAAAAACAGCCATAAACGGCAAGGTTAGCTGGCATGGAAAAAAAGCAAAAAACAAGTTGATTTCTTTATCTGCACTAAAAAACAAGCTTTAGATAATATCATATAATAATGAAGGAAAAAAAAGAGGATTACTTTAAACATTTTAGAGTTCAACCCACAGATATTCAGTGAAAGTATTTCTGCAACAGACATTTGGAAATTTGACAGCACTATTTAACGTTCTCACTCAGATTTTGAAAATTGATTCAGCAAGCACTAGGGTCAAATTTCAGTCAACATCACAGCATTATGGAAGAATAGTTAGCAATGTAATATTTGTTGGAGGGCTTGAGAGGTTAAAACTCTTCAACCAGCCACATGTTTATACCCTACAGGGAAGCAGTAAACTTGATGCTGCAGACGATAGCTCTCTGCCCACAATGCATTTGTCTAAAGATGCAATCATGGTAAGTTATAAAATTGGCTCTCCTAGAAGCACTCACCGAGATATGCGAGTAGTTCAAAAGCCAAAAACTCTATCGTTCAGAGTTAACTGGGAGAGTTTCTGGCCATATGATCAGGGAGTGGTAGGGCAGGCACAGTCAGTAAGGGCTGGTCATAAATTCCTTGCACACCCAACATGCTATAGATGCTAATGTTATGAAAATACCTCAAATTCACTCACAACTGAAAAATGCATCCTTAATCACGTAACCCCTGGCAATAGTTTTTCCGCAGCTTTTGCACAGGCAAGCCTCATGTGAGGTTAGCTCCTCTGATTTAGAAGATACTTAATGCGACCTTAAAAGAGGTAAATATAAACTCTTCACTTCTTTCTCTTCCTTAGGCAACTGGACACAGAAGAAGAATTTAAAGCTATTTGTTTAGGCAATTAAAACCTTTTAAGTTATCAATAACACTGCTTTTTTATATTCCACACTTTTGATCATTAACAATGCTTGAATCTTTGCAATGGAAAGTATGGCAAGCGTGTGTACATCTGTTTACTTGCTGAGAAGAAAATTTATGGTAATGTTCACTTACTGCTTTCTTGCTTTGATATTCCCCTAATTGTGACGCCTGGCTCTGCGGTAATTGCTGAGGATGCGAACTAGAACTGTGAGAAGTCTCTGGCATCTATTTTGGTTTAGTTCAACAGACAGAAAGTGTGAGCTGTGCTGGTTCAAGGGTCTCTATACAGTTGGAAAGAGATAGGGGAAGCCAAGACTGGTAGCTTCTTCCCCTGCAGCCACCCTGGCTTAATCCAGTGCTGCACGTAAATCAGCACTCAGTTGCCGATGGAGTAACTCTCCTACCGCCAGCCTGACGGGGCAGGCAACAAAATGACCCAAACGAACAAAAGTGACCCTCTTGTGCAGCAACTGTCTCACCACACTGAACAACTAGAGTAATTAAAAAAAAAAAAACCAAACCAAAACGGGCCCCAAAGCCTCCTCTTTGCCTGCACATGTTTTGGGGCAAAGGCTGCCGTGCATCCATGCTCGAGACTTCTGGTGTACTGACACAGGCACTACTTGAAATGAAATACGAGCTTCAAAAGTGTCACCCAATACAGAGAAAAGAGGAAACAGCCTCCTCCAAATATACCTGTACTTCACCAAAATATAATCACTCGCTAATGGCACCCAGTGATTGATCAGTTCTGATATTTAGACACAACTTCTGCATCCTTTTAACCTAGGGTTTAATTACAGCCCATTAGGAGGGAAAGCAGAGGAGGCTGTCTCACTCCTTACCACATGAAGCTGATCACACTGCCCAACAGAAACAGGTGATCCAACTTCTGCATACAGCAAGTATAAAGCATTCATGAACTGATTACTAATATAAAAGGCTTAAGAAGAACAAACTCAGAAAAAGCAGATCTCTAGGTCGAAATGAAGACAGCCTAACCTCCTCAGGCAATGTCCTACTACACAGAGTGGAAGATGTAGACGAGGATATTAATTGTGGAAGCTTAGACTGTTGTTTTACAAATTACTTTAGCACCTGTATTTGATTTTCTTCCTAGAGTTACTCACAAAACAAAGAAAAATGAACTTCTTTCCGCGAAATATTCAGCTGAAAAAAGGTATAATGTGGTCCTGCTCATAACTAAGGACCTGTTTCTCAACAGCATGTTAGGGGCCACTCCCCAAGTACTCTTCCCCAAGACAACACTGGGATACTATTTCTACTAAGACTTCTGGCAAGCAAAAACCTCAGCAATGTCACTGAAAAGATTCGATCTTTAAAATGTCCTCTGGACAGGCACTAAGAAAAATGCCCAGATTATAAATATTATTTAATTTCTTTGCATATAAACCCCAAGCCGAAGCCATGATAGGGAGAGTGACGGAAGTTCAAGCACCACCGGGCGAGGAGCACTTGCTGGGCGCTAGGGCTCGGTTTCCCCAACCGCCTCCACAAGCCTGGCACTGTCCAGCCGCAAGTTTTGGGTGGCACTGCACACAGGGTCATGCCCAGAAACATCTCCTGAATCTGACACTGGGCTGAAAACCCAGGCAGCTTCCTCTCTATCCCTCTTGCCGGGGTTTGCACCTCACCTGCTTTGGTTACCAGCAGCTCTGCAGCAAGAGAAAACCCCGCAGGACGCAGGGATGGGCAGAGCGGGCGCTTGCTGCCCAGTTAAACAGAAAAGCGCATTTAAACCATTTCAGGGCTGGGTTCAGATAGCATAACACACTGTTCACTAAAAATAGAAAAGTTAGAAGCAGGCCCAAGTTTTCCTCCAATTGCTTTTTGTCAAATGACTTCCATCTGATCTCACAACCCCAACAGTTTTTTCAAAAACCAAGAAAATCCAAATGCAACCTAACCTTCAGAAGTTGTCAGAAACTTCAGAGATGGCAAACCACCGCTGCTTATAAATTAATCAACTTCGAGCGCCTACTGGCTCTTGGAAAACAAGCTACTACTTACTGTAATACATTCACCTCAAAAGGAATCTGTTTGGCTGAATATTTACATGAGCAATTTTTTATGCAAATATTTTAGCATCCTGTCCGACTTAACACCCTGTGACAGGAGATGAGACACTCCTGTGCCAAAAACAAGCACAAATGATTCTTTCTTTGTAATTTAAAATGCCTTATGAATATAAAAAAAAATTCCGTGAGATATAAAGCATTACTGTCATACATAATTGTTTTCGAGCACCTACAAAGTACTTGAATTTAAAGTAGAGGAAGCTACTGAAGACCTATCAGGAACAGTGATTTGCTCTAATATTTCTTTTATCCACAACTTTTGAAAGGAACACGGATCTTGTGTTTTTATTTTAGCGAAGACAAACAAAGCTTTGCAGAAATCACACTTATAAATTAATTCCATCCTTCTGAGCTGCTTTTACTGGCATCCTTTACACAAAGCATTTCGGACAAGCATTTCAATTTTTAATCTCATCTTTTCTGCGCACTACGCCACGCTCCTCCCAGGCCCACCAATCTTGTTATCTTAATGGATGACAGATAGAGTATCACTCTGACCATGCCACATTAGGCGTCCTCATTTACCGAGTGCAAGGAAAAAATGCTGAGTATAAATTATTCAGAAATCTATTGTATCAGCGTGTGTTCTCTGAGCATCCACCACTGGCAGAGCGGACAGATTATTTTTCACTTTTAATTGTGTTGATACCTTATCTGCTGCACTGAAAGTAGAGAGTGGTATGTGAAACCATATGTATTAAGCAGCAAATAAACCCAGTTTACTAGGTCTATTGCTTAGAACTAAATAATCTACTTAGTCAATCTAACTTCAACACAAATGCCAAAAAACCCCACCTCATCCCACTCACTTTTGTAGCATTCGCCTGATAATGTGTCAAAATTAGAGAGCTCCGTCCAAAGCAGCGGTGCCTACAGAGAATATTAACTATTTCAGTAATATTTTGAACACCATTATGTTACTGGTTATCTGAATACAAAGGAAATCATTAAGGATGAGCCTTCAAGATAATGATAAGTGTTTAAGCTTATGAAGTCTTACGGAATTGTTAGCGTGAACTGCTACCCTTACGTATCTGATAGGAAATCTATACACCTCCCTCTCCTTTGCTGTCCAGTTGATTTTGGCAAGTCGGATGATTTAGAGCTCAAGTTATGCACATCGCACAAAGAGATCGATCATTTGATCTCAAAAAGGTCTTAAAAATATTTTGCCAGCATAGGGCATGCCAAATCTTATTTGCAGATATAGTGGGCTTACAAGTTGAAGACTTGCACTGCAAGCCAGGGACAGGGTAATCAGCAGAGAAGGGCTATTGCGAGCTCAATCTGTTTGAAACAGCCTGCTCAGTTCATCTGGTTCAGCTTTGATTATCCCCAAATACAGGCAGGCAGCTATGACTCCTGCAGACCGAGAGGCCATTCTTTGATAAATTTGCAAAATAAGCTTCTGAGTGAAGTGCATTGCTACTTTATCAAAAAAGAAACAAAGGAGTAGGACGGACTTTTCTATGGTAAACTCTGACTGAACTCCAAAGGGGAAGATAAAACCCAGTAACAACCAAAAAGAAAACCCAGCCCACAACATACCTGAAACCTCTGCCCTTAGCTTTATTCTGAAATAGGGGCTGTACAAAAACGTACCTTTTTTACGGAACAACTCTGTGACGCATAGCCTCTCTTCAATCTATTTTTTTTTAGTCATTCAAGTTACCCATTATCCTTGCTAACCCTGTAAAATGTATGTAGGCAATGTAAGGACCCCGTTCCTGCTCCCTCTGAGCATCAACAGAGACATTTAAGGTCTCTCTGCACAAAACTACTTTGCTCTGTGCCCAGGGAATTGCCCAGGTACGTTCATGAACTGAATGTGGTTTGCAGTATTTTTATTACAGGTGGCAGCAGTCAAGCAACAAAAAAACCCTTCCTCGCAAAGTCTTGGTAGGATCAGCGGTCAGGTTAGGGGATAGAGACACAAGTTTTATTTGTGAACCAGGCATATTTGCTCTGAAAGGCCTTGATAACATGCAATCCCACAACTGGAGATGCATAGAAAGGCTTATAAAAGACCTAAAAACCCCAGCATATGCTGTTAAGGGACTCTGTATAGTACAAAACACACTGTAAAATGGCTGCAGCCACAACACAAGACCCCACAAGTAATGAACGCTGCCAAAGCAGCTATCTAAAAGGAAGCTAAAATGAGCGTATTCCCAGTTGCACAGCACTTTTCCGGGATGTCTGCACTATCATGCTTTGGAAGTCACGGCTTGTAGAATAAACAAATTAATTGTCTGACATTGTGGCTGGAAACCACCGCCAGCACAAAATGGAAGCAGCTACAACAATAAGTAGAGGAAGGCTCGCTGCCGGAAGCAGGGAAATTGTGCTGGTGATGTATGTCAGGGCAGGACAGGCAGATCTTTGCAAAAACAAATGAATAAATGTTGTTAAATGTCAATAGTTTGTAGCGAGCACCTAGAGATGCCAGGCACCCGGCAGCAGAGGGGCTGGGCACCAGCCCACCCTGGGAAGTGCTCTGGGTTTGTCCGTCGTTGCTGTTATTTCCAGCAGAAACTCTCTGCTCGCCATCCACATTTCATCTCGTCTAACCCATTTATTCTGCAGATGAAGAGTAGCCGTAACCTTCCATGGCCAAAGAAAACCAAATTTGCTATTGAAACCAGGGTGTTGGGTTTTTTGTGGTGTGTGGTTTTTTTGGGTTTTTTTGTTTTTTTTTTTTTAAATAGACAGAACTCAAAACACTTCATAAAAATAAGCAGGTGTTATCCCACATCTCTCATACAGGAATACAGACCTGCGGACCTAAGAGCAATGCACTAAGGGGAAAAAAAGGCCTATTCTCCTTTCATTATTTTTACACAAATGGAAAAGCTTGAGGGTTTCAGGGTTTTCTCATTTCTTAAAAAGAGAAAAAGGCCCAGAGGACAGGGACAGGCAGATGAGGAAGGTGTCACCCCTCCCTAAGCTACCAGAATGGGGACGCTCATCCGCAACTGCAAGAAGTTCTCCTGGAAAGACAGGGCAGGCCACACTTGATTAATCATAATAGTTTCTAAGGTGAAAAAAGTCTTGTGGGCCTCAGAGGGCAAGAAAAAAAACCCCAATTTCGATGACAGACCTTGAAGGAAATTATTCATGGGGCTACTAATGCCAATTAGCTGTTAGCCGCTGGTGGGGCTGGAAACGAACCCCATTTTTCATGGTGCCCCATGCCAACACATCTTCTGATTTCACAAACCTTGGCCTAACCTTAAAAACATGCCCCAAACTGTCAAAACGTTGATTATTTTTTTTTTTTCCCCAGGGAGTTTAAAACACCTCTTCTGGCCAGCTGGCAGAGAGGCAGCTACTGACAAAAAGGGGGAGTTATGTTCATTCAGCTGCAAATCTGCAGCAACTGGATTTCCCCAGCAAGGGTACCACAGCATCCCTAAGACTACGCTTGGCTTTCTCCACAATTTCGATTTTCAGTGAACTCCTGACCTTTTTAGCAAACATGTCAAAGTCTCCAGACAGAACAGTCATCACCTTAAAACAATATGTGAGGGGAAAGAATGGCTGAGATTTTCTGCTTCTCCACTACAGTAATTTAAACAGAGAGGAAGGCACTGGTGTGCACTTCCATCTGTTTTCTTCAAATTAAAAAAAAAAAAAAAAAACGGAGATGAAATGTATACAATTAAAAAGTTACAGTTAACTTCCTTTCAGTAATGTCTGTAGGATGATTTTTGGCCTGCTAGGAAACTCCAGATGGGAAGAGTAATGAATATAATTTAATACGAATAACAGGAGATCAAAGAAACGCTTTTCTGAGTTGCTGTGCACTGAGTTATTTCACGCAGTTTAATGGAGAACTCAGGAATGAATTATTGCATTTTGCTATTTTCTTATATTTTTCTTTATGCAAATCAATTCCCTTTAACCTAATTTGTGGAGGACCAGACCTATAACCCAATAAAACCATAAAGTGTCACTAGGATGGTCGTACAACTGGCTAGCACTTATCCAAAGGGCTATATGTTGTTAACTGCTCATCATTTTTTCCCTCTCTTCCCCTCCAGTGCCTCAGGATTTATACCACCAATTAAGACAATAATGAGTGCCCCAGGTTGACCTCCCAGGAGCAAGAATTAATTAAGCGCAGTATTTCTTCGTAAAGAATGACACTTTTCCAAACCATTTGTGTAGCTGCTCTCTTGCATGGAAGCACAGTATCAGGAAAGGCTTTCCGAATTGTTATCCCCCGAGTGTATGACTGATTTTGGTTTACACTCTTAATTTGGGTCTCTGTTTTTATCCATTGGGTTTTCGGCTGGTTGGAGCAGGGGGACCATCTTCCAAGGACAATGTCACAATTTTGCTAGACATACATGGGATTCTTTTTACACGGAGGTACAAAGGAAAAGATACTATGCAACAGCTACTCTAACAAAGTAGTAGACCTCCTAGTAAAAACAAACAAAAAATCTCTGCCAAGCTATACCCATGCAGTGACATGCAGATTCCTGCAGCAGGCAGGACAAGGAAAAGACTTGTGTTAGCTATGCAATCACTATGCTGCAATTATTTGTAGGAGTCTGTCAAATTGGCCTCTCCATTTAGCTGCTGGCAGAGATGGAAACATGCGAAGAGAAAAGGGCAAGCTCAAACACAAACCTACATGGGAGAAAGAAGGTATGTGCATGCTCCAAGGAAATTCCCCGCATGGGCAGGCTTTGCATCCTCCTCCTCCTGCCCTCCCAGCCTTTACCACAAAGGCTTGCAGAGTTCCCACACATATTTGGCACCACAGTTATTTATTAGAAGAGGCACGGGGATTTTCATTAATTGTCAGCCAATAAAAAAATCCCTGCAACTTCTGCACCATCTGAAATTTATAGAGGCGCTAGTTTCTAACCCACTATCAGCAACCGAATGTTTACAGCTCATCTGAAATAATAATGCAAACTATGCCACAAATATTTATATATGCCTGCAAGCTGGCTGAAGTGCAATTCCCCTTGCTCTAGCAGAGCAATTCACACAGTTTGCATGCACAGCCAGCTGTTCCCTGCTCTCTCCCCAACCCACCTGGAGCCAATGCAGCACCCCAGTCTGAGCCGGGCTGGCCAGGCAGGTGCCTGTGGGTGCTGGCCCAGCACCCACCTGCCAGGATGGCCAGCGAAGAGCTTGCTCTGGCTGTGCCGCGGTACAGCTCCTGCTTTTTTTCAAGACACAGAATGTTTCTATTCTCTTTGTCCAACCTGAGAGGAGTTTTAAAATGCGCCTGATCCGCGGCAGAGAAGAAGTTTCTGAGGAGGGATGAAGTGACGTACGGAAACAATGCAGAAAGCAAACCAAAAATATTCAGAATAAATGACATGGACATAAACGTGCCAAAATAAAACAGATGTCTTGAGCATTATACTTCCTGGTATGTTTTTCAGGCAACCATCTGAATAGCTCATCAACACCCGTTCATTATCTTTCCACAATTGTTTTTTTTGCTCTTAATTTTGACAATAGATCTCTAAACAAATATGTTGTATCAAATCTCTTGAAATCTGGCAAGTAATACCTTGTACTTACTACTTTATGCTACGCTTTCATTCCCACGCATTCAGCGACAAAGAAACTCTGGTAATACAGAACTACCCGCTAAAACCTTGTAAAATGTAGAGTTCAGTGAAACTCAGATGCCTGGAGACTAGAAAACAGACTTCAAGTAAACACCCAGAAATATGCAAGTCTGGCGCTCTAATATTGGCAGTAGTCAAGGAAAATTACCTTTCCACACTGCAGCTGAAACTCATTACTGAAGGCGACAGCAGAAGGATGAGTTGGAGCTGGACCAGCTTGGCAAAACCACCATTTTTAAGAGTGAGATGGTGGCCATACCCCTCTGCCCGGTTCCCATACACAGTCAGAGTACACGTGGTCAAAACGGTCTTGACAACGTGGAAAAACAGGCTGAGGAAGGTGAATGAAATGCGGCCTGTCCCAGTGCAGGGGATTAGCAACTGCACAAACAGAGCCAGAGGAATCAACTGACTAGTTCCTCCAAGAAGTAAGGACTCTTAAGGTAACACTAATCAGAGATATGTATCTTGTTGGAAACCCTGACACAAATCATGCTGAGATGCTGAAAAAGCAGTGTAGCTTACAGGACAACTACAGCACTGCCTCCACCTTGCCCAGTGTTGGGCACCACTGTGCCTGCAGCCGAGCCATAGGGAAGCAAGGGAGAGTCTGGGACTGGGCAACTTTGACGATGAGAAAACATGACCTTTCAGAGAAGAGTGAATGAACTGGGGCTGATTAATCTAACACAGGAAAATCTTAGCAAGATGTTTTCCTGTTTTCTCCCTCCCCTGCCAGACTTTAATCAATGGCCAGATTCAAGCACAGAGCTCGTATAATCACAAGACGATCATTCTTTCAGTTTACGAAAATCACATGGACTTGGGGTAAGATAAAAGGTCTTTTAGTTAGCTCAGCCATTTGGCTCCTGGGTGCTGTGCTGTATCTCTCCTGTTCACCTAACGCTCCCTTTCTTCTTCCCTTTATAAAAAAACAACAGTTTTCACCTCTATTTCTGTACACGTAGCAGTCGCTGTGCATCCCTAAGGATAAATGTGGACTCATTAAGACCATTTGCAGCAGCATCTGAGCAATGCCTTGATCCCCCAATGAAAGGAGAAAAAAAAAAAAAGAAAGTTAAAAAGTGGTAGTGCTGCAGAGCTTTCTCCAAAATGCTCCACTTAAATCTTCCTAAGTGTGGAGCACTGCCACTCTTTTGGACCAGCAGAAAGCACAGAAGGATCACAGCACACTCTGAAGTGAGGACCTAATAATTTCCACCTATTTATCATAGGTGCACAGGGCTCCAAAGCAAGCCAAGCACCCCGGAGACAGGGAAGACCTCTCCCCTGTTGGGAAGATTCATCTGGAGAGCAGCCAGCCGGGACACTTGCGGTAGGAGTGAACGGTAGCCCATCGGAGTGGCTGCACCACGGCTATAAATCTCTGCCTTCCCTGGTAAGTGCCTGGGAGGAGGGAGAGGGAACGGACCACAGTTGACAGTAATGGGTCCCATTAAATTGTCACTTTTAAAGAGACTCTGAAACAGGAACAAACTCGCTCTGTAAGCATTTGATCAGTCTCCCTGATGCCAAGCGATGGCAGACCCTGCTCACGTGCTGTGGCGGGGGGCTGCCGGCTCTCCCCTCCAGCGCTGGAAGGGTCCCCAGCAGTCGCTGAGGTTCGCTATAGCTGGAGTCAAATCGCCGACTGCATTTACAGCCAACCAAATCTACATTTTTTGGCACTACTTGCGACTGCCGTCTCACCTTGTCATTTATGTATCCGTTATTCTAGACAAGGGATACAGAAACAATATACTTTTCCCCCTTTAAATGTAGGTATTATGATACAGTTTTTATTGCATAGTAACTTTTCCCACTAAAATATATTAAATGAGAAATTCTAAGCGTGGCCATGTGAAATCATAAGGGACTTTATACACAAAAATGTCTTTCTACTTCTCAGCTGTCTCCTGAATTAAGCTGTGGAAATTGTGGGGGTCTCCTGCATATTATCAAAGGGAAGAGCAATTTATGAGTAGAGACCCTGAATATTGGCAGACCAGCTGCAGTAGTATACCAGTTAAACAGTTACTATACCAATATACCAAAACTACCAATTCCAGAATTGGACATGTGGCTTCTTTCACACTACAAGAATTTTTTATAACTGGAGTACTGAGCTGCACAGATGCCACACCTAGAGGTGTCTCCTAGATACGGAAAGTTCATCTGAAACAATCAGAATAATATAAAATAGGATGAAGGACACAACATGTATGTCCTTTACACGGAACTCAAGAAACAATGTATCTATACTTAAAGATTACAGCAAAATGCAGATACAAAGAGGAAAAGATTCTGATTTTTGGAACAGCTACTAAAAAATGGAAGAGTTTTTTTAGTAAGGCATTTGTTTTGTTTTACAGGCAGAAGAAAAAGAAGAATGTATGCAGTAAACAAACTGAAGAAAGAATCTGTAAAGCTGACTTTATGGGAAATACTGAATCTTGGAAAATGACAGCCAATTGTCTTTCCTGCTATAGGACAAGACTGAAATTTCACGAAGAGCGGCTCTGCAAAGCTGAACAGCTCTGGGATCCATGCTGCAAATTCAATTGCACTCCATTTCCAGAAGAAGCTAAAGAAAATACCCCTTTAAGAAACTTCCTCAAAGGAACACTTCATTCGGGATTAGAAAGAACCTCTGTTTCCATTAGCAGGTCGGTCAGTAAGCGCAGAGAGCAATGGAAGGTCACTTCCCAAGGCCAGTCAGAGTATTTCTGCAAATTGGGAAGCCGACTGCTTACGGACTGGGTGATGGTTTACAATAACCAGAAAATACAGATAGGTATATCTTCCAAAATAAATTCAAAATAAGTAGCAAACAAAGAGCATCTGAATATCTACTTAACATGTAAATGAACAAGATTAGATAATGGATAATTCCATTTTGTACACTTACGAAACCCCTTAAGTTTGGATTTACTTCTCCAAGATGTGCCAATCAGAAAATCTTTAGGTTCTTGTTAAGAAAAATGCAAATTACAATTTAAAAAGATACCTAAAGCAAGCAGAACAGTGACCCCAACCATCTCACCAGCACCAAGTCAACACTCAGCCAGAACCACACACAGCGAACTATTCTACTCTCCCCCTTTCTTCCAGGGAAAACAGTGCACTTTGTTGTGGGGTCCAGCAAACTATCCTAAATCTAAATTCAACAGATCAATTGCTTGTATATCCTTCTGTATCAATGTCTCATTACCCAGTTTCTTTTTAAAAAGTTCCAGAGTTAGAAAATGAAAGGTAGTTCATTGTAATTTTACACGTCTGTAATTGCTGTTCAGTAAGCATAAATAAATATGGCATAGTGTAAAAAAAAAAAAAAAAAGGTAGGCTATTACTGTTAATAGAAAATCTCAGTATTTAGTTTCTGAGATGTTTGCTCAGATATCCATATTTCCTTATCTGCCGAATTACCTCTGCAGACAATACTTTTAAAGATCATATTATAAAATGTTGTATTAAACATGGTGTAAAGCTGCATTTTTTCCTACACTGTAACAACTTTCTGGGTGCCCACAGGACAGCCTGTACTCCACATCTATAATTAAAGGCCACATGTGGCCCTTAAGCTATGAAATAGATTGACAAGATGAGAACAAAATAGGAGGTTTTTCCCCCTGTCTAGCGAAGAAAACTGAAAAAGTAAAATCCATTAGAACCTACTTACAGAAAAATAAAACCATACTCCACATCCATTGTATGCAAACCAGGGGACTTCTCAGCAGGCAAGCGTACCAGCCTGAATCACAGCCCACCTGCTCCTGGCATCTCTTGTCAGTACGTCACGACATGATTTGCATAGGCAGCGCTTTTACACGTACATATAATTTACTTAATTCTGTTGAAGCTGTTGCAAACCATGCACATGCTACTGATCTGGTGTGAACCTCAGCTCTCAGCCATCTGCTAATAAGCCACAACAGCTATGGGCAGGTAAAAGTTGGATAGAAATGAGACAAACACATCTACAAGGACTCTTCAGTACCTACCTTGGTGCAAGAAACCATGGTTCAACTCCAATAACAACAGGTACACACACATGTAAATCTGAAGTTTCTTCTTTTTACGGTGTGTATTCTCAGGCATAGAAAGGAATAGACACTGCCAGAAGAGTAAGACTCAACAATTTTAGTTTAATAATAATAATGAACAAACTGTAGCTGTTATGGACTGTTTATTGGCCAAAGACCCAGAAAAGGTACACCAAGGTCAGCAGGCATGAAGGCTACATCTATATTAGGAAGTGCTCTTGGGGGCAGTCATAGGCACTATGGCTGGCTGATGTAGGATGGGAAAGTCCACATCTACGCTAGTTAACTCCTTCAGCCTCTGGAACGGAATGGCTGCATCCAAACCGGCCACAGGAGATGGCCGCATGCAGGAGAGGCACTAGTTGGTACAGCCAGAAACCTTCCAGGTACGCAGTACGGCAAAGCAGTGCCCCAAAATGTGGCTAGTCACCAACGAATCATAGTTTAAGAGTCTGATGCTGCTATTTTTTTTTTTTTGAGAAAGCCTTCGCTGATGGTATTGGGAATTTTGCACGAGAAGGCAGTGCAAGATTTAAGCCAAACAATTATATGCTGTTATTTGACAGCTTATGCAAAGTGATACAGTAGCTTCCAGTTCCTGTTTCCACAGGACATTAGCCCTTGTGCTCACAAATAACTGGAGCAGCGTGGTTAGCATGGTTAGAAAGTCATTTGGGATAATCTCTGCACTTCTATAGCACCGGCATCACTGCCAGAAAAAAATTCAAGTAAGTAGTAAAACGAACCATTCTCACAGCTCAAGATGAATCCCTGGTCTGTGACTGAGGGCAATGGGCAGGATAAGAGGAAGATTAGCTGTGGATGTATGTGCTATACCCCTCTACCGACACCGCTGCTCTTTGTGTCTGTCCCTCTCTGCTCCAGAAGCCCAGTGCAAGGGAGCAGCATAATCCATAACTTGAGCCCAAAGCACGGGAAATCAAATATGGCATTCAAATGCACAACATAATTTTCACTTTTGTTATCTGTCATGATTGGCAATTTTTTTTTCTTCACTCCATGCCATTCACACAAGCCAGAAAGAGATTTTAAAATACATGGTAACAGGAATTTTTTTTTGTTCCTGATCCCACCTATTTCACGTTTCCTTGCTCTCAGTGGACTTTGAATAAATATATGCTTCCCCTTCCTTCAAAAACTTGAAATAAATTCAGTACCTGGTGAAAGTTTTATCTTCCAAACAAAGAGAAAAATTAATTAAGAACTTACTGAAACACAGACACCAGCTTTTCAAAGGACACCTGGCTTTCCTGGTTTTGTTATTTTAAAACTAAAATCTCAAAGACAACATTAAAACAATCAGGTCTCCTCCGATAGTATGAAATATATAAAAATTCCAGGTTTTCAGTACTACATTTAAATCAGTTGCAACTCATTTAGTGTTTTTCTGCATGTAGCACTGCTTTCTGCAAATGGCACTGCTTTCTGCAAACGAACGGCTCTGAACGTTGCTATACTGCAAAGTGCTTACAGTTTAAGATCAGATGATACTAATAGTATGCAGAAATGTATCTCAAAATAAATTTTTCACCTTCTAAAAAATGATTGTTGATTTAGCTAAAACTAGGAGCAATTTTCTATGATTTGAGGAATTTTTCATAGCTGTGCATGAACGACAGCACGCATCTCTGCTGCTGGCACTGTCACTTACTAATGCAGCTTAAATGGAGACGAATACAGCTTGATCATTCAAGCTGATCTGTATTTTTCTTTCAACTGATAGAAGCTTTTACAATTGCATTGCTGCAAACAATATTACTTCTTTCACCGATACAAATCATACTGTAACCAAATATTTAAAGCTCAGAAAAGCATTTTCAACTTTACATTTCTTACTTTTAGTTTCAACTGTAGGTGATTAAAACATGTCAGAAAAACAAAGATAAACAATATACGGAATATTAGTTAGCTGGTTTTACAAGGTTTGCTTTTATTTTTATTTTTAATGTTAAGTAACTTTGAGAAAATTCTATGTCTGGATCCTTAATTCTCAGTGAAGGGGCATAAATATAGGCTTAAATATAATTAAATCATAGCTAGAAACTAATGTGTGCAAGAGTAGTGTTATCAAAAAGAACTGCTGCTTAAGATCCCTCGACAATCCCAGAACTGCCTAAGAAAATGCAAATCTGTCCTCACATGATGTAAGAGGTATTATTAAAAGAAAAAGGCATCTGTCCCGAAGGACACTGTTCCATGAAGGGAACTTTGCTATGACAATCCCTAAAATATTTTAGGCCACTCATCAACATTTCTTGCAGACCAAAGCATAATATCCTTGCCATCTAACTTCAAATAAATAAATAAAATCAAAACCAGTTCCACTCTCTGTCAGTAGCATTTTGTAAATCTGTTGTTGACCGATGCTGATCACGGATTCAAGGCCCGCGATGGGGGAACCCCAACCCTCTCCGTGTCCAGAGGGACATAACCGTAGGGGACATCATGGAGAATATTAACACAGCTGTGCTTTGGGCACCTAGCCCAATGGCTTGTGGGGATGGGCTGCTCTGGAGGGTGACCCAGAGTACATCTAGTTTAGGTGCTCTGAATCAGTCATCAGAGGAACTCCTCTCTCTCCACTGACTGCAGAGAGAGCCCAGTCTTCAAAGTTAGGCAACTCATTTTGGTCCTCAAGTTGAGTGCTAGGCCCACTGCATCTGTCGGGAAGTAAGATAAAGCCATAACAAAATGACAGCTTTTCTCCCAAGCTAAACATCCACATGGATCAGCAAATCTGGACAAAGCAAAAACTCTTTCATTTTCTCTCTTTTTTTGATGTTCTTCTCCTATGTGTATCTTATCTTTTTTGTGGGACTCAGTCCTACAGAATTATAGACCTAAATTTCAAGGTTTATATCAATGCCTATTTTCCATACTGCTTAAAGCCTTTTCAATAAATATATATATATATTTGAGTCAGGAAGGTGTCAAACAAATAGACATACTTTCACAGCTGAAGACCTTTGAAAATATATTAAATGTGGCTACCCTTTTAATTTAATGATCCCACATTAGATGTGATTTTATATGAAAACTCTGATGGAAGGAAAGCTATTCTTTTTTATGATAAAAGCCGACCTGGGATCACTCGGTATTGAAGTAGATTTATCTACATTTTTGTCCATTAGCATCAACAACAGGCAGAGAGGCACCTTGATCATTCAGACAAAACTGCTGGACCGTAAACCTACTCTCTTATACACTGTGCTGTCTTCTCTTCTGAAACTGCTCTAGGCATCTTTGCTGCCCACCGAATTCAAGCCAGGAATCCGGGCAGGATTGCCAGCAGAGGAATGCCGTCTTTTAAACGCCCAGAACAAGAGACAAGGCCTTCAGAGACAGCTGAAGCTGCCAGGACACCAGCTTCTCCTCCTCGCCCACACAATGATGGCATTGTGTGGGGAATCCAGCCCACTACTCTCAGTCTCCCTTTCTGCAAACCCGGCTACAATGACGAGTCAAGTCGGGACCAAAGAGCTGAGCTTTCGGTGACAGCCAGCCCTATAACCACTTGTACCAGCTGGATAAATCCAAGTTTCTCATTTTGTATGGAATTTGTTTGCGTGCTATCTAGCAACACCCAGTGACCGGGGGGGGGGGGGGGGAGAGAATTTCAGAAGTCTTTAACTGAGGTCATGAAACACATGAGTAGATTCCAAAACCCGCCTCTGAAATGCCACACAGTTTACAAAATGGAAAAGTTGTAAATAAGCTGAATATTGTCAATGTACTGTATTTTACACATAAGAAGATGGACTGGCTCTGGAATTTTTCTTGCAAAATACAAGCGCACTGTGAAGATCAGTGGGTTTAAGATTCTAATACACAGACAAAGCCATTGACAGCCTATGATGCACATAAACCTTTTGCAGCATAACACCCAGAAACAAACACAGAGCCAAGATTTTTTTTTTTAAACCAGTTTAAAACACCAAAAAAAATCCTGACTGCTGAATTCAACTGACCAAACTGAGAAAAAGCTGGGGATATCAACCTTCTGAAAGCTCCCAGATTTCAAATTTGGAAGGCAAAAAGTCAGGTACTCTAAATCTATAATCACAAATAACATTTTCAGCATGAACACACTAAAATTAGAAAACGAGATAGCTTATAATTATTTACACAACTCCCACACTTTCATTGTGGTTCATAAGTGCATATTATGAAATACTCCAGCCCCTAAAAACCTTAAAAGACTGGTACATCAAAACAAGCCACAGAACAGTCTTTCTAGTGGGGCACAGTTCTGAAGGCTCTGGTAATGAATAAGACAGAAGGATCACTTAAAAAAGGGGCACTTAGAATACTGAGAAAGTGTTTGGCAAAGGAGATTGTTCCCAGGTACCTGAAAGAACAAGGTCCAAGGACGACAATGAGGGGGAAAGGGAGAAGGAAGGACAGGAGAAGGGACCCATCTAATCACTACGCGAGAAGACAACAGCAATGGTTTGACAATGAAGGCGGCTGAAGGTAGATTCTGGAGGAAAAAGGACAACAAATCGTGTGAATTACAATGCTGCAGATCAGAAATGATGTCATCATGGCATGATGTCTGAAAAAACTGCACGCCGTGAGAGTACAGTTGGTGATGTCACAAAGAGAGAGGATGGAACGTTCCGTCTTCATGAACCCTGTGTCCAGGGTAGCAGTGAGGTGAGCAGGAGGACGCACCAGGGAAAGACAGCAGGGGAGAAGTCAGAGATGGGAGTAACTTTGGAAATCATCCATGGGTTGGTGACAATTTAGGGAAGATAAAAATTTCCAGTGCAGCGTTTCCCAAACTGAGCATCAGAAAGTCATAATCACCATCCACAGCTCTCCAAGGGCTCCTGGCTGGAAGGGTCCCCATTAAAAATACACCCTTTACAAGCAGAATGTTGCTGTGACCTCCCTCATTGGTCTACCATAAAACAGTTCAGTAGGTGATGCTTTTGAGACAGAAAAGCAGAGAACTGAACCTCAAACAGCATCGGGAAGTGGATAAAGAGCCATTTAAGGAGACATTGAATAAACAGTAAGCAAAGTAGCAGGAGAATCTAAAGAGCCCTGAAAGGCAGGAAAAAGAAAGCCTGCTGAATCAAAGGCAGTCATCAACCCAAAACCTTGAGGACAGAAAGCTGTCCCTTTGCACTACACGGAGACTGATAATGATCACTGTGACGGCAGCTTCTCTGGAGCTCAAAGTAGACAGGCAAAGCAGAAAGAAACAGAGAGAAAACTAGAAGAAAACCATGGGAGAGCCAGCACAGAAAAACAAAAGGAATGGGGCCCTAATTAGGTAAATACGATATGAGCAGAGTTTTCCATTTGTGTTTCCCTTGAGAAACACGACTGCCAGGATTTTGAAGGGAAAGGTAAAAAAGTCAGAAAGTAAAATGGAAAAGACTTGAGAAAAGGACCTCAGAGCAGGGGAAGGTGCAACACAGGAGGAAAAAAGAGTGAATTTAAGGTTTAACACCACAGAACAGAGACTGCAAATCAGGTGAAGAAAGAAACAGTGGAAATAAGAGTGAAGAAAGAGAAAATGGCAACAAGGTCAGAGGAAAAGAGAAAAAAAAAAAGATAATTAATACTCGATTCAGCTGATATTTTAGTCCAGCTTCTTATGGAATGAGCTTTGTGTAACCCAGCTGTTCCTAAGCGAGGTTGCCTGCCCATCCCAACAGCTTTTGAACATGCTGGTCAGCTTTAGCGTAACTGCAAATCTCAAAGAAAATGAAGTTCTTTGAAATTGCAAGGAGATGTGTGTTGAGGTAAAGGAGAAATAGATTTGTGTTTCCTAACTAGACGAAAGGTTGTAACATGAACTCTTCCTTATTATTGCTCCCTAATTCAGCAGAGAATCAGCATGAAACTCCAGCTCCATACCGAGCAGAAGCCTTCAATGAAACACAGGCTCTCTAATAAACCTGGGTTAACGAACTGAAAGGCAGAGATCCACAGGAGACAAGGCTTCCCTAGTGGCACTGCTCAACGCTCAGCGCTTATTTAAACTCGCAAAGCAACTGGCTAAATTTTTGTATGAGGAAGGCTGGCGAGAAAGAGAAGCATGAAGAACTGCTATTGGGAATTGAGGGTGAAAGCAGACTTGAGTACAGGCAGGAGGCTGGATGGTTAGAAATAAGAAGTACAAGGTGGCAGCTTTCTTATGGTACAGGACCAAGAAATGAATATGTGAAAGCAAGTGTAGAGCAAAGATGAAGGAAAAGAAAAATAAACCAAACAGTCCAAAAGGGCTCAAGAGGAAAGGGTAACATTCTTCAGAGAAAAAGTAGAAACTGGCAACGTAGAGGTTTCTGAGGCTATCTCTGGTGTTGTGGTCATGTACTGTTGTCTGCTGTCATCCAGCACATCACTTCTGTTGACTTGAAAGCTCAGACAACTTTCAACAGCAAATATAATAAATGACTGTTCGCCAAAGGGACCACTAGTTGACTCAGTGGTCTCATCGCGTTCTTGGCCAGTTCCTGGCACTCACTAAGGAAGTTGATTCAATCAGTGGAAGAGATTAATAAAATCCTAGTCCAACCTGTTGAAGAGCTAGCGTCAACTAACCCAAATATTCCCAGCCTCAAGCAGCCAAGTGACTGCTTTGGAATCTTTTTATTTCTCAAAGACTGACAGGTTTTGTACGTAACTAATCTTTTTTTTTTTTTTTTCCCCTCTTAACAGCAGTGATTGCTAAATGCTGAATTACCCCATCTTGCAAATTAGCAAATAAGTGAACATGATTTTTTTGTTGTTGTTGAATAATGGCTAACACATTACAAGATGGATTTCTTCACGCATTTTGACAAGTGTGGTCTTGCTTTAATTATGTATGAAAATGCTTTGCAGTATGCCAATAAGAGCCCAACAGTATATTTTTGCATATTTTTCAAAAATAATGAAGTCTTACGGACATGTGACCTTTCTGCCACAGTCTGCAATTACATCTGTGCTTAGAGGGAATGTGGGTAAGCAAATGACACCACCATTTGTGTGTTAGCATCTGAGTAAGATGAGATTTCCTATTTAATGAAATCAGCTACAGCATATTCTTACCATAGTTCTTCCTAACAGACACTTAAATTTTGATAGTTTTGTGGCATCTAAAAGAAAAAAATACAGACATGATATCCAAGGAAAACCTCAATACCAGAAACAGATTCTAAAACTGAGGTGAGCTCAAATAGTTATTTTCACTACTTCACTATCTACAGTTATAAAATAGGGGGGAAACCAGACTCCAATCCTATAGTTTTTTGCCTAATGACACAAACTCAGGACTATGATATGTGACTACAAAAGGCCAGTAGCATGGAAGAAGTTGCACGTTCAAAGGATGAAGTAAAAATGGCTAACTGTACAGTATCTGAAAAATATTGTAACATTTCACAAAAACAAACCAGCAAAATACCTTTTATTAATTTATTGTAGTAATTTTATTTATATGGATATAGCACCTGTCACATTTTCAGCATGCATTAGTATCTTCACTGTACTAAGCACTACACAACTAATTTAATTTGAAGGATGAAAATCACAGGTCTGTTTTTAATTGTTCAAAACCAACATTGCACTAGGGTACCATAACTAATAAAGCTAACTATAAGAGCATCTGTCCTATGGTATCTTTTCTTTAGCAGTTTTCACACTACCTTCTTCCTTACACACATAACATTCACTGTATGTACACCTCTAATTATTGGCAGACACACATGGTTTAGCTGACATTGCCCCTCTGTATCTCATCTTTAGACATTCTCTACTTTAGAACGGTATATCATATTACCACATCCTATGGATAGTCAATTCATGCTCTGACAATCACAGCACTGGAAAGCAGCAGACGTGCCAGCACTGTTATCTGCCAGATTAAATGTTGTGAATACCAATCTGCTAATCCTTAAATTCCCAATTTGATTTGAGATTTGTTAGATAGAGACTATGCCAAAAATTTCCAGATAATCAGATCCTTTTTCCCAAATTGCACCCCCTGGTATCCACAGAGGTAGCAGCTCACAGAAAAAGTCAGGCTGAGAGCAGAAAACGGCCATGTGAGTTCTCAGGATATACCTGACCTACAGATGGATAGCGAAGAGTCCTAACGTGTTTTTACTTTATTTTTTGATTATCTCTGCGTCTACGTTCACATTCTCATGTTAGTCAATACTTACGGAAGTCCCTTAAAGACATACTTTGGCAGAAGTTATGAAGGGAAAAAATTCCAGGCATGATGGTCATTTGCTTGGCTTTACTCATGAATCAGAATTAATTCACACAAGAAAGGTAGAGGCATCTTTGGAGACAATCAAGTCACACCAAATTGTATTGCTCTGCCCCTCTCTAAAATGAAATGAGGTCCTATAAAAGGAAAGGAGATGATGGCACTCACCTTACATCCCTCACAAGCACTGACACCATAGTGATATCCGGATGACTTGTCTTGACAGACAAAACAGGGCTTGTAAACACGAGGGGGTGGAAGTGGTGAAGGAGGGCTCGGAACAAGTTCCTCCGAACTGGTGCTCTGAGTTTCAACTGCTACAAAAGAAAAAAGAAATATAATTGAATGATTCATGAATTAATTTTAAATTACTAATTATTTACTGTATTATAACTATCAAACTGGCCCATATCTACCTTTGTATAATAAATGTTCATTTGTCTTTCCTAGCAAAATTTAAGGTGAACTAAAGTAAGGCAAATAGTGACAGGACTACATGCTCTAGCTTCAAAAGCTTATTTTCAAGTACCTGATCATTTTTCACGATCCAGCTACTCAACACCACAAAAGCTTCAGCTCACATCAGATATATGGCTTGAATCTCTTTCCAGGCTCCAAAAATGGACAACCTTGGGCTCGTGTTCTGGTTTTAGCCTATTGAATTGCATGGGATCCACGTGTGCACGCTGGGTATCAACCTTCAAAGGGAAACTGTGGCATGTACCCTTCCAACCGGTACCTAATTTTGGGAGAGCTCTTGTATCTCTTGCCTTTGTCTACAAAAGGTAACACTTCCAATGTGCAATTTTGCCACAACAGGATAGGGGCATGCATCAGGACATACGTAAAGAGAAAAATGACTAAGTACAAGACCTGAAGTGAAAATTACCTGAACCTTTTTTTTTCCATCTGTAAAACTAGCACAACCCAGCAACACTTCCTTACCTACCTTCAGATTTGTAACATCAGGAAACCTCTCTGAGAAAAAGCTACTTACACATTATGACCCCATCCCTTTATTGCCTTAATATTTCTGGACAGTCATTTGTTTTGAACCTGCTGAAAAGCCAGTTATCCCTTTCAGGGAAAGGACGTGAAAGCTCTACTATGCGACGTAAGACATGCAAACTACATCTTTCCAAAACATCTGCATTAGTTTTCTGTGATATGCTGTCATCATTCCTCATATTTATTGTAGATGTGCAATACATTTTCATGTTTCACCTAGCCGTTCTGCTGCTTCTCAGATAAATCCCTCTAACTTTTCAACAGATAGACAGAAATGACAGTATCTGTGAACTCAGATCTATCCAGAAATATTAGGGACTATCAGCAGAGCTAAATCTCAAGAGTACTAACAGCAGGCCCTAAAGAATATTACTCAATGGAAAATCTTAGACAAGATTTACTGTACATGATATTTTTCAGATTACAAAGATGATACATTTGTATTAAACTCATGATTCATTGTCAACTCATGTTCTGCAGAATTCACAGAGGGCATCATGGAGCATGATACAACTTCTGATTACTTGTGAGAGAAGGGCCCCTTTCTGCCATTTTTACTCGGGTTAAGCTACTATCAACTTCAAGGACGGACATTTCTTGAGAAGAAAATAAATGCTAGAGTGAAGTGTTAAAGGCTCTGATTCTAGGCAAAAAAAAAAAAAAAAATCTTTCCAACGGGAACAATATATTTATATATCTAACAACAACGAGGCTATGAAAAAACAGAAAAGTAAAATAACATGTGGCTCCATAAATTTTGACGTTAAGACAATGTCCAGAGCTATACTTATCTTTTTCAGCATTAAATACACTGAAACCTGGCAAACCAAAAATTTACAGGTTCCTACTGCACCAAGCAAACTTTAAAGAAGTTTTTTCTTAATGAAAACAAAGATGAGAATGATCACTTCTTTTCAACAGTAATTTTTGGTATTTAAGACAGACAGAAAGTGCTCTGTTATTGATCTCTGCACAGCCATCCTGCTTGAATCAATAATCTATTAGTACTTTTAAATTAAAGTTAGATTCATCAAATGCCCTTGAGAGGCCTCAAACATTCTGTGCCTTATTTCATGCTCGTACATGAATTATGGTGGCTTCTAATCAGTCTGTGGAATGATAGAATTTTAGCTTTAAAACTCTAATACCAGCAGACAACGTGTTTTGTATTAGCTCATTCAGCTCTCCCAGTCCATCTAAAAGACAGTTTTTAGGCTCCCCATGGGAAAACAAGGTTGTGTCATTCAATAAAACAACTGCACTCCTGCAATCCTTCTGTGATTTCAGTTTGGGGAAAGCAATCTTTGAGGAATAATACTGATACACTTCTGCTTTTTTTAAGATTTCATCCTAAACAAGCACCAGCATCCAATAGTAGTGTTCAAACCACGAACCATATGTACAACAGAGGTCTGTCAGGCACTGGCCAAGCACCAGGAACTTGCGATACCCAGAAGAGATTAAGAAACCAGCTCAGTTCATAAGTACATAACATAGTCAGCAACTGAAGAGCTGGAGGCGCCGCTAGAGATTTTTTTTCTGGACAGTTTGACAAGGCACAGGAGAAGGAAAGAGCCAATGTATACCAGAAGACCCTCCCTAAAACACCCATATATATATATGCGCCACTAAAAGTGCTTAATCTATTCAATGTAATACTTGTATCAGCTGAGCAACCGTCTAGAGAGTTTGATTTTTTTTTTTTTTTGTAAGAAAATCCAGTTTGGCAACTTTCACTTTTGATCACAGGCAAGATGTACAGCTTTCTGGAGAAGGCTTGAACTCAGGTTACACATGCTCGATTCTTATTCCAGCTTCTGACTTACTATTCTTCCTTGGATTTAGCCTTTTTAACTCTTCATTTGGAAATGTATGTACTGCCAGCATGGAAGTGCAGAAATCCAGTGCAGGCATCTGTAGCAATTCATGCTCAGCAGGTATAAAGCGTTATTTCTGTATCATGTCAGTGGCTAGCGGACGTGTGTCAGCAGAACCCGCTTTCTTCTATGCATGTCTGCACATGCAAGGTGGAAAAAAAGAAAGGATAGTGGGCGGACAGTTGACATTTCCAGAAGAGGCATTTTTAAAGCGGTCTTACAACTTTAGGAAGAATTCAAAGAAATAAAAAATAAAAAAAGCTACTTCTTTCCATGCCATGCCCTGATGTCTTGTCCTGCAGGATGTGACACTTCAGGGTCCCTACTCACCTGAGAAAACAGAGCCTCAATGCCATCACCCAACACCTGAATGCCGCTTAAGCACACAGGGACTCTCAAACAATCGGTTACTTCACAATTCCTAAGATGTCTGAAATATTTCTAAAGGTTAGATAAAGCAGCAGATAAGATCTTTAAAAGCCCAGTGTGCTTTGTGAGAGCTAATTTACTGCCAGCTAAACCATGTTGACAGATGGAGGAGGTATTTTACTTTGTGACCAACTAGAAGCAGGCAGGCATTATGAAATGCCTTGCGTTTTGCTAGAAACTTAGATTATTAAGCTTGTATGTTAATGCACACTTTGGACAGTTGAGTCTTAAAAGAATAAGAAGTTGTAAAGCAAATGGCATTTCCTGGATAGCCTCAAGGGAATTGTGAATACTGAGCTAAGGGTCCCTGGTGGGAAGCAGCAATTTCAGCTAATTAGGGTGAATAGCAAAGTGTTGCATTTGGTCAAAACATTCTGTTAACCCTCATTTTTGTTGGCATCAACAAGAGTCTGGATTTTTTGCCTTTTTTTTTTTTTTTTTTGTGAATTCACTGCAGGAGTGCAAGGCACACAGCTCACATACATTAGGCAGAAAGTCAAAGGAAACGCCAAAGTTCAACTAAAGTACAAGTAATTAGAACCAGATTCTCTGCTGCTTGTATGTGTGCATTTGATTGTAGAAGTTATTTATAAGCCTCCAAACATTTGAAAAAATAACTATATACTGTAGATCATTTAATTTTTATGTCTCGTCTGGAAAAAAAAGTCTGCTTTTAATCATCTTCCAGGAAAGAGCCAGGAACTGGGAAAGTGGGTCTCAATTGTTTCAATACAAATTTCTCTCTTTCATGTGCCACATAAAACTATACTATAAAATTAAATCCAAAATATCATTGACTCAACCCCCCCATCCAATTTTTTTTTAATAAAAAACTTCTTTGAATTTGTCATGCTTAAATAGTTTGCATTGTTATGAGTTTGGTGTGTTTTTTTTTTTTTTTAAACTGTTGTTTGGAAGACAGACAAGGGGAGAAGAAAAAAAAAAAAAAAAGAGCGAGAGAGAAAGAAAACATTATGGTGGAGACTTGCCAGCCTTGACTTAGTAACCTGGCCATGACCCTCCAGCGAGTGTGTGTTTGACCCGGTCACACATGACTCTGGCTGCGGACTGTTGCTGGGTTATAAGTCCCAGATATTTTTACCATATATACAACAGGTGGGGATCACAGACAACAGAAAGAGAAAAACAAAGTCTTCCCTTGTGTGAAGACTCCCATTTTCTCCTTTGCAAAGAAAGCAACACAAAGCAAAGAAGCCGTGCTACTATTTCACGTATTGGCACTCGCTGTGCTGGATCGTTGTTTTACCCGGGGGCTGGCGGCACGGAGGTGGAGTGGGCTGAGGGCAGGAGGATGGAGGAGGAGGCTCAGGGGAAGCCATGTGCAAACGTTAATCAATGCAGAACAAATTACCAAACTCTAACATCGGAACCACAATCAAAAAATCTTTCCTCATAGGGCTGGGTATGCATCGAGGTTCAGGAGGGAATGCTTTTTATTACGAGTGAGCACAATATACCTGGATTAAAACATAGGCTGCCACAATAATTCCAGATTGAGATACTATTACCAGAAGTACTTAAGAAAGTATGTCTTCCACATTTGAGAGTTTGTTTTTTATTATTTGTGTCTTGCTAGCTGCCTTAAAGCCATGGTAAGGCTTTAATATAAGTTAAATATAAGTTCTTTTATTTTAATTCTTGATTACAATTTTTCCAGCATTAATGTTAATCAAGTCATAGTTCATCTCTACAAGACTGTCTAGGTCTTAAAACCAAAAGGTATTATTTGGGTTGAAAGCCAAAAAAACTTTCTTAGTCTTCAGTTATCCTTTTAGCCTGAAAAGAGGCATTCCACTTTCAACAGGGACATCAGAAGACGAAACTTTATGACCTGTTTTCTGCTTAAGGGCGCCCAACCCAAAATGATCCCTTTTTGGTATTTCAAAAGCTGAAAGAGTATCCCATGGGTTTTCGCTACATGCTGCTCAGGATTCCTACAGTATGATTAAAATAACAAAAAAACTAGCAAGAAATAGAGGTTATGGAGCTCAGAAGCCCAATCTGCAAGGCCTTACTAATGGACAAACTGCGCACAAGGTCACCTAAAAGGTGCCTCAGACCAGGTCATTTGAAAAGCCATGCCTAGGGCACAGGCTGCTGCTGCCAACAGCTATCTCGGACAAGGTGCAAGCCCCGATAGGCGCAGCTGAGTTGGCAGAAGTCTCTAAAGCCGAAGTGCTTTTGCTGTTACGATTCTCGTCAGTGAAAGAGCGATGCTGACAGCTGGCTTCTGTCCCGTCGCATCTGGGAGAAGAAGGGTCCTGCTGAACTCTGCCCTCCGCCTTGTGAGTACAAGAAGCAGTTAAGCACACTCTCTGCTCTGATATCCTTACCCTAATGAAGTTCCAAGTACAAATTTGGCCATTGCTCCACTGCAGGCAGACATACCGTCAGGACAGTATTTTCTTCCCCCACCCTTTTGCATCTCGTGTATTTAGACAGTACGCTATTTTGGGCAGGGTCTCAAAATATGCTGTACAGTAACCGGCGCTGCAGGACCTTCAAGCGCTACTCCAATGCAAATAACAGTAATGATTGTGATCCTGCCAAGTCAAAAGGTGTTTGAAAGAATGAACCTTGAAAGGCCTCCACAACCTTGAGGGGAGCTATTACTTGCAAAGCAGGTCCTCGGAGCGCTTTCATTTTAACTATTTTAGCATTTCAGTGTTAAAACACAGACTAACTTCAAAGGATGAGTCTAAAAAAAAACCAGCTTCTTCATATTCAGCAAATGCCTTTGCTGTGTGTATACCAAGTTGTATTTGCCAACTGGAATGGCAGAAAAGAAGTGTTGATGCTCGTCTGCTGCATCTCCCCCAGTTTAGAACTGGGAGAAAGTGAGCTGCATCATATTCCTTCGTGCCTTTCATCAACAAAATTGCCAAGTTTCAATTGCAAATCTGTAACGTTAACCAGCAGAGTCATGTAACACAAGCCAGCGGAGTCAGTGGATACTGATCTTGGCCATACAACAGAAGTATAGCCCTTTGAAACCCTTATTCATCTCAGGGGATGAGGGCCAGGAAATAAAGTTCAGCATCCTACTACCAGCATAGCAGAGCTATCCAGATTTGTTTGCAGTAAATCAGAAGACAACAACATCTATCTTTTGGTTACCCTTCTGTTCTAGTCTCATAATACAATTTCTCTTCCTTAGCAGCTAACTCCTTCATTTGTAGCACGGATTTTATTATTCCCACAAACGTCCTCTATCAGTTGCCCAGTGAAGGGTGGGGATTTTTTTTGTAGCATACTTTTCTGTTATGCCACAATCTGGCCTCTTAATGAAACCATTTGTTCAGCATGCAGATTCAGTTACCTGACTTTACAGTGCCATTTATTAAGGCACTCCAGGGGCCCCACCTGCCAGCGCATCTTCCCAAGTGACATTCCTGCATGGATCACAGACACCCTGAGCAACTCTCCCCAGGCCCTGCTGGCCCCGCCACGCAGCACAGCCGGCAGCGCTTCTGGTCCTGCCGTATTTAGCAGCATGAAAGATCCTGCTCTCTTCTACCTATCTGATCTACAAGCATGGTTCCTGTCGCTCCAGTATGTGACTATCCCACGAGCATTCATATTTTTACCTTTGTAACATGTAAGTGAGATAAGGGAAGAGCTATTCTTCTTACTTTACAGATGGGAAACAGAAGCATTGACAGCCCAAGAGCTTGATTCACTTGGGTCTTAAATTCCTAGAAAAACACAAGCAGTACCCAGCTGGGATTTTCAACTGCAACCAACAACCTAGCTGTAGCTCTAGCAGCACCTTCAAAACATAGCCTTACAAGTCTTGCCCGAAGTTACATATAGGATACACAACAGAGTGGGGAGTTCAGTTAAGTCTGTGCTCAGTCCCTGTAATGTGGGGGCTCCGAAGCACCCCCAAGTCTCCACGTGCACCCCGCTCACCTGCCGACTGCAAGGAAGACCAGGGCTGGGTGCCTTCTGCCCCCGAGAGCCACCACTGCTGCAGGCAGGGAACTCAGGAGAGATGATGAAAGGCTTGTCTTCATTTTCTGATCTTCATGGCCAGCTAAGAACCAACTTTCTCTAAGACTACCCCACCATATATACAATTACACAGGAATGTCCCAGCAGACAACAGACCTGCCCTGAGAGAAGTCCCAAATCCTCTCCCCTGAAGGCAACTCAGCAGCACCCATGCACGTGGTGTGTCCCACGCAGGCATAAGCAACACCAGAAACTGCCACAAAAACCTCTACTCTTGACTATACCCTCCAAATCAACACCAGCCTCATATACCGCCAAGACGTAAGCCTGAATCTACCAGGCTAGTCCTTATATATTGACCACATATGACCTGGAAATCACCACTATGCCCTGACCATGTATTTCTGAATGCAAACACCCTGAAACCTTTTTCTGAAGCTGCTGCATCATTTTGTTGTGTCCCACAGGTATTCTGGAGGGGAGCCGTCACTGCAACCACCTCTGGTGCTTCTCCCAGTAAAGCCAGGACTTCTGGCACCTACATACTCTACAAACATATTTACTACAGCTAGCAGTGAAGGACAATGAGGAAGCTGCAGCTGCTCTGTAACAGTGCATTCATATTCTGTAGGTTTGCTCAGGATGATATTATTTGAAGAGTAAGGTTTATCCTGCTTTGCAATGCTTGGTTCTCAAGCACCAGCTCCACTAAACCCGGGGGAAGTATGCATAACTAACACAGGAGATTTGTGTTCACATCACCTTTTCAAAGAAAATGATACTGTTTTTCAGGCTGGTTTTTTTGGTTTTTTTACAGTTATATCAGCAAAGCAATTCTACATTTGGGTTTATGTGTCCATGTAGCCAGAGAGACGCATTTACACCTGAGCAAATGTGGAAGGCGGAAATCTTGTCAGGATTAATTATATCAGGGCCAAGAACTGCGTCTGGTTATACCTGTGTTACTCTCAGGACAGCGAGACTAATGACGCACTAGTAACTGAAAACAGGAGCGTCTTTCGCTAAATAAATGGCCAGGCAGACACCGTGAGGGAGCCAGGGTGAAAGTAAGTGTACAGACAGGATGGCCGGAGGCTTTGGCAGGCACGGCTGAGTTTACAGGGCAGCAGCTCATCAGTTTGTATTAGGAGCATACCTTCAAAATGAAAAAGAAAACATGTTAAATGAAAAAAATAAATCGTACGGAAAACTGAAGAAAAACATCCGAAAGATGCTAGCTCCGTAGTTTTTTCAGGTCGGTGATTTTCTGCCTGGCCACTACCATGCAAAATTGCATCAGTCTCAAGTGAAAATTCCGCATTATTGCAAAACTGAAAAATGGGGTCTTCTTTAAAAAAATATATATAATTGTTCTATCATTTGTGTGAAATTAGATTTTCCTTTGGAAATGAACTTCTCTTACAACTCAGGCCCTGTTTGCTTTACCAGTGAATTCCCGAGGTCAGATCCTCATCTGGAGTAAAGTGGTATAGGCAAAGAAGCGACATAAATTTAGAGAGGATGAGAACTCTGGCCTCTTTATTTATGAAAATGAAGACTATTTCTGTGGTCTATTGATACAATTGTGGTGTCACAAATTCAGCATGCTTTCCCTGCAGGATCAAAAATAAGAAAAAAGGCACATTGTGGAGGACAAAACACTTAAAAATAAAAGGTGTCTGATTCTTTTTTCAGATCTGTTTTACAGTGTTGTCACCCCACTGATTCCAAGAAAGACTCTTGACTAAATGAGAGAAAACTCAGATCCAGTACCTTCAATAATAAATAAAAATTGCAAGGGAAATGAAATAGTTACTATAATCTCTATACACATCCAGATATTTTACTAAGTCATAAAGTCTCCATTTATAGTTATTAAATGTTTTATAGTGTTTTGAGGACTTTCCTTTTATCTTCAAATCTTTTCAAGCAAGCAAACAGAATAATTCAGAGTATTATACTAAAGGAATGATTTTATTCCTCAAAACTCACCTCCTGTCCAAGTTGGTATTAGTTTTCGGTATTACTACGTCTGCCAAATAAATTTTTTATTTTCTATATATTCAACATGTTCTTATGACACCATTCATCATGACTTTTTGCTGTGGCTTGAATCCAGCAAGAAAATGATTGTTTTAATATCTTTAATCACATAATACTATCACACAGTTGTTCAGTACCACATGGACAAAATAAAACTGTTGTGCTCTATTTGGAAATGCAGTAAAACTGACTTGCTGTGCAATATTTTACATATCAATTTATTTCTCAAACTTTAGGACCATTAATTCAGAACATTTTGATCTTTAGGTGTTTTTAAATCTTAAAATTAACAGAGTGACTCAACAAGAACCAATTCAGTGATCAAAACTACTTCAAGTTAGTATAGTAGCAGTTAAAATGCTTATCATCCCAATTAATTTGTATTACAGCCACACTGCTGGATATCACTAATTGATTTATATACCCTCTTTTCTATACCCATTTACAAGGGCAATTATGAACTCCATCACATATGTTTAAATGGGTTACATTAGAATAATATCTAGAAACTAGACTGCTGAGCTTAAAATCTTTAAGAATAAGTAAATTCTTCATTAATGGGTACGCTATCAATCCACTACAAACGGCCTATAACCTTTAAGGTGGTACCCAGTACTAATATTTCACTTTTCATGGGCAGTTTAGGGTTGACTCCAATGATGAGCTCCACCGCTATTTTTAATTGTTTTTAAAATTGCATATTATAGACAGCAATAAACACTTACAAATTAGCATTATACCATCCACAGCTTTCTGCAAAGCATGGTTTCTATAAAATACATCTGTAAATAATAAGTATAAGTATGTTGAATTTAATGAATAAGGGCACTAAAAGAAATTGAACAGTAGGGGTTCAGCAATTAGAGTAACTGCCCATTTTATTAAAAATGTATTGTTTCCAGCTTTCGCTTGAGAAGGCTTTTATTGCTCTGCTAATTCTAGAGTTTTGATTTCCTTGGAAAAGGAGATCTAACTCCCTATATTCTTTGACAGCCCCCCGTCACACAGCCACTCGCTTTTTTTACAAGGCAATGGACAACTGTGAAGCTTTATATCTCATTGCTCGGGATCTCACTCTCTGGCCCCTGCTGCAGACCATTTTTGGCATTGTGCCACTCAGAGGTACGATTCTTTATTGAGTAAGGTTTCACCCCACAACGGAGCTGGGATGAAACTTGCTGAACCAGCAAACCCCAGGCAGCCACCCCCGGGCCCTTTCCCAGAGGTTGCCCACCCTCGGGCGGAGCAGGCGGAAGAGCACGTGCCCGGCTTCCCAGCCATGCCGCTGCTGAACAGGGCCATTTGCTGAAGCTGGCAAGGCTCGGGGCCGTGAAATGGAGCCGTGCGTTTCCTCCTGCCGCAGAGCAGCAGCCTCCCGCAGAGGACAGGGCAGTGCGTAGACTGGGAGAGGCAAAGGTAGCTTCTTAAACCAAGCAGATATCCCAAGTACACGTCTCCCATGCCCTTAACATTATTCCAGTGAACCTCTGGGGTACCTCTGCTTACATATAGATGTTTTACATCTACGTAGCTTACTCCCCTAGTAAGTGTTAAGACTATTTTTTACGCTAGCCTAATTGCACCCACATTACTGCACTGCTGCAACTGTGGGGGTATAATTAAAACAATACATTATTTCCATTTAGACATGACATAGTAACAGGAAAAAATGGTTTTCATCACTTGGACTTATCTGCAACTAGAAGGGCAGTCAGACCAAAACTTAACCTTTCTGATATCCTCCAGCACACACACATTTTGCAACATCTGAGACCAAAACAGGGACAAACTCTGTCCTCCTTCGTCCCCTCAGCATGCCAGACCAGGACAGTGCATTACTAAGAGCAGCTCACCTCAACATTTCTGATGCTAATGTAAGAAATTCAAGTTTATGGAATATTTAAGAACTGAGCATCGCCAATATCCTTCGAGCGGGCAAATAAAATATACAGTTTATCAAGCCGTAATGCTTGCCTGAGCGGAATTTCAATATTTCTGAACAGAATACCCGCCAGACAAAAGATGATAACACAGTGGGGAAGGTACCATGAAAAACTAAGACGCTACCAGATTTCCCCTCCTTGTAATTCAGAGTCCTCGTCATTGAGTTTATATACTATTTTATATCTTTTTTTTTTTCTTTCTTTTTTTTTTTTTTTTTTTTTTTACATTTTTATAGGTGCAATTTACTTTCCACTGGTGTGGTTAACCTGGCAAACATCCCTCTGCCCCTTTCACAGTAGGTGCAGCAGAAGCTGAAAGCTGGGAAGGAGCTCGGTGTCCTAGAGCAAAGCAGTAGCAACACTGCGACTGTGGCTCAGAGCGCACCTCTACCCCCTGCCTAGAAGACCGAAGATCA
This sequence comes from Nipponia nippon, assembly GCF_047370975.1. Taxonomy (NCBI): domain Eukaryota; kingdom Metazoa; phylum Chordata; class Aves; order Pelecaniformes; family Threskiornithidae; genus Nipponia; species Nipponia nippon. The sequence goes on from NW_028262290.1 coordinate 124,685,074, forward strand.
ATAAAATAAGACATTCACAAGAGACTGGAGACAAGATGAGTACCACAACTGGAGAGCACGTTTTCCAGTATTCTGTTCTCCTATTCTCTAACTGCAGTGGATTTTCCTATTAAACCTTTGGAGTGAGGAATGCTCATAATTTTACCTGCATGTCATCTGTCAGTACTCTTCTCACTCAGAAGAGAAAAAATACGCACACTCTGTACTGTAGGCACACACATACGTGCTAGCAGTACTTCTTAGTCACCTGGTCTTTCTTATTCAATATCCTACCTTCAACAGTGACCTGTTTTTTGGTTTGGTTTTGGGTTTGTTTCACAGCTAAGCTGCTCACAATTGACTGCAATATCCCAGCCTTACAAACAGGGAAAATATCAACCATACTTTATACAGAATATGGCAAAAAGGAAATACTTTATTTTCAAAGAGCTGGACAAGCAACATTCAGTCCTGACATCCCAAGAAACGTAAGGCAAAGCTTATGCTTTGAAAAAGGGAAGTTACTTTTTTCAAGTGAGATTCAATTCCAGAAGATCTCTGGTTACTGTCCTTTCATAATTTTAAGATGTCTATATTATGATTATCCAATATTACACATTTGCATCTAAGTACGTTTCACAAAACATACATTTTTTTAGGTAAAAAAACCTTTTCCTGCCATGTTTGAGAGATTCGGGCTGTCATTTTATGTAAAAATTAAGCTCATTTTTACAAATGCTTTCCCAGTTGTCACGGTTGGAAAGATGTGTTATTAAATGTAAATTCATTCAGTGCCATCTTCCCGAATTTGCTGAAGGACAGCTTTAGTGCCTCAGCTGATACCGACAGGATTCTGAAGCCACAGCAAAGTATAATTGACAACACACCGAGGCTATTAAAAAAATTGTGGATAGTGGCGAAACTGCCTAGAAGACTATCCATTTCACTTTAACTTCCAGAAAACCTCCAACCTGGGGCACTAGGACTTCACAGAGTGACCGTGACAAGGCAGAGCAGTTATTTTAAGGAATTAGTAAAATATAATGGCACGGGGTTGTTAGTTAAAAATGATTTTTAATTTCTTAGTATTTGCACAAGTCTGACAACTGCACAGCAGCATATAATTGCCCCAAACTGTAATATACCTAGGTAAGCTTTCCACAGAATAAGTGTAGTATGCTTTCCTTTACCTCCCTTTCTAAGGTCTGATCCTGTTTTGCCTCTCATTACATGGACCTCTTGGAAATTTTGAGAAATCTTCTTAGTTCTTTTTCCACACCTTAACCCACCAGATATGACATGTTTGTCATCAAACAGATTGCTATAAAAATAATAACTAAAAAGAAGAGTAACCTGTGAATCCAAGAGATGCTCTCTGAGAAAACTCACCGCTGACCAATTTACCCTGGGATCAACCTCTATGGGCAATCCCAGTGCACGGGCAACCCCAGTGGGACAGGGGCATATTTTGGAAAGCTCTCACACCACCCAGGCAGAGGGGAGACCCCGCTGTTTCATGGCACCCCCGGCATTTGCAAACCAGTTTGCCTGATCACTGCCTTCTATTGTTTCCTGAGATAAGCAGGACCCCAGTGAACAATTAAAGCTTTCAATAAATAATCTGTAAGCACATTCATTTGATTTACTGTTATTTGATACAGCAGTTAGTTTCAATGGGGCAGTTACTATTGATCACATAAAGTACTACAGACAAACATGAAACACTTCCAGAACTCCATGGATTATTACTCTTTATCTGCCACTCATCTGGGCTACTTGTAACGGTTGCGAAATTTAAAATCAATAACAACAATTAGCTTTCTGTATACTCTCAGGAATGAATCATGTGAAATATGTTTTGTTACAAAAATGAAAGGCCAGAGAGCTTGCAAACGTGAAAGACACTTGCAACTAGCAAAACTCTAAAATAATTTCTCCTGGTATTAAAAAGCATCCACAAAAGGGGTAAAGAAAAGAAAAAAATATAGTATTTTAAACGCATCCGCAAGCATACACACAATTATAAAAGGGTATTGGTAAGATCGTCAAAGGAAATCAAAGAGATTTAGGAATACAACTTTCAACTAAGCTGGTGAGAAAGAGGCACCCAATCTTTCCTTAGAAAATTCCACTACAAGCCCTACAATCTCATACTCACTCCTTGACCTCTAAAGGAGTTTTGGGTTGCTAGCAATGGCAGGACTTGCTCCTATGTAGGGAACTGAAGACATAGCAAATGGTCTGACTCTTCCCACTAGCTTTTACTGAAGAGTCTATCACGCACACATAAAAAAAGGTATCCAAGTGCAAGAAATTAAAGCAAAATGAAATTAATAAAGCTGGAAACTGATTGTAAGGGATATACGTTGAAAAATACCTTTTCTTTTAGCTTCAGATTAATATAAATTAGTTGTGAATCTAATGAAATGCATGGAAATAACAGTATTTTGAGATCTCTGCTAGAGTAATAATTCTAGATAATTAAAATGCAAAGCAATAAGAGAAATGTTTTATCATTAAACTGTAACCAGAGCTCTGTGTGAAATCATCCATTCAGAAGACTTGTTTTTCATCAATTATTTGTTATTTATCTGATGTAAATATAAGAAGGTCTAATTAAAATGTATGACTCCTTATGCAGCTTCTTGTCATTAAGACCAATGAAAGCATTCTGAAGACCATAATGAAATAATTATGTTTGCCTTTAAGAATCCTCTTCAACAACACATGGCAGTGCTACACTAAATTAAAACATCAGGAACTAAATTTCTCTTGCATCTATTTCCATTTTCACTAATTATACCCCCAAGCTTTCCAATAGACCAGGCCCTAAAATTCTTTTGAAGCTGTAACAGCCTAAGGAACAGCAGCCTTTTCATAGTAATGGACTTTGATGAAGAAACTAAGGTAATGCAGCCCTGGAAGCATTAATATTTCAAATAGAGTTATCATGTGAAAATATGTGTTTATTTGAAAAACAGGGAAAAGATTGTTGGTAAAGAGCCAAATATGTGTTCCAGGGAAACCGATACTTTGATTTAATCTCCTTTAATTGCGTCATTCCTTCCTCACCTCTTTTCATCAGAGTATTTTCTTGTTCTGCACAGAAACGAAGGTTAGCAAAAGCATAACAAACATGGTATTACTGGGCAGTGTCAGTGTATCATGCTGTAACTAAGCTCTGCTGTCACATTTTAGTAAAGGTGGAAACAGCCCCCGTGAACAATTGCAGCATTCATACCGGACTCCATTTCAGGGAGAGGGGAACGGCTATTTTCCCAAACCGTGTCCAGACATGCAGTGCTTCCCAACACATAGCTGGTGCTTCAACCATGAAGTCTTGCAGGACCTCTCCAAAACACAGAGAAAGGAAAGGATTTGGATAAGGAAAAAAACCACAGAAGGATGTGAGTCAGCTCTGAATTCTTGCAGGCAGCCGAAGGCTTCGTTTCAAAACTTTGGAGAGATAATGGATCCTTACTGGCGTGGTCTCAGGGAAGTTAATGTGGCAACACACGGAAAGCGTAGAAAGACGAGTAGTTCACATACCTAACCTGCATAGCATGTGACGATAGGCACAACTAGAAAAACACGGCCGGAATGTGCTCTCTGAACTGAGAGAGGAAGGCTGAGGTTCACTGGGGGACGAGGACTTGGGAGAAACATATTCTTCTGTTAGCCCCCCTCATCAGAGACACTTTGCACAAATATCTGAAAGACATAGGTGATTTGCCGTTTGTTCTGCATTTTACATCTTGGTGTTCAAAAGTATGGGGTGAAAACAGAAGGGTCTTTAAGAAAGGCAAGTCTCGGAGACTTTCCAGGCAGCCACTAAGGAGGATCTGACATATTCCCTGATCCAGTAACTAATAAAATTTCTTCCTCAAATGAAAGAAAAGAGCAACCCAAACAACAAAGCAATGCAAAGGAATATTCTGAAAGATGGAGGGGACCAGAAAAAAACCTTCTCAGACCAGAAGTTGAGAGGCAGAAGGATGAACAACTGCTTAAAAACAAACCAACCCCGCCTCAGGACCTGATCTTAACAATAAGAAAAGCTCACACATGCATGACTGCGTGACTTTTTTAGCCAGTCCTTTGACTCATGCCCCAAGCCAAAAACGCAGATTGGTGGATGAGTGCTCTCTGCTAGGAAGGGAAGGTTTGTAGAGAAGATAGGATCTTTGATCAGGGCAACCCAGAGAATTGTGAAAAAAAAACAAACAAAACCCCAGAGACACGAGCTTTGGGGCACACAGGCATTTCCCTGCGCCTGAACCAGGGTGCTGGGGAAGGGATCCGCCTGCGGATCAACTGCCTCAGCGGCCGCAGCCCTTGCCAAGGGTACGGTGTGGGCAGGTATCGCCAGATGGCACTGTGACACAGTTTTCCAAGTCCTCCTCCGTCGTGTGCGAGTGAATGTTCAGTCTTGGAAAGACAGGCAACGCCGGTCTCCCTTGTGGGTTTTGGGGTACAAGATGAGGAATAAACGAAGCGCTTGGGAGACGGAGAGCCGTGAGCGGCAGAGGAGACTGCTCCCTGCTCCAGTCTCTGCCCACGGCCGTTCCCTGAGCACTGGGGCAGGGGGCTCTGAGACCCCCAAAAGCCAGGGTACGGCTGTGCCACCTCTATCCCAGATCGGTATCTGTGAACAAGTGAAATATTTAGATCAACTCAGATGCTGTTACATCTACTGATCATGCAGAAACCTGGGAATCCTCTTGGTATCGGTCAGCAGCTGGCAGAGGAGTGATTCTGGTACAAGGCTGGAAGATGAGAAGGAAGTCTCATAGGAAAAAAGATCTCATCATCTCTATATGATGTGCTGCTGTGCCACCAGCCAGCTTGGCAGAGAAGACCACTGGCGTGGTATAACGGCCATTTCAGGAACTCACCACAAGCTGCATTCAGATAAAAAAAAAAAAAATCACAGGATTTGAGAGATTTTTTGTGTTGATTGCTTTTTTTTTATTATTATTGAACCATTCCTTCCACTGTTTGTATCTTACAGGCAAAAATGGCTTTCCAGGATTGAAGCACCCACTGAAGGAAATCTGAGTTAAATCAAACTGTGGCAGTTGTCTCTGGTCGGTGCAACGCCAAGCAACTTGTTTAATTGCTCCACATCCCTGCTATATATCTTTAAAAGGAGAAGGATCCTTCTTTCTTTCTAAGAAGAAAAGAAATGTTGGATGTTCATTGTGCTGAACATCTAACGCAATGGGATGAGCTTTTACTGGTATTTTGTAGAAGTAGTGGTACATAAATACATTAATGGCTCACTCATACGACCACTCTGTGTCTGAAACTCTTATTAAAATCAAGGATGGAGGGTTGAGTGCATTTAAGTGCTTCACTAGATAAGGCTCTAAAAGACAAAAATATACTTAATTTGTCATTTTATTGTTCAAAGATCCTTGCTAAAAATACAATGTGAGCCTAGAGAAAAATATTATGGTTCAATGGAAAGAGATCCTCCAAACCACTAAAAGAAACTAAGCGGTGCTAAAAGAACCTCTTTGTTGCAAGACACTTCTCTGCTCTTTTTCTTAGGGGATGCACTTAGAGGGTAAAATGTAAGTCACTGAAAGTGCATATAACGGAAATCCCTCCAAACTATGGATGGACTTTAACGTCATGTCCTCAGCGGTGAAGATCCAGAGCACTCTGAGAATTTATAAATACTCATTCAAGCTTTAACCTATTAAACCTATACAAGTGTCGCTTGCATGTGTATATTTAACTTGCATAGTTTTATAATATTCAGTTTATATATGGTATAAGCAGGAGAAAGAAAAATCACCTTGTCCAAGAGGAACAGAAGGTATATTATATACTCTGTGTCTAGGATTCTTTACACAGACTTGCTGGATTATATTTCCGTCTCTCTTAACAAAGTATTTGAAGAAGCTGTGAGGCTCAAACAGAGCGCCTAAAGAAAGCAGGGTCAGTTATATAAGGGCTGGCATTAGTTTGTTAAAAGTTTTTTTCCTACCCACTCCCAAATAAAGGGACAAAGAAGTGAACATTGTGGGAATGTGTTTCTAAACCACATGATATCCTTATCAGATTGTCATGTACAAGGGAGGTTCTCACACAGGGACCCCATGCTGGTGAGCTGCCGTGAGCTGCCCCGTCACATGATGCAAGTTCTCCGCTCCTATTCAGATTACTAAAATGAGCTGAAGGAAGCTAGGTTCTCCCTCCCTCCCCCCCCAAAATAAGCAAAATGCACAGTGACCACAGTCATATTAATTCGCTGCCACTAGGAAGACAATCCAGAGCAGCTGCTAACGATGAGTGAGTATATGAAGAAGATAATCTAGCTATTAAAATTTCCACCACAAGTTTGAAACTGTCTCAGATTAATATCTGATGAGCAGACTTTAATGCGAGGAAGCAAACAGAGAATCGGAGAGTCAGACAAAATACAGGGAAAAAACCTCTGTTTGTGGTTTCAGTGTGGAATTCTGCAAACTTGACTTGTAAATTTACAGAAAGAGAGTAATATGCTCTTATAAACAAGTTCTACTTTGTTTTATAAATGTCTATATTTCCACTGTTAATGTTGTAAACTCTGTCATTGAATTACTTTTTCACACAGTTTGGGGGAATTGGGAAAGTCCTTTAAAATTTTTTAATATTAAACAAAGGTTCTAAATAGTATTTGGTCATATTTCTTTAAAAGTGCTGAGGGAGCTCCTAGATGCTCAGCATATTTGGAAATGAAGCCATGAAATGTGGATTTAGGATGCTAACTTTAGGCTACTGTTTCTGACATTCTTAAATTTTGAAACACATTTGCTCATGCAACGACAGATTAATAAAATTCCAGACCTTAGATTATTTTTTTAAAAGACAGTTTAAAATCCACATTTTTGGATGGAAGTTGTTTACTGATTACAATTAGAAGGAACAGCTAAGATTACTGTGACCGAAAGACTGCACAGAAGAATCATTCCCACATGATACCAGTTTGTTTATTTTGTACCTAGAATATGGTTCTCGTAAAAAGGCAGCAGCAGACGAAAGACATTACTCTTGGTTTGCTTGCTAGAAAATCCAGCTTTGCTGCCCTCCTGCCTATACTTTTTCTTGCAGTACAGAGAAAAGGATTATTCTGTTATTTTGGAATAGTTTTGAGCATTTCATGGCTTGTATTTTCATGGTTCCGTTTGGTTTGAAAGGGCTTGGATTTCAGCAAGAAGTGGCATGGGTCACACTGCATGGGGACAGACTTCATGCACGTGAGCAAAGGTCAAAATCCATCATAGCTTTGTATTTCCCAGGCCTATTACTTTTGGCAGTTTACCCTGCCAGAAGGGGCTAAAATATTTGCTTCCCAAAAGGAGTAAACATCAATAGGGGGCAGGAACATAATCAGCTTCGCAACCACACAGCAAGGAGAAATGAGGGAAAAGGATCTCCTCCTCACCGTAGCCATGAAGCCATCTAAACGTTAGATGCAACATTTTCAGCAAAAAGTTGAAAGATTTCACAGCACAGTGACTTGAAAAGGACAATAGGCCTATTTAGGCAATTATATTATGCAGGCTTTGTTATTAGGCAGCCCTGCTCAGCCCCAGAAAGTCTGGATAATCAAAAGTGTCCAAGTACAGGAAGGGGAAAAGTACAACCCCACCCTCCCGCACAGCCGCTGCCAGGACCTCTGGATTTGAAGGGTAAAGTCTATTTACCGAAGCTCCTTGGCCATTTTATACATCAACTGATATCCTTCCTCATGGGGCTGCACGCTGCAGCCTAGCGTAGCTCTGGAAAGCCCTCCGAAACCACAACTAATTTGGCCCCGGCCGCCCGCCCCTGTAAATTCGCTGCTCGGAGGCTGCTGCCAGCCCCCCAGGCAGAAGCTGCGAGGCGGAGAAGGATGGTCCCCCCTGCTCGCACGCATACCAGCGCTGGTCCCCACGGCCAAACAGATCTGGAAACTCATCGCAGCTGTGCTCTGCTTTTGAGGTCTCAATAGGATGGGGCACAGCGCGGCCGACCGCGGCAGACAGCAGTCCTTCTGAGCACAATGTCCCTTTCACAACCCCGCTCCCAAATCTAAATGCTGGCTGGGTAACACAGCTGCAGTTCATCGGCTGCGTAAAGGGCGGTGTATAAATTAGACCTGAGCAAAAACAGTCATTTGGGGCGTTTAGGGGAGGTGGAAGCATAATCCGCCAACCGGGGTGCCTCGCTCCCCGTGTGCCCCCCAGCAAAGCCCCTTAGCACGGCCAGGCTGTGGTGCAGGCATGACGCACACATGGTTAATGAAGACGGCTCAGCACTAAGTGAGGATTTAACTGGATGTGAGGATGACTAACTTGGCCGTCTGAAATATAATCTCTCTCTTTCAACCCCTTAACTTCGCCGTAACCCTCTTCGAGGCAGCGCCGCGCCAGCCTGGCTTTGTTCTGACAAGTTGCACCTTTGCTGCACAGACTCATTAGGCAAGTGGGGAGTCACCCAAAGATACATTGCTTTTCCTCCAAGCTTATCCCACCCTGACTTCACCAGCGAACGTCTCTCATCATTTTTGTCTGCACGAGTTTTTGACAGTGCTGCATGTCCATTAGAGTTCTCCTGTGCCAGCAGCTAAATCAGGCTAACTGTATCAGAGTCTACGTAGAGAATAGGTTGTTCTTGTTTCAATTAATTTGGAAGAAAAATATCCCTATGCAATTTTTTTTTTTTTTTTAATGAAGGGGATCAGAAACCAACACTTTTCACCGCATATTTCAGGGCACTGAGCTACAAGTATAAAAATTTAAACAAAGGCTGTGTCCCTAAGCAAATCAGTCCTAGTGATTTAGCTGTAAAGTTTATAGACGAACTTTAAAGAAAATAACCTGGTTCAAACAGATCTTGCCTTCTGGGCCCTAGCAAACACACCTGCAGCAATTTGATACTTGGGAATGCAGATTACAAGTCCTTCACTTCAAAATGTTTGTTTTCAAATTCAGAAAGATGAAAGAAAATAAAGTACTGAGCTTTTTTCTGTTGAGCACAGATGTTCCCGGTATTTCCAGTGCTTGCAGGGAACGAGAACCTGACCCAAACATCGCAATAATCTGAAATTCAGAAGGAAAACGCATGCCTTCTGGAGTTCCATCTTCACGAACTTTCTGAAAGTTAATACCTGCTAGATCCTCTCTGGGCAAACACCTCCCACCAAACTGAAATAAGAACTGTATACTACAAGAGCCTTGACATCCTATTACATTCTCCTGCCATATCCGTAACTTTTGCCTTCTTCGAATTTCTTATTCTTCTAAACCTAACAAAATGCGGCAGGCAGTAGTCTTCTACTTGATATAATTAGCTGAAACACTACATACTGCCAAACAAACTTACTCTTGTTTTGGGCCTGCTCGTTTCTTTTTTTTGCCTGTTTAATTAATTAAGACTAATGAAGACCTTTTTTAATAGGCTTTTCCAAGACCAAAGGAAAATCGCCATTCCTTGCAGCTCTGTCTCTCTCAGGGCCTGTCCCGTTCCCACTTCCGCAGTATTTAGTTAGCTCACGTTTCACCAAAAGTTACTCGTTTTCGCTCAGTATTTGTTGTCGCTGCATTACAAGGCAGCATAAAATTCACCTTACTTAAAAAAGTATAAATTACTTATTCTTGCAGTCTTAACTCTGTTGTCCTCTTAAGAACTATTCTCATCTAATTTGTTTATACTGACCTGATTTTTATCTCCTGAGAAAAGCAGTGAGAATGACTCATGATTAAAAGTGCAGTCAGTTCTGCTCTCATTTCTGAGTCTTTAACTTTCTTTGCAAATAAAAACTTTCATTTTAAACTTGTAACAATATAACTAATATCACATAAAACGTAAACATGTATGAGTGCAAAATCAGGTATTTTTTGGTGTGCTTGTAACACATCTAACGTTTGGGTTGCAACCCATAAGCAGGTTTTTCCTCCCACAGAGGGGAAGAAAAAAAATACCACACAAGTTAAGGTCACGTTTGGGTTGTGCCTTACCCTCTATTTTTACTTTGCAGATCTTCGTGGACTAGAAAATTTGTGATGCTGCAGGAGTGTGCTTGCTTAGTGAATCGTAACAGGATTAACATACTGAAGATGTGCTGAAGTTGGAGACCTACAGCATTCTGCCCTAATCCCTGCAGCGCCCAGTTTTGCCAGCGTTTCAGTCAAAGCCCTGATGCTGGCTGGGACTGTTACTGGCCCGTTCAGAGTCTGCACTATCCATGTCTTAGTCCCTCAACAACCATTTACCTTTTACTCTACAATCACGTCTCTATCGAAGCAATATTTCTAAGGCCTAAAGCAATGGCTGCAGGTGTACCGCTTTTATGGCAGAGCCAAAAATAAAATTACAAACTAAACCAAAAAAACCTAGCTATTACACGTCTAATAATTTCAAAATTTGGCTACTATTACATTACATTAAATCAGAGAGGTCTTCATAAAAATAGAGAATCAGGAAACACTTGAGTTAGAATTAAACATTGCTATCTTTGTATTTATAAGCACTGGAGCAACATTTAAACCATTAAAAGCTTTCTGGACCACAAAAATTCTGGTTTTGTCATTATTTTCATGAGATGTAAGATAAAATCTTACATGTTGAGAGAATTTTAGTATTTTATAATCCGTTTACATTTATTTACCCCTACAGATAGAGGTAAACAAAACTTGCTCTAGAAAACAGACAGAATTCTTCATTTGGATGCTACCTAAATTGCTTTTCCACATTTCTATACCATTAACTTTCACAGTTCAAATTACAGCCACCGTATTATGATTCAGGTTTCGGCCGATTTTAAATTCCCATGCAGTGAAGATTAATCCTATTGCTTACAAAGTTACAAGACTGGATTCCTGAACGCATTTTCCTGTATTTTTTATTTACTCTTGTTAATATGAGTTTCTTTGATTAGCTAAACTTTGCTGTTATCAACACTTGTCTCTTATCACAGGCCCTAGGCAAATGACATATTTACCACTCATTCCATTCTGATAAGGGTAATCCTGTGTTTAACTTGCCCAAGAACAAACACTATATATTTTGTTTTTAAGAATCTTGCTTCTAGGTATTAACAACATACAAGAGAATGAGCAGGACATTTTAAAACCAGAAGTTATTCAAAGAATATTGTGCGAATGTAAGCTTTTAACAACAGCATATGCCTCCTACTCCAGGAAAGTTTATTTAATTCCAAGTTTCCGCAATATCACCACTGAAGTTATACTTAAGTTTAAACCATGGAAAGAGGAAAACACATTTTTAGTAAAACATCTGTTTTGGTGTCCCCCCCCCCAACTGAAGCTCTCCCATAGCTAGTAACATTATTTTGAAGTAAAAGCTTTATTTCCTATCTTGTTTGAAGCATTTTGAAAACAGCACAGAGAAAATAAACATCCCATGCTGAACTTCACAGTCTAATTTTAATTGTAAAGACATCAAAACATTTGCAGTGTTGTAGGCTGGTAGTCACCGATTTTTACAATTCTGTTTTCATTACTCAACCCACATAAATGTCATATGGTGACTGAAAACTTTTGAGCAGAGTGAAAAACACACTATTTCACCAAATGTTTTTTTATTTATTTTTCAGTTCCCCCCTCCACCCCCTTTGAGATAAACTGTATCGAAGGGATAACTATTCTAATTCCCAGGTAACTTTTTAACATACCACAAAACAAAAATTTCAAACAGAATTATACGGTTAATGGTGTACTGAAGTGCCCGAGAGCGTGCTAAAAACATTTTGATAGATAGCCAAGTCATTTATCTAGATCACCGTCAGAGCAGTGAAGCATCTTGCAAGCTTTTATGCAGAGCATAAGGTGATGCTTTCTGGCACTTTTTGTCATTTCTCAAACTTCAAACTGTGGTGCTAAAATACTGCCATTGTTTACCAACTACGTATTTCAGCAACAAATCAAGACCCTATAACACAATAATACATTTTCAGAAGTGTCCTACCACTAACTCTCCCTCCTCCGTTACCAGTGCAACGCTGCCTGAATCTCAAGGTATAGAAATAATTGATGGTTAAACTCAAAGGGTGTTCACAGTAAGTAGTTTTCTAGCAAAACAGCAACTTCTTAGAGCAACAAAGTGAAGAACAAAGGTGGCAGCAAGGTCAGTACAAAGAAATATTGCCTTTTCTTAGGAAACTTAAAACTACTGTCTGATTTTTGGAATGGCACCTACCCACTGCAATTCCACGTCTTTGCAAGAACTGTACAGAGAAGCATTTTAATTGCTTGGCTGCTCTGCTAAAATGCACTTTGAAACAACATACATCCAGATTATCAAACGTGCTACAAAATTAGATTCAGGAGGCAAAGAAAAAAACCAAACTACCACAGAGGTGTTATGTAAATTCGTCCTTCACTGGTTGGAGTTTTGCAAGTATTTACTGTGTTGTATTATAATTTTATGTGTTCCTTCTTGGCTCCACAACTGTTGTTAGGATCAATATGCTATACAAGAAGGGATAAACAGAAAGCAGCCCGGTGTTTCTTTCCTTTTTCCTTTCTTGCCAATAGCTTGCAAATCACATTTTGCACGAAAACTCCCCCCGCCCCTCATCACCCCTGCGCTTAATTACAAGTATCTCTTTTTTTTTTAAATACATGCAAATAATAATAATAATAATAATAAATAATAATTGCTTTAAAGTGGAAAAATAACAGTTGGGACCTACATTGAGCACTGTGCCGGTGTTGCCACTCTGTTTGTGCCAATCCACTGAAGCATGCTTTGAGAGCCTTCTCCTGGAGCATGCAGGAAGACGGACTCGCAGTGTAGAAATCCAGCATCTGAGCAGGGCTCACTGCTAGAACATCCATACAGTCAAACATGATTCCCCCTGCACAGAATGCCTGCAAAAGTGCTTTCCTCTAGGTGTGGAGGAAAATGGCACATAAAAGTACACCCAACTCCATCAAACTCTGCCCCTTTTTTGGCACGTAGGCTGTTGGTCTTTTTCCCAGACCAGAATCATGAATTATGACAGACAACACAGCTAAAAGCCTGTAATTGATCCAAATGATCATTTACCATTTTCCAGGCTGCCCAGCCAATCCAGCAAGATGGGGGGAAGCGAGCCGCATTCCAAGTTTTAGCTCCCATCCATTTCCCCCAAAATTTCTTTAGAGTCCGTCCCGCTCCCTGGGCGCTCGCCGGGTGCGTGCCGCGTCCCGCACCGCTCCGGTTGCTCGCTTCCCCGGGATGAAACGGCTCCGGTGGGGACCCGGGATCCCCCTCGGCCGTGAATAGATCCTTCTGCCTCTGAACAGCTCACTTCCTACTACTTGTGTCACAGGGAATGAAAGATTGAATTGCCTAATATATGCGAGTGAACTTTCCGTGAACCCTTCCCAGGCTGCTAACCTTCAAATGACCCAAGCGGTCTGACATCACCAGCTCCCAGGATTCTCACACGCCTTCACAACTCCCAGCAGCCCTGCAAAAAAGCAGGCAGGCGGGCAGGCAGACGCTAGCCCCAGCCCTGCCGGAGTCGCCCCGCTGCCGCCGAGCGGGCGGCAACGGCGGGTGCGGACGGGGAGGCCAACTTGCAGAGAGACCCAAAATGCCAAAGTAAAAAAAAAAAAAACAACCCACCACACAACGAGGAGGAGGGGAAGGGGGTTGGGAATTGAGACAGCGATGTTTTTGGTGGCTGCAGAGAATGGAGGATTTTTAAATTCCAGCTCAATTTGCTAAAACTTCTGTGCCCCCCACCCCCCGCGCCCCGTTCCCTTCCTCTTCCACAAGCGAGGCGCAGGCGTCGGCCGCCGGACCAGAGCCGTGGGCACGGGCTTCGCCCCAACTTCTGGGGCGGCGGGGCTGGGTGCGGAGCAGCCTCACCCTAACCCGGCCCCACGCACGCCAGCGGGGGCCTGTTTGATGCCAGCAGCAGAGACGATGGACCTCACGGGCCCGACCCTGCTGGGGCGGGGGGGTCAGGTCCCGTCTCTCCCCACCACCCCCTACCCTCGCTCCTAAATCACACAGAGGTGTGTTATGGCTGCAGCAGAGCCCGGCCACGCCGCCCAATGCTCCCAGGCCTCCCCGAGGGACTGGATTTGGCAGGCACCATGGCAGGGCCTGTCCCCACCACCCAGCCTGGGGCAGGAGGCAGCCACACGACCCCTCTTCTCCCCGGCCCGGGGGCCACCGGGTCCTGCCTGTCTCTGATTAGCAGAGAGGGGCCGGGGCTGCTCGTGTGGCCCCATAGGGGCTGTATCAGCTTTCAGAGGGCTAATGAGCCCCAGCTCCTGGGGGGGGGGGGGGGGGGGGGGGGGGCCATGAGCAGGTCCGTAAGGAATGGGACCCACCCCAGGGTGCCCGGAGGGGAAACCGTGGCTGCCCCCTCCCCGGGGCAGGCAGCCCTGGCCGCCCCCTCACAGCCATTTTTAAGGCACGGGGCTGCTCCCACCGAAACACCCGCAGAGGTCACGGCGAAATTGCACTCCTGGCAGCCCTCCCTCATGGCAGGAGTAGGCGTCAAGGCCTTCCCAGGTCTGTGGCCAGGATGCCACAGCGAGCACTGCGCTGGCCCACCATTTGCATCAAGCCAGGAAGGAGCCCTGTGCTTTATAGGTAAATGACCACCTTCTGCAAAGTCTGGCTCACAGAGAGAGACTCCATCGAGGCCTCCGCCAGTCCTTATTCCTACGGACACTTTAAAAATGAAAAACGACAGCCTGGAAACACTCCCTCTGCCCCACTGGAAAGGACACGAGCTCAACTACCATGCGCACGCTTTCATTTTAAGCGAGTGAGCCAAGTCACCTCAGCCCTGGTGGACTGAGCACCGGCCTGGAGCGAGGTTTCCCAAGGCACGGAGCAGCCCCGCTTCCCGCCCCAAAGCTAGCTCGGGTTCAGAAACTGGAAAATGAAACCCTTGATTACTGCCTGTTTCTTGAAAAACCCAAGATGGGAGTCGGGCGGAGGGGGGGACTCTGTGAGCAGACATGGCACACAACTGGCGACCGTAAAGAAACGAAATGCTGGGAAGAGACTCACTCTGGGACCTGCGCAGCCGCTTTAATGGATGCGGTGGTGCCCCCTCTCCACAAAAAGTCCTTTGATGAACTGAAAGCTCTCTGACAATGCCTGCAGACTGGATTAACAAAACTTTTTACACACGTTCAAGAATTTAAAAAAAAATAAACCACCACCAACAACAAAACCTCCCACACAGCACACGCACTTGTTCCCTGAAACTGATATACCCACATTGAAAACAAGCGGCCGGCAAAAAGACCTGATGCAATCTGGAGGCGAATCCGTTTGAGGAGATAAAAACAAAAGCTTTTCTTAGCCTCCTTCCCCTCCGCCGGGAGAGCTCTGGCTGTCCCTGCAGCAGGCAGCCTCTCTTCCCGCCCTCCCTCCAGGCAGAAGAGTTACAAACGCTGGAGTTTAACAGTGTCTTTCTAAGGACTTTCTCAGTCCATCGGGGTGTCCTCCCCCAGCCCGGACTCCTCCAGCTGAAGAAGCCCTTGACGCTCTGTAATCCAAAAATTATGCACAGCGCACGTTTATCGAAAAAGCCATCCCTCAGGGAAGGCTTGTTTAAACCACGTCAGCGCAGCAAGCAGCGTTCGCTGTATTAAAAAGGCAAGTGGAAAAGTGGCTAATTTTTTGTTAAAATCTCAGCTGGCTACATTGCTACCATTTCGTTTTGAGTAGCAAAGCTAAATTAAAAGACAGTATTTTCTAACCAGATGACACACAACACACAAGAAGTTTGGAATATGTAACACGTCACCACAAAAATAACTAGAAAGGATGATACAAAACACAGTATGTTTTGTCAGTCTCCAATTTAGGGAGAAAAAGGCTTTTTGTGTGGACCAGGGCTCTAGGAACAGTTTAAGCTTCTGCCAAGAAAAACATATTGCCCATGTGAGTTAAAATAAACAAATTCAGACAAACAGAAATACAGTTACGTTTATTCCATTAGCAGTCTTATAATACCATATTTAAAAATAAAACCTGCCTGTAGTACCTCAAAATGTGGACTGGCAACTTCTGAAAGTAAATGTCAGGAAGTCACACTTAACTGCGTATGAATTGAAAAAGATTGCATTTTCTCACTGTATCTAAATGAGCCAGGTAGCTCATCATGTTTTATTACGAATAATAGTTGTCCTAATGCTTATACTTATTACTAAAACCACATGTAATTAACAAATTCTTCAAATAGCCTAATGGTTTGCTCACACACAGTTTAATTTATGTATCTCATATTTCGCTCTGAAATACCATAATACTTGTTTTTCTTAAACAGAGTATCAGGAAAAGCTACATTCATAAAATGGTGGGTATTTTCTAATTTAGATCAGGACTAACCATAATTATTGTGATACCTAATAGCCCTCTAATTCAAATGTAATGAAACTTTAAGTATTGCCACATATTTTAAATGCCTGCCCAGCTCCCACAGAGGTGCAAGTAGGCAACAACTCTCCAATATCTTCCACTTTATACGTGCAAAGAAATTGTGATTTCACATCACCACTTTGATCTGTTTTCTCTCAGACTGTGATGGCAGAAACTTTACAATAAACATATTCTTAGCCACAAGTGAAATAAAAAGCAAAAGTTCAAGTCAGAAATCTATTTCCTTTGGTGTTACTGTATATTTGTCAGTGTGACATAGCACATTTGAAACCCATAATCATAAAACAAAAATTTACAGCCAAGGTTTAGGGTCTACATCTGTTTCTCTGGTTTTTGTACTGCAATTACCCACTGGACAATTCAGAAAGCAGCACTATGAATCATGTACTGCACACACGTTTGTGCTGGTCACTTTTTCGTTAGTACAAGAGGCTGAG
Source organism: Nipponia nippon (assembly GCF_047370975.1). Classification (NCBI taxonomy): domain Eukaryota; kingdom Metazoa; phylum Chordata; class Aves; order Pelecaniformes; family Threskiornithidae; genus Nipponia; species Nipponia nippon. The sequence continues at coordinate 124,701,885 of NW_028262290.1, forward strand.
GATACCATAATACGCTTCACCGAGAGAGAGAGCATTAACTAGAATTAGGATGACTGCACTGGGCGCTCTAATAAAAATGACTTTACTAGAAGCAACAGAGTACTCCTGGAATATTACAGCCATATTTATAGGATGGAAAAATTAAGAAGTACATGCAAAAATTCTCCAAAACATACCTCAGGGGAAGCAGACTTTTTTTTTCTTGCATGCATGCATTTTACTATTAATCAAATGTAGCACTCTCTTGAAACAGTTTTGACAGCAGAGTAAATCGTTACTAGTGAATGATGTGTGTGTTTAAGCAGTGAAAGCAGAGACAAAGTGATGTTTTCTTCTACTCCCTAGGCAAGAGCTGACACTAAGCTTGCTGCCTCAGCTTTGATACTCACAGATTCCTTTGTGTCAGTTGCTGGGAGAATCACTGGCAGTTCACTAACCCTGCCTCACACACAGGGGCTTTGATTTTTACCTCTTCATTGAGAATAGATGTTAATATGAAACAGTACTTGTCTGCCTTGGTGCTTTTTTTTCTCCCCCCCTCCCCCCGGTGATACAGGATTGCAAATCTGAAAACCTGAATCCCCCTTCACTACATGTATTTTTTTAGTGTTGTAGGATGTTTTCCTCATGTCTCAAGCACAAGAATGATGTCAAAAGATTATGGGGAAGAAAATCAGTGGGTCATAAGAGAATAGCTGGATATATAGCCGACTACTCCAAGGTAGTCCTGAGGAAATGGGTGTCAATCCTGAGCAAGAATGGCCCTGAAGAAAATAAAACAGTAAAATTACTGGCACAAATGGCATGGAAAAACATGAAGTACAGTGAAATTAAGTCAAAAAGGCGTTTCTTGTGACTGCTATATGCTACTATGCACAACTCGCAATGACTGAAACAGGAATTTGCACATAACAGGAAGAATTACTTCAGGCCTGAAATATAACAGCAACTGGCGAAAGACTATTCAGTACAGAGCAGTATTTTATTTTAGATGGGAAAAGCAGAGTCAGTCAGCTCCAGACCCAGAACTTGGGCATGCAACCAGTCTGCAAGTCACTTACTGATAAAGGCTTTTTGTCTGTTTTAATCAGTGGGTATGTATTTGTAAAGATGCCTTTAAAGCTGACTGCTTAACCTAAAGGCTATGAAAATAATTCATGTCCACAAACCTGAGCACATGACCACGTTTCTTAGAATCCATACTGTGTTTTACACTCCTTTGGCCCAGAGCCAGGGGAAGAGAACTGCCCTATATGATAAAATTGGAAGTGTATCTGGTTCAGCAACCCATTTCTAAGAGTGACTGCTACTAGATCTTTCTAGGGAAAATACAGGAATCCCTAGTGATTGGCAAAGTATAACTCACCCATAGGTCCTCTAATAGCCTGTTCGCTAACAGCAAATCACTTAAGCATTAAAGCATGAGATTTAATATCCTTTCCAAATTTGTTTTTGGTAATAGCCCTGATATTCTAGATATTCATATATAGCCAATGTCTTTTCGGATTGTGATAAATTCGTAGCTCCGTGACATGGAAGGAGATAGTAAGTTATTGGGCTTTGAGACAAAGAAGGATAATTTTTTTTTTTTTTTAAAACCACTGTAAAACTCCTCCACATTGCAAATAAAGGAAAACACAGGCCAAACTGCACCTCTCTGAGGCCCCAAAAGCTGACTGCTGTAAGCTCCAGAAAGGTTGGCAAAGAAGCAATGACATCATGTGCCTAAAGAGGGGATGACATGCATTTTTGAAGGATATAAAAAGAAAAAGCATTATTACATTAAAAATTGGCTACATACCGAATCTACACTTGCTGTTTAGGAAGATCCTGCAGTGCAAACACCACTGCTAAATGGTTGCCAGAAAAAAACAGAAGTGAGAAAAAAAAAAAAAGTTTGTTTCATTTTGTTTTCTTTTTAAATGACCAGAAACTGCTGTTTCAAGGTTTAGCCAAGAAACAGATTTTTACTGCTAGCCTATAAATCCCTCAAAACATAGAGTTATAATGGAAATGCTGAGGTAACTGGAGTGCCATGCACGGCACTGACACATTGCATTATATAATCCAGGGAGAATGAGGGCTGGGAGATCTATAAAACCTAAGTAGAAGCAAGATGTAGGAAAGAGCAGAAGAGCAAGTAGAAATATTGAATATTAAACTGCAGAGAATACTTCTTCTAACAATAAAGTTTCCTATATGCTGAATATGCTCATGGTTGGCTGAAGGCGAAAGAGCACAGAGCTCCATTAAAAATATAATAGAGATTCCAAAAGGCTATTCGAGTAACTGTTGTGTTTCTGCCTTTTGTTTAGGGAGGGAAAGAAAAAGAAAGTTACCTAACAAAAGGATAGTATTTCCTGATGTTCTGATATCCTGAAAGGTGTCTCACAATGTGTAAATAAATAACATTAGAAAATGCAGAATAAATGGAGTTCCAAATATAGACAACTTACAACCTTAGTTGTAACCAGAATCAGAATAGAAATTGGGACAACAGTATTTCTAGAGGTTCACTAATGGCAGCTTAAACTCTTAGCGAAAAGTTAGCCCTAGTGACTTTCTTCCAACAAAAGACCAAAGTTACCAAGCAATAACTGGAACTACAGCTCAGTGCAGACATAGATCCTAACAAAGACTAAACCTTACTTAAGCCCTATTAAACTTAGGACAGACTTAAGCAGCATTTAGGGCTTGTGCTCCTGAACTTGTGCAGGGACAACCCACATGGGGGGGGGATCCCAGAGGCCAGCGATAGCCAAAACACACTTGCGCAGAGCTCTGGTCACATAAAGCCTGATGCAGATTGGATTGGATTATTCTGTTAATGTAAACTGCAATAGATCCACAGCTCGGCAGCTTGACACACGTATTCACGATAATCCAATTTCCACTTAGCTAGTTCCCAAACCTACATCAAACACTGAAGGAACAGTCCAATATCCTATCCGTGGGCATCTTAAAAAGCAAAATGAAGGAGTGACTGGAAAATATGCTGGCATAGCTACCTGGCTAGCAGAGGTAATGACAGCAATGACAATGTGGTGACACCACCTGAAATCCACTGGAAATGATGGTCATCATGCCAACACCTCTACTCCACCTGTAGCCCTAACGCACCGTACAATCACACCTCCGTTTTACCGTGCAGATGTACTTTCTGTTTGGGCACAGTTTGGGAAACAGCTTGCATGAATTTTTGCTGTAAATGAGGTAGGATTACCCAGAAACTGAGCTACATATTTGGTAAACTGGCGTCCCTTTTCTTTTGTAGAATATGTGCCATCGATACTGTGTGAATTAACTGAGGGCACACGTCCTCTCAGGAACACTGTTATCATTGTAACTTTATTGATGTAGCCTGAAAAGTAAACTTTACTAATGGGGTCAGTTTTACAAGCATACAGGTTATCATAGCGTAACTATTGCTGAGCAGGTAAGGGATTTTGCGTATCCCTTTTATGCTACAATAACTGTCCATGATTAGGCTGTTGAAGGTACAACTCTTTCAGAAAGGAAACATTGCTTTCTCACCCTACGTTGTTATACCAATGTAACATTCAAAGGCTGACAAGATCTCAGCAAAAATCAGGCTGGGCTGGACTCCACTTGCATTCAGAAAAAGCAGTGGCAGCATGAATGATGTTCAGTCTAAAACGCTTGCAAGATGTCTTCTGGTTTTCAAACTCTACTAGAATACACCTATCAAATTGTTCTTTGGTGCATTCCTCAAATTCTACATGACTTCTGCAATTTAAGCCTACAAAGAAAAGTCTGCACGGTCTCATCCTGCTTGATTAAGCTAGTCCCATATGAGTAAAGAGATCTGCAAATTCCCATACCCTTGGTCTGCAAGACTCCCATCTCAGGCCACGGAAGAGACAGAATGTCCAGTCATATTATGGCCATGCTCAGGGAATCATGACTGACACAGATGCTTTAACTGAAGAGGACTTACAGAGCTGGGGTGCAGTTGGAGATGGTGGTGGTCAAGAGCATATTGTCCCAGGCATTATGCAGTATCATTAATTTTTTGTCCTTCTGGGACCTTTTGTGCCGCATGTAGTAGATGATGTGCAAGGTGGTCTCTAAGCATGTACTGCAGCATATCATGCTTGACAGGTCTATAAAACTATCACATTTGTTTTGCATAAACCAGACCAAAACTCTTCATTTTGATATCTTGAGCCTTCTTCTGACTGAACAATTCTGCACAGACCTTGTCATCACACTGAAAAAAACATTCCTTTTAATCCATCCACAGTTTTGGGCAAACATCTTCAAGAACAGGCTTCTCATTCATGGGACACTAATCTTGCATGTATTCTTATCATGCTATCAGAAGAACAGGCTTCACCTGTCTTTCTATGGAGAATGTAAAGAAGAATGTGTGGAAGGATCCTCCTTCCTTTGCAAAAATGGCTCCGAGATCTCACCCTTGCTGCATCCATCCATTCTGTCTTTGGCATGAAGCATCCCAAAGGATACGCCAGAAGACAGAGTTGTGACCCAACTTCTTCAAGCAATTATAGAGATTGATGGATGGGGAAAGTAAGCCTCAACCCAAAGAAGGTTTAGTAACAAGAATGAGGCATGTACACACTCTCAATTCTAAGAAACGTGTTGGAATTCTCCTTAAAAAGTACAGCATCGTTGTTGTCTTCAACCAGATCCTAAATAACTAAACGAAATGACAAGTTAGTGAATACATGTTATTTAAAAACTTCAAAAAGTTCAAGTTCCACCTGCTGGATTCCTAAATTTGTCTAAAACTTGTTATTTTATTTTATTTTTTTAAAAACAGACTTGCTAAGAGTCCAAGTGCACACCACTGATACTCAAGCCTATTCTGCTATCTGAACAATGCAGGAACGTTATGTCACTTGGAGGCAGGACTATGCAAGCATGAAAGAAAGGCCAAGAGCTTTGCCAACACAAATTATCAGACAGAACCTCACTGGAAAAAATGAGGCACAAAGATCTAAGTGAAGTGTAAAACTTACTGAGAATTGAATGACATGTTGACAAATACCACTCCACTCTCGTGCTTCCTATCAGAACCCAACAGCCAAAGCAGAGATTCCTAAGTAGTGTTTTTACAGGCCAAGCTTAGTCTCTCCCTCATCTTATCAGTAGCCTTCAAAGGCTGTGGGTGGATCTCCTCCAGCAAAAAAGAAAAAAGCAACAAAAACAACCCTCAGAAGTGCCACCTCTTCCATACAAATTTATTGGCGCAATCACAGAGGCTTTGCTTGAGCTGTGAGACTCTGAGAAAACACACCTGGCTCTTCTAAAGGAGAAATTAAAGAATTCATGCTTCAGCCCTCAAGCCTTGAGTGGCCTCAAGAAGAGGAACAGCTAAAGAGAGAGTCTAATCAGGACGCAGGGAAAATCAATACTGGCTTCTTGAAATATCTTAGGCAGGAAGGAACAGCTTAAGGTTCAGACGTTTAGCCACTCTTTCTTTACAAGCAAATGGGCTGAAGGCTACGTGCACAGGTGAGAACAGAAAGGCAGGAGAAGACCTTCTGGAGGACCGAAAGCGAGCCAAGGCATGTGCTACTCCGAAGTTCTTTGGGAAAACTCATCTTTTAAAAGTTTTCAAGTTTTGGTGCAAGAGAGATCTTTCTCCACACTAGTCAAAGTTGTCAAAAGTAACATTTTCAGGGATAAATGCATGCCATTGTACTGTTATTTTCTGACTTTGGTGTGGAATACAATTATTTAAGACTCAGCAGGAGAGTATGAAAGGAGCAGGAGTGTAATTCCAGTTCAGAAAAACTCCAATAACTGAGGACACGTAAGAAACACAAGATAGATGCATTGTATTGTTGGGCTGAGTCTCATTGGCTGGAAACCCTGACTCTCCCAGCAGGACTCAGTTACATAGCAACTCCTGAGGGCAGATTAACCCTTTCCCAGTTAACTTATCTGGCATGATTTAAGAGACCTTTTCCTCCTCCTGCTTCAGAATAATTTCATAGGTTTGCAAAAAATATTTGGAAAAAATGAGTCGAGTGCTACTAGGGTAAAAGCAAAGCTATCTGTCTCACCACGGGATGCTGATGGTACAGTGAACAGGGAGTTCAGGTTGGTCTAAATTATATTTTATATCATCAGGTGTTGTGACATACGCAAAAACCTACAATGTATTTTTCATAAAATGGTTCATGCTTAGTCTGTGGGGATCCTATCTGGACTGCCTTTATCAAGTACCAATGGCCTCTTGCACCCAAATTCTGCCCACCCATTGACTTCTGTCTAGATAATTACTGAAGCGTTAAAAAGTCCTCAGCTGGTCAAGATAGCACTTAGTTAATCTGCAGGAGAATTTTTCACCATCAGAGAATGTGTTGCTTTCATCTGAAATTGCACAGGCTGACTACTGTAAACTCTTAAAAGACTCCTGCAAATCTTATGATACTAGGTTTTTTCTAATAGTCCTTTCTAATTAGTGGCATCAAGTAATTACATGAGAATGTCAAATTATTTCATTACAGCAATTTCCCTATTTTGTTTTTAGAACTGTATTCCATTTATGTGTATATACATTATAAGCACAAATATGTGCATACAATTAGCATAATAATATTCCTGCTCTCCTGGTTATCAGCAGTAATGAAGTTTGAATCTAAAAATGTCAACATCCAGGACAACAGAGACTCCTAAAGCGCTCTATTTTTAAAATGTTATAATTCAGCCCTGTTAGTTTCCCCCCTTATGAGACGGCAAGACGGACCCCGGGGACATGTCCTCACTCGGGGCGTACCCCGTGCCGTCACACTTCATTGCTGTGAGCCACAGCTGTGTACTATTAGCAAAAAGGAGCTACTAGGTTTCCAGTGGAGAGAATAAGAGATCAGACTGATGTGATACACACTTATTTCTGACGGTCTTCTGGTCAGATTAAGTGAGAACCATCTACCTCATTTCTTCTTTTCCTTAGTTTTACACCCCAAAACTGGACTCACAGTACTACAGGCACTAACCGAGGCGAAGAAGGGCAGGCACCACTGACACTGCCCTACTTCAGACAAGCAGGGTAAGCCTACACTTTTTCTTTCCTCTGGAAGACCCAGGGACGCTCTCAGCTGAAGGTTCAGAGGAGAAAAGCCTTGCACCAAGTCATCTTCTGCTCCTCTTCCCTCACCCACCATCCTCGCACACAGACACAGCAAGTTCTGCAACACGCACCTCCCACCAACATCTCGTCATGGAGGATATTCACTGCTCAGTAGCAGCTCCTAACCTCCTAGGCCAGGAGTAGTTAGAAGAAACTAGAAATTAATTTGCTCTAATAAACAGAGAATGTTGCTAAAGTTTCTTTTTTTTCTTAATTGCTTTTTAAAAAAAAAAGGTAACCTTTGTATGTTTGTAAAAGGACTACATACATATTTAAGACACACCTCCCTTTTCTAAATATTTCACACTCTAGAAGTTCATCTGTATTTTCTTTGTATGGTTCTCATAGATGACTTGTAAATGCAGATGGGATAGAAAGATACCATTTTAAATTATATTTATTATTGAATTTGGCTTCCTCCGTATCTTGAAAGCTCTTCTAGAATAACTTAGCTACTGACTTCATAAAACTAAAAGTATCAATATAGTGGGAGAAATTAGTCCAAAAAGAGGTACTTCAAAAATATTTTGTGGTCTGAAAATTAATTATCAGGAATCAATTTCATTTCTTATTGTGGTTATTTTTTAAAAAGTGCATCTTTTGCTATCGTTATTCATCTAAAACTCACTGACACCACTGGAAACTTAGCTGCTAAAAGGGTAAAACCTGAAGGACTAGGTTCAATGTGCTTATGCTCTGTTGAAAGTACCTTTTCATACAAATGCCAACACGCACCTATCAAATATTTGTGTTCTTCATTAAACTAATGCTCTCCTGCATAATAAACAAGATGGGACAAATACAGGTGTATTCCCATGTCCTGCTACTAAGGTAGGCGATTTCAAAATAAATTTGCAACCATATCATTATATCAATCTCCAGTATTACTGCATCAGTACTATAACCATAATTAACTAGCTGCAGGTCAGATTTCTAATAAATCTTTAGAAATTAAATGTATAATTTGTCAAAACCATATGCCTTCATAAATTGATTATTCAGAATTTAGAAGCTTTTTAATTAGGAAGAAATTTATGCAATACCATGTGTAATAATTACGAATCAGCTCTTCTGTGATATTTTTGTACATCAGCAAAAATTAAAACATTGGAAAACATTACCAGGTCATTGCAGTATTTCAAAGTCAAAAGAAACACATAGTTTAAATGTAGAGGTTAAAGATATTTTCCCGTATCTTTTACATCTTACATAGCTTTATGATCTCAGGACTGGAATCATTAACCAAATACAAAATCAATGAGAAAAAGATCTAATCTGACCATTTTCAAGCGCAGAGTCACTAAAAATGATTTATGCCACTGTAAAACTTCCACCATGGTTCTATAGTTTTACTAAACTGCATATATTCTAAGTCAAACGTCCTTTTTATGCTACACTAAACAGTATTTTGCTTCTCTCGTCTCTTCCAGATAAAATTCTGAAAGCCTTTAACGTTTTAAAAACGTCGCCTTTGCAACAAGCATCAGGATGAGGGGTACAACCCCGGTTTCCAAATGGAGGAAAAGAAAGTGAAGCGATATTTGTTCACGGCACGCAAGAAGTAAAAATTGTACCCTAGCTCCCCTGCTCTCCCCTCCCGGGCTTTCACCATGGGCCTATTCAGACTCTGCACCCCCCCAAGGGCTCTGGGTACTTCTATCAACATTTCATAGGAGAAGATTTTTTTTGACAGAGAACACAAAAGCTGCTTTGTTGGAAGTCTGGACACTTTTTTTCTACCTAATAAAAACATGAATAGAAGTGGGACCTCAGCAAGCATATGGCAGAAAGTCTGGACTAACTGAAAAAAGGGGCCTAGAAGAGTTTGCTCTCTGTCATTGCCCAACGTGTTTACTGTCGAATGTATATGGTGTAAATAAGGAGTATGCAGAGTGGGCCATAATGGAACATTGTTTATGTGCATATCCTGGCAAATGCATATACAGCACGGAGACTATTTCCAAGCAGAACATAAACACAAAGGGGGAGTGATGACAAACAAGTATTCCAAGGCAAGAAAAATGTTATTCCATATACAAACCAAACAAACTAAAGTGGTTTCTCCCCTGCTAGGATCCAACTGGCAGCTCTCAGCTGCACACACTACGTAGCTGTTACAGAAATGAGAGACAGCCCAGGCTAACTGGTTGGCTTTCTTTTGCTTAAGCGACCTTATTATGCTCCCAATATTTAAAAGAAAAACACGGTTAAGATTTTATTTTACTCTCTTGCAAAAACACAACAAAACAAAACAGCCCTTTCTTTTGGCCTGAATAAGAGCTGGGAAGATAAGAGCTCATGCCAAGCAAACACCATAAGGAATTAAGCCACAGCTTTCCTATTCCGAGTTCCCACTGAAAGATACAGAGACGGTTCTTTCTTCTGAACGTCTCTCCCACAAACCTATTACCCGGCTTTAGCAAGTGACACCAGTGTGACAATAACTTAGAGGTTTTGTGCTCCCGGCAGAATTTTTTTCCTTTTAATCATTAGTCATGAAAAGGTGGAGGGTTTAGAAAACCCAAGCCCCTGCAATTTCAAGATAGCAAACCAGGGGACGAACTTTTTTGTGTGTACTGACTTCTAGAGAACAGAATATCATGCTTTGACAGCTGCTATGTAAATAAATGGATGTAATTTTATTCCTTTAAAACTAACTTCAAACACATACGCAACTAAAGGAGGAAGAAAAGATGACAAGTAGGAAAACAGACGGTAGAGTGACAACAAGAACCACAGAAAGTCAACTGATAAAGCAGAGCTTTTTATGTAATTAATAGGCCTCTTTAGGACATGAGACACTGGAAGCAAGAGGCTTTAGTAAAGGATCATATGGGGTCCAGAACAAAAATATTTTGTGATGTCCTTCACAGAAATGCAGAGCCAGCCTGTGATTTTAAAATATTTTAATATACTGAGAGCATGCCTCACTTTCTCCAAAGCTCTAGATCTGCACTCAACAAAGCATGAAATATAAGTTCAGAACTGGGACCTGCACCTGCACATAAGATTTCTGCTAGTCTGTCCAAACGTGGATCCAAATGTCCCATGCTCAGACTTTATGAAGTCTTGGGGCTTTGGTGCATCACTCATTGGGAAGAGATAAAGCCCATGCTGGGAATATTTGTGGCACCTTTACAATACGTACACAGTCCTTTAATGGAACCGCGTTGCTGTGTTCTTTGATTTTCCTTTTTTCCAAAAATGCATCAGTTCCATTATAGAAGACCAAAACGACCCTCGCAAAGCCTCTCACTGGCCACTGGTTCAACATTAATACTTTTGAGTTAACATCACACTTTAGAATCCAAAGGAGGCTTACTTAATTATTTTTTTTCAATTCCCTTTGAATGCGCAAACACCCACCTCATCCCAACATGACCTTAGACATGCCTGCTGCTTGGCTTTATATTCAGCCATTTGCAGGGCTGTACAGAGTCCGCACTGTGCTTCAGGAAACAACACATTTCTAATAATTACTCTTGGCTACATGGACCACTTACAGCACCGTGACAGTGAGGGTGCAGACAAATGCCAAGTACAAGCTGACGTGCTCTTTCCTCATTACAGAAGGCAGTACAGAAAATTACATTTTTGGTGGCTGAATGCCTTCTGTGTATTAGCGTTGTTGACCGTATAGAGATAAGTTTTGTAATGTGCGCTACACTGGGCAGTGAAGCAGGACTCCACCTCCATCACGGGAAGGTCTTCAGCTTCACAGCAGCTCCTGCCATGGGCAACCGTATGGCAAAGAGGAGGATCTGTGATGGCTGTTGCAGAGCCGAGTCACAGTGGATTCTGCGATGATTTTAAATAAAAGGGGTTTTATTAAGACTCCACATCTTATCCCTCTCCCTTAAAGAAAGGTATTAAAGTATAGGAAGAATCTTAAATAATTCTGCCAAATCTCTCAACTTCATATTGAGATTTAAAAAACCTTTTTCTTCTCTTTATCTAAGTTTCAGCAGTCAAGTGAGCAACTCAGTTTTCATTTAAGGAGAAGCTTTAAGGACTCAGAAGAATGGCCTACAAACATGACCAGACTGGTATGTCGAAAGGCTAGGAAACTAAAGGATAAGGAAGAAATACTCTACATTACTATTACTAAGCCTTTTAATTTGTATGTCAGTATTATGATTCATTTTATATTTGGGGCCGGTAACACTGAGTAATTCAGAAATACTAAAGTGAATTCAGGACCTGTAAAAGAGGCAAGAGAAAGGTACTGAAAACACTCTGTGACAAGCTTTGTATTCCTTACTAACTGTTGTCCAAGCTGTGCAATCTTGCACGTTGTTGTTTACTAGATAACTACATAAAAAATAGTATTCTTTATATACTCCCCCATCTCCCCTTTAAATTAAAAATGAGTTGTTATTTTAACCCTACTCATGTATGTAATATAGTGAAGATTGTAAATCTTGATGATCACAAAATCCCTTTGATTTACCCCTCAGTTTACTATCCTTAACAAACATAATCCTAAAAACAATACAGGGGAAGATCTTACAGGCCTTCAAACGGTGGAGGGGGAGCAGGGAATGACTATGCAAAGCTACAGCTTCAGGGCTCATGACTTTCCTGTTGGGAGGCTTTCTGAATGCTGCTAATAAGGTCCTGCCAATGAGACCAGAGGCATATGTTCATAAAAAAAAGGCCTTCAGTGTGGGAAGATAAAATTTTCCAGAACATTTTTAATAAAAAGCTTATAGATGTGGGATCTGAATCTAACAATAGACCTAAGTATCTCTAAATACATAGGAAAACATGAATATTATTAAAGGTGGCATGCCCATCCTGCCTGCACCCCACCTCAAGATCTGCAGTCACGATCACGACAGCATTTCAAAGCTTATGTGAAGATAGCGGACCTAGCTCTCAACTATTAGTGATCATATGCCAGCTCAGCACAGGAAAAAAAAAAAAAAATTTTTTTTTCAGCTCAGTATTCCACACTGCCACAGCTGCAAGAAAATACATGGATATTTATGTCTGCATTTTAGCAAAGCACACCTGCTTCGTCTATCAGCCTTGGCCTTAGCCAAGATGCAGCCACCACCCTGCATCACAACTGACCCTCTGACCGTTTTGGGAATCTGGATCCAAACAACGTTTTAGCACAAAGTCTCCCCCTCAAGAATTCCAGGGGGTCTATGCATGGCAATTGCTCTGGACTGCACCTACATTCATAAACACAATGGGCCAGAGCTCAATTCCAGCCCTGAAGCACAGCTTGCATTCAAAGCATCTGCTACATTACAGCATTGGCCTGGGGATACCTATGGGGATAGCTCCTCGCTCAGCTGACTCCTGAACCACACCTGGCATCGCTGGGGAGAGGAGGCCTGTCTGCTAACTGTCAGTATGGACAACTCACAGGTCACCACCTTGGTCCATGCCCTGACCCTGGTTGTTTTTCTGATAGCCTTTGAACCCCTGCAGCATCCAAGCTCTAACCAGCTGCACGGGTAGGAACCACATAAGTCAAAGGAGCTGCCCATGGCTTTTGCTGACTCTCAGGACCGCTCATCAGGAGGAAGAGCCTGTGTGACTAGGGGCGAGACCTCAAGCCCATCAGAAGTGCTGAGAGCAGGAACTGCAACAGGCACTGTCTTTCCAAGCAGCATTGCTAGCAGAGGGCTGGAGTCCTCGCATGAGCGCTCTTTGCTGTCTCTGGAACTGCCCAGAAAGAACTGGCTCCACTTGGCTAGCAACGCTTAGGCAACATTTTGATCTCCTCATTGGACCCACCCACAGAATCTGATCAACTACCTTCAGGACCTATCCACAATTTTTGGATGTTTCCAGTTGTCTCACCTGCCTGCCCATCCTTGGGTACTCAACCATCTTCTAGAACATCCCCTGACTGAAAACACAGGATTTTTGCTTTGTTTTGTACTGCCTAATATTTAAGCATATATGCAAGAAGTCGGTGCCTCCAGTGACCTCATCCTCTTCTAGAGTCGAGATATAGAGAGATACCTGATAAAATGGGGGAAAGAGATCTTTTTGTTTGTCTTTTCTGCATGTATATCCCAAATGAGCTCGGCTTAGGTAGCAGTGATGCAAAGCCTCTTTTGATGACATTTTTAGAGAGCCAAAAGTTAGGAAAACATCCTTTGAGCACACCAAGAGGACAGTTTATCGCATGGCAGTTCTGGTCACCTATTTGGAGTTTAACTGCAACCATAGGATGTCTCTTAATATCCCCACTGGCACATTAAACTGTAGCTGAGCTTACTGGTCACTTGCACTTCACCAAGTTTATTAAAAAGGGTGCAGCAATATCATGAGTACAGTGAAGCTTTTGCTGGTTTTTCATCAGGGAGAAGAAAAAGTGCCACCCTGGTTAGTAAAAACTGCTAGATTTCCCCTAAGAGTAAAGTTTGGTGTTGAGACAAGATGCCCAAGCTTATCACACCAATAACAAATTGCCTTCTGGCAAGGTCCTACCCCATTTTCTCTCATTAGCTCGGTCCCAATTCTGTCTGATCGTTAGCTAGTCATCTTAGTCATCATTAACTTTGCCCCTATCTAGCTAAAAGAAGTTTAGCCAAAAAGGCAACCTTTTTAATGTGTCTAGTATGCACTCCTTACCCTCCTCTGGATGTCCTCTGTCAAGATGGAGACAGGACTTCTTCCAGGATGAGGATGTTGGTCACCTAGCCAAGATGCCAGAAGGGAAGGGATACGCTCCTTAGCAGGTGCCATGAAGGCCTACCTCCTAGGACCGGCAGAGAGAGCCAAGGAGCCAAGGCCAGCCAGTCCTCGCACGGACCCTTTATCCCCCAGGGACAATGCGGGGTACAGCACAGCACAACGGACTGGCGTAGAGCTGAGCCCTACAGCTAAGGAAAAGAAACCCTTTCAATGGTCTCACCCAAAAGTAGGGACCGCTGGGAAGTCATCTTCAGTGCATACCTGATATTCAGAGAGGAAAAAGCTGGCATAATGAGGCACAACTCTGTAGCTTTCAGTAAAGGGGACCTTTAACAGCAAAATCTCTAGACCCAAACCTGTCAAAGGCACCATACTCTTGTAGCTTCCTTATCTGCAACAGGATTTGCTCACGTTCAGCACAATAAAATGAGACCACCTGTTAGTGAACAGGACTGATGGCAAATACTTTATCACTAAATACAACCATTCAAAATAAGACAGCTCTGGAGGTTGACAATCTAGGCTTAAACACCCTCCTGAGCTAACCACGCTGCTGCTAGGGCAAAAACTATGAAAGAAATATGAAACTTAAGCACAAAAATGTCATATTTTGCAGAGGATTAAGATGGAGTTATTGAGTAGAGCTTTTCTCAAAATTAACCATTTTTGAACTTGATTCTGATCTCCAAATATATAATCTGTCAGGTCTACGTGACATTTCCATTGCTGATAAATTATGTTCAAATATACCAGGTAGAGGACGGCCTGCTTGTTTAAAGTACTAATTGTCAATTTTAATGGACGGCTAGTAAGAAAATTTGCAATCCTGTGTTAGTGGAAAACAGGATGGACAGAATTATATAGGCAAAATGTCTTCATTTTTTAAAGCATTTTCCATAGCTATTTATGTTTTAAATTCATATGCTTTCAAAGTCAAGTGCATTCCACAGGAGTGAAGGATTTAAGAGTTGTGGGGTTTTTGTTGTTGTTTTTAAGAGTTAGGGATACTGGGATCGCTCAGCCTATACGGAAGTCAGCGTAGTTTGAGAAGTGGATGGATAAACATCTTTATTGCCACAGCAAAAGAAACCTGATACTGATTTTTCTTATCCATACTGTAGATGTCATGTCAAGTTACATGGATGTAAATCCACTGGAAATAATAGTTACTCTGAATTACTGATGGTCAAATATAGCAGAATTTGGCCCGGCGTGAAGGCAGAAAAACAACTATGCAACTACATACATGAAAGAAAATAGTAACATAATATATTCTTTACTTAAGAACCCTATGAAATATTTAAACACTGACATAAAATAGTTTTCCTATGAAAATTTTGCTGCTGAATTCCCAGGGCCACAAGCATTCTGAGAGCAGGTTTTCAGATGATATGATGTAGTATTAGTATGAATTTAGGCCAGCATTTTCAAACCAGGCATTTAAAGCCAAGATAAATATCTTTTTAGGTGCCAAGTCTTCATAGATCATAGACACATTGGTAGCCACTAAGTTGGACAGATGACACTCCACCATGAGATTATAGGGATGCAACCCCTGCCCTGTGTCAAATTAAGCGAACTATGCTGCTGATTCACAATCACAAGAGGCAGCCAGAAAACCTGGTGGTCTCTGGAAACACTCAGCCTCATACATGCAGAAACAGAAGAGCAAAGTTTGGTTTGTAACTTGAGCTATATTGATCTATAACATATAATTGTCATCATTTTTTCATGAGACCTAAACAATAAAAAAAGTCATGTCAACTCACAAAATACACGGGGAGCTCTAAAACTTAAGAGAAAGTAGTACAGCAATGACATTTGAGCCAGAGGAGAATAAGCACTGTAAGAAGTAATGTTTTTTTGTTGTTTTAGTTCTTCTTTTTGGACAGCCTGCTTTATACACAGGATGAAAAAACACCGCAGCAAGTTTTACCACAAATGGTTTTTTAAGGTGATCTCTACCTACTACAAAAGTAATTTACCTTTCCATTATCAGTCTTTAATCTTTTGGGAGAGTCTGGAGGACCAAGTAAGTTTCTAATCCCAGCCACTGTCTACCCGATGCATTCAAAAAGAAACCCTCAAAGCTCAGACTCCTTAAATCAATTACATTCGGTGCAAGGCTGGATTTCCTGCTTGTTTGCTTTTGGCCTTGCTGCATATTGGTTCAGGACTTAGGGCCGAACTCAGCTGCAAAGATAATGCCAAACCAGAACGTTTCTTTTTCCGCTGGCTGCCGAGGAAATCCCTGCTTTAGATTAGAAAATAACTAATGATTGTGTTTCCCTGTATGCTTTGGAGTAGGGCCCCTTATTTTATCTACATGGCAGCTACCTGTCAACGTGTGGTGCTTGGAGTAGCGCACTGGGAGTTCATACACACCAAGACTATCTAAACAGACCATTAAGTGCTAGTAAAGTAACACATGTGAACGACAGGTCAATAAATTTTAAACAACTTATGTTCACTGCAAAGACCTGGCTGTTTTAGAACAAGCTGTGTTTACATAAAATCAATTTTTACAAGCATCTAAATAATTAGGGAATATACCGCAATAATTACTATATTCTAAGTTCAATATAATAGTTCCAAAGGAATTCAACGAATCCCTTGCTTGTTTACACAATTTTCTTTTTTTTTCCACGGGTCTGGCTTCTTAAATAACACCTCATCTTTACAGAAGATGTTCAAATTCCAACTTGTGTCCAAATGAGAAGGAACTGTTACTTTTTATACTAATGTGCCCCGATGCTCATCCCACTGCATATGTATGTACAAAACGACTGAGAGGTCAGTAATTCACACTTCTAACCTATGTTGTTATTTCACCCCTTCTAACAATATTTGTCAGTATTTGTTTAAAATCAGTCGAGTTAGCCAGAGCAATCTACGTATGCATGGAAAATCAGAATTATCTGAATTTAAATTCGGATCAAAAATTCAAAAGCTTTGGATTAAATGATGGTTGAGATCTCAACTTCCTGGTCTTTACACAACATCAGTCTATTAATTTAAAGGCTGCATATGCGTACTTAAATAAACATACACACACGCCACATGCACTCGCACCCAATTGCAAGTAGATGGCAAATAAAAGAAACCAAATTTCACAATAAAGACTAAACTAAATGTTATCCATAGCTACAATGGCAAAGGCACTGGCAAACTGATTTACAGGGATGAGTTTCCACTTCATTTTTGTTGTTTTTCAGCTACAGGCAAAAGACTTTAGCATGTTGTGAGCACTATAAATTCACATTTGCCACAAGAACCCATGATGCCATCTGTTCCCTAGAGCGTTTACATAAAGTATGCCAATGCAAACCATCTGCAAACTGTTCTTGCATGCGAATTCTTGTGATAATGCAATGTGGTACATTTGCAATTTCAAGCAAAGACCACTTGAGCTTCTTTGTAATTGCCATGCTTAACTCAGATGTTCTATAGAAACCTCTTTAGAGCAGGATTGCAGGGGGGGTATTTTGTCGGTGGTTTTGCTGAAGTCCTTGATGTTAACTCTTTACCATTGTTTTCAGGTTTCATTACTGCAAGATAATGGTGTACCTTAAGGTAAGGGTGAGAGGAGGGAACACAGAAGCAGGACATCATCCATCCCCTTGAGCTAAGGACTTTGAAAAAGACCCTCAGCCTTTTGGAAACAAAAAGAGAGCAAGACCTTGGCTACTTGTATTAAGCATTGGATTGTATGAACTGTAGCAGACAACTGCAGGGTTGCAAAGCACGGTAATTCTTTCTATCCATTGTAGAATTACATCTCAGTTTCTCCTTTCCTCTTCATGACTAACAATTTTTCTTCTTGTTATTTTAAAAAGTTGATGTGAAACAAAATGCTTAGGAACTACATGCTGATACACACTGATATTCTGGGTGGCAGTGAAAAGTTTCAGAAATAGTAATGGTGGAAAAGGTACACACATACCCCAACCCCCCAACAGCAGAAATCCCTGCAGATCCTACAGCAGTTGGGTCTCTGGTTAACTCCTTGCTAAAGAGAGAAATTATTGAGCCTTTAGACCATTGTCTAGATTTCTCTAGTTGGTATGTAAATTTTCAATAACCTCCTCTCTTCCCACCCAGTGAATTTAAACGCAGAATTTCCTACCTTGGGTCAAACCAGCTACTATGAGTAATCTGCGTGCGTGTGTTCTGCTTCCTTTGCCGAGTAACCGTAAAAAAAGAGCGGCCGGTATCACCACTTAATCGTATTTCTTTACATAGTACACAATTTCATGCCTCTGCTGCTACCAAATACAGTATAACTTCGCTCTTCCCTACTACTCAAACATGCCTTTAGGTAAAACCACTCAGGAAAACAAAGATCTGGTGGCGCGCTCGGGTGACACCCTCAATTAGCCAGCGTGACACATGCCAGCGCTCAGTGCCACGCACCAGGGCTGCCTGCTCTCTCCAGCTAGGAACCCAGCTGACTCCAGTGCATTAGCTGATGGTTGAAGAGCGTATTATAGACTGACTGTAGAAACGATTAGCAATTCTTAAAAGATTCAATCAGCTTGTAATTTGGTTCAGTGTGCCCTCATGCTTTATGAAAACGACTGTCAGTCTGAGTCTTCCCCACTCTGTGAGCATTACTACTAGGAAATTTCTCTTGCCAGCTATCCCCGTACACGAGCCTCCTAACTAAATCCTAATAAAACTAGCTCTGAGATTTTAATTTCCATCACTCACTCACTCACTCCAGACAATGTTAAACATTGTGAAGGGTGACATGCGTGATATAATAAACTATGACTGAGAGCTTTCATTTGTTTAAGTGCAGAGGCCTTATTTTCCATTATCTCCTTTTCAGTAGAGAAGAAGCAAGCACTGACATATATGGTACACCTCACATATCTCCTGCCATTTCTACAGCCAGCAAATGCTAATTTTTAGCATTAATTCTGTCTGTCTTCAGCAAACCTGCTTCCTAGCTCCCTCCTGAGCCTCCGGGACCGGTACTCACCCCAGGCTGTTTTCCAGAGTGGTTATGTCATGCTTTGTTGGAGTTTTCAGCATGCTCAAAATTTATGCAGAAGAAAAAAGAGATGATCAAAGTAGCAGGAATACCTGAGCTTCTCTCCCTGCGATAGCTCACTTTCACTGAGCAAGCCCCAACAGCATCTGTCATTAACGCAATGGATTGCTTTGCTCAGACATCTGTGGGTCACATTATTTCATGACAAGGCTGCAGCAAGAGGGGAAAGTAAAACTGAGGCAGGTTATTAATCACTTACTCACTGTTTCCTGTACAACATAGAGGAAATAATCAAGCAGTATAGTGGGTTATAAAGGGAGATTCCTGAGAAACAAAAATATGCAGTTCATTTAAGGCATTGCAGGAGGCCGTGTGATAGAGGCGGATTCAGTTTGTGGAAATTTGGCTTTATTTTATTTATGAGATTAAGTAACTGACAACAGCTGCCGCATCTAAATGAGGGTATGATGGCATTCACCCAGCATCTGAGAAGAGCCGCGCTTCAGATTTACAAGTCTTCTCCATTCATATCCAAAATGCACATGGTTTGATCCAGAGCGGGTGGAACGAGCCCAAAACTACACTCAGTGATATTACACTACCAGGAACGGAGATCTGGAGGGAATTTGCCACATATAAATTAATGCCAGCCTGAACTGGAGTAACTTTGACTCATCGATATATGCAGCTGTGTCCTCACTAGGGAGTTTTCTGGCTACATATGATTTTATACATCTGCCAGCTTTAAATCAGGGATCCAAATTTAGACTGCAGCACACCAGAACACTCTGTCAATTTGCCCCTTTCCCTTGGGCTCATAAAGCACTAAATGGGCAGAGACTCATCAGTGAGGAATCAAGTCCTGATCCTACCTGCACCCCATAATCCTGTCAACCTCAGCCGTGCAAATGGGAGTCAATTAACAAAGCCGCACACGAGTTTTTAAACCTCCCCCCCTGCCACTGTCAGTCTGCAGCAAACTGAATTTTTCTCCATTTTTTCCCCTGCCATGCAAACTGAAAACTGCGGGCAGTTTCCTGCCAGTCAGCAGTGTGGGAAGGCAAAGGGTACACAGCATCGGTGGCAATGAATATCGAACCAAACGGGGCCATTTTCTGAATCATCATTTCTGTGATGAATAAGGGAGATAAAACTCCTTTTGAAGAATTTTCTAAAGCTATACTGAAATAATCACCCAAAACGCAACAGAGGTGGCTTACACAGAAGGAGGGATATGGGGGCAGCATTTTGAGGTTTTGTGTGGTTTTTAGCTACACTAAGAGAACAAGGCTTAGGACTTCTAGCTTTGCAAATTTATATGAGGTATTTCTAATACTGACCTACTCTTCTGTTAGGTTTGCAGGACAACAAAGACTCGTCCCTGCTTCTGCTCCTCCCATTAATTTCTGAAGGAAAAAGACAGTACTCAAGAACAGGGACAGGACTGGTGATGCCTTCAGACGAAGAGGCTGTTACAGCAGCTTTGCACTTCAATAGCAAGTTAATAAAAAAAAAAAAAAGCCAGTTTAAGCAGTATCAACCTACAGGTAATGGTGATTATCACAGGAAAAAAAAGCCTCACATTTCACTAATATTATTGTTATTAGTACTGATGGAGCAAACTTCTAGTAGGTGATAAAACCTCTAACTAGAAACACCACAATGCACAAAAAAATCAGTTTGTGGTTTGCTTTTTTTTATACATTACTAAGCTTTATATTTCAATCTTTAGAAATAGCCCAGTCATCAAAGACTGTGACCCCCGTGAGGGCACTAATTGAGGAATGGATAGAGTTTCCCAGAGACTAAGAGCCCAGGGTAGCAAGGCTGCGCTGCCCTGCCATGGCGCTGCTGCGAGGAATACGTATATGACAAGACCTTTGGTCTGTAACTGTGATGGATACCAAGTTGCTACAGCAAATATTGCCCTGGATGACTGCCAAGGATTAATCTTTTGACAATTAGGAACTTGTTTCATTTTCCAGCATAAGTGAGGGTATGCCTTTGCTAACCTAATCTCAGTTTGAAAGACGTCAAGCATATTCTGCAGTGCAAAATTAAAAGACAGGCTGCTTTATCTTCAACAGAAGTGACTGGAACATAGAAAATCACACTTAAATCTATCCGTGGATACATGATTAGACAAAGACTGGCTGTGTTTTACGGATGTGTACAGCTTTCAATACCCTCTTAAAAAATCAGACTTCTAAAAAAAAAAATCCAATGACAGAATCTGGTAGAAATTGTATTACTTCATAGTGATCAAATTCTGTCCTTAGATGTATACACATGGGGCTCCATTTGACAGCAAGCCTGCATAACCAGAAAGCCTTCATCTGAGCGCAGAACCTGACCCACAGATGCAGAAAAACATACATGTTTGATGTAGCAGATTTCTTTTCTTTTAGAAGAGTAGCATCTGGCCCTGAAACTATTTTAACACACTGAGACTGATGCATTTGACATATTGTAGTCTTGCTGAGTTCCCTCCTTTATTTGGAGATGATGAACTTGATAGCAGTCCGCATTACCAAGTGATTAATCAGTCACTTTTGTAAAGGTTATCTGTTAAAAATACATCTGATTAATTTGGTCCAACGACAGAAGAGGAGCTATAGATCCCTTACGGCTGACCCAGAGGCCATCACTGTATAACAATGGACAGGTTTCATTTATAACATGGTGAACACACCTGGAAATCTGCTTGTAATTAGAAAGTGATAATGAATCCATCTATCAAGAGAGGCTGGTTTGTCAGCAGTTCTGGACACAAACCCTGATATTTACTGTAAATCCCTCCGGCTTACCCTGGGGGACGTAATTGTAAATATGAGTCTTTGGCACCTCAAACTAGGGCCTTTCCAGGCTCCGGTTTTAAGGAAGAGGTTTTTCTTTTTGGTGAATTCATGGTCTTGCTCTAACAAGTGAATAAAAGTAGCAAGTGATGAGCTACAGACACGAATCTTTTTCTTCAAACGTTATTGTGTCTGTTTCAGCAGAGGAGAAAGATGCTTAGAGACACTGATGATCTGAAAGACAAACGAGACCTACACAAAGGGAAAATGTTTGAATGAAGCAGAAGTAAGGGAGCCTGCAGATAATGAATGACGATTAGGAAGAGTTGTGTACCTAGCGTAAGTTCCTGACAAAGGGTATAGGTCATTCAATAACTATGAAGATTATTGGGGTGATACTAAGGCTGTTTCACAAATAATCTGATTAACACGATCTTCTGAAGAAGGCTTGGACTCAAAGAGGACTTTGAGATTATGAGCTTTGGGAACTGGAAAAGTAGAATTACCATCAAAGGAAACTGTCAGGAAGGATGAAAGGGAATGAAGGAGTTTGGGAGAGCCCTGACCACAGCTGCTAGTCTTTTTCTTTTTTATCAACATTGAGGTGGAGATATCTGCAGATACCAAAACTCCAGTTCCAAAAAGTAACCATAACAGGAACAGAGCCAGTACTCAAGGCACCTGAATGCCTCTATCACCCTGGGCAACTGGCACCGATGATCAAATATAAGTAATGTCCCTGAAGGAAAGCCGCAGCAAAAGGGTTCAATACATTTCTGAATATTGATTCCTTTCAGAAACCAGAGCAATCCAGATAGGACCGAAAGAAAACTGGACATCAGTCTTTAGTGTAAAATCAGTTACAATCCAATTAAGTGTCTACCAGAAAGCTAACACTCACATGCGGCAACAAAAGAGAAAAACAAAACCACCTAAGATCAGTGCTCTAAAATCTAACAGCATAAGATGAAGAGACCTGGCCTGTTTCACAGCCACAGACAGATGATTAAAGCATAAAACACACATGTCAGAATAAAACTGTTAAATAAATCATTTTACAAGGAGGAATTTTAAAGTTTATTTCCACCGTCTTCTTGGCAACTGGCTAATTACCTGCTTATGTCTTCTTAAGATGAGGAGGAAGCTGAAAAGAGGCCATTAATAAATCAGATGTTCCCCAGCAGCCCCAAGCCTTTAAACACAGTGGACAGCGGTTTTTACTACGGGAGAGTATAGCCAAGCTCATAACAACATTACTCAAAAAGTCCAAACACCCCTTCAGCCGCCAGTCTTCTCAAGTGTTTGTGGGGAAAAGGTCCATTAAGGAAACTCTAGAATATACACACATGGAAGAAAGTGAAGAAATGAAGCACAACTGAGAGCAAACGTTAATCTTGGCCAACCACAGCAAGGATGCTGCGGCTGTAGCGGAGACTCATGCTTCAAAGCAGCAGGACAATCCCGGATACTTTATCACTGTGGAGAGAAAGAAAATGTTCCTCATGGCCCTATGGATACCATTGACATTCCCAGAGGCATCATCATGGCTTTGCCGTGAGCACCGAATACCTGCAGGGTACAGCCAGGCTGGGGTGGATGGAGTCACAGCTGTGTGAGATCTTCCCGGGAACCCTCCCGTGGCTGGGGCATGGCAGCACAGAGAAAGGCCAGCATAGCAAGGAGAGGCAAAGACTGAGAACAGTCTTCAAACAACATGCTAAAACGTGAAGATTAATGTAGGTAAAAGATTTGAGAAGAAAAAAAAACAGCCAGAAGAATCATTTGGTCAAAGCAACAGATCTGAAGTAAAAATTTAACTTTCAACCATAATCTCTAATTCAAATTAAATTTAATATGAAGAAGCCAGATAAACAAACAAAACCACAACACCACCCCCAATGTAAAATGAACGAGCAACAAACTGTATTAATACCAAATTCAGCAGGAATGTAGACTATCTGTCACTCAGTCAGCCACAGGCAAATGAACTGATTACGAAAATGTAACGAATTTTGCTGCAGTTGATAAATGCTCAGGAGAGCGTCTGGAGAAAAGGATGACCAGGGAAAAGGAGATGGCAGAAGAAATAAAGAAGGGCAGCTATCTCCAGCCAATGGAGAAGACACCATGCCCTCTTCAGCACCCCAGAGGAATTGCCCAGAACAGCTGAGGCTGGAAGGACAGCAGAGTGCCCTCAGGGACCAACAGCCATTCCATGATAGGACTTATATGCCCACAGCCCTTGGGATAACCACCAGCAAGGTTTCAGAAGGGGGTTTATTTCAGGGAAACAACCATTCAGATCAGAAGCTCTCATGCAGTTGCAGCCCCAGTAGGACCAGGAAGAACTAGAGCGTTACAGACAGCACTTGTCCTCTGTAATTCCAGATGTTACTACAGAAACAGATGGGCTTTTTTCTGGCACTTGCCAAACGCAGCCAAGAGCTGCTGCAAAGGCAACTGTGTGGCTATACTGACATAAGGCAGATAGATCCAACCACCAGTGGCAGTCAGAGCTGTCACTGGAAGACAGAGGTCCTGGAAAAAGAGAATAAGGTAATGAAAGCAATGCCATAGGAAAGATCAAGCAACAGAAAGGCGTGAATGGGTAAGGGACCACGGAGTGGAGAAGCATAGGGAAAGGGGGCAGTGGAAAGCACAGTAGAAGAAGAGATAGAAGGATGACATGGGAAGAGGCACAGCAGCATGTGTCACTGAGAAAAGTCCACAACTCAACAACTGCCACAGCAAACGCTGCCCAGCCAGTAACGCCAGCCCCCTCCCAGCACACTCCCAGCACGCCATCTAGCAACCTGCAGAAGGTAGCCTTCATTTTAGCATTTTGGTGCCAAGGAGATGAGTGCAAAACAGTTGTTTGGCAAGCACTGAGGCTTTAAATTCCACATGACTGAACGTGTTTCCCCTAATAAAACATATTTATTAACACAGTGCTATTTTTAAATGTGATTTTTAGAAACTGTGTCATCCAAGAGGTACGTTGCGGGGTGGAAGGGTGGAGAGGCAGAGAGTGGGAACAGAGGCCCTCTCAGTGTTGCTCACAGAGACGAAGCTATTGGGAAAGCAGCATCAGGAGAGCAGCAGATACAGAGCAGACACCAAAACCATAGGTGATGATGTTAGTGAGGATGCTGGTTACACAGGTATGGGCAGTCAAAACCAGCACACGAGGCTGCACGGTTCTATCAGATACCAAGAGGTCCCGAAACACAGCTGGACCAAGCCTAAGTGCTGGGTGAAGGCAAAACCCAACACTAAAATCACTGCAAAGCTGGGCATGGTCAGTGAGTTAATGCTTGTGAAGTGCCACAGAAGCTCTACATTTTTCAGACACCTAATGATATTGTGGCACAAGAAGAAAGCTAAACAAAGAGCCACATTCACTTCAGCTCCATCAAAAACACCGAGAACAGAATCAGTTCCAGACGTGTGGGAAAGAACCAAAAACTGCTAACAACAAGAGTAATGCCAGCTTTAGTTTTCCAAGAGAAAGAAAAAACCACGATGGAATAAAAAAAAAAAAAAAGTCACATGAATCATAAAAGAAGATATTTTCAACAACCTAAGTACCATTTTAAAGCCTGGTGCATAGAATTTTTAAAAGAAATCAAAACTAGTTTCCTGAATTTAAAATTTACATGTCTGAAAGACTGACACTGTTTCAAAGATATTCTTGTATAAATTGTCAGTAATAACAGCCTATATAATGAGTACACGGTAATTAAGAAATATAGATAGCAATAACTTAATGAGCACATCGTATTTTCCCCTAAGGAAGGGCACTAGCACTGATGGATCCATCTGTGCTCTTCACACCTAGAGTCTTGCCCTGGTGGCACAATCCTCACACGGCTCCCCCCGTACGATTTTGCGAGAAGCACTGGTCAATGCAAGTAAATATCCTTGCACTTTTATGTTGACTTACAAATACAAGAATATTAGTTCATTGACATCTGATCTAGTAAAAAGAGATTTGTACCTAGTCATCCTACTTATTTCATCCTTGTCTGGCAAAGCTAGCTGAGAATCTCTTCTCTACTATCAAGTGATCTTACTGCCCTGTCAAACTGCTCACTCCCCACTCTCCCCCGCGCTCAGGAAAACAGTCTTGTTCATAGCCAGAAAAAGCAGTAATAATCCATCATCATATACCCAGAGCAGCTCCTTAATCCCCCTTTTTCTTTTGTTTTACCTCCTCAGCAACCACTCACTTTCTCTTCTTAGAGAAACCTGCCTCTCATTCCTCTTAGAGAAATGGCATCCTAAACTTCAAACACAACTGCCTACACTGACAACGTTTTTCTGGCATCCCCTAAAGCGACCGGGGCTTCTGAGGGCAGAGCACTTCCCAAGTCAGCTTCTTGCACAGATTTGATGGATCAAGTATGCCCAATACTTGTTCCTGTCAAATGTATCATACAAATACTGCTCTGATAGTGTTTTTATGAGTAGCACAGGAACAGATTTGGAAACAAACAAATCTTATCCTCGAGACCAGAGACAAGGATATTAAGGCAAGAACATTTTGGTGGATGTGAGTGTATGTTTTCCCACTTACTGCCCAGTAGGGAGGAAGGTGAATTGCTACTTACTTTCACAGACTGCAGTAAGATTTCTGATTCACCCTGCCAGGCTCAGACAGTATTATCACCTGCATCAATTAAGGTACCTCAGCAAGGGTATTTGCAAAAAATTACAGTAATGGCTTTATCAAAGCATGAAAACATAAATGTGCCCTGATTTATAAGGAGGAAACAAATGATTAGAGTATGAACACATCCTGTGGGGTCATCTGCAAAACAAGAGGATATGCGCTGTAGGCACTTTTGTTGGCAGGTGAAAAATTGTTAGTCACAAGAGAAAAAAAAAAAGCAAGCACCACTGGATTTCCTCCCCTCCTGGCCATTATCTCCTTCCCTTTTTCATTTGACATTTAACTGATAAACTTTGCTATTTTATTTTTTCTAAAATGAAATTCTGGACACGATTTCTATGACTCTCTAGGCTTTGTATACGGTCCCTTATAGCAGCTGCAACCTTAATCTGGGTTCTCCCAGCTTGTCCTCTCAATTACTTCAAACCAGCTCCACCCAGACTGTCTACAAAGCCTCTCAAATAAGCACAACTGCAACAAGGATTTTCATAAGCGCGGTCCTTTCTCTTGATCTCTCTCTCTGCTGCGGTGCAGTTTTGCCCATGATCCTCCCAGCTCAATGCCAGAGTCAGGACAATATAACCTGCATAAATACACCTGGTCAGCCTGCTTTTTCCTACTGATAAAGAAAGAGTAAGTTACATACTTTTTTAATGGGTTTTTGAAGTGTTTCACCTGTTTCTACTTTTCCAAAGCTCCCAGACCAATCAGCCCCCGAGACTTCTACTCCTGGCCTTTATTCTCCGTTACTGGAGACCCTAAGACAGCAATGCTATCCTCTCCAACAGCAAAGCAAAGAGAGCAAAATCTGACTATAAGTTTCTAGCTGAGGATCCTGTTTGACATGGTATATGTCCCCAGAAAGCAAAAACATAGGCACTGTATTACAGACTATTTCCAGGGAATAATACAGAAAGTGATTTCAGAGGGAGGTAGGATGCTGCAGGAAAGCATTTCCACCTCATGTAAGAGAGATCCCATGCACTAGTTGAGCCTCTTCAAACTGGGGTGTTTCTTCAGAATGACACAGCAGTTTCTTCCTCGTATTTCTGAAGCAGCTAAAAAGTGAGGTCTGACCGCCAAAGCCTCCACTGAAAGAAATTTCTAACAAGGGCTGAGGAAAAGGGCTGGATATAATGTCAATGGACAGAGTGACCACGATGATCATCCACAACACTCATTTCTTTGATGTCAAGGTAAACCCCATCCTACAGGAGAAAATAAGAAACTCTGCAATAGTTCCTCCCTACAGAATCAAAGTCTCATGGAGTTTGCACGGCACAGAAGGAGATTGTAAAACCATTTCAAATCATTCACTGGTGGTTCTCATGAAGAAAATAATTCTTAGTTCAAAGACAACGAAAAGAAATCTTTAGGATCATATCCTTTGCACAAAGGATTCACATACTTCTTGATTTTCCGCTTTCAGTTGTCCAAGTGAAGAACTGGACGGAGAGGGCAATTTGTTCTGGTAGACACCAGTTTCCTGCAGCATGTGAATATAGGTCCCCATCTCTGGGAGCAGGACCACAGTGACATCCGCTATGTGTGGGTGGCTCCCGTGTTGCTCAGTCGACCTGACCAATCTCGGCACTCAAGACTGCACTCTGTAGAAGTTCAAGGGTTTCTTGGTTGTATCATTCACACATCTCGGAGGCAATGACTGCCATGAGACAATGGTGAGAGACAAAAGGCGAGATTTGAAGAACAGAAAGGAGAGCAGACAACTTCTAGCAATGGATTTGAAGGAGAATGTGCTTTCAGCAGTGAGGCTGGACAACTGTCAGGAAGCACCTGGTTCTGTCCAGGTCTCTTCTCTCAAGGCCAGCACCAATGCCAATAGTCTTTGGAAACGATAGTGTTTCAACCAGCAGAGTGGGTCACAGTCTATTTGCAGGTCTTTGTCACCGACACATGGAAGCTATCAGTTTTCTTTCTTAATGTCTGCCTGAGCCTCACCAGAGCCCTTACAGGAAGACTGTGACAGTCCTGCTGAGCTTCTGCCTTGAAACTGAGAATACACTTCTTTTGTGTTCAACTTTGCTGCCCTGAAATGCTGGCGCTGCCTTTGACATCAGAGGCGATGTTGGCTTTGGTTCTGCTAACAACACTGATATCAAAGCCAAAGGGGATACTGGGTTGATCCTCTGTGCCAACTTTTGTGGTAAGGTTGTTTCAGAAGTCAAGTGCCTATTTCTTTCCTTTGGGCACCGAAAGACATTATCAAATTATTCCCATTTTGGCACCATGAATTGAAAGTCTCAGAAAAGGACCTAAGGGTGTTGGTCGACAGCCGGCTGAATTGGCCAAGAAGGCCAATAGCATCCCAGCTAGTATCATGAGTAGTGTGGCCAGCAGGACTGGGGAAGTGATCGTCCCCCTGTACTCAGCACTGGTGAGGCCGCACCTTGAATACTGTGTTCAGTTTTGGGCCCCTCACTACAAGAAAGACATTGAGGTGCTGGAGCGTGTCCAAGGAAGGGCAATAAAGCTGGTGAAGGGTCTGGAGCACAAGTCCTGTGAGGAGCAGCTGAGGAAGCTGGGGTTGTTTAGTCTGGAGGAGGCTCAAGGGAGACCTTAATGCTCTCCACAACTACCTGAAAGGAGGTTGTGGCAAGGTGGGGGTCAGTCTCTTCTCCCAAGTAACAAGCAATAGGACAAGAGGAAAAGGCCTCATGATGCACCAGGGGAGGTTTAGATTAGATATTAGGAAAAATTTCTTCACCGAAAGGGTAGTCAGGCATTGGAACAGGCTGCCCAGGGAAGTGGTTGAGTCCCCATCCCTGGAGGTATTTAAAAGACGTGTAGATGTGATGCTTAGGGACACGGTTTAGTGGTGGACTTGGCAGTGCTAGGTTAACAGTTAGACTTGATGATCTTAAGGGTCTTTTCCAACCTAAACGATTCTATGATTCTACTTGGTATATGGGATTTCCTGAGGCAGAAGAGACATAAGTTCCTTTTGCCCTCTAGGGCAATTATCACACAGGAGGATGGGTGAGGCTTAAACACAGAGTATTTTGTGTCCCCATTTCACAAGGGCACTTTGCCAGTCTGTCCAGCTGTTTGTTACTTCAATAGTTAATGGCATTCAAACCAGAACAGAGGATTGTAAATGCATCTACGGATTGTACAGTTCTTGAAGATTTCAAAGGAGTTTAGCCTGAGCTAAAAGCTAGCAAGTTGGAAACCAGTTAGACATCTTACTGTGATGGTCAGTAAGAGGAAACTAACGTTTCAGCCTACCTCCTGCCTTAAGTAAACAAGATACATGTGTAGCCCTGTCAGAATCAGAGTCAAGAACAAGTCTCAAGCACATTTCAAACCGAATCTATACTGACACTGACTTTAAAGAGAAGTGTATTTTTGGTGAGCATATATAAAGCTCATTTCTCATTTACAGAAAGGGAAAAGAAAGACCAATTCTGATAAGAGCTTGTGGGTTGCCTTAGTACTTGAGCTTTCTAGATGTAGAAAAGGGTTTGCTAAGAAAGAAAAACATGCTGGGGATTTGATCTATATTCCAAAAGGTCTTTGCAGTCCTTTGCAGTCCTTTGCAGTCATATAAAATGACCCAGGCTTATTACAGCTTCAAAAGACACACATAGATTTTATCAAGTATCATAATACTACACAGGTTAGCATTGCTTTTGAAAGTATTTGCATAATGAATAACATGTCAAGCCGTGTAAACCTTTACATTTTTGGTTTCTCATCTAGATAGCTTTTAAATAAGGTCAAAAGCAAAGCTATATGTTTGGTTTGGGTTTTTTGTTTTTGTTTTTTTGTGGTTTTGGTGTGGGTTTTTTGGTTTTTTTTTTTTTTACTTTTAAGCACTTTTCCTTTCAAGCAGAAATAAGATTTGTTATTTTTCAAGCATTCATGGCCCCTCCTTCATTTTAAGCAAGGAGGAACAGTCCTGACATATTACATATGACATATGACATAAGGGATTTTTGGAAGAATCTTTTGCTGATTAACCATGCAGTGAAATTAAATGCTTAATAGAAAACACTTGGCACAAGCTCCCTGATCAAAATGTCACCTTGAAAATGGCTCTAAGTCATTTGTCACTGTAGAGTTTACCCATGTTGCACAATACTGGCATCCCATGCTAACCCACTGCAACTGTGACTAGACAGCTAGGGGTGATAAGGAAATTACAGGTATTACCTTTCTGGCTATCCACAGATAATTAGCAGCTCCCATAGACCGCAATGATCTAGGAAATACCATGTCAAAGGCAATCCTTGTGCAAGTACTGACTCCAACAGTGCTTTACTATCTCTGGCCAAGGTTAAAATGGTGTCACCGTACATGTAAATCTATGCAATCACACATATGATGCCAAACAAGCTTCATTCAGGGTTTGACCTTTACAGAGTATGTCTTTCTTGTAGTATCTAGAAATTATTTGTAAAAACTGGCATCCGAAGTGTGAATAGGGTTGAGAGGTTATAAACAGAACTAGGTATTTTCACTTGTTCTGCTGCTATAAAGATGTCTGGGCCCTGATATTTTAGACAGAACAAGCTTCAGCTGAGAAATTACATCAACATTAGTCCACACAGTGCCCCTTCTGATTGCAGGCAAAATGAAGATTCCTCAGACAGGCGACTCAATGCCCTCGTAAAGGGTAAAAGTCAAATTCTGCCCTTTTGAAGAAAAATGTTGGTAACTGTCTGCCTGCTTTAAAAATTGCCATACACTCTCCACAGATATGGCTGAGAACAAATACGGTTAGTGTTTTACCCCTACACATCTTTGCTTATTATTTTCACGTCATTCAGATTGCCTCAGTGTTATTGTGCATTTAAAAAAGCTATTTATTAGCCCTGCCTTTTAGGAAATGATACAAATACCTGGAATGTAGGAAACATTTGGGTAGAAATGCCACAGTCCAAATTTTTTATCCAGTATTTGTGGCATAAGCAACAGAAATCAATACATCGCAACGTCCCTTAATTCCCATATTCTCATCACGTACAGAGTAAATGCAGCCCCATAGTAAAACACGGCACAGCAAGCGCAGTGGTACCTGGCACGTTGCATCCCCTTTGTTCCGCAAGATTTCACACCTCCTTTCTTTCTGCCCCTGCCCTCTGTAGCCCATCTCTAGGTGTCCGTCCTATGTCTGAAAGAAGTGGCTCCAGTTGCCTCTAAAAACCCAGCGTTATTCATCTGGTCAAGGGAACAGAGACACTTCTCAGCCCATGGTGGCAAAGCCAAATGCCCCACAGCACTTTCTGCTGACAGAAACACGCACCGAAAGTGGGATTTACTGCATAGCCTGAATGTTACACCACAGTGCAACACAGAGTGATCCTTAATGGCTTCTTTAGTAAAAGCAAAGACCATATTTCTATATGCATGAGTGGCCTGGTTCCATAACCGGTATTATTGGGCATACTTTTTATTTTTTAAAGTGAGATTTTTATACTTAAAAACTGAGAACATCTGGTGCTACGACATCTGTCAAAATGCTTCTTTCATTTTCCATGTGTCCCTGCATTTGCAGTTTGAGTCAGACCATTTGGACTGTACTTTATGGTGCTTTCTCCTACCTACGGCCCCGGGAACGCTGCAATACACAGGGGTGCTCTTGGCGAGACATGCTAACACCAGGTCCATGAGTGATTTAATAAGGCCTGAGTGGTCTTTTTCTCTCTCCCTGAACAGCCTGTGGTACAGAGGGGAAAAAAACAAATACTTCTATCATCACAGTACTAACATTAACCTTTAGGTAATGGGTACCATAATTCAGGCTGTTCAGTTTAGTTCAGTTCAGAAAAATGACATGGATACGCGAAGAGAAGGATACTAACAAGTACGCCCAGATGCGCCCACACGTCACTGGGAAGCACGGGTGTGCTGCGATGGACTAGTCACACCTTCGTGAATGGCGCTTGTGCCCAGCTTTATGAGCATTTCTGCGCTGCGTGTAACCCACTGGAGAAAAAAAACAGTCCAAAGCCACAAAGGGGCACAATCTCTCAGCAGAAATGTGACAGCAATAGGAAATGTCCATCACCGGCCCACAAACGTGCACACAACATGCAGACATGTTGTACCGAGGCTGCTTTGTTATTGGCAATGAGCAGAGGGTATCTCCTCCTGCCATCCGCACCTCCTCCTCCCAAAAGGCTAAAACTACTTGTGAAGGAAAGACTAGCATACTCCTCAAAAACAGCACATGCCAATGACTTGGCTCCTTTCCCTGAACTTTAAGTCTTAAGAGAAGATAACCTACAACTTTCTGTGTGCCATAATCCAATGAATCTGCAAAGGACGCATGGATTTGCAGAATAATAGAGGACATGCCAGACTACAGACTCCAATCACATCTTTGCAAGAAAATCGTGTTATTAAGGCCTGTTCACAAAACACAAGGGACAACACCTTATGTCCCTGCAACTGATTGTGGGAGGCTGTTCCTCTGCTGGCCAGGAAAGCTTCCCTTTCTTTCCTCTACAAACTGCATTCTTTTTGTGACCTGTGCATTCCCAGTTGCTCTTGTGCAAACACTGTCCTCTAGGTTTAACTAACTCCTTTTGCCTCCAGCAGCCTTCGCCTCTGGTGTACTTAGAACACACGGTATCGCTGCTCAGCCTGAGCTTTGCTAGACTAAACACGCCAGGCTCTTTCAGCCTCCCCTCTCCGTGTCTGCTTCTGGCTGACACTCCTTCTCCTAGTGCACAACACATTTCCAGCCCTGTACCGCATACAATTTCAATTGTTCCAGTTTTAACATGTGGAAGTGCTGGGCACTCATAACTTCTCATTTTTGTTTAAAAAAAAAAAAAAATGACTACCTCTAGTTCATGTATTTACAAAACAGTCTGCTACCAAGTTATACATATAAAATAACCTAACCCAGTGAAGATACAGTGTGTATATATATATGTACATACACAAAAAAATTGTTTCTATGGACCATCTGCTTCTATGGTGAAATGTAAAGTATCTGCTATTCTGGAATAGGAGCTAATATTCACCACAAGCTTTTTGATTAAGGCTTCCGATTAAGACAGTGTGTTTTACTGTATAATACAGCAAAATCAAATGTTCATATTATGTTGCCACTGTACATCAAAGCTTGTCTCACACATCCTGTGCAATTCATTAATTTTATTTTTGCCTATCTAGAATAGTTCATGTCACTACCAGGATGTACAAAACTAAAAAAAGACAGAGGGTGTAGCTTACAGCTCCACTTTTTCTGCCATTGCCTTGAAACCCATATTAAGTTTAATGCGGAAGAGATGATCATACCAAATGTAACTCACTTTTTCTGTCAGCGTAAGCTGACGTTGGTCACGTTAAAGAGACAGCATAGTAAGCCCTTAGCTGCAGAACAGTGGTGAAATACATGGGATAACGCTACACGTGATACACAAATCCCTGAAGAAAGACTTCCTGCATTCTTTTTTAAGTTTATTTAAGCTTATTTCCTTCAAAGAGTTTACTTCTTTCAGGAGAAGGTCAAGGCAACTCTCCTATACTTATCCCTGAGCAGAAAAGGAGATGAAACATCTACACAGCGCCTGTCTTGCCTAGATGAGCTTGGAAATTGGCTCCATGGCCCAGAGCTGTTGTCATCTTTGCCATCCCTGGCAGAGGACAGCTTACCATTTCTTACACGAATTCAGAGCAGTCCCTGGCTCACAGGTACTGCTGCTGTTGCTTTGTCCCGTCCTACCCTTCTCATCTCCCGCTTGTCCGGCAATCCTGTCCAAAAGGAGAAAGGCCTCCTATGGGTGATCCAAGCCACCTGAACTGGAGCTGGTGCTACCAACATATTTCCAGCTTCTTTTACCAAGGGACCTGAGGTCTTTCTGAGGGACCACCCATCCCCTGACATCAGTGGCACGCATCAGATTAACACCCTCTCTGAGCACGTGCCGACCCAAGTGGTACCTCAACACAACTACATGAACCGTACACCTGGGAGAAAAGGTTACCCCCTATCAGCTGCTCTTGAGCGTCTATCTGTGTGCAGCCCATGGTACAGATGAGGCCGATTACTCCCCTGATGTAAAGACTGCAAAAGGTGCCGCGAGATAAAGTCAGTCCCTGCAGCCTGAGCGGGACCAGGGACTGGTCCCCACAGGACCAGGACCCCCACAGCAACCAGGGGGACCTCCCAGGAGCGCGTCCGTGTGTTGAAGCCCAGGAGCTGTAAGTGATTTCTGCCCATTGAGCACACGAACCTCCCGCTGGGACCCACAGGGAGCCTAGAGAACTCATCTGAGGGCAAAACTCAATCCTACCCATACAGCTCAAATGAAAAGATAATAGAAGTCCCCTCCGTGTTCAGCCACGTGACATGCAGCTAATGTTGCATGATGGAATAGTACAATTCGCTCCGTTTCCTTGGCCTCGTTGCCAGAAAAGTGACAAAATCAATATTTAGCTTCACGTAGTGCTTTTTGTCCTATTTTTAAATCCCAAATAAACCTTCTTCGGAAAAAGCATTTCAGGAACCTCAGTGACACAGAGTCTCTTCAATGGCAGAGCCCCAGTAACAGCAGCATTTGGTCAGCGACGTGTCCTGGGCTCCTCTCCCAGCGGGCAGTCTCAATAGGTTTTGTCCCCAAAATACATACACGTTCATGAGACCCAAAAGCAACACTAACACAGGGAAAAATCATTAACCAAGGTTGGAATTATTCTACCTCAACTGCTAGTTGCAGGACACAATGTAAAATGGGCCTTGCAGCCTCTGAAGGGAAAAGCAGCACGCTCCTCAAATGGCTACGCAGCCGCTTGCCCCACGCACCATCATTGCTCCCCGCTCCTCTGCTCCACGTTCACCAGGAAATACCTACGGTAAATGCCTGACAGCGACTGGCACACGGCACAACCGTGTGGGCTTACCATAGCTAACCCTATGCACAGAAATGAGGAGGAGAAAATACCGCAAGATGTGTGTTACTGTCCCTCCTGAATAGCTGATAGACTTTTTAACCTGAATTTTCCCAATCAAGCTTTAATAACAACACTGTTGGTTACTACAGTAGATATTTTCATGGCATTATCATCTTCTCTTTAAAAAAAACAAGCAAACAAAAAAAAAACTGTCCAAGGGGTTCATCCTGAAAAAATAAACTCCTGTAATTCACACAGAGCAGATTGCACTATGAAAATATTCCTGTTCTCTTCAGGAATGTGAAACTGTTTAACTCCATCTACACACCAGGCTCCACAGCCTGGAGAAGACCCAGCCCGGTTTTGCATTCACAAGCTGAGGTGAACAACCCATCATTCTCAAATAAGGCCACACAGAAAAAGGAAGTAATAAAGAGGGATGAAGCTCTCATTTGCACTGTGATCCTGTGAGGGATTTTGAACTATGCATATATGTTACGCTGGTTTTACTTGCCTCACCTGAACATGGTGGGAAATGCACTGGTCTGAGAGGAAACCTTCGCAAATGCGAAGGCGAAAAGCATAGCAAACGCTGAGTGAGAGGATGTGGGAAATTGCTGTACGTAACTTACAAAATCTTGTTGATACTGTAAAGTTGTCACTTAAACAATTACAGTATCAGCAAGTGCCTCTATTGATAGCAGAAAGCAGGGAGGGCCCTGACTCTAGCAAGCTGAGCTTGGGTGAGCAATGCGGCCCTGCGGCTCCCTGCCAGTCTGTCCCTCCGTGGCTGATGGGTGCTGGAGCAGGAGCGCTACCGGGACAAGGTACTTGGACAGGCGTTACCCCTTTCCATAGAAATCAGAGAGGGAAGGTGGTTCTTGGCGGTGCGTGGCCAGTGTTGGGGGAGAGGGGAGGCAGCAGCAGCCCAGGTACCTGCAGCACCAGCTGCGGCCAGAAAAGACAAACCGCAAGGTGTCCGAGGGGCACTGCGCTCCAGATGTTTTACAAATAACCTTTCATAATGTCTTCAGTAGGACTCTGGAAGGCAACTGAGCTATAGGTGCACAGGGAAAGGGGCACAAACGAAAAACCCAAGCACGTGCATAGAGACGCCAAGATGGGAAGGTCGCTGGGCTGCGTTCAGCCCTGACCGGCGCCAGGAGCCCCCCTCCTGCGAGCAGGCGGTGAGCGGGCAGGAGCCCCGCTGCAGCCGGTCCCCTGCAGCCATCCCACTGCTCAGCACCCGTAACGTGGGCGGCACCGCGCCTGCTGAACGCCCCCGTGCCCACTCGGTGACACTACTCCGTTTTACACAGAAAGATGGTTTCTACATGTTGAGAGGAACAAAAGCAACCTGAAAATAAGAAAATAACCTGCACATTTATATATGTTGTGCACATACAGATAGGTGTGCACACATATATATACATGGTTTTAAACAGTAAAGAGCATATAACTCGCACATATCATTGCACATACACACATAAACCATGCAAGTATGTTAAGAAAAACTGAGCACTTAGCTGGAATACTCTATATCATCACAGGCAGTCAAATGCATGTTTTGTAACAGAAAGTTTCTGTAAAACACCATGGAAATCTGTGGATAAATCTTGCTCAATTTCAGAAAGTCTGGCTATACACACTACTGTTTCACAAGGATCCATCATTTCTTAAAGAAATTATCTTCTATTTAATGCAAACAATAAGAAGCTACATTTATTTTCATTATTTTATGCTGGTTCCACATGGTATAAAAGTCCTTCTGTTATGGGGAATTCTAAATCTAAGTACTGTACCCACGTTCAGATACAGGAGGATGTTCCTCTTGCTTTGACAAATCTTGGGGCCCTAAAATTTCTCTGGCATCAGAAAAGATAATGTCTATTTTATTTCTTTATGTGTATTTTTTTCAGTATACTCATCCAGAAGAGTAAATGCAGAATGCATTCAACAAATCATGCTAACAGGAAAATTTTGTTACAAATATGTAAAGACATGGTATTTTTTATAGATAGATAGATACACATACATATACATATGTATCTATCTATCTATATGCTTAGGCTGTCACCGACCTTCACTAACCAGGGATTTAACACAATTTTCCTATGGCAGGATCTTGTTATGATTTTAAAATCATAAATATGTGCAAAGGCAGTTACAGACCTTTTAATTTATTCTGCATGCATTCACCAAGCTTTGAAAGATACACACAAAGAAGCACAAAGAGAGCTAAAAGGAGAGAAGTTATCTGGCCTAACCTGCTCATCTAGAAGTTAGATGTCTAATCAATCAAAGCTCTTTTCACATCAAGTAGGTTATTCCTAAGGGTACCTCGGTGTCATCCTGCCTAGACAGGCACCTAAGGTGGATCAGGTCAAGCACCCTGGAAGTGCTTGTTCACTGCCTGTAAAGAGGTCTTGCAGTAACAAGTCAGTGTGTAGCTTTCAGAGATGTCTAGAACTGCGTGAGGTAAATCCAGACGCCCACACTTGCCTTTGCAGAGGTGTGGGAAAAGCTATTTTCAACCCACCAAGACCTGCATGCCATGCCTGAGGTCTGCCCCCACCCTCCTGCAGTGTGATGCCCACAGCTCCCAGGACATCACTTGGCCCATCTCCTGCTCCTGAAATGCTACGGCCAAGGCCTGAATATACATCAGATGCGCACCATTAGCAATGACGTTTCCTGCATTTGCAGCGCATAAACTTGTTCCTATAACAGCTCTCGCTATTCTCCGTCATTTGGCTGGCGCTCAGTGATGTAACCCACTGTGAATGAAAGAAACCCCTTTTTCCCTGGCCTCAACAATGTGCCCATTTGTGAGCAAAGCCACTGCTTTCCCCTGCGGAGCTGGTTAGTAGTGATATTTTATTTAAAATTCTTGTGGAAGCTTATGGGCTGAAGTGATTGTGATGTGAAAACCAGATGTCCAAGGCAGAGGAAAGATTCAAAGGGCTTTCAGGAATGAGGAGAGACATAACTCGGCTTCAGAGCCCGAGCTATTCTTCTCCACGACGGGTCCTAGCGACGGGCAGGGTGCCACGGGGTTGCGTGTGGAGGTACACAATAAAGCACGCCTCTGCTCTCGCCACGGGATGGGCCTGTGCTCAAACACGGGGGAAAAGGGGATGAGCTGGGGCCCGCACTTGGGCCCCACTTTCCCTGCAGGCAGCCACATCCCAGCATCGCCACCTCGCTCATGCTCACGAGCTTCATCTCAGGAACGAGTAGGGGCACAGCCAGTGTGGCAGCAGCTCTGGGCAGCATCCCGTGTCCAGCTGCTGTGGCCTCAGTCACCACGTTGTGGATGTCACCGTGTAGTAACACCAGCTGTAACAGACTGCGAGGCTGGTGAGTGGGGTGCCTCGTCACCCTGTTGCGGTCTGAGCCGCGACACAACTACACACGAGCAGGCAGTGGGATGCTGCTCCAAGACGCTTAGTCTTAAGAGCCATTAGGTACCTCTGCTCAAGTCTACCTAGGCCACTAAAATAGAGCCCCACATGCTATCATACTGCTCTGGTACTGAGAAGAGCTTAAGCTCGGAGTCAATGAGGAGTCAACATGCTCTCCAACTACTTTTCGTGTTCAAAACATACACCTTACGACCTGTAAGTTTACGGCAGGTTTCGGTAAAAAGTAGCATCACTTCTAACTTTGTTACCACCAAAACCGTAAAAATAATTAAAAGCCCAAAAGCCTAAAGGGATCCAGGTCCTTCAAACCCTCCTGCACCGAAGCAGGAGAGCAGCCCACCGCAGCTATCGGTACAATTTGTGCTTCCATTAGAAGCACAACTGCAGCTTAGGATTTCCTGAGTGTGCTGGTATGACCGATCTGCTTATAAAACTGAGATGTAAGAAGTGAGAAACTTGAAATGGCTCAGCTATAAAACAGTATCCAATTACATGTCAAAGCCAGCCTGAATGTCTTTTGGATACATAAAAATTTTGAATATGTGTTTTTGCAACTGTAGGTGTTTCAGTTTTTGCCAAAATAATTTCGACTTGTTTTAAAAGTCTCCCTGCATGTCTGCCAAAGGATGTGCTCACTGACAGGAGAAGCTAGTAATAGGTGGCAAAATAGCATCAAACTCTTTCCCACTCAGAATGCTGTTGAGATCTTGGTTAAATGGGGAGATGATTTGTCTGCAAGTGCTGCAAGAGAACTACTGTACTTTGATCCTGTTTATTTTTAATACTTTAAGCTGTAAATATATCAAGAGGTGCTCTTCATTCACTTTTACCATGAGTATAATGAAGGCAAATATGCCTTTTTAGTAGTTTCTGTCTTTCAGCTTTATCCAAGCACTATCAAGAAAATGGACGCAGAGTTATTCCAGAATAACATCCCCAAAATGTATTATTTTTTTCCTCTCTCCAATACATAAAAAAATGCAATTTTTACTACAACAAATTATTATAAGCAAACTGCTGGAAGCTAGTCTTTCATAACCTGCTGTCCTGTTTTGATTGTAGGAAAATGTGTTGTCATCCCTGTGAAAATACTTAGATATACAATCGCCTACATTCCTTTAACAGTTTCCTTTGAATATGATTTTAAAACAGCATCTCTGTTCTTTGTATTTTACTTTTTTCATATTTTTAGCTTTGTTTCCTTATTTTTAGAGACATCAGATAAAATTTCAAGTATTCTGTCCATGTTATGACTCCTATTAATTTCCTCTCTTGACTAATAAAACCTTCTTCCTTTTTGAGGTCAAAGAGTTAAAGAGCTGAGGCTAAACCCCAGGAAGTCAAGGGTTTAAGTCAGGACACTGCTGGCTGTGACTGTCCACAAGCGAGCATTGCTGGCGACACCGAGGCAAGCCGAACACCCACTCACAGTAATACTCCCAGCGGTATCGCCCCTTAGGATGTTCATCAATCTTCTTGACATTTAGTAGGAGATGACACTACTAAACCTGGATGTAAACAGAAGCAAGGTGCACACGAAGGTGTAATTTATATTGGCCTTCAAATGAGATAAAAATGAAGAGCTGATAAATGTATCTTATAGGTAATGCAGTACTAAGGACCAGCAAAGATGCAGTTCAGTATCAGCCTATGCAAACCACAGCCTAGTGACATTTTTGCTTTCCACCTTTAAAACCACCCTATAACCCCCACCCCCAAATTATCTTCAAATACGTGGATACTTTTAAATTCAACAACACCAAATACTGCTTTGACGGTTGTAACAGAAACACGCACACACAGCCTCCCGCAGGCAGGGAAGTGCTCTGTATTCCCCTGTAAGGAGAGCCCTTCTTTAATAAGAGCTTCATCCGATCACTGTCATTGTTCCAGATAATGGATTACCTACACATACATTTTCAAGTGTAATGACACTCTTGCTTATTAAAGACCTCTCAGCTGAAGGGGCAGAATATTATGAACTGGCCAATCCATTCATTTCCTTGAATATGTTATTCGGTATTTTATGCTAAACCAGCAATACACCATCCATTTTAGTACAATGATCCTTATGTTCAATAAAACTGAAGTGCTGGATCATAAATCATTATAGTCATTTATTTTACATTAGACACATTAGCCACTATATTCCATAATCTATTACAATAAGGTGGATTTAAATGTACCCCAAGGAACTGCAATAATAACTTGAGAACCAAATATAGCAATTATGGATAAAATATGCTTAACCTAAAACTGCACTAGCTGCATAGACTGCTGTGAACTTTAAATAAAATTTAGGGAGGATGATAACTGTCCTGGAATAAACAAGCAACAGAGGAAAATCGGAACCTCCTCTCTATACTTCAGATAGTTTAATATGCTCTAGCTATGGGAGAGGGGATGTTATGCTTATAAACCAGTGTCTATTAAAATATTATAATTCCATTATTATCCCATTATTACTGGTTATATTAT
The DNA here is from genome assembly GCF_047370975.1 of Nipponia nippon. Taxonomy (NCBI): domain Eukaryota; kingdom Metazoa; phylum Chordata; class Aves; order Pelecaniformes; family Threskiornithidae; genus Nipponia; species Nipponia nippon. Next base: position 124,742,902 of record NW_028262290.1, read on the forward strand.
CTTCCCATCACATGAAAATTTTCTACATTTTCCTGGTGTTTACCTCCTACTTATTTTTTTAAGTAGCTTTCTCCCTTGCTAGCTGTCTGGGTAACCTGTTTGGATTCACTGAATGTTCTTCAGAATCCCTCCAACCATTTTTAACATTTTTGGCAAATTTTCTGTAACATGTCCAGACCTTTCTGGTGCTATTTCAGCTTCAGGCTCACCAATGATGAAGGGGAAAGCCTGTTTGTCTCCTCCAGACGCAATGTCTCCGCACAGTCTTAAGGGCCATTGGCAACATTTTGGCCCCAGACCAAGAAGCAATCTCAAATGTTTGTGAACACAGTTTAGCATTTTTCAGAATTAGTGCTCTGCCAAGTATTAAAAACAACCACATGCTAAAGCAAGTGATTAGTTTTTTACAGGGAGGACCTGGCACTTCAGACCACTGGGATTCCTGAAGATGCCTGCCACCAGTCTGGTGCAGAGGAGAAAGGGCACCAAGGGCCATCAGGCATCGTCTGCATGAAGAACTAATGTAGGTCATGTCCAAATTTCACACATGCTGCTTTGTATTTATAAAACCCTGTTGCTTCCTGCATAAATTCCGTTATCCCTGAGATATTTTCCTGGTTTTATTGCCTGTTTTTCTTTCTTCCCAGGAACAGAAATTACACTTAAGAACTAAATGCTCACTGCCACCAGAGTAGCTGCTCTTACCTACTAATTCTCTATTGCCCCCAATTTCTCTGTGATGTTTCCAAAATAATTACGATTAACTTACATTTCTTAATTTCCCAAGGGGTGTATTAGCTGGCTCTGCAGATACGTAAACTGGGCGTTCCCTTTTCCAATTATTCTGCTACATAAGCTTTATCTAGAGGTCTATTTACATCACTTTCTTTACTTCCTTAGTGCCTTTTTTTCTTCCTCCATGGAGGCCAAATATTAAGGCTGGACATTGTAGCTCCTTGAGCAGTTTCTAAAAGTAATCCCACAGGTCTGGCTGGAGGCCGACAGGCAAACCAATGCTGCCCAAGGTGTGCTGCTGCTGCCTACCCTGCACCTACACAGACTTCAGTCTCCAGCCACTATCCTCGCACCTTTCACAAGACTTCATATAAGCAAGAGATGATGTCCAGATTATTCATGACAAATTCAAAATAAAATTTTGCTTTGGCTCAGAACCATGAGATATATTCAGGCAAATAAGGGCATCTGAACCAAGGTTAGGCAGAAACTTGCTTTTCCAATGATGTGTCCATATTTCACTTTATATCACAAAGCCGTAGCAGTGAAGGGTGCGCTGAATGCAAGAAACCTCAGCTCTGGTTTAAATGTTCTTCCTAGTTCCTACCGGATGAAAGATGCTCCACATGACCTGTTTGTTTTTACTGTGGAGTCTCTGACCGAGGAGAGCTGCTGTGGTGCCACCAAGAAGGGAACAATGCACCCAGTTCTGTGTGTTTTGGAAGAGAAAGTAAATATTTTGTACAACATCCACTGTTGAACAAATAACTTTCTTTTTGATAAACAAGCATTGAAAATCTGTATATATCATGAGAAGAATTCAAACCCCTGTGATAACCTTACACCACATGCGTCCGGCAGAGCTCTGTAACAAGCAGCTGAGAAAGGCAGACACTCTCCCAGCCTGCTTTGGCCTTGCGTTGCTCCCTGTGACTCTTTCACATTCACCCATACATGCGATACAGGAACAGAAAGGAGAAATGAGAGGTGTATACCTAACCAAGTCACTGTAGATTTTTGTCTGAAGCAGGGTGGAGCCCCAGAGGCAAGCTGCAGATGAACCTGAATTCCTGCTCACTTCACAACGTGGGCTGTGCTCTGCCCCTCTGCCAGACAGCCACGGTGCTGAGTAACCTGTATCTGACATCTCCAAGGGGGGATCTTTTTTCTGAAGTACCGTATCAAAATGGAGAGCGGTGCACAGCAAGGACCTCTGATCACTTGGGAGTTATGGCAGCCACTGAAGAGTCCTGCCAAGAAAAACCTTCCTCTGTTACTTGGTACATTCACAGAGCGCAAACTGATCAAGCGGTGCTCTCCCTCCTTCTCGGTCCTCCCTGAGAGGACAAATGGACGAGGGAAATAAAAGCAACAGCAACAAAATCAGGTCGTATGGCATGCATCGACCGAAGGCAGACAGCGTGTGTTGTACTCAGGGGCAAGCACTGCCCATGCTGGCCAGGGCATGGCTCAGCTACTGGGGGCCACCGTGGCACACGAGATGGGAGCGTGCTGCTGAGGGACACCTTTGCCCCTCCGGTACCCCGTACCTCGTGCCATGCAGGCACCATCCCAGCTGCTGCCACGGATCTCCAGCATAACGCTGACTGCAAACAGTAGAGGAGCCTGCCCACGGCGAGGCGTGCGAAGGCAGCCATGTCGTCCCTGAGCCAGTGTGGCGTGGGCGGTACCAGCAAAAAGTTCCCAGTTTCAAACTGTGTAAAAATATATCAAACTGTTCAGTGAGAGAGCGTGCTTACTAATGGCAAGTACTGATCTTGTTTATGTGTAAGATAATGCATATTTTTAAAAAAAGACATCAGCTTTTAGGGTATTAGGCGCTCTTGAAAGTCACGCCTGGAAGTTGCAACGCCTGAGCAGCCCTGCCTATGCCCAGGGTACCCGGGTGCTGCCCCTTCCCTGCACGGGAACATGGTTTCCCCGCTAGAGCGAATTATCCACAGCGAACAGGCCAGCCTTCCCTTTCCCAGCAGGCCCCGGCGGGGACTGTGGCCGCCGTGCCAGCCTGCAAAGGAGGGCAGGGGAGGCGGCGAGCGAGGAGGCTCTCCCAGAGGCTGCCTCCCGCGGCGCTGAGGCCCTCCCCGCCGCCTCCCCAGGGCAGCGGCCGGCCAGTTGAATTCCAACAGCCGCTTCCTGCCAGCCCGGCTGGCAAACAAACCTGTGGAAAAGTAAATACGTTTATCACACAGATTTCCTCTGCCCCTTCTTAAATAAGGAAGGGCTCGACGGCTTTCCTGAGTCAGACCTACACCATGCTGAAGCCATGATGATAAATACATTCTCCCATGCTCATTCCAGTGACTACAACTACAGGCGATACCAGTTTGCATGGTTTCAGGATAAAACGCCAAAGAGCGAGCCCCTCTGTGAATGAGCATCCTAATCCAGAAGCAAACATTAGGTATAACATGGACCAGCCTGCGTGAGCCAAAATGCCAGGGCAGCACAGTGACGTGAACACGTCCCTCATGCATCCTTGGCGAAGCCAGCAGATACGCAGCAGCTTCCTATTGCCATGTCTCCCCCGCGCCAAACACGAAGGTCCTCTCAAAAGAAACTGAAGTGAAATTTAGCCCTCTTAAGCAGCAGGAAATAACCAGCGGCTTGAAATCACCTGAGCCAGGAATTCGGCCTTAAATTTTCCAGTCTGACACTCGCACGGCATCAGTACCTTTAAAGTCTCTATTAAGAAGGGGTAAAAACAGTTGGAGAAGTCAGGGTCATCTCTGGGAATTTATAGGAGAAATGTTTGCTGTACTGCAGATCAAAATAGCATTTTGACTCATTGATCCCCTGAATGCCATAAAATCTGAAGCAAGATCCTTGTGCTTAGCGGTGGGAAAAATGAGTTTCTTTGGCCGCCTATCGTAACATAAAGAATGAATAAAATAAAGAAAAACAAAGAAAAAGAAAGGAGATATAAAGCTTGAGATGAGGGTAAAGACAAGCGAGCAATTAAAAAAGATAAATGGACTTCAATTTACAAAAAAAATCCCTAAACCTCTGCCTCAGTAGCATGTTCAGCTCTTAATCAAGTCTTATTACAATCGCATGCAAATGCCAGGATGGCAGGACATTCCTTCAAACTATGTTTTCATTAAAGATTCTGCTTTTTCCAGAATAATAGTAAATGACACGTGAACTTCATATGAACTATAGGTCATGAAAGGATTTAGTATTGGCATTTTTAATCTAAAAAGTCTGTGCCAGAAAATCAATATGTTTCAGTCGCAGCATTCGAATGCAATTTTCTTCACGTAACAGGGTTCTTTCTTTCACTCCTCCTTCCTCTCCCTCTCTCTTTCTCTCTCCCTCTTCTTTAAAAATAATGAATAATTCCCAGTTTTTCTATGAAACAAGCAGGCGCATTAGAAGGCAACGACATCAATAACGCGTTACATGTAAACAGAAAATGAACAAAAAAATCATTCAAGGCCCCTTTCAAACCGGCGTGCTTTTCATCAGCGCTATTACAGGTTCCATTCACATTATCGGATTGAACCACGCTGCATAACCAAGGTGCTGACAAGCCTTGATTACCCAATAACTCCTGTATTCCTTTCAGGCAGGTTCACCGAGAGGACAGGAATGCGCGGCCTTCCTGTGGGGCAGGCTGCTTTCCAGCCAGACCAAGTCAATGAAACCCAACGCCCTCCCGCTCCTGCGCGCCGAAACAGCCCCTGCATTTCCTGAGAGGCAATTATGACTTTTCCCTTCTTTATTCTCAATTGTTTCGGATAACAATTTATTGTACATCGGAGGGGCCAATATAAACATTTTAAACTCTTTTCATAACACTTAGAGGGGGCTGCTAAGTCATCTCCGTAGTAAATCTGTTGTCGGCTCTTTCCCATGCTGCAGAGTCAACAAATCCGTCTCTCACCCAGGGCAGGCCCAGCCAGGCACTGCAAAAACAGGGGAAAATGAACACAGCGCCTCGTACATCGCGTCTCTACTTGTTCTGACTTTCCCTGTGTGTTTGTTAGCCGCCCACCTTTTGGTTTTCCCTTTGCATGGCACACCTCTCGAAAGACAGACGGCTCAAAGGAAAAAAAAAAAAAAAAAAAAAAAGCGCCGTTTCAGGCAGCCATAAGAGTTTTTTTGCGTTTGGATTAAACCCCGCTCCAGCCCGAGAAAGGGCAGAGCGCACTCACTCTTTCTAGCAACTTAGGCTGCAGCACTAATGAAAAGCAGGAGATGGAGTTGGCAGCCAGATATGGGGCGAGGGCTTCTACCAAAAGGGAGCTGGAGCCATTAAGGCTGGGATCTAACAGAGGCTAATTCCCTCGCCGTGTTATTTGCCTAATTCCTTGCAGACAACTCCTTCTCCCTTCCCTAACAAGTATGCACGTATCAAAGGCAATCAAGCAAAATAAACATTTGCAACAAATTTATTTTTGGTAGCAATTTATACTAAACGTACTGTTAGTTCTCCTTAACTAATCAGTTCTTAGCCCTCTTCTATGTGTCCCCCGAGTGAAACAGCTGCTTTAGTATCACTTAGCATCCAGAGCTATGGGTGTAATATTACCCACATTTCTCTAATTAACTTCTAATGACACGATTTATCTGCACATTTTTCTTATTATTTTCATTATTTTAAAGTCGATGCAGAATTCAATTTTTACCTGTGTCTGCTGCACATGTGACAAGGCTTGTAGTGCTGCGTACAAAGCTCCGGCCCAGCTCTGGCTCCGAGCAGCCCCAGCTGCCCACCGGCTGTAGGACCACGGGCATCTCCTGCATGGGGCTGCACGCTGGCACGGGCCTGTACCCTGGCATGGGCCTGTTTTTTTGACCAAGCCCTGTGGGATCAGAGGAAGGATGATGTGTGGTCCTCCCACCTCTGCTCAATGCACCAAGCCCGTACCTCCTCCCAAAGGGGACTTTAGAGGGACAAGAAGGAAGGGGTGGCTTCTGCAAGCCCTGGAGATACCAGGGCAGTGGGTGAAGGAAGGGAGAGATGCCCAATTGCGCAAGAGGAGTAAATCCTCGCTGAACGTGCGAGGCTTGGCCAGGCCAGCTCGTGGCAGAGACCTCTGACAAGCCACTGCCACATAAGCCAAGCACACATATTATATTCTGCTTTAAGGCCTTAATATTCTGTTGCCCTGGAAAAACGCACGCATGGGTGCGTGGAGCCCACGAAGCCATACCTCAGAATTGGTGTCCAAATACCAGGTGCCTGCAGCAGCTAATGCTGCAACCCATCTTGCACCATAGACATGCAGAGAAAAACACGCACGCAAGTCTGCAAATACACACACTGATATGCTGGGAACTTTCCTGCTGTAAATAAATATCCACTGCCTAGTTCTCAGCTTTAATATTTTGTCTTCTTTTTTCTTGCCCACACATGGCTGTTATGTTCAGCTCATCACTATGGTCTATTTATTGTTACAAGCCTTATAAACGGCAAATATTTTGAGCTATCTGTGGTTGTGCCGGTTTACTTTTCAACACAGCGAATGAAGGGCTTTCTACTTGGTATCTCCTGAAACTGGCACAAAAAGCGATTTCCTACTCACGTACAAACAAAACTAAGTTTGACCATTTTCCTTCCAAGCAGAGGAAGCGTTGCCCAAGGAAGCATGCTTGATCCATTTCAACACAAAACGTGCTGCTTTGGGGATTTTCTCACACACTTGTGATAGCAAGCTTTACTTTCAACTTTTCTGCATCCACCATCAAGCAAATGGTATCACACACGAACAATTAAAAAGCTGTACAAATCTGACCTCACTTTTTCCTTAGATGACCATGGCTCTAACAATGCAACCACTAGAAATACTTATGTATTTTAAAGCCAACTGCAGTAGCATAATTATAAAAATAATTCTTGATATTATAAACACAATAAAAAAGGAAGATGAACAAGATATAGACACAACCTTCAAAAAATAATCTTCAAAAATATATTCCAGGATAGGGCATTTATAAAAAAATGAGGTTTCAATTTTACCTGTATCTACAGTAATTTGTTATATTTAAAAAAAAAAGGCGATTAACTAAACTACTGGAAACCACAATATCAATGGCAATGCATTACTCGCCTGTTGGGTACAGAATAGAGTTGAAATCTGTGTTGCAGATTTGCTGATATTTGGCTGAATGAATAACCTATGGGAACCTTAGGACCAAAATGCAGTAAGCACATAAGTCTTAGCTTCATTGTTAATTTAGTCATGGATTTTTATTTTAGTTACTCCTAGATTATATGAAGAAAAGAAATCAAAATGGCACCTTGTCATATTTGCCTGGTTTCACACTCCCAGCTTAACAGTAATTGTTACTGAGCAAATGCTCCAAGGAATATTTACTCAACATGACTCTGAATTGCAGTCTGTCTCCGAACAAAATCACAGTTGCAAACTGCAGCTTTACAAAATCTCAGCATATGACAAAAAGACCAAAAGTGAACTGCCAGATTTTTGCAGTTCAGACTCATTCTCTCAGGCTGAGACACAACTATCGTGTCTTCAGCTTACATACATTTTAAAATCTCCCCTTCAAAGTTACCTGCATTCTTCAGCTCTACAGCAGCCCTTGTTCCAATGCCTACCAGAAAGGAGACTTTATACAGCAATTTTCTTCAATCAATCTAAATGAAAAGACATGTCGTCATCCCCCTCCATCCATCACTTTGTTTGTTGCATGTTAAACTCTAACTGCTGTGGCCTTACAATCACTGAACAGTACATTTTTTTTAATTTTCTGAGAAAGCTTCTTCCTTAATTGTGCTGAACAAATCGTAATGACATTTTTTAATAGACGCTCGGGGACGGTTCATAAAAACTCTATGCCCCATTCAAATAAAGGTTTTATAGAACTTAACCAGATAAAGGTGAAATAAATCTTTTTTTCAAAAAGCTATTATCCTATACACTGAGATATCCTTTCTCCAGTCTGACTAAACGTCACTGATCTGTTACATCACCTCCTGGGATGATAAGCACAGAGAAAGGAGAAAAAGCAAGCTGGAGTGTGAAGTCAGCCCTGTACCACACAAGCATAAACCATCATCAGCCCATATTCAAACTTCTGAATAAAGTCCATGAACGCTGCAATCCCAGGAACCCTAACGGGACAGGTTGCGCTGCTGAATTTGTTTTCCAATTTAGGTGTTATTTTTATTGCCGCTGTTCGATAATAAGTCTCTACATCAGGGAGATGTACTAAGAAGCTTTTATTAAGAAGTATTGTTGCTTCGTTAGATCTTGGGTGGCCTTTCAGTCAATGCAATGCCTTTGTCACTCTGCCATACAAGCAGTAGATGTAACGTCAGGCAGACAACCTGCTGTCTTTTCAATAAATACTGGCATCAGACATCAGCGATACCAATCACTGTGCTCTCGAAAACAAAGATTACTTCCCTCCATCAGCAATAAAAGGTGACTAAACTGCATCACAACATAGTCAGAACACCTGCAAGTCTCCAAAAAAAAAAAAGGGGGTGGCACACCAGCTCTCTGCATCCAGGGGCTTAAACGCACCACCCTGCAAAAGCTCTTGTGACACACAAACTTGTGTCCCTTGAATCTCTGTCAATTGGGGGACGGGGCTGGGGGGGGAGGGGGGACGACACACGGGGACACCAAAACCAAAACAAAACCGAAACCCAACCAAACTGCCTGGAGAAACCCAGTCCAAAACAAGTTTCAAAGGGAAAAAAAGTTTCAAAGGGAAAAGTTCAGAATCCGCCCTGGACAGAAAGGGGAATTTGGGTCTGAGCCACCAAAGATACTCCACATTAAATTAGCGCTGGACCGCTGTCGACAGCAGGGCAGATGACAGCTCCCTTTAAGCTCTCTCCACATCCGTTCAGGTGGATTCAGACCGATTTTGCTATGCAAACGTTCCTAAATCTGCATCTCTTTCTCATATGCCACTGCAGGTCCAGCGATGTTGAGCCATGTTAGGAGCTAGACAGATAGCCTTTTCCCAAATGCAAAAGGCAGCCATCAAGGTCAGCATTGCCTTTTGAAGCAACAGCGACGCATACAACGCACAGCTGTCCGCAGGACCAAACAGGGCTGCAAAAGGCTTCTTTTTCCATGAATTAGTCCCTTAGGAAAGCGTTTACCCCAAAGCAAACTGCTGGCAGCATGAGATGGATGAAACCTGTAATATTCACTGTGCAACAACACACGGAGGGCAGCAGCACTGGAACTGTGCGCTGAAATCCTTTGTCACCGCACAGCAAAACTTTTCTTTTTAAACATGGGAATAAAAGATTTAGCAGACTGTGTGACAAACAAAATCAGGCGAGTGTTTACATAGGAAAACCAGCCCTCTTGTAGCTGCACAAATAAATAATATTCTTTTTTCTTTGAAGAAAGAGCATATGCTCAACACTCCTTTGTCCTGTATCACAATAGAAAAACCCTTTGCACTGGAATATCTGAATCACTTCTTGGCAGTCTCTCAAGGTAAACAGAGTAAATTAAAAATGAATGTTTATCGTAGGCGCACACATACACACGCACTAGCAAAGCGGAGTGCTGTATTTGCCTATCAAACATAAGAACCGATTGAGTCCATCAGTCATTCAAACAAGCAACTGAAAAGTGGAAATAATGGGATGACAACATCAGAAAACAACCTCCCAGAAAGAGATGAGTTTCCTCGTAGCCATTTGTCTTGTCTAATTAATCCCACACATGGGACTAGACTGGAACATTAAAAAAAAATTAGGTACAAAATATTACTTTCACTGGGAAGCTTCAGAAGTACAAAAGAAACAGAAATGCTTTATGGTTGTGCTTTGCTTTCAAACCCCATTTTTCACATCATCTTCTCAATCTGGGACTCTGCCCCTGTGCCTAGATGAGGCTAAGATAATGTTAGCAGCGCAGAAGAAAGCAGTTGGAAAAGCGGGGGAAAATTATGTAGTTACCACTAATAAAACAAGATGTCAGTTCCTAATAGATTAAAAACCTGTGTATTAGGTTGCAGACTATTCCTGGGCACCCATGGAGCGGTCATGCCCAAGAGCGCTTCCCTCTGCTCAAGCCCGGTGAAAAGGGCATGACCTATTCCCTTCCACGCAAACCTTGTCACAGTTTATCCACATTTTTGTCAACTTGGAATTAGACTGCTGTAACACACTCTCCACAGGGCAAAACAAAATGCAGAAACAAATGCAGAATGTGTCAACTGCTGATTTAATGGAGTTTCATGCCAGGAGCTTGTTGCCCTAATGCGTACAGGTCTGCGACATCTGTCCTCAAAGGAGGCTGTGGAGGTATAGCAAGGCGGTGGGTTTAACATGTAAAATGCTAAACCCAACAATTTTTGAAAGGGATTTCTGATCCTGATTATGGGGACAGACACACTTGACCAGGTTTTCAAAACTGTGACCATTTCTGAAAAATGTGGGTTTGTTTTTGTTGGGTTTTTTTGGAGGGTTTTCTGAAGTATGCAGCAGACACGTCCTCCAACGCAGTGTGCACCAGGTAGGCTACCAGAGCTGAAAGGAAAGCAGGGCTGATCTGAAAGCTCCCTCAACATGCCAGGAAACATCCTCCGTATGCCTACCGCTCTGAAGCAGACTACGTATGTTCCCATTTTGAACGTGACACAACATGAGCCGTGTTCCTCTGTGTTTACAGGAGGAGAAAGGACTGCAAGTTGCAGCGTTTCGCCGACTGCAGTCTGAGGGGTGTGCGACAGTGGCTGCTACGGTATTACTGATGAAGTTAGTAATGTAAGGACATCTAGGGCGTATCTTGCACGCTGTTCTTTTAATGCAATGAGGTAAACATGTATCATCTTTTTGCACATTACCAAGAGGGACAAAACCTATTCTGGTACTCCCTGGCATGGTGACGAGGATGTGCCCGCTGGCACCGTTTGCCCCAGAAACCCCCAAATAACATCCCGCACTAACTCCTAAAGAGAAAGTGGCGCTGAAGAAAGCACCGACAAGCTAACAGCTTCACACGCAACTCTGCATGCATTGGCAAACTTTTTAGAAGAAAAGTAAAATGAGGATTCAGATTCTGCGTTGGGCCTCCACCTAAAGCAGGCAGCAGCGAGTTTGTTTTGGGCACGCAAATACACATGTATGTGTGTGCTGTGCGTATGCATACGCATCTGTATATATATGTACATACACAGATGCCCTGGCATCCATATGTGAATCACTGGTACACTTTTGAGGCAAAGAATATTTAAAAATCTTTTTTCTCAGGAGAATCCTAAAGGGCGCTTTCAGAATTTTACTGAAGGAAGTTCCCAGTTTGCTCTCGCAGAGTACTTTTTTTTCCCTCCTCAGTCCCAAAACTCTCCTCAGTTTGCTTTCAGAAGAAGAAGGCGCCACTCGATGCCTCCTGCTTTGCCCAGGCTGAAGTGCCCAAAGCGCTCCTCTCCGCTCCCCTCTCTGCCTCTGCCCGGGGAGGACGCCCCCCGCGCTGGGAGCTGCACACCACGTTGCTGGGACGTTGCTCTGCGGGAGCATCCCACTGCACCGCTTCTGCTGCAATTGCCCACGCGGAGCTGAATGTGTTTAATTTATCCACTCCCTGAAAACCACTTCAAATGACTTCTCCCATGCTTGCATTCTCAGCTGAAAGAAGGGGGGTTAATTCCTGTTGCAGTATATCTGAACCAGATGTACTTTTTTTTTTTTTTTCACAGCCAGAAAGAAAGGGGGAATTGCAAAGCTTTCCTTCTCCTTTGAAGGAAAATCTACCTTTTGGTTATTGAATCAACTCCAGACCTCACATAAAAACACCTCGGCATCTAATTCCTTCTCTATTGTATAGCACTTGCATGTTTTCCTTTGGCATTTATAGGGGTCTGAATGTGACGCGTCTGTTACGAATATTCCCAGCACATAACTGCCCTAAATGAAGTAGGAAGAAGATGACTAGAACGCCCCAGTTAACACACCAAAATTTTACGTCAGAAACGCTAGCAGCCCAAACGCCTGCCTTTGCCATCAGACACCTCTTCAGGAGAAGGCAGCTCGCAGAACTGGCGGAAGAGCCTGAGGAATGTATCAATACACATCAAGATTTAGGAAAAACAACAGCAGAGAGATCTGTTCTCCCACCACTGCTAATAAATAAGGTATTAAATCGTTAAGATTTCAATTACAAGGGAAGAATGTGGCTAACCAAATAAAAGCAGGGGGAGTTGAAATAAGTAGTAGGTTAAAGATTAATATTCTGGGTTCAGAACAAAAGGATGCTCTTTTGTGGCACTGTGCTTATGCCTCTGAATGTAAACATTGTTCCGAGAACCATTTTTTCTTTGCCCAATCTTTAAAGGGTAATAAATTAGACCTTGGACAGCCATACAAGCTGCTACTAGATGTGAATGTGAATGTGTCTGTAGAAAAGGCTGACTTTCAATCAAAGTCTATTGAAAGAATAGTTGGATTTTCTAAAGAAGCATGTTGTGCCTATTAACCAACTTACAAAAGGGGCCATTTTCTTGATTTATGTTTGGTTGCTATAGAGATCTTGCAGTACAGACTGGCAGGTGAAGCTCCCATTTAACAATCTCATAGGTTTTTCTTAGCTGTACTCAGAGGACACAGAACTACAGTAGGTAAAATCCACCACACAAACATACCACATCTGTCAAACTTAAAGATCAGATTTAAGGCTTCCCAAGAATTTATTGGGGATACGGTAGAGTTATTACACAATCTTTGCCCACAAATATTTTACACCCTGAAAAATCTTATCGCAGTGAGCTGCTTCAGCTCTGTTAGGTTTGGTCACTGATGCACTTCTTATTCAGCAGGTAATTACTGGTGAGCAGGATTCCAGCACATCACAGCACTGCAGGGTCGTCATCTATTTGGGTTTGTTTTTTTTTTGCAAAGCATACAACAAATTCACAAGGAAGAACCTTTGTTCTGCAACAGCAACACTGATGCTAACGTGTGCAAGTGGGTGTTAATTAAAAAAAAATAATAAAAATCCCTTTGCCATGAGCCACAAAATACCCCAGAGAGTGTGCAACTGAGAAACAAAACAAGTCGTGCTGGAGTCCGAAGGAAAACTTTGAGGTGTCAGTAGGTCACAGGCAATTCAAGACCTGGACTGAGAAATGCTATTTTATAAGACCAGGTCTTCTGCCTCAACTCTGATGAAAGGTAGCTATATGGAAATGAGAGTCCCAGGACAGAAAAAAGTAATGCAATTAGCAACCTATGTGATGCTCCAAACAGCAGCTCGAGGGGGGCGGGAGGGGAACAGCAAATCTGCATGGCAGTATATGCTTCAAGCCAAAACCAAACCAAAACAGTATCTAGGATGCCAGCCTTTCCTTAGTTGGTTCCTTGCATTAGCAGATACAATATCAAATACACAGAACAGAAAAAGATTTAAAAAAAAGAAAATCAAAACCAGAAATATGATTCTTCCTATATTTAACATGAGGAAAAAATGCAATTTTTTTATGCGACTCCGTGATTCATCAAGAAATTTCCATTGGCCTACCTTATCAGAAAGGAATCTGCATTTCATAAACCAGTAAAGTCATTTGATTAAAGTAACAAATTTTGACATAAGGCAGTGCCTTATAGCTGCCTTACTTATCAATATCTTCTACATTACTAGCACCATACTATTAAAAGTTTTACGTAAATAGGCAGTGGGGGCCAAGTAAAACAAGAAATTAAAGCATTATGGCTTCCCTCCCTCCTCCCCACAATTTTACAGAAGTAGTAAGAGGTGGTGGGGTGCATGGGAAGGGGTGGTCCCACAGCCCCCCCCGAGGGGTGCACTCCACACACCCGTCTTACTAGGATTGCTCCAGGCACAGCCTGTGCTCCTTCACAAGCAACTCCTGCCTCTTGCCAGGAGAAGCGACCAGGTTGGCCGCTCAGCCCTGCAGAAACCCATCACGTTTGCCATGCTCCCCCGGACAAAATCAAACTGCACTCACCACCAATGAAAAAAAAAAAACAACCACCCACAAATTTTTTTGAGTTACTGTGCAAAGTTGCCACCAAGGAGGTCTGATTTAATTCCTGAGATGTGTTTAGTGTCTGCAGAATGAAGAGGTTGTTGGGGGGAGAGAAACAGCCACCACAGGGAAGGTGCCAGCATGGCACGAGATGGCTATAGGTGGAATAACTTCCATCTGCAAAGGCAGCTTAATCCAATGCTTATCAACACACAGAGGTGAGAGTCATATACAGCATTAGAAGGTGTATGAGAACAAAAGGTTATCTCTTGCTAAGGCCCATACAGATGTCTCTGCAGAGGCAGATGGCTTGGGGGTTGAGACTGGGCTGATCCTGTACAGCTGAAATTAATGAAGAGGAGCTTTGCCACCGAGTTCAAGGGGGCAGGACTGAGGTGTGGGCAGGAGAAGGTCTGAAGTCAGGCACCCAGAATTCAGCCTCTCCAGAAATGATCTTCCCTTTCTGCCCCTCTCTCAGAGCAGAAAGCTGCAAAAACTTGCTTACATTTAAAAGGGGGAGGAGGAAGATAATTGCAGTAATCTTCAAAGGATTTGTTTTAATTTCTGCTGAAAGGACAGCAAGTCTTTCATTGTTTGAACATATGGCTTTTGGGAGAGGGCTCCGAGTTACTTCATTACTGGTCTTTTGGAATTTTGCTGATTATCGGGAACAAATACGGCCTTAACACCAGAGCTGTGATGAAGAGAGATGACTTCCTTCTAAAGCTCTCCGTTGTTTGCATCCTAGTAATTATTCGGCAAATGGATTCCACCTGTTGTACATCACCCAGCACATACAGATGGGACTGAAATATATCCTGGATTTATATTTTATTTGGACTAACAAAGCCAGGATTTGAATTCAAGGGGCAGTGAAGGAACTAAGAATGTTCCGCATCAGAGACTTGGAAACAGAAATACAGGGCTTTGGCTGTGGCCCTTCTGCTCAGATGATCTCCAAATACTTTACATGCAGTGACTCCTCCTAAGGAAAGCAGGAGCGATCAAATCCATTACGCTCTGCTGTTGAACCCTGTCTCAGGCCCCCTCTTGACACATTTCTTTTACTTCCTGTTATTTATTTTTTACATTAAAATCACTGGCAATATTTTGACCATCTCCTGCTTTAACTCCAAATCATGATGAAGGCAGATTTGACCGTTAAAACAGTATTACACAATATCTGTCATCCAGATTGGACAGTAACTTATTAAACCCTGTTTTATTGGAAGTCTGCATGTCGGCATTTTGTTTTTATACCTTGCATGTGTTTTTAGTGTTGAACTTGGCTTTTCCATGAATCTTATAAACATAAAAAGCACAAAGACTGAAACACTGTCCCCGCTGAAGTAATAGGATTTTTGTCAGTGATGTCCACGGGGTAGGATTTCAACCCAGATTACTAACAGATTTTTTTAAAAAATCCTCAATTTCTGCCTCTCCAATGTACACCTTTTGACTGGAGAGGTCAGTGGGGAGGGAAAAAAATTCAGGCAGAAATGCTAGTATTAAAGCCACGTTCTAGGCAACATCCCTGTGCATGTGCATGCACACGCACATCTTCTGAAGAGCTGCTGAGAGCACGTGGCGTCACACGAGGTCTGACACCACCAGTCCTGCAGTCTCTAAATCCCTGCAGTCTCTAAATCCCTGAGGATATGTCCAATAACAGAAAGATCCTAAACAGTGCAGACGAATAACACTGAATGCAGATCCCTTAACTATATAAAAAGATACGGGATCTACCTTCTGTCATTCTACAGGATTTAGCATCTTAGATTTTGGTCTTCAATATGCATACACATGGTATGTAAACACAACGGCGTGGCAATATCCATGCGGAAAGCGGCTGCATCGTATAGTAAATGAGTTTACTGTACACATCCCCTCCCTTCTGCCTGGTAACTTTGGGTCCTTTTCAGTTTCAACGGAGTTAAGACTCTTTCAACAGCTGCACATTGTATTCCATAAAAAGCAAGGAGGGTGGGGAAAGAGGCCATCTCCTTGCTCTATGCGGAAAGGGCCAACTTTGGGAATCTACATCCTTCATTGCCCTGAAAGTTTAACAACTGACTTCAGCTCCACAAGCAAGCATCGAGGGCTCAGTGTGCCCACCAGTTAAAACTTGCAAGTTTTAACATCAGCCCTTGCAAGAGAAAAGTTCTTAGGTCATTTCTAAAGGCATTTTGCTGTTTAATAAGCATACCTCCTCACTTTGCAGGAGGAGGATCTTGGGAAAAAAAACTTACAATAAAACTTAAAACCCTCCAAAATATTTTTAAATAGCTTTCCTATAACCCATATGGCATATAAATGAATATAGGATAGTGTTGTATAACAAGTTTATTGGCATACAGTTGGTATGGCCGGATTACTTGTCCTTTTAGTGAGTAACCTTAGACTGCAGCCATCTTAAATGCATGCTGATAAATCTTAAACATACCAGTTCACTGTGCGTTATTGGTTCTTCATACATACACTTGTCTTAAAGTATGTAAGTAGATATTTGCATATAAAATTCTGATGGCGCACAAAGGATTCAATTTATACATTCCTTTGTAAACCCACCAAAAACATTACGTTTTGCATCACTGATAAAAACTCTAGGTTTTTAAACTCACAAATGTATTTTTACAATTGTTAAGCTGCTGTTACGGCCTGTGAAGGGTCCTGGTTTGGTAACAATGGAAACTGGAGTCTTATGTTTTATCTTCAGGCCAGGACGGATGGAGGCAGCAATAGTATATGCTTTCCTAAACTGACCCGCTAATGAGCTGAAGCCTACCCTGAGGGGTTAGTATCCCTTGGAGTGAGAGGATATTTAGCTCTGATGCAAGTTCAACCTACTACTCATTTAAAAGAAATTGCCTCATCCAAGTTAAGGGGTTTAGATCCTATTCTCCAAAATTAATCATTCATACAGCGTGTGTTTTTTTCGGACATACTAGCTTAGAAACATAGTTATGAAAAATATCTGTATCAAAACTTGAGTGGTCTTGTACTGCAAAAATTAGTACGGCCAGGGCCAAATGTAGAAATAAACTTCAGTACCACAAAGATTTAAGAATGGGTTTGACTGCTTATTACTTTCAACAGTCTAACTTCAGTTCATCTGTTTTGTGCATCGAGTCAGCCATTCTTGCATCTCTGCCGAACCAAGGCCTTCCAGTGATACCAGGTTCTTTACCGACTAGGTTCCTCCCTTATAAGGATGGAGCAAGCAGTTTGGATTAAACAGAGTGACTTCACCCACTCTTTGGATACAACTGATCTGTGCTGAGGTTACAAGAAATTCAGCTACACTAAATAACTACTTTGCTTTATCATAAGCATGTGCATTTTACATGTTTCTGATCAAGATCAGAGACAGAAAATGGCACAGGATGGCTATTTCCATGATATCCTCTCGCACATCTGGAGATTAATGACGCAGCGTTTCAAAAGGGTTGTATAGTTTGGAAAACACCCAGACATCTGAGCGCTTACTCACAAACCCAAATGTGCAGCCTTGCCAAGCACCACCAAAATACCACGCTCTCTAATTTTCTTCATTATCGCAGGGTAATGATATGACCAGAACTCATATTTCCTGGAGACTACGCTCTCTTCTTTATCTCTGCGTACATCTGCCACTCGGCGTTGTCCAAATTCAGAGCAGCGCTTGCTATTATTCTATTACAGGTTTTCCTCACATGCTAATCCCCTGGGAATCTGGCATCCCAGTTCACAGCAAACCCTAGTCATGCACACATGCAAAACAAGAACCCAATTTACCATTTTGCAGAAACATCAACAACAAGAATTAAAGCTACAATAAAATTGCACGTTTATTTAAGTTTCTCGGCACAATTCCATCCAGATAAAATCACCATTTATGCCAGCCTGAAAACGTCTGCAAAGAAGTTTGCTGAAATTTTGCTCCTAAGTCACTTCAATGCCTTGGAAAAATGTTCTCCCTTTCCAATTCCCCCCAAAATGGAATGAAATAGGTTTGGCGTAAAGCTGATGTGTTTTAAACATTAACTTTTAGGCAAATTCTGTTCTGCACATCCGAATGTTACAGCCTTGGGAGCTTCTGCACCTCCAGAGGCAACGTTTGCATTCTGCAGCGTGTGACCAGAAAAAAAAAAAAAAATTTAGTACCACACATGGCAACGTGTAAATCTACCTGCCACCATATTTATCACATATATGTATTTAAAAGTATTTAGCAGTCAAGCCTTTCTTGAAGATTTTACAGTAATTTCCTTGCCCCTCGAAAACTTTGCAAACTTACAGCCTTGAGTGCCTTTGAAACCCAATTCAATGACTCCTAGAAAGTAAATTTAAAAAATATCCTACTACAAATGAAAAGCACGTTACATACCAACTGCCCTATGCCAGTACGCATGACGAGTACTAATAAATCATAATATTCAAGGATATCAACACTAGCTCTTTGACAGCTCTGATGACTTGCACACACACTGTGCATGCAGCTAGGTTATCCCAGCAGGCAGGATGAAGGTTAGACCAAAGCGCTCCAGGCTTTCCAACTGGATGCACCTAATGCTCCTGCTGCAGCCAAGGAAACACCCCCTCACATCTCCCAACAGACGGACAACATTTCTGCCCACTGCCCTGCCAGCTCCTACCAGCCACTATGTCTACTCCTGCCGACATGGGAGCAGGTGCAGCCTGGGCTCACCGGGGCTGCCCGGCGCCATGACCCCAGAGCCTCGGGTGCTGAGCAGGGACGGGAACACACCTGGGCAACCCAAGAGCACTGCAGGCAATAAAAACTCGCAACCTGTTACTCAAAGCCCCCATCAGCCAAAGGCCTGCAGACAGCACTTCTGAAAATATGCCCAGGCAGGCAGCCCGTGCCTCTTGATGGGAGGCTGGAGGTCCCCAAGGTGGTTGGTGACCTTTACGCCAGCAGCTCCAGCCTGGGGAGGTGGCAGGGCACGACCCACGCCGGTACGTACGCTCCCCTGGATCCAGGTGCACTGTTAATAAAACTGTCTTTCCCACAGAGCCTGCAGAATAATACATTTTATATTCTAATGAAGTAATTATTAAAATAGGTAATTATTGAAATAACCACATCAACTCCCAGTCATTACAATCCTCCTAAACAGAACGGCATGATGACTTAGGCTATTAGAAAGCTTGGCAGCCACCCAACGCCTACAATAGCTTCTAATTAATTGATCTCACCTCTAATCTGCTATTGTTAGCCTAGTGCTGATCATTTGTTTGGCCTACAGATCCTATTGCCCCTTTCATTTGATTGTATTTGTTACTGTACCCTCTCTATCTCTTTCAATTAAGCACAGGTTAAGTGGTTCAACCGCAAGAGAATAGGAGATAATGGCACCAATCAAAGTAATCTCTTTAATTTGCTAAATGGATTACAGGGAAACCCCAGCCAAAGTGAAGTCATAGCTGGTGGCCTTCACTTGAACTATACACAAAGAGTATCTAATTATTAACCCACCACATGCCAAACTTTACAGATACCCAATAAAACAACACAGCATTTGGGTACTAGCAGGATTGCTCTCATTACAGAGTTTTCCACGGTAGAATCCCTTAGACTGCAAAATCTTTATATCGGTGTCTTTCCAAGTACGCCATACGCCGTACTTTCAAGTGCAAAATATCTAGATATAACAATCAAAACACTGCACTGCGTACCAGTCAAGAGAGTGGATTTATAATCTCTTTAAGGACATGCTCATGGTAGAGTTCATTTTTCAAATTTGTACTATAAATGCAAATTCAGCTTTGCAGTCAGTATTGCTTTTGCTGACTGTGGAAGTTTTAATAGTAAACAAGCTTTGTCCTTAAACTGGCAAGTGGGTTTCTTCCCCCTCTCCTCTTTCTTCTGAAGTGTTTTTGAGCAAGCTGTCTGGCAAGAGAGCTTCATGACCAGTACTTTGGCTGAGCATGTCCTTGGCTAATCAGTCAGGCAGCGAATTCAAGAATGTGAGCTGCATGAGACGGAGGGTCATTTCCTTGCAATGACAGGGAGAGCGGGGCATTAGAAAGAAAAAAGGTAGGAGGGGACAACAGGATTTCATGCAGAAGGAAACTCAGCTTGTTGGAGAGGCAGAACCTCTAAGGAGTGATTGGATCTCTCTGCCTTTTCAGAATAAATGTTTTTATTAGTGGCAAAACAGAGATTACCAAGTATAAATCTATTGTTCCTGGCAGAATTCAGCTCGCATCAGTTGACGGGATGGTAACACAGAATATGGTATCATTTTGCACTTCCATTTTGCCTTTGGTTGATTGATTTCAAATGGAATGACTACATAAGCCTCAAGCAGAACATCTAAGAAGTGAAATCTTCATTTTAACTTAAGGGAAAGCAGGGTATATGGGGAAAGAATAATCTATATTCCAGGCTGGATGACTTCAGACCCTACAAAAAGTCCATTAAAAATGGAACAGGACTCTTACTTTCCAGCCCTAACACCGAGCCCACAAGAGAGCACTTACTTCGAACATTCGCTAAAGTTTTCTTGTAAGGTGAAGAGCTACAGTTTTGATTTCTGACTTAGCTTTTTGCATCCTCACTTGTTTGGGCACCAAAGCTTTTGCACTGGGATTGTCAGCTTTTCACAGTCACTTTTGTGATGCTTGTGGTTCCAGGTCATTTCCATGCCATACCCGCATGAACAAAGAAATTATATATACATCTCCAAATTTCCAGTAATGCTGCTAACACAGCCTGCCTCTGTTCCAACGAGATGTCAGCTTTATATTTCATAACATGTTTTTGTTTGCATGGTAACTGGCCAGTAACTTGGCATTCTTCTGCCGTTCTACGTTTCGACACCAGTTCAGCACTAACTGCTTAAAGCCAAGCACATACTTCCTCCATTATTGAATTAGGAACTACACATACACATTATAACCTTCAGCAAAGTCTGCCTAACAGCTGCTTGTATAGTGGGTATGGTTCCACAGGAAAATCACAACTGAGCCCAGGTTTGTCACCCGCAGTCACACAGAGGTACCTGCAATCTTCCCATCAAACTAGTTGCGCAAGGAAATTGCTTACTCTAAATATGTCGCGCATTTTGTAAAAAAAGTACTTTATGGGTGCAGGTAGGGGAATAGGGTGAGATGCTCTTCTCATTTGCCACCCACCAGACCTTCATCTTACTGTACACGTACATGGTCCGGCTTACTATGTCCTGTCCTGACGCACCTGGGACATTTCCCATGGGCTGACTCCACTCATCCGGCCAGCAAAACCAGGGGCCATTCTCCAAGGGGTGATGGACCTGGATAGGCTCACAGGAGGGGCCCTGCAGCACCAGCAGCTGCAACCAGCAGGGACTGGGAACCAGGCTCGGCGAAAGGATCCCTCAGCCACCCCGTGACATTAACTGGTGAACAATCTCTCCCTGTCCTTATCTCAACCCACAGGCCTTTCGTTATATTTTCTCTCCTGTGTCCAGCTGAGGAGGGGGAGTGATAAGAGTGGCTTTGGTGGGCACCTGGTGTCCAGCCAGGGTCAACCCACCACATGGAGATGCACTTTCTGCCCACGGTGATCCATTGTGCCTGCATATGCACACCTGACTTAAAAATACATGAGTGCCTGATACCTTCAAGTATGGAGGAAATCAAATGTCTAAATTTCCAAACTCCTTTGCCATTTGAGAGCACAGACAAGGCTATATTCTGCTTTCCAGCTGTCGCAGCTCTAACAACCTTAATGGATTTAACAGCACAGATAGAAATGGCCTTCCAGACTTCACTCCGAAAAAAAATAATTGGTATTTTAAGTTATTCTGTTTTTCAGGTAATTCATAAAGATTGAACTGGGCAAAAGGGAAGGTGGAAGCTGACCCAGTAGTATCGTCGGGTTGGACGTTATTCAGAAAGCACAAGCTTTGGGGATCTACGGTGCTGATTCAGCCCGTTCACAGAGCCAGGGGTCAACCCACAGCTCTACTTCTCTGGAATGCAGAAATATTTATTCACATCTGGAAACGGCTCATCTGCACTGGAAACTTTTCTAATATTTTCTCTTCTATTATGATACAAAAGCTACCAAGCAATCCTTTTTTTCATCGTTGTTCTATTTATCCAGCAGTCTTCCCCTCCATTTATATACCTACCTTAAATGAGCAAGCCATGCCTGTTACAAAGTAAATCAAAATGCTTTGAAATCTGCCAGGGTCGGCACCAATAATACAAATTGGCCCATAAATATTGAGGCCCTAGTAATCCTCTCTCAACAAGTGAGCCAAATAAGAAACCAAGCAAAGGCCTCTCATTTTAATTCTGCTGAACCATTGCTATTAGCATGGAGGCACCCCTGCATGCGTCCCTGGCTCGAGTGACGGTTTTCAACACCACCTTAATTAAACCTGCTCCAAGCAAATTTAATCAGCACGGTGAACAAAATGGCTTCTGAAAGCAGGGAGCAGTTTACATTAGCGTTTCCAGCATGACTGTCAACAGTGCTGCGAAAACATTTTGCTAAGCATCAATGGGGATTTCTGGCTAGGAAAAAAAAAAAATCCTATTGCAAGTATTTGAGCAAACCACTTTAGGAAGATCCTGAGGAGAGTGAGCGCAGGGAAGACACCCACCCTGCACCCCATCCCTTCCAGTCCTGAGAGGGACTTCTCCAAGCATCTGAAATCCTCCCCTATGTTTAATGTCAGTGGCAATTTTCCAGGACTTAAATTCGGACCACAGACAAACCTATTCCTCTTTTTCCAGTTCTTTCCTAGGTGTCTGCTTGCGGTCAGGGTGGAAGACAGACTGTGGGGCCAGACGGACCCTCGGTCTGAGCCGGCACAGCCTTTCTTACAGTCTCGTATTGCAATATGTTTCCCACACTACCCTGTCACAGGCAGTGCAGGAAGTATTTGCTCTTTCTTTCTTCTGGCTGTATGAGGTCTATTATTTAGGTAATTACGCTAGGAACTGTACCAAGTAAATGTTTTCCTCCTCTCTCTATTGATGCGAGACAAGGCTCAAGACTGACGATAATTCTATAGCCTTGCTATACAAGTAATGTAAATCTCACTGATGGATATGTCGCATGATCTCCTATTCAAAACAGCCCCAAAAAATACAAGTGTCTAAGCCCTTTCTTCCCTAAACCCCAACTACTGCGGAAGCAAATGAGAAGCTATTTTTTCATTGAGCAAACTTCTATGCCACCAGCCATAAAGGCATGCTGGGCAAAAGGCGCAGAAGTCCCTCTAGTAACCCATCTGCTGGGTAAAAATAGCTGATGGTGGCAACAAGGACAGGAGGATGAAGAGCAGGAGATGTGGGGCAGTGGTACAAACTCTGATGTCCTACTCCCGGAGACCATAAGGGGAACAGGGACACCAGCCTCTTTACGGGGTTGGAGTAAAAGCATGCTCTTCATGCACCACATCGTTGGAGCCGATATGCATTTCCATCGTATCGCTGTAGGACTTTGCTGCCACGTACCCTATTAAAACGGATGTTCTTAGGGACTACAGCCTTGTTGCGTTTTCTCAACAGGGACACGTCTTCTGCAGTCACTACAGATACAGATCTTTTTGAATGCACAGTGTTAGAGGGAACATCAAAAGGCACAGTTACATCTGGATATTAAAGTTTCATCTCGTACAGTGTAGTTCACCTACAAAGGCGGACATACACAAAGATGACTGCAGGAAAGGCCCTCTACAAGGACTACTTTTAGCAGGCAGGTATAAAACAACAGGAAATTTGTGAAAAATAATTTTTTAAAAAAATCATTAAAAAATAAATTGTCTTTTAATTTCTGTGGGTAAGTCAAATATCCCATCTCTATGTCAATAAGCACTAACTTCTTAGGCTCCATACCAATTCCTATGCTTTTTAGCCAATGAATATTTAAAAGTTTAATACAACTTCAGTAGGAGTTAAACACAAATGAAAATACCTTATGCCTAGAGCACTGTGCCAGAAAATATCTGCTAAAAATCCTCGATTTAAACTTAGGCCTATGACATGCCAGGTTACTACTGTAATCACAAAGTAATGGAGAATGCAGGAGAAAATGGCACGTTTTGGTGCCTTTCCTACCAACCCTCCAATAAATCTGTGAAAAATACCTCCTTCTCGAGGAGTGTAGCCTTCCCTCCTAACATTTAATTTTAATCTGCAGAGCAAAACTATTTTCCTAGCTCAGAAAAAACAAGCCCTTTTTCCTTTCTCCAAGTGAGATTATTCTCTAAATATGACCCAAATTACCAAGTAATTTTGCTTCAACCAAAACTGAATTTTTCAGCAAATCAACCCTTTGCAATTTGCAGTCATCTCAACGCCACTACGCTGTCTGAAGGACCAGTTTGCACATATAGATACATACGCTGGACAACACAGTAGCAAATACAATGCGGTTAAAACCTGGTCAGAGTTTTCGGAGTCAGGATTTACAGAAAAGCATTCCCGCCGCACAGTCCCATACGGCTCTCCAGGCTGCCTGGTTTGGCTTGAAGTGAGGCAGCTCTTCGTGCTAGCCAAGGAAATACTATCACTTAAAGACACCGAAATAGCCACGGAAAGAAGACACCACACAACAACATAGCCCTCCTTTAATTGCACTGCAGAAAAGTATCTCTCTTCAAAACTGTTAAAGAAAAATCAGAATTGCTCAATAAAAGGTTTTGTACTACTAATAAGAGAGAAAACCAAACATACTAAATCTTTTACATCTTCAAGAGAGCATGTAATATAACTTAAAAAAAAAGCCAAACAACTTCAGTCCTCAGGCTTTAAACACACTATTGACATGATTTCCTATAAAAAATTTAAATCCATCAGTATTTCAACATTTACCTAAATTAATAAGCTACACTATTCTAGCAAAGTCTGTTCAAACAATAGAAAAACAGAAAGCAAGTGGTGTCAATTAGATACTAGCTGAAAGTACGGATGAGTATTAAAATCTAAAAAGTTTCTAGATGTTAAGACTTTAGAAAAATAGTCATATAAAATACCTATGACTACAATCTTTGAGGAAAAATAATGTGTTAAGCCAAGTACATATGGAAGCATCTAAAATTACAAGCTCTTATTCCAACTCCTGGTTATTCAGTAGCTAATCTGCTCTGGAGGAAGGTAACTAAATACAAATGAATTGTTAAGAAAAACACCCAGTATTTGCTTGAATATTTAACAGCTGGAACAGCTGGATTGCATTACTGAACAATGAAATTCAGTGTGTAGTCACGTAGTGAGGAGAGAAAGCTCCCTGAACAAAGCCATAACAGAAGGAAATAAAATAATACGTATTTATAACAATAATTTTTTTCTTACTCTTAGCCAGCTATTAAATCTCACCTGAATGTCCCATTTCACAAACACAAATGAATCAAACCCACGTTCCTAGAAGCCCATTTCTTTAAGCCTGCTTTTTAAAGGTGAATGGCTTCTTAATTTCATTTTATAATGACAAGATAAAATGGGATTTCTCTGATTTTATTTTTTTTTAATTGTAATTGAATATGTTAGATTCCCAGTGCTGGAAGGATGCTAAAGTTTCTGTATACCTCTATTTATTTATTTAAAAGTACATGAAGTCTCAGGAACTTTTTCAATCACCCCTTATCTATACCGGCTGCCATCGCTGTAAGCGAGAGGCTTATCTTGGATATTGACCCAGCACACTTATTGAAATGGTGCGAACCTACTCTGACGCTCGCTGAAATATATGAAAGTGCAGCATAAGCACCAAGCCCCAGGCCAACTCCCGAGGGACGCGGGACTGCAATATGCAAAGGTGTCTCTGGATGAGGAGTTGTTGGCTCAGCAGTGGAGAGCAGCGGGAACAAGGCAAACCATTTTTCTTCTTTCTGTTTCTGGTCTCCACAAGCTCATGGATCATCTCCCCATCAGATAACAGCAAGTGAGATCCAATCCACCTAATTTAGACGGACTCTCTTGCATCGGAATATTACACACAAGTATTATCCTTTAACTCTTGCTTAAACGTTAGCTGCCTAATGGCAATTCCATTTGCAAACTTTCAAAAGCACCTTTTTCTTTCCAGGACAGGGAACTTGAGTGTTTATTTTACAAGGGCTACACCACTGGTATCTAAAGTATGGGTAAAAGTTAGGTGGTCTGGGCCCCATCTGTTCTCTCCTCTTGGCTTGACTCAGATTCTCTTCTGATCTGCAGTGCTATCTTTCGCTGAACCTCCTGCTCCTGGAAGATGGCCTGGATGGTCCTACCACCTCCAACTTCTGCCTTCAGCTGCTACGTTTCTCTGATTCACTGAAATGTTTGCTGTGTTGAATGGCTCCTCTGGTAATGATATCATTGGAAAGGCCAGGTGCCCCAACACCAGGGCAGTGAGTACAGGGTAAATATGCCAATAGACTGGTCGCCAATCAATCAATCAGGCCCTCCAGGTACAACATCAACAAACATTTCTTAGAAGGAGACAACATTTCATCAGGACAACTGAAACCTTGGAAAACACCGCAACATGGAAGACACTGTCGAGTTCAGGCAGCCGATGCCATGCCAAAACACCCATCAGAGCTGCTCCAGCTCCTCAGGTAGAATTCCTTTACGTTCAGGCATTGACTTGCCTTGCCAAATATTTCGAATGTGATTTACATACCTCAGAAAAGATCCCAAACTTTGCAAGTTAAGCCAAACCACAAGCCCAGCCAAAGCCTCCACCTGTGCAAAATGTTTATTTTTAGCAGCTGCAGACTTAGGGGAGCCCGGCAACAAATTTGACCTGCAGCTGCTCATCATGCCAACGCTGTGTCAACAAATGGCAGGCTAGCAGTGAAAACATTAAACATAGCACTATCTGATTTATTCAATGCATTCCTAATCAGAAGGGAAACAAACACTGGCACACACGGGAGACCCAGATTTGGAGGAGACTCCCGTTCATCCCTTTGAGAAAGACCTGGCTCACACAGCCTTAGCTGCAGCGGCAATTTTCTTGTTGGCCAACTCCATCCATGCCCATTTTTGGATTAAGTTGTTTGTTTACTGTTTTTCAAAGGAAGCAGGTGCTTAACAACAGCTATCTCATTACACTTTTTCACTGGAGTTCACAGGGGGTGAGGAAAAATGAAGCAAAACACTGCAAAAGCGCGGATGCAACTCACACCCACAAACCTCTCTTCTTCCTCCAGCCTCAGATGCTGTGAGACACCCTGGGTGCACTGGCGAGATGCCGTGACCGAGCAGCACGTGCAGCGGAACAGCTGAGTGATGCTGAAGCTTGCACAGCTTTCTGCTCCTGCTAACGATGCTGAAGGAGGCAAAGAGCAAGCACGCTGGGGAGCTGAGGAGCACCCAGCATCCCTCCCTGCCCTCCTTGCCCATGCAATGCCCGGGGAGATCTCTGCTGCGGCAGGGCAAGGCAGGAGGGAGGCAACGGTGTTTCTCAGTGGGAACACAACAGCGACACGCAAGGAAGGAAAAGATGGGGAATGGGAGAGTCCCTGTGTTCGCATCAGGGCAAAGGGGTGAGAGAAGACAAGACCCCATGGCTCTGATCCGTCCTGTTTCTGTACAGCTGAGACACCATGAGCCAGCGCTAGTCTCGTCTTTCCTCGGGCCAGAGGCCGGGAGACACGAATTCGCATGGAAACAAGACCTTGGGTCAAGCCCATCTTGTACGCAGGACCTTGCGCTACACCAAACGCAAATGCAGCAGTACTGACCTAGCTTAAACTCCAGTAAGGTCTGGAAAGCCTCCCATCGATCCCACGGGCTGAGTCAGCCATCGCAGCGCTCCCACCAGCTCAGCTCTCGGAAAGGCTCAGGGATCGTCACCTCCCGCTCCCAGAGCAAGAGTGTGATGGAGAGGTGAAATATTTGATTTCAGGTAATGGAGAGGTTGTCAGCTGCTCTCCTTTTTTTTTTTTTTTTTTTTTTTTTCCCCCCCCAACATCCTTGCCAGAGTATTCACAGCTAAATTTAAATGGCAAACAGTTTCACAGGTGAAACAAATACAAGGCCAGGCTGCATGCCACCTCATTACCTTTGCTGTGTTGGCTAAGTGAGGTTTTTTTAATTCTGTTGCGCTGACTGACGACAAAAGTGCAACCCTGGCAGCGTGTGACTGTCGGGGAGGCACCACTCGTGGCACTCGCGTCGGACGCGTGCTTGCCTGAATGCCACGAGGGCTCAAGGTCTGAGGGTTAAATGCCAGCTTTTCTCCTGGCTGAGAAAAACCTCACTGCACAGAAAGCAGGGATGACACGCAACCTCTACATAACCTGACCCCTCTGGGCACATACCTTCAACAGACAGCTAAAAAAAAATATAATAATTTTAAAGCTCTTTATCTGATAGACAAGTTATTATATACTGAAAGAAGGGAAACAGAGACAAAATCCTGAACAGTGCTGACTACCCACAAATCCCATTAAAAAAAAAAAAAAAGCCAAGAGAACAATGGAACTCTTCACCCTTAATCCTGGATTTATACACGTGTTGTAATTAAAGATAAATTGAATTTCAAAGCCATTTGGAATAAAAGGGCAGCTCAAGAAGCAGAACGATATAGAGATCTACATATAAAGCCAGAGCTATATATAAATGTCAGTTACATCAGTACCTAGTCTGCTTAATGCCAGCATAACATAACCACCAACAGGTGAATAGCATGTTACACAATACTAACTAAGTTTTTGCAAATTTGGTAAAGAAATGGTACTTTAGAGGAAACATAAGATAATGGCCTGGCAGGGGGAAAAAGCATCCATCCTCCAACTGTTAACTCCAAAAGAAAATTGGGAAGAGCTTTCCCTGGAAAACAAGAGAGCTCTTTGAAATCCACTATTATGTTTTGTTTTCCAAACACCTGGTAAAGGTATTTTTGGCCACCAGACCACAGGTCTGATTTTGGCCACCCACTGTTAGCAGCCCATGAAATAACGAATATGTTTTATCATCCTTTCTTTGCAGGATTAGAGGAGGGAGAGGTGGCAAGAAGAGATGCTCTGGCTGAACACAGGGGAAGACGTTTCCAGCAGGAGGCCAGGCAGGCAGCGGAGCAGGTCTCCCAACAGTGGCCATGCAAACCTTCCCCCTGTTCAGGGCTGGTCTGGAAAAAGCTGGGAACGACCTGGTCTGATCTCGGAGCTGGCCCTGCTTCCAGCAGGGCACCCAACTGGAGCCCTCCCGGGGTCCCGTCCCACCTGAGATACAGGGTGATGCCACGTCCTGCAGGGGGTTGGCGGCCCCGGAGCAGAGCTCGGACACCTGGGTTTAGTTTCCAGCTCTGCCACAAATTCCACACGTTACCCTGGGCAGGGAAACCTAATCCCCACGCTTCCCTTCTCCATTACCTCCGCTCTTCCTGTTTGTCCGTCTCCTCCGATTAAATGTTGAACTCTAAGAGCAGGGGCTGTGTGTTCGTACGGTATTTCAAGCAGTGTGGCTTGACAGGATTTGGCACATTCATGTGCAGCGAAATAAATCAATCAATAGTCAGAAAAGTTACGTTAAGCATAGCGTGGGCAAAGACATCTATTACAGGGTCTACCTTTAGTTTCTTGATTTGTTTCCAAGACCCTTAAGGAAAATTTTGCTTAAGTACATAATGAAAGATTAGGGCTAAATCTGTAATAAACATGAAAATGAAGTTATGCCACACAATGAATAGTTGTTATTTTCCCCCTCCTAGTAAAAGTTTATTATGCACAAAAGCCTTCTGGAGGCATGGGTAGCTATTAAAGTGCCTGCACACCTAATTCTGGTTTCGCTGCTGCACAAAGCAGTGGGCTTGGGAATCCCTCTGCAAGACCGCAAAAATAAGTATCAGTTGTTTACTGAGAAGAAAAAAAAAAAAAAAAAAAAAGAAATGGGGAACATAGGAATTTATTTATGCACCGAAACAACTGCTCCCATTTGTTTCAGTGGAGCTACTGTGCAGCGAGAATGAACTGTGCTTGCTGCCTTTTTCAGCTGTCAGCGGCTCACCGACACCACGCTGCGCCTTACCTGACTGCCTGCTGCTGAGCCCTACCCTCGGGTCCTTCTGAATTACCATGGGCATCGTTTTGGTGTAAACCCTCCACTGTCCCATCAGTGGGGGACAACGGGCATGGCAGGAAACCTGCTGGAATCGACAGTGAAAAATGCTCCAGCACCGAACAGCAAAGCCATAGACTCTCTTAAACTAGCCGTTACAGCGTCTATATTTTAATTTTAATGGCAAATCTTATGGAACAGACATGTTGGAAGAGCAATAAATAATAAGTTATTGTACTCGATCTTTCATTTCTGAATAGTTAAGGAGATGAATGTACTCGTCTGCATTACTACTCTGAGCTATTCTGAAACGAAACCCCAGCAGAGCATCTTCTCCACTACAGCTGACACACCAAACTGCGGCCATGCTTTGCCACATGCCTCCACAATACGTGCCGCAGCTTCTTGTTTGGATTGTCTTCTCTAAATAAAAGGTAGATCAATAAATAAATTTAATTAGCACATTAGAATAGTCATTATTGGGTCTTACACGTAACAGGGGAAATCAAGCAACTTCAAAAGAGATTTACTCAATTAACACAAGTCTTTATAACGGCTCTGGAATAAGACCGTATCACTGATCTAAATAGCCCAGACTGCAATTTCTCTCCCGATCGTATTGGCATGCTCCTGACAGCCATACTATCATTAAAGGGATCTGTCTGCACTTCCACGATATCCCTAATCCTGGTCTGAATACTTAATAACTACAGTGACTGGGAATCTGTGCACCATACTTCAGAGATAATTCCTGTAACAAGGATGGAGTGGCTGTATCGCTGCAGCTATTGTAGTTCCTGTTCCCACTCAAACTTCTCAGCATATTCCCTGTGGAAACCTGGTTTTGTCATGGGAAGACCTGGCTTTGTCATGGAGTTACCCATAGCTGCAGACCCTGAAATGCAATTCATTGGCACAGAGCAAACATAACGCTGGGTTACGTGCTTCCCCTTTGTGCCTATAGCTGAACCAGCAGCCCTGCCTGGCCACATAGTACATATATGCACAGCATGGAGAATGACTCTTTAAGGAAATTCAGCACAAAAAAGATTAACCTCTTCAGTATACTTTTTTTCTTTAAAAATCCCTAATAGAGTATTTTACAAGAGAAAAATCAACAAAGTTGTTCTTCAGAGCAGTCACCTCCACTGTGTCTTCAAACAAAATCCCAGAAAAAAAAATTTCAACAAAACCACAAACCAGAGTTTTACTTCTGGCAAAAACACTGAGATTTTCCTTTAAAAGACAAGCAAAATTACCTACACGTGACCAAGACGCTGCAAGCCTTTCTCATTAGGATACCAGCTGAAAAACAGTCAATAAAAAATTCTCACATCTTCGATTTGTCTTGTCTTTTTTGAGAAAGAAAACTTTTCTGGCAAAAAGGAAGAAAAAACCCAACAACTGCATTTCCCCAGGTTTGCAACACAGTCGAATTTTAAAATTGTTGGAAGAAAAGCTTTATTGGAGTTTTCAAGACCCATGACCTCATCCATAAGCAAAGGCAGAAGTCTGCAATGATAGCAATTCTGTGCAACGCTGGTTCTTCTTTTAATAGACGAATCAAATGCCTAATGCCAGCGTTCACTAGGGGCTGTGTTCAGCAAAAAGCAGACAGCTCTACTAGCTGTTACTTTGCAATATACATAGATATCTATGAAAAAAATGGTGTAACTGTAGGAGAAAAACAACAGGCATCTTTCATCTTAACTTACTGTTAATTAAGCTGCTCATATAATTTATTTCTTGGTAATTTTACAAAGAACCTAAGCAACTGTGAACTTGGTTCAAATGTGAAAAATAAAAAACCCTTTCTTTGAAGGTTTCTGCGAAATTCTACCGCACATGCACAGAAAAAATAACCTTGTCAGTACAAAATGCCTTAAAGGAATCTCCCATCAAAACCACAGCGAGGTTGTAGACCGCTGACTGAAGAGATCAGTGCAGTCTCTGGAGACAGTATCAAAGGCAGAGACTCTAAGCAACAGCAGATTTAGCAGATTTCTCACTTCCATCTCCTCACTCCAGGATGCCAGTCATCTCAAGAGACTAGCTCACATCAAACAGAGGGAACGATCAGCAACAGGCTCAAAATTAAGATTACATGATTTCACAAAAGGCCAGGGTGTTTCTGAGAACTAAATACGCAGCTGAATTTTGAACAAGGAGCACGCCGAATGCTGACGGCATCCTGCTCGTCTCCATCAGCAGCTTCAACGGGAGCAACGGCAGAGCTTCACGCACGCAGCGCTGAGGATGCTCACTGGCGACGACTGACCCTGCTTACACGAACGCCCTCGCTTAGCATTTCTCCAGGTAAACATGCAAATCAAGAGGGTCTTGACATAATTTATAAAGAATGAGGAAAACACAAATTCAAGGGACATTGCTGAGAAAGACCTGGATGGCTGGATAGAAAGCACTACGGAGTTTGGGGCAGCGAAGGAGGAGATGCCAAAAGATCACGCAAATGCTAAAATAGAGAGCTGCAGTTCCTTCTGAAGACAGACCATGCTGAAACAGCAACTCTGGCCTCACTGGGGATGCAGATTCTTGATAACATTAAAGAATATCTCCTACTTCTAACAGACAATCTACACACCATCGTTTGGCAGATGTTAAAATCTTTAAAGTTACAAATCAGTCGTTTTAAACACTTATTCAAAATACGGCTTGTTTTAAGGCAAAACCTGCTCTCACACAGTGCAGAGGTGCTGTGCTCCAGCAATTGAAAATTTGTTGGCTTTTTTTTTTCTTCTGCAGAACCAGCAGTGTTGTCCTAGCTCTAGGTCACAACCAGCAATACATATTTTCTAAGATAAAAATGCTAGCTTTCCTCTTCCATGATTGCATGATGCACTGATTAAACATTTGTTCTCTAAAACTGGAAATGTTATTTTGCATCAGGAAATCATAGAGGTTTTGATTTGTTTTGGCTTTCGTTTGCAGTTTGCCTCTGAAAAATAATACAGGAAGAACCAAAACGTACCGTACTTACACTGTACATGAAGATAAGGTCTCTCAAAAATCTCTTCACTTGTGATGGATAACCTTACACAGCAGGAACAAATACATAAATAGCAATACTCTGAAACTGCCTCCTAGTCACATATTCAAATCCCTGTAACTTAGACATGTTTATACCATCTGGAACAGCACAGAAAATGGCAACAGAACCCACCCCAACCCCACTGGGAAATTCTGGGTTGGCTGCTGGTGAACCGTCCTGTGCCACTGGACAGTGCTTGGCAATGCTTCCCCCCAGGCAGGGAGTGCTACCTTATTTGACAGAGGTAGGGGGGAGGAAAAGAAAAACAAAGAAAAAAGGGAAAAAAGAAAGAAAAAAATAAAGAAAGAAAAAGAGAAAGGCTGTTCCTTCACAAGACTGGAAATCTCAGTGTTGCAGGCAGACCCTCATGAAGCTCCCAACTTCTGTCCTGGTGAGAAGCTCTGCACGAGCGGGAATGCCTTCCAAATACAAGGTGAATGGCAATGTTTTTTAAATGTAAGCCCCTCTCTGCCTCGGTTTGCCAGCTGTAACATGGAGACAACTATAGCTCTCTCTATAGTGAAGCATTCTGAAAATAAAAACATATGTATTTGAGGCTACCAGACAAGATACACCAGTATTGACTGTCCCACAAAGGTCTCAGAAAAATTAGTATTATCTCAGAGAAAGTTTTCAATAACATGCAATAAATACTCTTCATCTGTGACACAGTGAGTTAACTCCTAATTATTCACTGTGCTCAGAAGTATTTTTTATCACTCCTTTGATTCCTGGCTTTTCAAATACGCCTCTTTTCTCAATTGTTTCCTCTAGGCAAAAATACTCCCCCGGTAAAGTAAAAACATGACATCAAATAGAAACCAAAATAGCAGGGAATGCTGGTGTACAGAGTAGTTATTGTGCTAGCTGTAACAGCCTGATGCAAGAGCTGCACAAAAGTCCTGTGATAATATGAATATGAAATCCCAGCACAGACAAAGATACACGCCAAGGCATGATATAAATGAATGCCTACTACTGAGTTACATCAAGGCTGAAATTTCCCCTGGAGTCCATGATTGATTAATTCCTGTAACTTTGGTACCTGAAAGACAGGAGATTTTTCTTGGTAGTAAAGAGCCTTATAAGACATACTTAAACGGATTATGTTGATACCTTTCATGATGTAACCCTAATGATAATTTAATTGAAAAAGTGCTTTAAGCCATAATAGCAGAGATGACAGGATTTCCTTTTTTCACTTTGACAATTATGGGCCAGTTCAGAACTGCTCTCAAAATAAGGAGGAGGACAAATTTCCAATCAACTTAAAAGAACGTGTCAAATTCTGCATTAGTTTTCCTCAAGCCAAATACAGAAATGTACTGGCATCAAAGCCTACAGATTTTCTCGTCTCTATTCCCAGATCTTTCCTTTTCCATCATGGAAAACACTCTGTGTTTATCCACGTGCAAGTGTGCTCATTACTGTATCACCTTACACATACTAGTTTGCTATCTGCTCCTCAGAACGAATAGCTCCCCAGAGACTGAGAAGTCAGTGGGCAAGGCTACGTGACTCTTACCTGTGGTCCTCTAGACTTTCTCCAATCCTATCTTTTAGTGCTTCACATACATTTTTTGAGATGCCATCAGGTTTATAAGATTGAGAGCACCACGCCACTAACGAACACGTGGATCATTATCATCACGTGTATCGGTACCACCACTTCACAGACATACCGCTACTAGAGATGAAGTGAAGTGTTTTTTGTTGGTTTTTTTTTTTTTTTTAATATGATCATTTTCCTTTCTGTAGCTGTCCTGCTGATTTATATACTTCTCACAGCCAGTATGCAAGGTGTGCATGAACCAGGACACGTGCTAAAACTGCCTCTGCAGGGACGGTGCTGTCGGGAGGGTGCGGCAGGACGCGATAGGATTTTGTCTGTAATCCCATCCTGTTTCCCAGGCTTGGGGGGGAAGTTGCAGCGAGCCGAAAGAGCTGATTTTCTGCCAGTATTTTAAGAGGGCAAGCAGGACGAGCTAGGTATTTATAGATCAGCTAACCTGGTATTGATTTCAGGCAAAATAACGTAAAAGCTGTTACAAATGCAATCACTAAAGAATTAAGTGATGCTAGTATAACTAATGGAAATCAACACAGTATTATGGAAAAGAAGTCTTATCACATAAGCTTGGTATCATCACAAGTATGGTTGGCAACACTATTGGGGAAATAATACACTTAAACTACTGTCAGGCATTTAAATTAGTTTTACATGACATTCCAATTAAAATTTATCAGTGGACATAATCAACGGAGAAGAAAATAGATTAAAAGCTGGCTGATCTATCCCAAAAAGTAATTGTAAATGGGAAACTATCTGCAATTACAGACATTTCTAAGGCAATTTTATATGGATTTGGTCTCAATCCAACGTTGCTCAAATTCTGTCACTAACTGGGGGATAAAGTAATATACTGACAATATTATACAATACTATTGTATTATGATACAATAATAATACTGACTAACAATATCACTGACAAAGGTTTCTGAAAGAACAGTACTAGACAAGTAAACACCAGACCAGATCAGTTCCAGAGAGTAAACCACAATAATTGATAAAGTAGGCTCAACTTCAAATAACCAGCCTCCCAGTATCATCTCATTTCAAGTTCACACATGTAAAAATAAAAATATAGGTCAACCACAAAGGACACAGGATGCACTTGAAAAGCTGTGACTTAAAGGAATTTACAGTTACCGTAGCTGACCAGTTCAATGTACAATTACCACACAATCCAGTTACAGAGAAAATCATCTTTCACATATGGAAACTGGAGTAGGAAGTTGATACTAGTGACTGTAAGTAATGCTATCGAAGCATTTATTGCATACTGAAACTTCTAGCACCAACTTTTTCAAAAGGAGGTTGACCAGTTGGAAATTACTCAGAAAAGAGCAACCAAAATGATCTGTGCCCTGGGTACTCTGTCCTATTCTGAAACAAAAACAAAAAAGAAAAACAAACAAACAAAATGCAACCAACCAACCCTGAGAGCTGAGTCTAGGTCTCAGTTTGTTGAGGAGAAGGAGAAATCAGAAACACCTCGTCACATCACGTGGAGGAAGAAGCCCAGACATGCGCACCGATGAAAGCTCAAGTGGACGAACTCACCAATGAAGGAAAAGGAAACACAAATAGATAAATTGTACTTCTCACCCCTTCTCCTCTAATATTGGTCTTTTTATCCAACCACTTTCCATGGCCTGGAACCTGAAGAACGGAAGAACTGAAGAGGAGGAGGAGAAGGCACTGGGAAGTACAAAGTAATGTGTACTAAGTTATGATGCAGCTAACCAGGCATAAGCGCTGATCCTACAAACAGCAGGGCATTGAAAGTACCCTTCTGATAAGCGGGAAAGCTTTCTTTCCCAGCTATTCAACAATCCTTTGCCTAAGGCATCAACATACTCTTCAGCCACAGAATTCAATCCCTATCCATAATGAAGACAAAAACTATGTACGTGCGTGCGCTGACTGGTGAGGAAGCTCAGAGCAGTTTGTACCCTCAACTTTCTTTTCCAGAAAATTTATGTGTACTATTAAGCAACGCTTTTGATGAAAACCCTGCAATTCATTTTGCCTTCCAAGGCAGAGACATCAGCGCGCCTTAGGCAGGAAAGGTCTAGAGATTCAGGGGAGTTATCATCTAGCCACAGCCACAGAGTCAGATTTTGGTCACCCAGTAAAGGTGCTCTTCACACCTGGTTCAATCACAATGACCTTGATCTTGACAACGTTTCACTATGTCGCTCCAAACCCATGACCGATCATCTACTACCCTTGGCCACCATGGTAGTAAGCGCCTCTCCCTGTGCTTCACAAATATTCTGTGAAACAAAACACATAGCACAAAATAATGCAAAGTATTATTTAGTCCCTTAATAACTAGATAGCTCCAAAGGATATTCAAAAGGATAAATATCCTTTTCAGCCTATTACCTAAACATTTAATGGGTACCATTGACTTGTTCAGATAATTGTTCAGTCTTTCCTTGCAGTCCCGTACAGGTTCTCCACATCTGCTTTTGTGAGAGGGAGAAGGAAAGGATGAGTTAAGCCCAAGAGAATCACAACTGGCATTACAAAGCCATAACATAAACGGGCCGGCCCTGACTTCAGCTTTTTAAACAGTTCTGCATTCCTAAAGATATCCTGAAGACATGAGCATTGTATGAGTCTTCTGTTATTTTTATGCACCCAGAACGTCTTCCTACGGCATGAATTTAAGTGGCAAATACTTGCATTCTCAGGCCTTTTCATTCATTGGCCTTTCATGCACTCCTCCTGTATTTTCTCATTGTCATTGCTGTGCATCCCCTTTGAGGATCTGCAGCACTCTTCCACAGATACGGAAAACCAAGTTACTTCATTCTCTTAACATAGTGCTGATCTGCTTATCACCCGTGCTTCTGACAGTGAAATCATGAAGGCACAGAAAATCAGCATGAAGAGTAGCATATTAGGGGATGAAAGAGAAGTGTTTAGAAAAACTTACACAAGAAAAGGGGACAGAAAAAGACAAGGTTAGATCTAGACATGATGTGAACAGAATGCATATGCCCACAGGGCATCTGAGGATGCAAGCAGTAGGTGGTCTATAAAGCTCTCATCTTCATTCCCGACAAACTAGAGGTGGCAGCTGGAGAACGCAGGAAGCCTACAGATAACCACACCACCGTTAACTTTGCTGTTAGCATGTCCCACCACCACCGTCTGGAATTCAGCTTGCAGATCTATTGGCCATTTGCCACTGAATAACATGTCCCACCTTCCTCCTCCCTGAACTCGTGGCTGCAAGATCCCATCCCTTCGTGCCAGCCTTGGTGTTCACCTGACCTCGGCAATCGACAGGGCAATTCAGGGATCTAAACTGGCAGAAAACGTTTCACTTTTAATCCTTCTTATTTTTGATAGCCTACCTTTCCACCAGTTTAGTTCTCTGAACTGGCTCCCCAAGGATGAGACGGGCACCAAAGGAAGGGACAGGGCTGGAGGAGCACCAGTGCTCCCAGCAGCTGCCAGCCCGGCCACGAGCAGAGCCACAGCACGGAACTTCGCCCTTGCTTAACATAAGACCCTGTTTTCTAACAGTATCACATTCATTACCTTACAGAGCATCTTCTGAAAGAGGACACGCTACATTTTTGAGTGATCAGTCAAACCCAAACAATCAATTACATCTTTTGTCAAAACTGTTTATTCTTTCACACTGTGCTGGAGTCATTAAGAACGAACACTGAGCAGGACTGGTTATTTATCCTCCTCCTCTTGCCCTGAAAGGGAATTAATCTTAAACTTTCCATTTAATGATCTCAATAAAGGCT
The DNA here is from genome assembly GCF_047370975.1 of Nipponia nippon. Taxonomy (NCBI): domain Eukaryota; kingdom Metazoa; phylum Chordata; class Aves; order Pelecaniformes; family Threskiornithidae; genus Nipponia; species Nipponia nippon. The sequence goes on from NW_028262290.1 coordinate 124,780,958, forward strand.
CACTGTAAATGACAACAGGCTGCACTGACAAATATTTAAAAACAGAAGGGCCTCCGAATGAGAGAGTTTAGCAACACACAACTGTTCCTCAACACGTGCGTCAAGCGACGCCAAACCTCTGTGGAAGGCAAGGTTAAAAATGTGCTGCCCATCGCTCGAGTGCTACAGAAAACATGCTGCAGTGAGCAACCTCTAGAGATTTATTCAAGCTGAGAAAGAAAGATAAAAGTGAAAGGAGCAGATTCAAAAGCGATTCTTAAAACTGCTGGCCGACCCACTTTACATTCTCTCAGCATCTACGAAGAAAATGCAATCCTTCCGTCAAGGAAAGGTAATTAATGAATGCATTGTAAATAACCTGCCTTACCCATCCATAGCCCCTCTCAGGAAGCCGGCCAGCAGCGTGCTCCAGCCCACACAGCAAGGCGGGTGAGTGTGCCGCAGCCCCGTGCGGCTGTACGGGCGTTTGACGAAGCCACGTACTGCCCTGTGCAATCGTGTACAGCACCCTCACGTGAAGAACAATGCTTCAGCTGAGGGGACATAATTTATTAAAACATGTGGTCCAGGGTGGGACAAGCACGTCCCTTGGATAGCCTGGCTATGGTCCTCAACAAATCCCTCCCTCTCTCTCACTACCCTGTACCATGCTGACCTTCCGATGCACACCAAAACAAGCAAACAAGTTTTGCCAGAGCAGAATAAACCTGGATGTTTCAAACTCTGTTCAGGATGATTTTTACCGAAACGCAAGAGGGAGACGAGACTTAGGCGTTTAGAGAGGCCTCTATGCATGGTGACCCCCCCAAATATTTAGTAGACTTAAGTCTGTGCTGCTTGCCTACGTAGGGCGTTTCTTCCCCTTCAGAGGAAAAAGAGTCTCCTTGTACATACTTCAATAATTTTTAAATCCCATTTTAAAACTGATCCAATTTTTATCATTATTTTCCCTTCATTTCCACTGCTCCCCTCCATGGATCTCCTTCCACCCAAGCAAAGCTGACAGTTCCCCACAGCAGCAAGCCATGTTGATGGCCATCATCTCATTCGTATGCGCACTCAGAGCACTATAAATCTGCTCAAATATCATCCCTCCCCCGCGGCAATGTTTTTGTTTTTTTTTCCTCCAGAATATCTACATTGCTAGCTGCAGAAATTTCTCCTTCTAATTAACTTACAGGTTCCAAATACCACCAGCTGGAGCTGCAGCGCACAGCCCGGGCGCTGAATGCAGGGGAACCCAGCTGAAGGACGAGGGTCTAAGCTACTATTTCTTTGCTTTGGTGCTTTTCTGTTTTTCCCTTTCATTTAACAGCCAGCAAGTTGAGAACTATGGAAGCCTTTATCAACACATGAATGGACAGCGAACAATCCATGAATTGAACGAATTGAAGCTGTCCACACAACTCTTAACTGATATTTTTGTTGGCCGTGTCACATCACGTTATAGTTCTGATGTGTCACATTTGTGCCTGAGTCACGGTAACCTGATGGAAGAACAAAACACAATGCAATGCAACGGGACATACCGGTAAGGTCAAAAAAACCTCATACGGCTGTTGATTGACGGCCCACCGCTAATTTGGCTTTAGTTAATTCCTTCTAAAAGACAAGAACAAAGTTCAAAGAAGGTTAAAGTGCATATGCAGAGTTTAATAATCTATTAACACAATAATCTGCCATATGTGACTATGCAATAAGCTGAGGGAGTTTGCCAGAAACACTTCACTTTGCAAACAATATTTACAGCAATGCTTGATTCATTACACGCTCTGTATACACAGAGAAGGGCAGTGTTGCTCTAACGAGAAGGCTCCAAGGCATGAGCTGAGCAGTCCTAAGGTAAAAAAAAAAAAAAAAAAAAAAAAAAAAAAAAAAAACCTTAGCAGCAGCCAAATCAGAAAATTAAGGTTATCATCTTTTAATTTTTGTTGATGAAAACTATTTGCTGTTGGGGCTGAGTTCGGACAGGCTGGGAAAGAGAACCTGATTTCAAAGTAGCGTCAAACAACAGCACAGCAATGAAGTGGCAATTTTAATCTTAAAACTTTAAAAACTGTAAAGATCAACTCATTAAACGATCTCTGCCTTTAAACTCCTGCTTTCTTGACAGATGGTTTTTGGTTTTATTGGATTTTTGTTTATTTAATGCAGACAACAAGGCTGATCTTCATTTTAATTTAAAACCGAAGGCAATTATCAGCCAGCCACGGTGCTGTCACCAGGCTTCACTCTTCTCCCTGACGTACAGGCAAAGGCTTACTCCTTCAGCTGCTTATGCATTAACACAAAGGAGCTGTGCTGCACCGGCAGCCTCGCCATCCTCCTGGAGAGCGAGCTGGGACCTCTGCGAGCCTAAACCAGTCTCGAGGAGGAACTTTAAAAGAGCAGGTTTGTATTCCTTACAGCAGTAAGGGAGACCCTAACATTGAAGATGGTGTGATTTGTGATGATCTTAACCCAGCACCACTTCAAGAAATAAATTAGTTACTGTCTTTTAGGGCCATTCATACTTTGCCCAAATAAGGCTTCAAGAAAGTTACAACTGAAGTTCTTTTGGCTTGGGGTACTGGCTTTTGCTGCCTAAATAAGCTCTTAGAGCACTTAACCAGTACAAGAATAATGACGCCAGCAAAGTGCTCCTTGTGTTATACCAACAAGTGCATGCTTTGGATTGGGACAGTAAAAATACGGCAAATGAAAGAAACAACCTACAGCAGTAAAAAAAGAAAAAAAAAAAAATCTCCATTTTGCTGCAGTAACAGAGGGCTCAGTAGGTGCTCCTGTGAATACAGCAGTGTTGTCATACCTCTTCATCCTAACTGACATAGGTACACAGGCAGAAGCATTTAGTAAAAGACCTTTACAGGAGCCTTAGAGGAAAAAAAAAAGGGGGTGACTGACAAATCCCAAGAGGGCTACAATCATGCTGCTCAGTCCAGTTATATGGTAATACAAGAAAAGAAGGAAAGCAAAAGGAGACCAAATTTTGCTCAACCTACTCAAGAACCATCCCTTGGCTTTGCTGAGGTTTTTCTGTGACTGGGAAGATTTTTTTTTTTTTTTTTTAAAGACAACTTGTGTGCAGCATTTCAGCATCACAAATATGTAACACAGATTCAAAAGCACACTGAAGTTCAGGCTCCCTTTAAGTTTCCTTGTCTTGCACCTGTAAACTGCACGCATCCAAAAATCACTCTAGAAAACGTTGGCCATGTATAAAACCACGTGTCAGAAACGCCTATTTTATAGCTAATATTCCCTCCAATCCTACTATGGATGTGTCCTATGGAGTAGCGCAGTCCTTGTGTTATATTATGCAGACCATTTCCAACTACATTTCTCCATCTGGCAGCCCCTGGAACTGATGCAATCCCATGGTGAGCACCTCACAGTATCACCACTGCGATTCAAAAGCGTAAGCGAAGTCTTGTGATTGCCTTGGCCACTGAAGTAAATCTTGCCTTCGAGACAACTCCTGTAGGAAGGATTGTTTGCCTATAGGATCTTGCAGACCAAAGAAAATCAATGGGTTGATACAGGAAACGGAGGGGTTTAATTTTTGAGAGACAGTGCTTTTTAAACGTATTTATCTTAGCGTATGTGACTGAAACCTGAAGATGCATCAGGATGACACTGGAAAAATCCTTAGAATTGCAAATTTTGGCACCAAGTTTTCATACACCCTTTCCCCATCCCCAAGAATTATATAATGGGCACTCGGGCAGGAGATTTATGGCTTCCTATTCAAGCTCCCCAGCCATCAATCTAAAGAATCAATTCCTGCTCCTTCCAAACAGAAATGCAACCAAAGACAGACCAAATACACCTCTTTGCAAATACAATTGCAAAGTCAGAGCGTACAGAAGGTACCCCCACCATTAACATAGTTATGAAATTGGGAAGCTGCATCAATCTTTAGCAACATATTTTGCCTTCGCTGATGCTATTCTGAAACAACACAAGGACTGCGAGATGATTTTCTTACCGAGTAGCACCATACTTGGAGTAATACATTACTGGTGGGACTCCCCTGATGATGTATTACACTAATGCATCATTAGGATGATGTTTCACACTGATGATATATTGCAGTGCAACATAATGAGAGCAATAGCTCACTGGGTGCATAATCCTGCCAGGAGCTGTGCGCCTGCAGCTCTCTGACTTCATTTGCAGTTCAGGGTGTCCAAGGCTTAGATGGATTAGATCCTCAGATACACACAGCTTAAAGGATGGCAGAGTCAGAGAACTGCCAACATGCAGGTGGGCACAGTTAATTACAAGATACAATGTACAGTATGCTAATATCAAGACGCACTTTGGCATTGTGTTTTTACACCTGTTCAAAACATCTTCAAACTAAGAAGTTGCTGCCGGAGGGCTGCCGAAGCTCCTTATTCTTATGCTTGCCTGCAGCAGCCATCGTAGCAGACTCTCGTTGCTTACAGCCTTGACAAAAATACTTAGCTTAAATTTTCCATGCCAGATGTTTGTTAGAAGAAGGGGGAAGGTTGGGGAAAGGGGGTGGTTGAGTGTTTTTAATCAATAACTTCAGTGAAATCAGTTCTGTTCAGCTGTTTCTATGACCCAGACTAAGAAAAAAATAGGTAGTTTTGCCAACAATGAAAGATTCTGGTGACCTTTTTTCTGACCTTTTTTTAACAAACAGAGCTATTTGATCTGTATGAAATTTTAAAAAGACCTTTGCACTATGATCAGTGTCATTGACAAGAAGGCAACATTTTAAGATTTGTGAACTCTTCACCGTGAAACCATATACAATGTTCAAAGGGAGGGCAAACCGATATATAAACAAGGAAGGAACAAGCCAGTTTGAATAATAAAAGAACTCCTCCAGTCTTTCACAAAAACATTAACATTTACAATTGAACCACAACTTCATTACTTATTTAGTTTTTGCTTCAATACCTCCAGGGTTCTTGACTAAGTCTAAATGTGCACACACACAAAAATATAACAAGGATCCTGCATGCTATTTCCAACTTTGTGGATTTATCCAGTTATGAAAAACATAACAGTATTTTAGACAACTACCTAACGTGCTCTGCATGTTCATCTTCCAGGTTTTCCTAAATAACAGTAGTCCACGGTAGATGGACCAGACTCCTCTCCGGGAAACATCAGCTTCTCTGGTCCTGGTCACACATTCAGAAAAATCTGGTCCTCATACCTTTTTCCTGACAACTGTAATTGAGAAACCACAGGGTATCTAATGAATCAGAAAAGAGTATAGCCACCTCAAATAACTAAACAATGAGTTAATATGTGATTATTTTTTTTCTTCACGTGTAGCCTTTCAGACTTGCCTGAGCGATAGGGCTCTGCCTTGTAGATGCTATCTCTAGCCTGTATAGCAAACAGGTTGGGAATACAGAGGAAAGAGCTGACCTTTCCAATTCTAGTCTTTCAGCCAGTTTGCAGGTGCCTGTGCACCAGAAAAAGAAAAAAAAAAAACCACGGTTTTAGGAGACCACGTCTGATCAGCCCCCCAGCATATCCTGGGATAAATTAATTTCTAAGAAGAAGATTATGCCAGTTGAGCATCACGCTGACCTAGAGAGTAGCCTGAATCTACCCGTCAGGGTAGCGGGTGTTTTCCAAGCAGAGCTGTTCCTTCCCCGTTGCCCAGGGAGAGAACAAGGACCACAGCAGAGACAAGAAGGGGCCAGCACAAACCCCACCTTGTAGCTTGCGGCATACAGGTACACTGTCCCAAAGCCTGGGGATGGCAATGAAAACTCACCCCTTAAACAGGCTGCAGGAAAAAAAAAAAAAGACAGACCAGAATGGCTTCATGCATTTCCTCCACCAGGCGCCCACGCAAGGGCCAACTGCGTCCTGGCCATAAATTCTCTGGCACAGGAGCATTATACCAAGGGAAAGGAATGCCTTTCCATCTGTGTATTCCCCCTCAGGCGCTCACTTGATAATGAAACCAGTTAAGGTCTTTGGGTTCACAATGTTATTATAGTTGGATAATATTTTGTTTGCAGCCGAGCCTGAAGAACTCCTAAGTAGCACATTACAGGCACCATACACCTGTTAAGTCATGGCGTTTCTTCTCTAAGTGGACAAATCTGTTTTAGCCATCTCCAGAGATTTTCCGCTCACAGTTAATTATGAAGCGCTGACTGTACTCATTTCCTGATCTTAGAGGGAATCTATAACAAATGTATGCCACAGGTGAAGCCCGTTCCCTCCGTCCCTCAGAAATACCAGCAATCCTTCTAGCAGTCCCGGCTGCCCTCCTTCACCCCTTTCCCCCAGACGTCCTGGACCTTCTGCTCCAACACAAATGCTGCACAGCAAATAATAACCTATTATTAGGAAGGAAAGTGCATGGTCTGACTGAGCCTAACATTTTAGAAAATAATTTATTACAAACACACCTCTTGAACACAAAAACAGCAGCACAGGCGGCCAGTCCAAGTTTATTCTTGCAGAGCCCTACAGTAAACATCAGACAGACCCAATTCCGGCTGTTTTGCAGTCAGTGATGCCCGTGTAGAGAGCCACCCAGCATGGCAGCGGGATTTTATTCACTCTCTACATAGGCATACGTGGCTACAGAGATGATCACATGTTTCCTAATGATCTGGGGAGCAATTTTTTTTTAAAGTGATTAATGGGCTCAGGAAGAAATCTGCCTCCTGTTTGATTCGAAACTCATTGGAGCCACTTGCGCCCTACGATACATACCCTAGTACACAGTTTTGATCCAAGGTATCATTGTGCCTTGTACAGTACAAGGTGTTCTGAAATCAGGTCACGCAAGATAAGCATTCTGGGGAAAAAGATAAGGGAAAAACAGTCCATCCTAAGAAAAAGCAATACTTCGTTGTGACAGCAACCTTTCTTCATGCTCCTCCTAGCAGGCTGATGTCTGATCCTGGGCACAAATCCTTGGAAAAAAGTCTCCCTGACCTTAGAGACATACGTTAGGTCAATGGTTCCTAACTTTCTGGACCGATAGACAATTGACAACAACCAACATTTTTCTCAAATCGTCACACACGCTTACCATCAACCCTGTGATTGGAAACGCAATCAAGGTGAGGTGACTCAGCAGCGTGGCTCTAACGCCTTCTCCGTTACTCTTGAGAGATGACTAGTGCTCTGTGGACGCAGGCGAAGACACCCCCCTCGGCTAGTGTCATCTCTGAGAAACTTAGAAAATGAATTTGTTCACTGGCTCCCACATTTTTACAAGTTGTTTTACACCAAATCCCTGGAGTCAGCTGCCTCCTGTATCATCGTACAGGCAGGAGCCTCCTCCCATACTGTGCTCTCCCCTTTTCTTGGCTGCCAAGAACCAGCCTAACCTTCCCAAAAATGCTTCTGCATCCCTCCTGCCCCAAAGACATCATCTCACTGAAGATAACACCCTTCTACTTTGAGGATGAACACAAAGCAATTCCTCCAGTAAGGAAAGAGGGAGCAGAAATATTTTCTGTAATTACACATACATTTGTATGCCTTCATATGGAATAAAAGTACAGAAGCACACAAACACCACAGAAATCAATTAAACAAAACCACACACATCCAGACAACTTGTAGGGACAAGAAAATAAAGACAAATACTAAAGGGAGAGCTCCTGGGTGATGGGCAGGTGGAGTGGGCCAGGTGGACTGCGACTTGAAGCTACAGATAAGGAAAGGGACTTCGGGTGCTGGATTCCTTTTGTGATTGCATGTTACCGAATAGCTCCTTGCCCGCCTCAAACAACAGATCTGACCCCAAAAGTAAATTTTCCCTCCAAAGAGAAGAAACCTGCTAGACCTCAAAATGTGCTCCATACATCTGATGTGAAAGGAGAGGCATCAGCTCCAGAGAGCCCTTGCAGCAGTAGGTCCGCAGAAAAGCAGTTTTGACAACTTTGTTTAGACGTCCTGAACCATTTTTTTTTTCCCCTAAAAGACCAAGTTTACCAAACAAGGACACACATTTCTTATCACTTCATTGCTTTCTTACTGGGACTATAACTGTGGAGACTTCTGGTCAGCCAAAGCAGTTTCATGGGCCACGAACTGACTAAAAAATAGATTATCAAGCAACATCTAGGGAGGAAAAATGCACATATCTCACTCTAGTTTTTAATGCTAATGCTCTTCCTATATATACTTTGTGAGGTTTGCAAATTCTGGGCTATCCAGTATATAACATTCTCAGCGCTGTTAGAAACCCACCAGCACACACGCAGAGCACTTCACAGTGGTGACAAAGGTTTGGCAGAAACCCCATTTGAACTGCCCGCATTAGTGACTTTCCAAATACTTGCAGTAGCGATGGACTGCCTCATTTAGGCTTTACCTTGGTTATGGAACGGTCCAGCTTTGTCTTGGATGACAAGGTGAAAATTCTTTGGTTATTGAAAAAAAGTGAAATGCGGAATATTTCCAGTATAATACTTTGGTACTCATGGAGTTGAATAAAACCAAGCATTTTTTGTGACTTGTGTTTATGTTTTAATTCACCTTCCCAAACAATTTATAGCAATGACTCACATTTTTTACTGCAAGTAAATACAATTACCTATTCTTAAAAATCAAAGATATTGCAATATGTTTTCATCGAGTCTGTGCGAGTAACTACATATTAAAATGGCAAACATCCCTTCCAATAACATCCTGGCACAGTTTGCTTCTTCTGCAACTGATAAAAGCAGAGGAGAGCAAACCGTGCTCCAAGATGTTTGGCTGCAGCGCCATGAGACAGCTGATGCGTTCCAAATGTCTGTCAGGTCACTTTGCAAAACCAACCACCCCTAATCAATAGTGAAATCTTTCTCTCTGTGGCTTAACTATATTTCTGGTTTTGTTAAACAGAAGAAAATTGCCAATTAGTTAGACTCTGCCGGACCACGCAGCTAGGGGAAACACACTGTCAACCTGACCGGTTCAGTTAAGAGTTAAGATGATGCAGTTCAATTGCAGTTCAATTATGATACTTAATCGATCACCGCCTGTGCACGCATGTTTTGTGAAACAAGCTGCAGCATCTTACTGTTGGTCTTCACAAGAAGCACACTACTCTCCCCAGGCCATCTTGTTTCTAAGCATCCAGCTGTTTTTTTAGAAGCCCCAAACTTGGCTTTACGTTTCTAGGATGCAAGCCTTTCTTTGCCTCCATCGCTTGGCCCAGAAGTCACATCCCTTTCTCTTACTCTTCATACATCTTCCTTTTCTTGATTCTGAGCTACTTGGAACAGAGATCGTATCTCCCTCTTTGTTTGGAAACTCTACAGCAGTTTGTGCATTGCAGCAGCACAATAAATAAAAAGTAATAAAAATGTTAGGGAAGTCCTTAGAAAAGTCCATATTATTTTTACAATTACTCATGCTGCTGCTATTTAAGAAACAATGCCAGGAAGATCTAGGACTTGAAGGGGACTTATAACAATTTTTGTAAGAATACGCCATTGAAACAATGATGTTACCGACAGCAAAGTGTTTTGCAAGGTGTACGGCTTCTCCTGCTGCTTTTTCGAGTGCTTCTAACAGATGTTCAATTTCAAGTGGTCTGCAGATACCAATAGGCTGATGGTTCGGCAGGAATTGGAGCAGCAGATGTGCCCCGCATTCTGCTTTGCTATTCCCTTTATGAATTGATATGTCACCCCGTGGGTTTATAGCTAGTTAATTTTGTAATGACATCACTATTTCTATACTTTTAATGATTCTTGCAGGATTTAATTTCTCAAATAACAGAACTCTTGATCCTGGAATTGCTACGCAAAAGCAATATATAATAAACAGATTTGTTTACATGATACAGTTCTATTTCCCACCAAATGCCTTTGCTGATAGCTTCTAGGTAATGCTGGTATACAAGTGAATTCTTCCAATGACTGCAGATTTACAACATGGCCTCGTTTCAGGGCTCTAGACTGAACGTCTGTGCATCTCTCTACAGGATTGTTACCCTCAAACAAGTATCGCTCAGTGGCTGGAAGGAATGAGGATAAGAAGGGAATAAGGATAGAAATAATGGGGATTTCCACTGGCTCTGCTGTAGCCCCTGGGTATTGCCCCCGTCAGACGCTGTGCTCCACAGAGGTGTAACTTTTCTGCTTGCATGGTACCCAAATAAAATCACAATGGACAGGAAATTGCGCTGCATTTTCCACCGACGGTGACCTGACTGTGACAGGGCAGCGCTCCGGCTTTTGGCTTGGACGGTTTCAATCTTAAAAGGGAACCGAGTTTTTTCTCCCTCAAATACGGTTGCAGGGGTTGTTAGAGCCCAGAGGTTTTGCAAGCCCTTGGAGGGAACCTCTGGTAACAGCTGTGGGCTGCGCAGAGCAGGCAGCAGGACACCACCTTTCTCCCCTGGAGTATTCAGTACTGTTAAAGAATGTTTTTCTTTTTGTTTTTAAATACAGGGAGGGAAAAGTGATGCTATTTCCTTCATAAAAACTGATTTTCTGGTCTTTAAAAATTGACTGGGAAAAAATGTTACGGGTTGTAAAAGGTTCTAGTGAGGTATGTTATGTTATGAAGCCTTGAAACATACCTGAAAAACTTTTAACTTTGAGAAGTGAAAACTGCATAAGCATACATTTTTTCCCCCCATGATATCTCAGAAATTATATTGCCAAATGACTGCAAATATCAAAATATATCTTTAGAAAAAGCCAGCTCTTGAAATGCATCTAAGTCTTAAATTTACAGAATGAACACTATCCACTTTTACACGCCTTACTGGTCTAGCTGAAAGATCAAGCCTTTAATTTTAAAGAAGCAACTAGATAATTTTTGCACGCATACAGGAGAGGATGATCTCCAGTTGTGACCACAGGCAGAGTCTCCACTGCCCTCACAGGAGCTGTGTGCCTGTGCTCGGGTCTGAATCCATCCCTAGGAAGGTAAAAGGATGAAGAAAGTATTTTTGTGAGTTTTCCACAGCATTTCTCTTTTTTTTTTTTTTTTTAATTTTGAAAAAAAAAATGTTCCGTCTTTATTTCTGGCAGTTCAGATTTCTTTAAAAAAATGAGTATGAGCCTTAGTGAAAGTCTCAGACTTAAACATATGAAACTCAGGAAAGAGAATGCTGAGGTAAAATCAAATTTGACTGGCCTTCAACACTGAAAAATAGCAAAGCAGCAGCTCCACCTGAAGGTCCACACCTATTGCTTGCATACATTAGCTGATTTCCATCTAATTTAAATTTAAGCTATAAGCGAGTGTGTGGTGTAATAGCGGGCAGCACACCAGGTCCATGAACGTCTCGGACTACTCCAAATGCAGAAGCACATTCCCCAGAGAGATGGCTCACCACAAGCCCCCCAGACCCACCTCTCCCGCTCTGCTCTGGGCTCCCAAGAAAAGGCTGAACCAAACCCTTTCATTGCCTGAACTCAGCATTTCTCCCCCAAAAGCTCCCAGTCAGGACTTTCAGCCCCTCTCCCAAATGCGTTGAACTTTGGGATGAAAATCATGCTCAAAATCTTTGCTCCTCCAGCGTTAACTAAACAACTTCTATTGGTGAAGCTCAGTTGTGCAGGCAGCTGGACTTCCTCAGAGGCTTTCCTGAGAAACAAGGACGACCATAAACCTGCAGGTCTAAGCCAAGAGTACACCACCTTGGTCCAGCCTTCTCCAGCATGGAGACATGGCCATATAGAGACTTCCAGTACATCTCCAGCTCTTCCCCTCCTTCAGAACCTGAACTCCCGGCCAGAACACGCACCCTGCTGCCCACACGTTTCCCCCTACGGACACTATGAAGGAATGAACACACACACACACGTGGCAGATGTTGGGCACGTCGCTCAGTGCACAACTTTCGGGTGCTCAGGCACGTCCATCGGGAGCTCAGCAGCCTAACCCAGATGAGACCCACTATATTTAGGGTACGACTGCTTTCTAAAAATGCGTTATCTAGACAAAACAGTTGAGTATCTTAGGGATGCAGGTTCTGGTTTTCCGAATATTTCTGATATTTACTCTGACATTTCCTCTGAGCGTGCGTGGTGTTTTGAAAGGAAAGGAGTTTTCTGTTGCTTAAGGCCAGTCCTTCCTGTTTGTTAGTTTATCCCAAACCTAAGTTTGCACGTGAATAAAACTGTTGCTTTAAGTCTGATTTCAAACATGTGGTAAAGGAGAATCTAACAATTTTATGAGATACAGTTACTTTTGTGGAGGGTGAGTTTGCCCTGGGGAATTTTCTCTGACTAGATTTATCACAAGTTTTTTGAACCAGATAATTTTGTTTGATAGCACATCTGGCAGCATCATAAAATCTTGACGTCCCAAGCTATTACACAGGAATTACTTTTGTAAATCATTTATGAATATTACTGATGTAGGCCTATTCTGGGCAGTAAGAAAGGAAACGGAGTGCTGAAGGACAAAGGAAGGGAAAAAGGATTCCCTGCCCTTTTGGGGCTCATCAGATAGGGTGGGTATTTATCATTTTAAATGGGAAACATGCTGTCATTGATACAGCTGAAAAGTCCACGTAACACAACTTGTTCCCCATATTCCCCAAATAGGCAAAAGGGGAAGAAATTCTAGCTGAGGAAAACTGTAAATCGATCTCTCCTGATGAAAATTTGCCCTATCTGAATCTTAAATAAGGCTTCCCAATTAAATGCTACATATTGCTAAAAGCATAGTAAACACAAACTAACAACCCAAGAGCACTAAAGGAGGAAAGTCTTACCGAGGCCAACACTGGGGGGGGAAAAGCACATTTTAGCTCAAAAAAAAAGGTATTTACAAAAACCCTATGGTGACATGCCTTTTGAACACAGCAACATGACTGAATGGAAACTCTCCACGTAATTAAAATAACACAATTAAGTTTTCTTAAAACTGTAGCTGCTAAACATATGCCTTCAGACGGAAACCTGGCAAAATGAAAGCTTATGTTCACTTTTAATACCATGAACTATCACACAATTAACAATTTTGGAAGATCACACCTATCAATTTGAATTGGAAACACATCAGACATTGAGAAAACTTTGGGTGCCGCTATGCTGCCAAACCTAAAGTATAGCATTATGCTCATTTGGAATGATATACTGTGTGTTCCATTTGCAATGGCTGAAAATGACACCAAATATCACCACCGGGCAGAGGGGCAACAGAGGGGTCACCCAGTAGGACCTAGCAGCGGGGTACCGGAACCCGCCCTTCACTCTTCATTCCTGATGTCCCCAACGCTGGGAGCTACTGGGTGTTATTTTTGTTGGGCCAGAGCAAAGGAAAAGGTCGTTCGCAATACTCCGCAGAAACATATTTCCAACCTTAGGTAAGAAGGAATTTCCTTGCTGTGGGGTCCATAAGGAGGGAAGGAGCAATTCTCTGACAGCTCCTATTAGACTCCTTCAGACTACAGCAGGTCTACAAGGGATGCATAGAGCCATTATGGACCACGTGCCAGAATTACACCATGGGCTCTGCCTGCCAGAGTAGACAATTTCTAAATTCAGCTTCCTCCCAGGAAGCAAATTCCTGTCTATACACACCCAGAACTGATTTCTTGCAGATGAGCCCGCTGCCCGCTAAAATCCGAAGTGGACTGCATCCTCAGGGTGCCAAGGATTCACCTCGGCAGAGCAGAGCTACGGCAAGAGCCACCAGCTGCGCCAAGTCGAAAGGCGCTCCCTGTTTTTTGAGAAAGTGGCAGTACTGAAAAAAGCAGCTCTAACGTGAAAAAATAAATTTAAATTTTTGATAGTTTCAGATCAACTAGAATCTGAAAACGACAACGTAACATAGTTTTAGTAATCGAACCATTAATTCAACCTGCACTAAGTGCCCAACCAGGAAAAAACCCACAACATGAACAAAAAGAAGAACTGAAAAGAAATGGTGGTTTCCAAGGTCATGAATGATATCTGCAGGGTATCATCTGGACGTTGCTCCTCAGACTTGTCAGCATGAGGCAACATTGGCTGTAGCTAAGAAATCTGATATTCATATTCTGTATATCCCCTCTTTCTGAATGCAAACACATGTTCTGTCTTTTCAATAAAGATGTGCAACACATGCACTGAATAGGTACAGAAGTCTTAAAAGTAATCTGTTAATTGCAGATACATGTAAATGACTATGTAGCAAGCCTTCCTAGGGAGACAGAACTGGAATAAAAGGCAGCCAGCCACACTGAAATTAGAAGGCATGAAAAAACTCAACAACATAATCAAGAACGGTTGATTCATGTATCTTTTCCTAATTCAATACAACTATTATAATATTATTTTAGACATTTCCAGAGTGCCAAAGAGCGTTGAAGGAGTTTTTTATTAGTCTGTTACAGACAGCACTTGCCACAGTAACTATGCTGAGAGAAGAAAATCCATCATGTATTAACCATACTCCAACCTCCAACAGAAATATTCCTCATTTTGTGAAGTAAAGTGAGATGTGGGAGTCCTTGACCTTCTAAGTAATTAAGGGAAACAGAGACATTCTTGTTTTTATTAGAGAGACACTAAACTATTTGAAAATAATTTGAATAGCTGGAGAATTAGTGTATTTGCCTGTTCATGAGTAGTGCAGATAGTTTAGAGTTCTCTTGGGGGCAACACATCGTAATGAATATCTGCTATTCATATTTAATGCAATCTGCCAAAGAGTGCTTTTGGGAGGACTTTCTGTGTCAATATAATGATTAACAACAGAACTGGAAAAGCAAATGAATTCCTGCAACGGGTGGGGCTGGCAAAAATATCGTGCAGTACTACACCAGTAACACTGGATTTAACTGTACTCTTTTTAATTATACCAATGGAAAATCCACTTCCCAGGAAAAAAAAGGGGGGGAGGGGCAAGCAAGCTTTAAGTTGGAGTTAAAGTGGTAAATAACCAGCAGTAATGGAAGGAAAAACAATTCCAGCAGAAAACAACACTTAAAACAATAATCTCCCTGGCCTGAGGATGTCTGAAAAGACTGAGATGCAGTAATTCTGGCTACTAAATATAATAATTAGTATTTACATAGCACTATCCAGAAGCAAAGCTTTAGTTAGTTCCTTGTCTACCTCTTCCAGTTCCTCATACGATCTTACTTTCCATACATTTTCTCATACCTAAAAGATTTACATAAAACCGAATATAAAGTCCTTTATTCTTTACAATGCACTTTTAAAACACCCCAGACAGAAGAGTATGGAAAAGCTTGGCTCGAATACAACAAATGATCTTAGTACAGATTTTTCTCCTTGACATCCCAACAGCCCTCTAAAAAAAAAAAATAATCTGAATGTGTTATTTAACTATCTGGAGGAAGCAATCTTACTAAGTTCATATAAATTCCAGGACATTCTTGTATCAGGCTCACTGCTCTCCCCTGCCCCCTTACCAAGCTATTCCTGCTCCTTCACCCTTGCAAAAAATGAAGGCAGAATATTGAGGATCCAAAGGCTCACGTCAGCAGCCTAAGGACCAAAACGTGGTGGAGGGCTAGAGGTAGAATATGGGATTGCTCCCATCAAATGCCATGGGCTATGTGCATCACCCCATCCAAGCAGGACGCCTGAAGAAGGATGCTCAATCCAAGCAGAAAGGGAACAATGGCCAACTAAAGTGTTTTATTATTTAGTGGCTCCCACAGTGGCTACTGTCCAGACCCTATTTTAATTTGATGTAGGATACACTCAGGGATTACTTTCATCACAGCGTTAGCTCAGATTAAGTTTTTTCCTCCCCATGCCATTGTCTCCAGCTCACACCAAACGGCTTTGTTATGCAGTGGTCTTCACCCATGTTAAACTAATAAAATCTGACCATTCTGGTGATGTAACATCATTACAGAAACCTGTCTTACAAAGATGCTCTACCAATGAGCAGCACAGCTTCATCTTCCCCATACTGAGATTCACTTGTGAAATGGCAACACCCTGGTGTGCCTTGCGGTTCCATCAGCCATAACATAAAGACAGTACTTTCCTCATCAGTTTTCAACTCACTGGATATACTACTGTGATCTGCATGGCTTTTACGTGCCTTTCCTTCTCAAATGTCAGGTGGTGCTTCACTTGGTTAGGGTTTTTTTATAGGGGTTTTTTGGTTTTTGTTTAAGACTAATTTTTATAATTAGTCTTTTTCTAGAAATTAAAAATTGCAGTTACATCCACAACGGATGCTTTATAAAGAAGGTAAACTCTTCTTAAGCTGGTATTCTCACATTGTGACAGCTGCCTTACCGGTCTCTGGAAACAGCATTACCAGCGTTAGGTCTGATGACGGCAAGATGGGCCCCTTCTTCCAGCAATAACGAAGAGCAAGGCTACCCAGGTACCAGAACCGCCTGTGTGTGCCTGCATGACCACTACTCACCTCAACCTAAGATGCTTTTACTTTAATACGATGTCGTGCAACAATCTTTGCCCATATTTATTTATTCCTCCCCCAAATATTTCACTAACATTTTGTGATTTTCCTATTGTAAACATGTCAGGGTCTGCAGGACTTTTGTTAAGCCTCCATTTCCCACAGCTGCTCCCAGCCCAGCAGAGGGATGAACCTTGTTGGTCTGGGGCAGGCTGGCACACGACCCAAAAAGCACAGGAATGCCTCCAGTTTAGCCTTCCCTTACCATTCCTAAATGAGCTAAGCAGTAATCTCCCGAAACAATCTTTACTTTTTTTTTTTTTTTTAATATAGAAGCAATTCCTCATTATTAATGCAACCAGGGAAGCCTGCATGCCATCGGATCTCAGGAGTAAAGACATCTGCTCTGTGCTCTATGGGGTAATACAGTGGTAGGTAAATCAATCGGACTTATAAAAGTAACGATCTTCTTGACCATGGTCTCTGTCAGTGCTAATGCATAGTTCATGTATGCATAAAAGTGATATTTTTTCATCTTCTGACCTCTTTAGCACTGTGACCAGCCCTCTAATTATTAAGTATTTTGCACTATGTACCTCAGTATAAAAACAGAAGCCAAGTCACAGGTCATGGAGGCAACACCATTATTAACATCAATGAAACTAAATCACTCCATCCTGCACTCTTATTGTAAGCCCCTCGTGCTCACAAAATTAATATGTCTAAAATAGTGTTGTCTCTTTAATGGAGCTGGAGATACCCACCCCAACTGTAGATTAAGATAACTTAATGCTATTTGATATAAGGCTATCTGCCACCATGGAAAGTCCAAAACCAAGACAGAACAAAATAAAACAGGACAATAATATGAAGGCTTAAATGATTGTAACTTTGAACAAAAGCTGTTGAACTGCATTGTTTTAAAAAGATTAAAGAGATCTTTATAGCATTCCTATTACATAAAATCATTTCTATTGGATTTTGCATGAATGGGAAGAATCTAGAAGATAAATAGTACAAGAGCTTCAAGCATATAGAGAGCAGTGGTTTGGCCAAACTTTAATTTCTTCAAATCTTTGCAAGTGAGATCTATATTCTTCCACCACCCAGAATAAGTTCTAATTTTAATAGAGTTCATTAATCATACCGACCTTAGCCCATGGCTGGCTTTCTTGTAAATAAATAAAGAAAGAAAGAAAGAAAGAAACCATCTACAATGAAAAACAAAAACCTGAAATATAACCCAAAGCTCAACCTGCTTGCTTCCAAGAAATTGTCTCCATAACTCTAGTGATAACCTCAAGCTCCAGAATCAGAAGTCAACAGGTTTCGAAACAAACTGTCACCACCAAAGGTAAGAAAACAGGATAGTACCAACCAGAAGAGTCATCCTGCAGGGGACTGTGTCTGAAAAGAAATTCTCAGTCAAGTCACCCTCCTCCCTGTCTCGCCAATTTTAGCTGGTATTTTCAAACACTGTTGCCTCGAGCTATGCACAACAGCTGCCAGGCTTTCATGTTCAGTCAATGTGAGCCAGTGCTGCAAAGCCCCTCGGCAAAAATAATGCCCTGAAAATGCTGGGACTAGGACATAAAGACACAAACCCAAAGATTCAGTAGCCACCACTTATTTGCATATCCACAGAAATTCATACTTAGCACTACTTTTTTAAAAGGCTGAACACTGACTGGTTTATTAATCGTTAAAAATGCATCTGCAACACACTCTTAATTCCATAGGAACAACTCATGGAAAAGAAAAACTGCATATTTGATCATGCACATTTGGTTATTTACCAATGTACGCCTCAGAAAAAGTTCCCATTAACTAATAACACTCTATTTCTTCAACAGGTGAGTGTTCTTGCAATATCGAGGGATAAATTCAGTATGGTATTCTGATAATTAACAAGGATAATTTCTGAAATGATTGGAAAGTCAAACAGTTACTTGTAGAGCTGCTGGCTGAGCGTGTTTTGTTTTCCACCTCCAATAAAGATAAACACTCTGCAGCAAAACAGCAAATGCAGGCCTGACCCAATTATACCTCTTCCCACATGTGACTGCATGAAAACTGTCCACATTAACTGGGGAAAAAAATTGCTTTACTTCAAGAGTACTCAGTCTTCAAATATGCATATGTGAGACATGAAGCCAGAATTAGTATCAGACAGCACAAACTCCACAACTTTACTCTTCAGAAGTTTTTTCTTCACCGTGAAGCTCATGTTTGGAGCTCCAACTTCGCGTGCTTTCTATTGAAAGATATATGAGGGGCTCTGCTATAGCAAGTCTCCTTTTCCTTTAGTAGAAAGTGTAGTAGTTTGCAAACTTGCTGTTCAGTCAAGATCTTTTCATACTGAACAATCACGGTAATGTATTTAGACAATCATCTTCATAACAAACTGACCTGCAAAGCTGTATACGTTCTGTTTCTCCTCACATGGGTGATAAATGCATCAGTCACCCACTGCAAAGACCTCCAGAGATGTATCTTGTCTATCTGATGCTACTTAAAGAGTTTATACCTGGGACAGCTTTGTTTGGAGCCACTTAAACATATATAAAATTAAGTCCAAGCAGGAAACGTGTGTTCATCATAAAGCAATGAAAACAAACTTGCCCAGCTAATACACTCAGCAGTGCTGAAAATGTAAGAGTGCTACACGTGGAACCCAACCATAGACTCAAGGGCTCACTCTGCAGCCGTAGGCAGCTCACAGCTACTAGCTGTCCACTGGGCTGCTCTTCACAAGCTGCCCAGGAAGAAAGCAGTTACTTATGGAAGAAAACGAAAGCAGTATTAATTACTGTGCAACTTAAGAGAATTCTGTACTGAGGAATCATCGCTGTTCATGAATACACAGCACGCAATTTTTCTTTAAACACAACATCGGATTCTGCAGCTAACACGATAATGCAAGATATGCCAAAATCCATAGCAGGTTTTATCACTCCTGGTTTCCTCTGCTTTGGTATGTCATATAGTTGCATGTTTATTTCTATAAAAACAAGATTAAGTGAAAAAGGTACTTCAAAACAAATGCACGCTCTTTGCCCAAGTAAAATACATCACAGATGAACAACTGCAATTACTCTTAAAATAATTTCAGAACGAACACAATCAGTCTTTGTTAGAGGAAAACTGGTCAATAAAAGCTATTAATACCAAGCACTTACTTGCAGGTGACGGGGTGCTGCATCCGCTAGTTGGTGGGTGACTCTGGAGTCCATGGAGGGAAGGTAGCGACAGCCCACCGATGACTGGAGGAAAAAGTAATGGATATGGCGCTGCTGGATAGTGAGTCATATGTCCGTTCACTGCTGGTACTGGACATGTGCGGCTGCTGGTTGTCATGTTAACACCTCACAGTGTATAAATATTATGTTGCATCACTCCAGGCCAGCAAATAGATACCTCAACTTGTGAATGAAGAGGGCTGTCAAGCCTGCAGGTATGGCTTGAGCTGGATTGTGTGATGCTGAAAATGTAAGTCACTAGATCAGGACCATCCTATATTTCATCGCTGCTTCCTACTGTTTTCTTTTCCAGGACATTCTTGCTCTGCAGACCGTGGACAGAAAGTCTTCTTGCTCTGGGTATCAGGGCGCAGTTCAGTTGCTTACGCAAATGTTTTTCTGGGAGGACAGTTGCTCTCTACAGATGCATACTGATAGAGTCTGTCGGAAGAAGAAAACAATATATTGATTTTAATATACATATTTTTAATATATACACATAGAAAAATCTTTTATCCCTTTGCTACTTTTGTTAAGTGATTACTTATTAATTAGTGTCCTACAAGATCAGCTTGATGATTACCCGGGGGTAAAATTATCACTCTACCAAAGCTAACAGCAGAACACCCGTTAACTTGATTTCCCTGCCCAGTGTGTTATACCAAAAGCAATTTCTGGTCCGATGCAATCTTGTTTTGGAAACTGCCAGTTTTAAAACAAATGCATCAATAATTATGTGAAATATTGATAACGGGGGGGGGGGGGGCAAAGAAATCAACTTCTGAAAAATTTCTGTGTACATGAAAGCTCTCAGTTTTCCCACAGAAGCTACAGAATGACTGACACTGAGGAGGCTCTCTGCTCGCTTCAATGCCATGGCTCAGGCAGGGCACTGGGGAACTGTGTCTGAGGGTGATGTTGTATTGGGCTGTTAAAACACTAATTGGTTTACTAATAATTGTTCTCACAAAGGATAGTTAGTTTATCTCATTATCACTTAAGAGATACCTCACTGATCATTCCTTTTTTTTTTATTTTTCTTTTTTTTTTTGGGGGGGGTGGGAGGGGGCAGGAGCAGGAACTGCCTCTATCACCAAATAAACAAGCACCCGTTATTTCAGAAGCTGGGTTAGTGAGTGACATGATGGCAATACACTGCTCCTGTGCTCGGCTAGGCAACTCGCTTGCTCTCATGACCACCACCTTCAAAGTCATCTAGAGCCACACACACCTTCCTCAGTGTTTCACCCAAACGGCTGGTGCCTACTGAGGGGGTCCTCATTTTCTCAGTCTCGGTACCAAAAGCCTCAGGCTGAGAACGGGGCACTTCTTGTGCTGTTCTCAGCAGTGAAAACGTGCTCCCGCCATAGCTGTTTAAGTCTATGTACAGTGAATGGCTGGTCTTCTCGGAAACAACCTGCTTGTGCAATGCTAGTAACTGCTACTGGTGTCTTGAGAGCTACTGGGAAGGCTGCAACCGCTCCATATTGCGAACGCTACTCCTGCAGGTATTTGTGCAGTGCTCCAGGCAAAAGCCGGCGAGCGCTGCAGCCGGCTCCTGGGCATCACCCTGCACGAGGAGTTACCCGTCTCCTCCAACACGTGCTGTTGGGAGAAGACAGTAGGAGCCACAGAGCAAACTCAACCACCCAAAAGCAAGGCAGTCCAGGGCTGCCTAAAGGCTTTATTTCCTGAGACAATGTGCTACGCCCTTGCATCTGCTACAGTCAGCGATCAGTAACAACATCCGCTGCTATACAGCATTTTTATTTGTAAGTCTTTGAAATTATAGCCTGAAACCAAAGACAAGAAGATTTTTGGGTGGGAAAATAAAGGCAGCGGTGAAATGACTTGTCAAGGTCACAAAGCAAAAATCGATGCCAGAGGAGGGAAACTGCGACAACGCAATGTTGACTATCACTGCTGCTACTCAGTTTACTAGTTGTCGGTAAGAATTCAAATGAGTAAGGGAAAAAAAAGGAGAAGAAAAAAAAAAACACACCAACCCCGAATGCATATGTCTGCCTGTCAGAAAGCAGCGGAGTGTTTCTGCTCTGTGTGGAATACCAGCAAAGGTTACCAGCTGTGCATGTTTTCAGACAGCAATTTCTGCTGAGTGCAGCCTGCTTGGGGATAACAGAAATGTAGCTTGTAAGTATTTGATAACTGTGTAAATTATGCACAAAATACCTTTAATGGTAATGGAGACAGACATATGCAGAGATGAGACTGTAACAGGGGGTATGGCGAGCTAACGCACAGCTGTTGGCTATGCCGAGCTCCAGGACCATGAGCCTGGAGACTGGTGAAACCTGAAGAAACCTCAACAGCCAAAATATATCGACTCATTAACAACACAAAATGAGATGAACCATCGCAGGTGACTGTTTTAACTAGCTAACGCTTTACGAAGCCTAAGAGACAGGGAAAGCCAAGTATCAAAGGAATACGCAAAGAACTAATGTTTTCTAAAGCAATTCCACAAGAGCCAGCAAAAATACCACACTTCAAAATGTTTGCAAAAAAACAAAGAGGGAAGGGATGTTGATGACAACCAGCCCCAAAAATCTATGCATTAAATTAATCACAGAACAATGTCACCTATTTTTAAATGACGTAGGGCTTTGGAAATCAAATTCATCTTATAAAACTATGTAATACCTTCAATTATATTTCTATTAGCCAGAAAAATGCAGAGCTCATCATAAATTATAAAAATGCTCAGAACCACAACATCAGATATATTTGCATATTTAAGTGACAAGTATTCAGAAAAAGAAGCAACTCCTCCAGGATGGAGGGGAAAAAAGGGCAGTCAGGGAACTCTTTGGTCACTTCCTCACCACTGGAGGAACATGTTCTGTGATGGACCTGGATGACAAAATGCAGCAATATTACAGCTCCTTAGTATGCAACTCCATATGAAATACCTAACAATGCCAAAACTAGATTACAACCCTATAGTTCTACACGCTTATTATTTGATGTGAGGTGTAACTATATACTGAAATTACTATCAGAAACCAAGTTTCCCTTGCCTTACTCAAAAATCACCCTCTCTTTAGCCTTCATGGCAGGAAATTTCTTGCAGATCGGTGTGCCGGCGATAAGCCTTAAGAATTTGTTCCTCTGCTTTTCTCTCCAATTAAAGGCAGAGAGGGAAGATGGTGTAAAAGGTATGACACACTGTTCAGAGTACCATTCATCTCTAAATAGTGTCCCTCAGGAGCAGCAGGACGTAATAAATGTTCACATGGCTGAATGTCTATACGATGGCCGAGGAGGAAATCGTAGGCAGACGCCTATATTCCAGCAACTCTACCCACGTAAAGAAGCAAATGCCACCCATGCTCTGTGCTTACTGAGGGACTCCAAGTCACCAGCTCTGCTAACAGAGATTACAGACCCATCACTTCCATCACTGCACAGCAGAGGACACCACAAAAGTAGAAACTGCTGCAGCACAGGAAACCCAAAAATCAGTTGTCCCCATTCATGCCAGTTCCATGGCACTGAAGACAACTCCTAAGGCAAGATCTCACTCATGTGTCACCAGACTGACACGTTCACACCCCTCAACTCGCTGATGAAGATTCCAGCATTGGACACCAGCTGCAGATGTCTAGGCTGCAGATGGATGGTTTCAAGGTGAAAATATCTCTTTTCCTCAGCCAAACCTGCACCACAGCGCAAAACACTGTAAGACACTGTATGGGTGCCAGCTTTGAGAAGGAGACTTTCTTTTGCTGTCACTTGCTATGGTAAACGTCCCACAGCTGAAGGACCATGTCCTCTTTGGACTGTGAACACTTGCCTAGAAGCAAGCCCCAACCTTTCCATGCCATGTGGACCTTGAATGTACTCTCCTCTGGCCTACACCTGGGTTCTATTAAGGAGGGAGCTAACAAGCTTACCCTAAACAGGATGAGAAGAGCCAGCTACTGCAGCTGAGGAGCAACCCAAACTGACTGCAGAGTCACCTTGGCGGTGGTTGAATACCCATTCATGTGAGGCAACAGCATGGATTTCTGCCCTGTACATAGAAGGCAAAATATTCAGAAAATGGCTGTCATCGAGGCACTTCACAGAATCTACCCAGTATATGATGAAAATCCTCTTCCGTTAGACTTATCCTTAGGGACTGTTCATGAGTACAAGGCCCTCAGTATGAACAGTACGGAAAAGGATCATACAGAAAAGTTTCTTTGAAGGCTCACCAAGAGATGATCACATTGTGCACTACATCACATTGAACAGCGGCCAATGACTCTTCTTTGACAGAACATATGCCTCCTTTTTGGTTTTTACAGGCCTTTTATTGACTTGACTTCAGTGATAAAGCAGATGGCCACAGGGGAAGGAGGCTACAGTAGCTCCAGCGCAGAGCAGACAGCATATTTATCAGCTGCAGTTAATGTAGCAGGTGTACCTGTCTTTTCCACATTTCTTGTTGTTTTTGTAGCTGAGCAGCAGTTTAAAACCACAAATTTTCAGTATAAGCTCCAAATTTTGCCAAATAAACAGTGACCCAACTTTTCTTATTGTCTCTTAATTTGCCATGCATTTTGCACAGGCTTTACTACAGAAAACAGTTTTGCTTTCCACACGTCTGTCAGCTCTCCTCAAATGTATTACATGAATTGATTCTGATTCATTATATTGCTATTTAGCTTACATTTGGTAACAATATTTGGTATTATTGTAACATAATTAATCTTTCTGAATTTTGCACTTGCATAAGATTTTATTTTAATTAATAAAATCCCTTTGCTGTTACAGGTGACTTTGATGCACATCAACAGCTGGATAGGCAAGACGCCAAGCCAGAAGGAAGGTTATGCTCTGTCCTCCCTTCTGCCAACACCACCCCAATTCCACACTGCTCCTCCTCCCCTCTCACCGTCCATAGCAGGGAATTAAGTTGTCAGCATTGCAAGTAAAGCATGACTTTTGCATTTTTTTCTTCTCACTTCTGAAAAGATCAGTGGGGAGTTCTGCCCTACCTGTGGTGATGTTTGGAATTTGGTAGTCATTTTAAGATATCCACAGCTGTGGCACCCAGCAAACTTTTAAGCTAAATCCACTGTCTCTACACCCTTCTACCATAGAGAACCACTGTTGCTCCTCCTGTACCACTGGGGAACGAAACCACGAACACAGGAGAGGCACGCCGACATGAGGACGTGCTCTGCACAGAGCTGGGTTCTGGGGAATTTGCTGCTCCAAGCCTGGCGGTCTGCAGCGTAGATGTCCCCAAAGTTTCCAGGGTCACGGAGGAAGTCTCTTCTAAGTTCATTTCCCATTTTCTTGCCAACGCCCAAAATCCCCCCTCTCTTAAATCTTAGGCTAACTCCTAAAACAGGAACCTCTGGACTGCGAGTGCAGCCTGGGCAGCAAGACGGGAGAGGCAAGTTGCTCTTCTCCCAGCAACAAAAACAATTCCAGAGAAATTTAACATGCAAAACCTTTCAACAGTATATTACATCTTTTTCCCAAGGAACAGAGTTGACGGAGTCCTTATTTATTAGGTGGCTTAGAGACATATTCTAATGCTGTTTTCAAAACAAAGTCAAGATCTAATAGTTTTGGGAACCCTTACTGTATTTAATGTACAGTTTGTATTGAAATCCCTGATTATGCATATGCTTTCTATTATGCTAGCTGATGGTGTTGCATTGAGTGGTACTGAATAATTCAGCAGATTTAGCACTAGTCCGGTGTAAATCAGTCAGATACAGTAACACAATAACCACGCTACCTTTAAACTCTTAAAAACGCGTGGAAACTTTTATTTCAGAAAGGGGCGTACTCCATTTTCCACTGTCCTCGTTGACTGCTAGATGTTGCATTTTTGTTTTCTTGACTATCCAACGAGATTTAATTAAACAATAAACTAGTTACCGTGGCAGAAGTAAAAAAAAAAAATTAAAAAAAAAAAAAAAAAGCCTTTGGAGTGTTATGTTTCCTTTATTAGCATAGTGATGTGAAACTAAACAGAAAAAGCAATCTAATAACAAACATTCCTTTGAGAAGGGCTCCGGGAGCAAAAGGACATCCACTTATTGTTCAGCCCATCCCATTGGTCCATATACGGCAATAAAGGTACAATAGAAGGAAACAGGAAACAGACTGGCACATCTGCATTATCTTATTAGAGGCTAATGGATATCTGAGAGGAACATGCATCTGATGCTGAATAGTCTGTACCAATCTCCGAAGCAATTACTCTTAATTAGTGGATTCTGTTTATAGATGGAACTGAGTGTACCCTTCTGTATCAAAGAGATGCAGGCATCTGGAGAGAGATATGGTTTTCTTAAAGGGAAAGCACTGCAGCACAGTGTGAGGGTTGGGGTGGTTTTTTGGCAAATAAAAGCTCTCTGAAGCATAACATATTCTACTGTATTATTAATCAAAAGAGCATGCTGGTTAAAAAAAAAAAAAAAAGGAAAGAAAAAAAAGACCATACTGTTAATCTCAAACTCTGAAAGTAAACATAGAAAGCTAATACTTGCATATGAATTATATGACAAAAACCACTTTGATGATAAGCAAATAAACAACCGAGCCTAAAATTTTCAACCCCTGGCCAAAAAGCTTAAAATAGCAGCTTAAGTCAGAAGAACAACATCTGCATTTTGTATCTGCCAAGTCTGCAGCCAAAAAAAGTAAACCACGCTATATGACCAGATGCACGAATAAAAAAGAAAATGCATGAAACAGAACTTCAAAGTCAGTTTACTGAAAAGCAGATCTGTAGCTCTTACATCCCATAACCACAATTGTCATATATTTTCAACTATAGGTGCAAGACTTATGGGAGGAGGGAAGATAAATTGTCGTAACAGAATTAAGACACTATTACTACAACACTTTTCCTACATCTTGGTATGCAAGATAGCTGTCTACTGGGTGACTGTGAATTCCTTTTTGTTATAAAGCTGACACTTGCAAAATGGGTTTCTGTTTTATTTGTTTTTTCCTGATTGAGATTGTTAAGAGATAATTAATATAATTAATGCAATTGTTGTTTATTTGAAAATCCTATTGGGAAGTATAAAAAGGGGGGGAAAAAAAAAAGCTTCTTTTTCCCAAAGCAGCTATGCTTCATATCGCCTGCATTGCAAACGCGCACTGATATATGCCTGAAAAAACTAAATCTAAATCTGAAAGGGGAAAAGAAAAAAAAAAGTGAGACACAATGACACCCATTTATTTACACACCATACAACAGTACCCTGCTGTGCCAGCTATTGATTTTAGTGGAACTGAGAGTCCATGTTGGAGAGTAGCAGCTGTGAGTACATAGCCCGAATCCTCATATGGGAACAATACTCTGTAGGCAGAATACCCTATTTCAGCCAACCTTCATGTAAAACATATAACATTAAAAACACACACAGCTTACGTTTCAAAATCTGAAAGGCGCTATGGTTATTTGTTCCACAAAGGTTCAGGGGAGTTATTAATTTATTTGTGCTAGCACAACGCTAGCATAATGAAGAGATGTGAAGGACAGAAAATCCATGCTTCACGTGTCTGTTATTCTACAGAGATGTTAATTCTGTTCTATACTAACCATATTTAAGATCCTCCCAGTGCATCAGGCAATTTCTCATTTTCTCCTGTTGTTTGCTGTTTTAAAGGGCTGTTTGTAACAGAGGCGTGGGGTGGATTTTTTTTGGGGGTGTTGGTGGGGGTTTTTTTGGGTTTTTGTTTTTTGTTTTTTTTTCTTTTCTTTTTACAGCTATCTGCATTCCATATTTCTTTCATTACTCAGCAGCTGCCAAAACTATACTGAGAAGTAAAGATAAATGGTTAGGTCAGGTGATGGGGTTAACAATTTACTGTGTGTACTGCCCCGAGAACCAGATATAGTAGAATTGGCTCATGTTTATGTACAGGATGAGAAGTTGATTTCCTGTGCAGTGGCTTTCAATCACCTCTGTAAGGAACTCTCTTGCAGTTTTCTGCAGAGAATTCAGGGGGCTTTGAATACATTTTGCGCTGGTATATAGGATACTCGGCTTTGTAACTAAATGCATTCCTTACTTACTATGCCACATTCAAAAATCCCAATGGACTGTCAAGAAAAGAAGTTCTCTTTCATTTCTGGAAACCAAAAGGAGGGTAACTGAACTTCCTGATCCCCGAGCTTAAGTGAACTTTTACACTGATTTCTCTCCCCAACTTTAAAAGCTTAATGCTTAAAATTGCTTTCAGTGGAATCAAAACTTATGTTCTTGCATTGTCATCTCTGTTGGTCCTTATTAATGTTTCTAAGGATGCAAAACAGTAACTCCATGTTGAGAATATCCTAAATGAGAGACTATCCCATGGGCTACAGAGGTTTAGGAGACCAGAGATTTGCCAGACAAAACCTGTGGGGTATTTTTGTTTTCAGACCGAACCCTGTTTCTGCCCATCCCCAAACTCAAAGGCAAAAACACATCACTTCTCTCAAACACAATTCAGATGATCCACAATTTAAGCAGCACAGGGTAGCCAGCATAAACAGCTCTTACAAAGCAGGCTGGTCACTCAAGTCACATATAACCAGAAACTCCAATACGAAGCTTTTCCCACCCAGGGTGCTATGCCTCCTGTTTTAGTCTTGTTCTCCAACTACATTTTTTCAGCTGGTTTCCTTTGTTCCTGCACAGTTTCTTCCTACAGTTCAGAAAAACAAGAGTGGACTTTGCAACCCAAATTGTCCTTTCCAGTCCTATGTGTCCAACCAGATTGTTTTGACCCTACCTGCTTCTATGTGAGATGGCAATCAATGAAAAGGAAAAATTATCATTGATGGGACTAAGGAACCTATCTCCTGGGCTTCCCTCTCATCATCCAGTCAAGGCAGAGAAAAAGAACCACAAATAACAAAGGCGAGCTGCAACCAGTGCCAACACGCTTCTAAGATCTGGGAAGATTTACACAGGTCAACAGGTAGCACCTTAAACTGACAGCATACTCAACTATTTATGAAGGGAAGGTAGCACCGCTGATCTCTGATTAAGTTCAGAATGGGACACGCTTCCCATCCAGCAAAAAGATCTTCCATTGAAGGTCTTTCACTTAACTGGCAATTAACTGGTCTTTAACTCTGGCTACAAGGCACCTCAAGATACCATCACATCAATTCCCAGTCAAAGCAAGTTTTTGTGAGAAGGGCTCTTGGAAAGAGATGGGAGGCCAGAGAAAGGGAGACTGAGCAAGCAAGGAAAACCACATCCTGCTGTCTATGTTCAGTAATATCATCCAATATCATGGGATAAGCAGATGTTTACAAGTATGCCAACCTCTTCTCAAGTGGTGTTACAGCTAGGAGGATGTGAGGGATCTATCTGAAGACTCCCGAGCATGCTCTCAGAGTGCTCATCCTTAACCTTCTAGCTGATGGGAAACGTCATGGTGACCAATGACAAATACAGCACTTACCATCACTGCAACTACTAAAAAGGCCTTATACTGACTGTTTATAACCTTTAAGAGGCCTCTGAGATCAGTAAGAGAGGTCAAGTGATGTTATTGTTTTGGTGACAGATGGAAGATCCCTAGTAAATGATGGTGGCCTGGGAATCATTAAAAGAACGGAGTACTTCATCTGCTCAGAAGCTGAAGAGGGAAGCAGCTTTGGAGGGCAGCTCCTTGACAGAGAAGTACATCTATTTGGGAGGCCAACACTCTGTAGTCACAACGAGCACTGCAGGTGAACCACTGAAACAGGATGACAAGATACTTCATTAAAGGAGAGCACAAAGACATGCAAGACCAGTGGTAACTTCTACTGGTGACACTAAGTGGGTGCTGGTCTCAAAACCCCAACCAGTGGAGCCACGAGTCAGGACAGAGGCTCATCAAATGCTCTGTGAGTGGCAGGTGCTGAAAATGTTAGTGTTGATGGCTATGCTTTATCTGGGCATCAATGTAGGTGATGTAAAGTCACTGTAGGCTAATATTGGGAAGGATCAGGGCAATTTAGATTTGCAACATTTGCTGTTATCCTTCATTGAATAAGACATTGCTAGAGATGACTGTCCCAGTACAGAAACCAGTCTCACCTGTCTGTTCAGCCTTAGAGTTATCTTCCTGAGAAGTCCTGGTCTTAGCAGAACCATCACAATAAAGCAAAGCAGCACACCATCACCCTCCCTGAGATCAGCTGGGTAGTCTTCCTCTGCATGGACCCATACAGGGTATCTTTAGAGGCACAAATGATGGAATCTAGTAGCCAAATTTAGCCAACCTGGATGTCTAGCCACAACCGCAAATTGTGGCACTAGACTTGCCTTCATCGCCAATTTAAGGAAGAAAAAGTTCAGTTTCCACTTATGCTTTGTTCAATACCTGGACAACTGGTAAATACAGATCTTTTTGTGCCCCACTATGGCACACGTGCTGCCTTCAAATGCAGTGAAGAAGGGTCAGTCCAGTACGTGATCTTCACACACTATGCAAAGAAATGACGACTTCAACAGCCACTGAGATAAACAAAGGGGAAAATAAAATTCTGTTTAATTTGGAAAACATGCACTG
This sequence comes from Nipponia nippon, assembly GCF_047370975.1. Taxonomy (NCBI): domain Eukaryota; kingdom Metazoa; phylum Chordata; class Aves; order Pelecaniformes; family Threskiornithidae; genus Nipponia; species Nipponia nippon. Next base: position 124,811,044 of record NW_028262290.1, read on the forward strand.
CAGTGGATAGCTCTGCCTCAATTCAGCACACTTCATTTTATATGTCACACAGAGAAGGAATCCTGCAAGAGTCCACTTTACTGCAAAGAAAATTTCTGCTATCTGGAGTAATCTAAGCCCATTGTTAGGATGAGCATGTGGATTCACTCAAAAAATGAATAATGTTTATTCAGGAAGCTGTCTGAGAAACCTGAAAGAAGTTTTCGTTAGGGATATGCTTGAATTGTGAAATGATGATCTAGGTTTCTCAATCCCCCAGAGTTAGGAGGCAAGAAACTATGTTCAGGAGGTAGGTTCAGTCTGTTAGCAGTCCAATTTTTTGCACTACAAGGCTGGAAATTCTACTTCCTTGGAGCTAGAGGAGTTTGCATCCTTGCTGCACCCCTTTGTCAAGTGAGGAGGGTGATCCAAGTGGAACAGAGGAAAAACAGGGTTCAAGCATTGGTTGTGAACTTCATTTCTGAATACTAGTCTGTTGGACTAGAGGTGCATCTGTCATCTTAATATCATGGCGGTGGGGACACTGTGCTAACACAAAATAACACACATAATTTATCATCTTTCGTTATATATATGGCCAGACTAATAGTATGTCTGCTGAAAGGTTCTGTAATTCCTCTGAGTTATTAGAGTCTTCAGTCCTACTTTACCCAGAAGACGACATTTCTGCTGTCTACTTCAGGCTCCTGAACCTTCACTTATTACACATCACAAGTTACAATATATTCCCAGTAAGACTCCCCTAGGGTCAGCAGAATATGCCAGAGGGCTGGCGGAGATTATGAACATTTATTTTAAAACCTCTGTTCTCTGTAGCTCCGTGTCACAGGAACAATAGGGTAGCAAAATTAGGAACAAGCTCAGCCATTAACTAGGAGGGGACAAAGCCAGAGAGTGGATTGCAGAACAAAAATAGCATTTTTATTGTCAATATTTTGCTTAACAGGGAGCCAATAAAGCAATTGCAAAATGCTAATAATACGCTGAGATAACACTGCACATGTAAGCACCTTCAGAGTTGTCCTCTGAATCATCTGAAAATGTTGCAAAACATTATCAGTCAGGTCATAAGGAAGAGGTGCAATAATTAATCATGGTAGCCACAAAACCAGCACATCTTTTCCACATCCTAAGACATTCAGAAGATCTATGTCCCAGAATTATTCTGAGAGGTGCTGGACAGATGGATTACATTATCAGAAAGACCAAAGTGAGCTACAACCTTACATTTCACTTCCAAAAAGCAACCTAACAGGAGCCTAAGCACCTACAAAATTCAAGGAGACTTATGTCATACATGTCAGTCTGCAAAGCGGGACTTTTGGTACCAGACAAAGGTACTCCTGCAGAATAAGCAAGTGTGCGAATTAATCACAGCAATCATTCCCAACAAGTCCACTTCTGAAAGCATCTTTCCACTGGTAAATGCAAGACAACTTTCCCACTTCTGCAGACAAGGAAACTAGCCTGAATTACTTCACATTTACTGTGGAGGAAGAAGTTGCATGCACACCCTTAGGGATGGAGACAGGTAATAAGAAGAACGGTGGTTGTTGACCAGACAAGGTTGTTGACCTTGACCCAGATCAAACACTCAACAGGGCAGTATTTAGCGTCTGAATGCATCGGGATCACTAATCTTTCAGTGTGCACTTTCATAATTATGTCATGAGATATGAATTAATTGTAAAGCTCTCAATAGCATCTGGAATCCCATAGGAGCTGCTACACTTGGCTGACTAACAGTCCCCAAGACGACTCCTCCTGCAGAAAGGCAGCGTGCAGTCAGGCAGTGCTTCCTCCAACAAGTCTCCAACCAATTCTGAACCACCACAAGCAGAACAACAGCACGGATATTCAGCCTCGGGAACACGATGCCCATTTCCGCAACCTCCAACCCACGCACACCAATACATGTAAACCAGCAAGAGAAGAAATGCTCTCAAAGCTCCCAGCAGTTTCCTCCTGCATGCCAGGGGTCAAGCCCGGTATGCTGCTGAGTATAAGCCAGCACAGACCCATCTCCTGATACCGACAACACCATCTCTGCCACAGCGGCCCATCCCTCCTTTGTGCTTACCAGGTGTCGCAGTCTGAGTTGCTCTGCCAGGTACCCTGCTTTTATTGTATAATAACGTATCCAGAGCCAGACAGCAGGGCAGGTATGCTTTCCACACCACCTTTGTTGCGTGCCTGGTAATTGCCCTTCCCCAGTGCAGCAGAACAACCTTATCAAGGCTCTCCCTGCATGATTTTCAGGACAGCAGCACTTCACAAGTCAGGATCCAGCAGCCCAATGCACCGCAAAGGAGACAGGAGAGTGAGAAACTAGAAGCCGGGAAGCCCAGCTGGGTGCCCAAGGCTGATAAGACAATCTGATTTAACCATGCAAATACCAGTGGCCAAGTAGAGCATATCTTTGAATTGGGAATGTCAAAGCAGACATGTCACAGCAGAGAGCGCTTTTCTAACAGCACCTGAAGTTCCTTCAACAGATGCACACATTGGTTGAGCAACTGAATTAATCCCCAAGAAAAACAAAAGAAAAAAAAAACAGAGGGGAAAAAAAAAAAAAAAAGAGGATCTTAGCTGGTAAAACAGAGCCATTCAAAATCCACTCATGACTTTTGTAATTATAATCAGGCCAAAAAATCACTAAGCGGAAGAGTCCAGTCAGAGATAGCTGAAAGGTACATGCTGGTTCAAGCACATCCCTCAGTACTACCCTGACTGCATCCTCTCCCCAGCTAGCACCGGCTGTGCCAACCGGGTTTCAGAGAGTTGTCCATTATATGGGGTCTCACAGAGCACCATATGCTAAAGGAAATCAGAAGTCAGCAGAAAAAAAACAATTTAAGTATTCTCAAAATGATGCATAAGCAAGAAAATGCAATAAAGATGTCAGCTAATGGAAATAATCTCTCGGAACAAGTAAAGGCTGTCGCTTCCTTTATACAAGCTGTGGTTCTTGACAATACTCTGCCCATATGGATTCTAAGACAAAGTTTTCCAGTTCCCAATATAGAGTCCATCACTGCAAGGACTGTAAGCTGGGGAGAACTGTGGTCACTCCGCACTGCATATCCGAGTTTATAAGGGAGAGAGGAAGAGAGCAGGAGTGGAAGGAAAAACGAACATGTTGGGTACAGTCACTGTTGCTTAATTTGATGACAGATGTGAAGACCTCCCTTTCACAAATACAAAGCTCGTGTGTGCTGTCAGAGATTCACTATGACAATGGTCTGAAAAACACCCCAGTCTACTTAAAATAATTATTTAAAATGAGAAGTGACTACATTGTGTGGAATACTAAGAAATTCAAAGATGTATTACAAGCAACATACCTGACTGAATGACATACGAAAGGAATAGTCCAAGAAAAATGATGCAGAGCTCTAACATAGCAAGAGATGGAAGAGACACTGAAGGCAACTGAGAAAAAGCACCCTCTAGATAATTCTGTATAAACAGCTGCATTTATGACACGGACTAGGTATCACATTCATATAACCACTCTGGCCCTGGTTTTGCCAGACAAAAACATGTGCTTTAATTTTTAATGCATATTATCCAAAAAAAGAGATATACTCCTAAAATAATAATGGAAGTCCATGTGTTAAAGAAAACCATAGGATCTCCTCCCTTTTAACACATTTTTATAACCACAGTAATACGCTTATACTATGGTTTTACCATGTGTGAGCTAAGACAATTTCTTTCTGCATGTGTTTGAGCAGTAATGATGGGCCTTAATAAAAAAAGAAATCAGGTGTATTGTCTTTATTATGAGAGTATAAGGGTTCTGCAACAGAAAGAAACATTTATTCTCTTGTACAAAGAGGAACGTAAAAACATAGCCTCTGAACGTCAGATCTAAGCATCAAAGACCAAATGGCCTAAAAGTAGAATAGAAAGAAAATTTGAGAAATGCTATAGTGAGAGCTTAAATTCCAGTCTAGCATTTGATTTAGTGATAATCCTCCAAAAACAGTTCTGCGTCTGATAAACACAGGTTTAGGATCCAGTTGTTGACACATGGTAAGGAAATGAAACACATTCTCCCTATATGAAGTTCACATTTTTCTGGGTGAAACAAAGCACACTTGTATCCCATGTCTCTAATGTACCTTTTAAAGCAGTAAAGAGAACTGAAAGTCATCTACATGAAGCAATATTGTCTGACATGCTAAAAGGATCCAAATTAAATAGCTTGACTGTCTCATCCACTCTTAAACCTTAGGAAAATAAAGGAAATCCAATTTAAGATTTACACAGCAAACCCCAAGGCACACAATTCCTTGACATTACAACTCTGCTTCACATACCTCACTGCAAAGGTAGGCTATTCACTGAACCTCTTAGCTCAAGCGAAATAGAAAACCCTCTATTAAAAATGAGTGAAGGTAGAAAGTTGAGTTCACTGGAACATCGTGAACACCAATTAATAACAACAACAACGTATTTTCCTTTCAGAAATTCTCCACTTTTAAAGAAGAAACAGAAATGTTAGCAGGGCTGGCAAGTGGTGACAAAGGCACCTGTTCACACCCTTCTGAACAGAATCCATCATTTAGCCATATACCATCCAACCAAGATTGCTTTGTCCCTCAATTTTTAAAAGCACATAATTCTAAATAATTATGTTATTCAATGGTCCTGACTATTACTGAATAGCAAATCCATCAAACAGGAAGCTAAATTTTATAATTTAAAACATGCATACACATAAAAGGGGAGGAAAAAAAAAGGATACACTTTTTGAAAAACAACATACAAAATTACATAGCAACAGTGTAAAAGCTTCTGGACAATTTCCTTTCCCTCGCCTCCAATGGAGGGTTTATTCCAGAGAGACAACCCTGAGCAGACAAAGCCCGCTTGTAAACATAGGAACACAGGAATTGCTGTACTGGGTCAGATTAATAGTCCATTTAGTTCAGTAACCTCTCATTTGACAGCAGCCAGCATCAGATGCTTCAGGGAACGGATGAAGAAACCTCTAGGAGAGCAATTACAGAAAAACTTTCCCATAAAATTTCTTTCCAACTCCTACTGTCTACTGGATGGCTTATGCCCTGTAACAGGAGATTTTCTCTTGGTCTTTTTGTTTGTTTTTGCTAGCCTGAATAATACAAATAATGCTAAATAATACCCCAAGCATTGTGGATATCTTCTATATCTATATTCCATATGTTTTTCATCCTCAAAATTGTCGGCCCTAGCAGAATTGAGAGGCACCAAGTTTCAACATCACCAGTGTGCTGCTTAAAATAATATTCTGCTATGCTTTTAAATAAAACTCTCGTTTTCCCTGGATGATCCTGTGTAGTTACAGAACCTAGTGTAGCATAGTAAAAGAAAAGTTAAGTGGATGTAACTCACCTTCTCCAAGAGTCCCTGCTGCTCTGTTTTTCTCAACACAGTATACTGCAGTGACTCTTCAGAAAGAGGCTTGGAGAAGGCAGAAATGCCTCCAAATTCCCTCTCCCATCCCAAATGTTTCAGGTTTCCTTCAGGACAAATATTAGCTTCTTTGTCAAATTTACTTGTCCATCTTAATTGCTAGTATGCGCTTCTTCTAATGTCACCCATCTCGTTAACAACTTCCTCAGATTTCAGGGCAAACACTTTTCAGGGCAGGAAAAAAAAATCAATTCATGAATAACAAGTCAAGAGCAGCAAGTCATTTCTCTAATTAAGGCATTGACTTTCTTCTAAGATTGCACTAGAATTATCTCTACAGTCAATTCCATGTTAAAACCCTAGGTAAATATTATTAAAGAAACAATTACATCAATTAATAATAGGGGCGGACAGATAAATACTACTGAGAGGACTCCATGCACTCCCCAGACAAACACAACGCACTTCCAAATGAAGGCAGAAGGGGAACAACATGGACCCAAGCTGCCCAAAAAACTGTATTTGCATCTGCATGTGAACACTTAGGCTCTGTAAATACCAAGCCATTACCAGTCTGCTTGCCATCCTCTCAACTGGTCCACAGCAAGCAGCTAAGAGGGAAGCTTCAGGCAAGCAGGGACAGCAGCTCTTGGGCAGTCTGCCTCATCGTTTGACCTCTGGTTGGCTTTAGGGTCACCTGTGATTAATCCATGCTGGCTGAAGTCTGCGGGCTGTCTCCAGGATTTTTGGAGAAGGTTGAACATTTGCAATTTTTGTTAATTTATTCACACTGTCCATGTCCATATGTCTTCATTTGCAAGTCAGCTCAAGCATGGAAACGAACAGAGCATGGGCAAGTATTAAACTAAATTATTTCAGCAATCACATTACTTTTGGTAAACTGCCTTTTGCCGAACCAAAGCATCTGCAGCTCAGAAATGTAACTTCCAAATTTAAAAACTTTTCACAAAAGAGTATCAGTTCAAATATATTTGGATGATGGCAATCCTCCAAACATTATTGCTGCAAATAAGACTAGCGTAAGCAAATCATCCCTTTGAAATCAGTTGTGACAGAACACCTGAGCAAGGAACAGCTACATGGGAGAATTTTTTTATTTTCATTTTTTAAGCAACACAGTGTGAATATCATACTTCAAGTTTCCCCAGCCTCTTTTAAAATTACATTCTCCCATTCAGTTCTATCTATATAGAGTCAAAAGGCATAGCAGAAACAGTAACAGTCTGGTCATTGCTTGAGATTTAGGCTGAAGGCAGAATTAAATGAACAGAAACAACTCCTGATGGAGAGCTGGGAAGCCTCAGCAGAATCCTCCTCATCTCTTACTGCAGGTCCTTCCAAATAAATTCAGTGCAAAGACTGCGTTGCACGGGCAGACAAGAAGTGGAACCAGGTCTGTATCCAAGGCCCAGCTCATACTCACATGCAATCTGCCCCTCAGAAATATCAAAGAGGTACCAGAGAGCTGACAGCATCTGGCAAAACACAGCAAGGAGCCCTTAGCCCAGGACTCCTGGTGCTTTCAGGAACTGATGGCTCAGACCAGCACTACGGAACATCTGCAGAATCTCCTCACGGCTATGAAAAGCAAATACCATCACCTATCAGACAGAACGGTGGGGAAGGATGTTCCTGATCTCAACACAGCTTTTCAATGTGGGCAGCGCAGTCTTGTCTTATGTACGAGGTGATATGGAGTAAAATGGACGTATTCAGGTTTTTACAAGCGTCAATATAATATTTTTTCTTTATTATTCACAGGATTTAGGAGATGCTTACCCCACCACCAATGGAGTCAGAGACTCAAAATACCAGTGTTGCACTATCAGCAAAGGGAAAGTGGGAAAAAGAAACTATAAATCAACCAGCTTAACTGGGATGGCTCAAAAAGGGACAACACGTAAGAAGCAAGTTCAAAAATACTAGAAACCACTTCTAAGCAACATTGAGCTGACTGAAATCTTAAGAGTTTGAAAAAAATTGAAAGTGTTGTGACAAGTAATCTAAACAAATGTTAAAAGTGAAGTTTGACAAAGATAAAATATCTGCCAAACACCCAAAACATAAATTAAACTGCCATTCAGCGAGGGCCAAATAAAACAAGATGTAGCCAGGCAGTTTCTGACAGAACACTAAGGGCATTGTTAGGTCTTCTTATAGACCTCCTTTCTTTGGGGGAAAAAAAAGAAGAAAGAAAAAATAAGGCACACCAGTACGTGGAAAAGTGTGTTTCCATTTCAGTACATGCCTCAGACTTTCTGTATTTATCTGTAAAAGAAAGGGGACAGGGTGTTTGCCCTGTGGTTTCTGCTGAGCACTGGGGTACTGCACACACCAGAGGGTTCTGAGGAGCAGAGCAGGAGGAGATGGTGAGAGACGACAGGGAAAGTCCAAGGGGAGGAAGACGAGGGTCTGGGGGCACGGTAAGCTCATTGAAACTTTTGGAAAGATTTTTATTTTGGTTAAAGCCTATTTCATTTCAAAGGCTAATTAGCATTTTAAATAAAGGACCTCTTCATTAAACATTAACCACCTCCTCCTTCTAGTGACCACGCTGAAAGTCAAAGGTTACAAAAAGGTCTTTATACTTCTAACGAACAATAAAACAACTTTTTCTATACATTTCCTAATAAAAAAGCAAAACACAGCACAGAGAGTAGGCCGAAAAAAAAAAAAACAACACACAAAAAAACCCAAAAAAGCCAACCCACAAACTCTGCAGGTTTTCTGAACAGTATTTTGATCTTTTCAGAAGCGAACAGTAAAACCAGCATATTCCCCACTACAAGCTTCATTTTAGGATCAAAAGGATAGAGAAGTACATACATTTAATTACCAGGGAGAACACAAAAGCCCATTAAATGGAAACCAAAACACATTTTGGAAACAAAAATATACTTTAAATGTTACAGAGAGACACTGACGTGTGTTCCTCTGTTCGTGGCAACAGTTCAGGAGGAGTAACTTCTGAAAGCGGCACACTTACTTCCAACTCACAGCTTTTTAAGATATTCACCCTTCTGTGACTGCTTAACATTATCTCCTATATTTATAGCAACTTTTTTTGCAACCATTATATGGACATTAAAACGAACAGGCAATCACAGAAACACGGCAGTGACCAACACCAGCGACTGAATAAAAGACACTACTTCAGCACACACTTTTGCTTGTAATTTCAGCAGCTTCGAGATTTTTATTGGCAGCATTTGCTGCAGAGGTTAGGAGAGCCTAGGAGTAATGCTGGAAGCATGGGTTGTGACTCACCCAGGAGCGCAAGCCACAGCGTAAACCCCTACTTAAAGTGGCAGCTAATGTTAGTGGAGAGCGCCCACGTCCATGCCTGGCCTTCTGACCACCCAAACCACCACGGTCCGTGGGGCGGCGAAGGCTCACAGCCCATCCCGGGGCTGCTCCTGGGAATGATGCCAATTCTCCCCCCGTCCAGCTGTAGCCTTCAAGCAGCAGGCTCCCTATGGACAGGAGACTCCTACAATACATTGCACCCTCCCTTCCCTAAAGGGCCCAACCAGTTAGAGGGACTCTGCCAAGAAGCAGATATGTCACTGCCACCTCCCTGATGCACAGTAGGAACCACACAGTCATTTGCTGCTGGCGTATACCTACAGCAAACTACAACACACTGCAGTGCTGCAGGCAGGGCTCGCTGGCCCTGCGGAGCACCCCCTGCCACAAAGACAAGGGGCAAACCTCTGAAAACCCACCTGAAGCTGTAGGTCCCACGACAGGCAAGCCCAAAAATCTGTCCTGCATAAGGCTCAGCAGATACGTAACTCCAAATTATTTCACAGGTACCCCAATCTAGCCCCTTTAGATACATGGAAATGCCTTGTGTGAGCTACAGGTTGAGGGTGAAGCATTTCCTCCCCTGCAGCAGACTCGCTGCTTGCCTGCTGAGGGTGTCCCAGGTCCCACCCACCTGGCAGGTGAATCCTCCAAACCATCATCAGGCTCACACCCTGCTAACCCGCTCCACCTGGCTGCACTAATGACATTGCAGCTCACAGCGAAGAAACAGCAACCAAACTTCCAAGATGTATCTGAACGCACATATATACATACTCAACAAACATGCTGTTTTGCAAGAGAGAGTTTACATCCTCAGACACAAAGAATCCATCATCATAGCCTCAGCTTAAATCACAGTTATTTCCTCACAAGTGTCCCATGTGTTTCTTTATAGGCTGGTCGTAGTTGCATTGCATTTTAACTAACTGTACACTTGAGAACTGGATTTTACACAAATCCACTTCAGCAGTTTTCAGCCCAGGACAGCCTTTAGTCAGACTTTAAAAGAAGCCCAGCCTTCTCCTATTATAAATACAGGTCACAACAAATTGAGGAAAGACTAAACGTGTTCTGATTTGTTTTCAGGATGGAAATACTTTACATTTCACTATGACAAACATGGTTATGGATAAAAAAAAAATATTTATTTTAAAATCTAATTGTTGTTTTAATATTTATTTTAAACTTATTAACCAAAAAACTTTATTTGAATCCATTAATTACACAATTAACATGTAAACCCATCATATGTCAACTATCACTGTTTTTACTACTTCTAAAACATGAGCCAGTTGAGAACACCAGGGTCTGCAGTCCCGGGCAGGAGAGGGTGGCCAGTGCTGGCCCACGGGGCAAGCATACGCTCCTGCTGCTGCAACGACCCATTCTGGTACCAAGCAGCGGGTATAAAGGTGGTTTAAGCCAGGGCTGTAAACACCAAGTGAAGTAATCCCTACAACTGCAGCTTCAAAAACATGCAGCCACCCAGGTCTCAGGCTGCAGGGCATGCCAAAGCCTTTCGCTGTTAACGGGTGGCAGTAGTGAGCACAGCTGTGTGAAGTGTGACCAGGTGGACCATCTGCTCAGCCTGGTGGCAGAACTACGAGACGAAGTAGAAAGGTTAAGGAGCATGATGAAGCCTGAGAGAGATAGACTGGTGGAACCATGCTCTGCCCTCCCTCAGGCAGAAAAAGCCACCAGAAAAAAACCCAAGACCAAGGGGATCCTGTATCCTCCCCCTGCCAGACAGAAGGCTGTAGCTTAAAGGAAAGGAGTGAATGGAGGCAAGTCCACGCTTGGGGTGGCAGGTGAACCCCCTCCTTGCCCACCTCGCCTTCCCAGGTGCCTCTGTACAACAGGTATGAGGCTCTGGATGTTGAAGGCCTGTCAATGGATGATGTGGATGATGGTCCATCTACACCAGAGGTGTTGCCAAGGTCAGAAAGGCCTACCCCCTGTATCATGACCACCTCCACAAGGAAGAAGAGACAGGTTATAGTTGTAGGTGACTCCCTTCTGAGAGGAACAGAGGGTCCAACATGCCAGACAGACCCTCCTCTTAGGGAAGTCTGCTGCCTCCCTGGGGCCCAGGTCAAGGGCATCTCTAGGAAACTTCCTAGCCTGGTATGGCCCTTGGACTATTACCCATTACTGATCTTCCATGGTGGCGATGAAGCCACAATGTGTAGTCCAAGGACGATCAAAACAGACTTCAGGACCTTGGGACGGTTGGTAAGGGAATCTGGAGCACAGGTTATTTTTCCCTCTCTCCTTCCAGTTGCGGGGAGCCACACAGTCACCACCACAATTTTGGATTTTTCAATAATGGGATGGCCTACAGGGCACCAGGCTTGCTGACGTCAGACGGGCTTCACCTTTCTCACACAGGAAAGAGGGTCTTTGCTCACAAGCTAGTGGGGCTCATTGACAGAGCTTTAAACTAGACTTGAAGGGGGAAGGGGATAATATCAGGCTTGCCCGTGACAAGCTGTGGGATGACATGCCAAGGTTAGAGGGACGGGGTGCTACTGAGGGCCCTCAGCCTGTTGCTCTGAGACATGCTGGCTACGCTGCAGCACACTTGACGTCCTATTGAGATGAGCCAGGGGCTCCTGAGGGAATAGGAGCCAAGGGGGAAACACCAGTGAAACACCTCCAAGGAATTAAGGGATGTTCCTCTAAGAAGGTGACACGGCTGACAGCCCAGCTGAAGTGCCTCGACACAAATGCATGCAGCATGGGCAACAAACAGGAGGAGCTGGAAGCCATCGTGCTGCTAGAAAGCTATGACCTAATTGCTGTTACTGAAACTTGGTGGGATGAATCCCATGACTGGAGTGCGGCTATCGATGGCTACAGGCTATTCAGAAGGGACAGGTGAGGAAGGAGGGGCGGAGGCATTGCCCTCTACATCAAGAAATAGATAGAGTGTGAAGAGCTGTCTCTGAAGAATAGCCATGAGCAGGTTGAAAGCTTATGGGTAAGAATCAGAGACCGAGGCAACAAAGGGAACCTTGTGGTTGGTGTCTCCTACAGGCCACCCGATCAAGGAGAGCCTATTAACAAAGCCTTCTTACTCCAGCTACAGGAGGCATCGTGCTCACAGGCTCTTGTCCTGCTAGGAGACTTCAACCACTCCAACATCTGCTGGAAAAGTAGCATGGCAAGCTGTAGGCAATCCAGGAGACTCCTGGAATGCATTGAGGATAACTTTTTAGGCCAGGTAACAGACGGCCCTACCAGAGGGGATGCAATAGTAGACCTGTTGGTCACCAACGCAAGTGAGCTAATCAGTGATGTCAAGACTGGAGGCAGCCTGGGCTGCAGTGATCATGCACTGGTGGAGTTTGCAGTCCTGAGTGTTATGGGTTAGGCGAAGAGTAAAGTCAGGGCCCTGAATTTTAGGAAAGCAAACTTCCAGCTCTTCAAGGAGTTAGTCAACAGCCCTCAGCACAGGAAAGACATGGACCTGTTGCAGCAGGTCCACAGGAGGGCCACAAAAATGATGAGAGGGCTGGAACACCTCTCCTGTGAAGAAAGGCTGAGAGAGTTGGGCTTGTTCAGCCTAGAGAAGAGAAGGCTCCAGGGAAATCTTACTGTGGCCTTTCAGTACTTAAAGGGGGCTTATAAGACAGGGACAAACTTTTTAGCAGGGCCTGTTGCGATGGGCCAAGGGGTAATGGTTTTAAACTAAAAGAGGGTAGATTTAGACAAGATACAAGAAAGAAATTTTTTACAATGAGGGTGGTGAAGCACTGGAACAGGTTCCCCAGAGAGGTGGTAGATGCCCCATCCCTGGAAACATTCAAGTTCAGGTTGACGGGGCTCTGAGCAAGCTGATCTAGTTGAAGGTGTCCCTGCTCATTGCAGGGGACTAGATGTTGGATTAGATGACCTTTAAAGGTCCCTTCCAACCCAAACTATTCTATGGTTCTAAGAAAGAGAGACCTGGGCACAACAAGACCACCACAACTCATAGGGTCAGTCAGCTGGAAAAACTGTTTGACTTACAGAGCCAGAAGTGGGAGGGTGACAAACCATGACTCCTCTATAAAAGAAGAACATTTCAGAAAGACCAGCAAACACCTCTAATTTTTTTTTTAGGTGTTAGTGCAGAAGGAGATGACTATACCACATGAGGGGAACCCAAGGCTGCATCTCACCTCAATGGGACTTGAAAAGAAACACTGGCAAGCTAATGAACTTCAAGGTTTACTCTTCCTAGCAGGATTTAAGGACTACCTCCAGAAGGTATTCCCATCTGGGGTTAGGCAGACACAAAGCTCCCAACATCTTAAAGATGGGCCTGGATTATGTCCATCTCAGAGAAGCAGCAGCTCAAAGGTCAAGATAAAGTGCAAGCATACTTTTTTTGTTCTGCAATTTCAGCTTATTGCTTATAGACTACATGGGAAAAATAAATCCAGAGACCATATTGCCTGTTTTGTATTTTAATTAAGTAAGTGCCTGGAAATAAGTAATAGGGTTTTTCCACTGCCTTCTCTTGCTAGCTGCCCAAACACAGGCCTTTCTATAACCATGTCACGGATCAAGATATTCATTAAAAACAAACAAAAACCCCACTGGCACATAAGCTAATTAAAATGTCTCTACCAATTTCACCTTTGCTTTTCTTCTTAGAAATGAATACGTTCTCATTTGACACAAACCCCCGTATTCTGTAATCCCAATCTCTCTCCAGCCACCCGCGGTTCTTTTGCCATTACAGCATATGACATTTCAGACAGGCTCTGATGTTGCCATTTTCTTACTCAACTCCCAGAGACGCCCAGACTGTATTCCATTCATTGTGGGCAATTTGTTAATGTCCAATTTACCCAATGCTTTCTGCATCATTTTAGTGTTATGAATGGCTATGCTTAGCCTGCTTCTGTTTGCTCCTTAGAAAAGGAGTTTTTGGGGGGTTTGCTTTTTTGGTTGGTTGGTTTGGGTGGATTTTTTTTCAATACTCTAACAAAGTAAAATACTTTTTCAACCCTTTAGAGCTGTAGACCCACTTTTAGTTGCTGTACTGGGTCTGGCTGGGATGGAATTAATTTTCTCCGTAGCAACCCATGCAGTGCTGTGCTTTGGATCTCTGGCTAAAACAGAGTTGATAACCCACCGATGTTCTGGCTATTGCTGAGCAGGGCTTGCACAGCAGCAAGTCCTTCTCTCGTGCTCACTCTGTCCTGCAGCACCCTTAGCCCAGTGAATAGGCTGGGGGTGAGCATGAGACTGGGAGGTGACATAGCTGGGACAGCTGACCTGCACTGACCAAATGGATATTCCAGACCATATGATGTCATGCTCAGCAGTAAACGCTCAGAGAACGGAGGAGGAAGGGGGGATGTTCATGGTTATGGTGTCTGTCTTCCCAAGCAACCACCATGCGTGCTGAGGCCCTGCTTTCCAGGCAGCAGCTGGACATTGGCCTGCTGATGGGAAGCAGTAAATTAATTCCTCTTTTTGCTTTGCTTGCATGCACAGCTCTTGCTTTTCCAATTAAACTGCCATTATCTCGATCCACAAATCTTCTTGCATCCTTCTATTTTCTCCCTGCCTCATGGGAGAGGGGAGTGAGCGAGCGTCTGGGTGGGTATTTGGCTATTAGCCAAGGCTAACCCAACACAAAGCTACAACTGCCAACAATTTTCTTCTTGACCTCCTTCTTCATCTCTAGTTATCTTCTGTTTAATTAATCCATATTAATTTATCAGATCAAAGAAAAGTCTTGACATAACAGCTGACTCCATTAGCATCACTGCATGCTTGGAATCACAACAGATTTATGCAAAGTCACTGGCTGAAGCTGGATGCCCTCCTTAGGCCAAACTCACTCTCTCTAATCCATAGGATAAAATTAATGTTGCAATTTATAAGAATTATTTCAGGGAATCCTTAGGAAAAGGGAAGACAACGACAGTACAGATGTGACATAACCACCTACGCTTACATGTACCTGCGTCCACTTCCACCCATGATGACAGACATGACGTCAGACCTGCAAGACCCCTGATTGATCCAGGTGGTAGTAACACAATCAAGTTGTTCAATGATGGACAAGGTACTGGCAGATGCCAGAGAAAAGACTCTTAAAGATGTGAAGCTGCTCACGTCTTTGTAAAATGAGAATAAAAGCATTAATAAACCAAAAAGACTTACTTAGGCACTTCAGAGTTGTACATAACCATGTAGGGCATGGGGGAGAGGGCTGCTGGATTTTATCTTCAGATCTGACAGTGATTTGCTAGTGACTTCAGGAAAGTCATTTGAACTCCATCTGACTCAATTTTTCCATTTGTGAAATGGAGATCAACATGCACTTCCATTTTAAGATAAGTGAAATACTCAAGGCTGGCAACATCATTAACTATAAGTAACTAATATCTATTAGTACTTGGTGTATGCGATTGCCCCTTTAAGCGGTTTTCCTGGGG
Organism: Nipponia nippon; assembly: GCF_047370975.1. Lineage (NCBI taxonomy): Eukaryota > Metazoa > Chordata > Aves > Pelecaniformes > Threskiornithidae > Nipponia > Nipponia nippon. The sequence goes on from NW_028262290.1 coordinate 124,826,217, forward strand.
GTATGGGGAAACATGACTTACAGTTTAGTACAGATAACAACTTCATTTCAATAGCCATTCAGAAAAGGGCAATGTACATGCTCCTAAATGAATTCCACACCCCAAATCAATTCAATGCCTAAGAAGAAAAAAAATATCCACTGAAAAATAAGGCAACATATTCCAAGAAGGCTGTTTTATCTATCTGATATGTTTCCTGCATCTCATGGTGATTTACAGTAATAGGTAATAACTAGTGTACATTATATCTAGTTTTTAATAACCACACTTCCATTATATTTCATTTCCCAAAGGGACTATTTATGGTTTTTTATATCTTTAACTGTAAAACTGTAAACTGCTATAATCAAGCATTGCTTTCTCTTGTATTCTGGACATCCTCAGTTGATTATAATCACTGCCTGCTGAACTTATCTTCAAAATGTTAATCATGAAATGAAATAAAAATTGATATTATTACATTACATACTGTCCCATTCATTCACTCTTCTCTTAACCCAGGAGACCCAGAATACAAAGAACTGTAAAAAAGAAAAGAAGAAAAACAGAAAAGAAGAAAAAAGGAAAGAAGAAAAAAGAAAAGAAAAAAGGGAAAGAAGAAAAAAAGGAGAAAAGAAAAAAGAAAAATAAAAAGGAAGAAGAAAAAAACAGGAAAAAGAAAAAAGAAGGCAAAAGAAAAAGAAGGAAAAAACCCGAAGAAAAGCCCAAAACTGTCTTTGAAGATGACAGAGCTGGAGAAGACAGTTAAAAAAAGTCAAAGTACATGCTGTTCTCCCTAGCATCTATAAAAGAGATGTAGGCTCTGAAAGTATGTTTTGAGCTACTTGTACAATATTCGCTGTAACTCTGGATAAAATAAAGCATGTTAAAAAATAGCACATCTGGTACATGTGTACATGGTACATGGCTTTTTTTGGGAACTAGGGACTTGCTCTCACAACCATCTACCAGCAGAAGGACTACATGAGGGGAACGTATTTTATAAGGTGTCAACAAAAATGAGCACATAAGTGTGTAAATCAAGCTCCAAGGTCAGCTGGACTTTTCAAACTGAACCCATGTTTAGGGGAACTGATAGATTCAGGAGGACGCCATGACTGCAAAGTGACTGAAAGGGTTACTGGATGGGGGTGTAGTGACACTTTCAGCAGCCTCATACACAGTATTTCAGAGATTTCCAGGTTTCCAGCAACAAAACAATGCCATGTTGGCAAGACCTAAAATCCTTGATTTAACCTACACCCAGCAGAAAGGCTACATGCATACACACACGCATGAGGTCTTCGTTTTCTCTGCTTTAATATGGAAAGGTAACGCTACAAACTAACAATAACCAAACCCTAGTGTGGTCCATCCCTTTAGCTTTATCAGTACAAGCAAAACGCTGGCTATAACTGCATCCGGAAGAGCAAGACACAACCACAACCTACTTGAAAGTAAAGATCTCCTTAGGAAAGAGAGTTTTAGTGGAACACATAGCACTTAACTGTCTCAAAAATCTCTCTGTCCTTTAACTGGACACTGTCGTCACAGGTAACTAAAATTTCTTAGCTTCTTCTCAGAAGAAGAAAGGGATGAGTATTTGCAAGGAAGATTTAAGAAAACTGCACAAAGGAAAAGTTGGCCAGCTCAAGTTCAGCCAGCTGGAAAGTAAAATCAATGAACTAAAAGCATTATTAATTGAGACAACTGAATATGGACAGAGGCAAAACTACTGACGGAGCAGAGGAGATAAAGCAGACAAACCATTATCACCAACAGTAAATATCACTGAACCAAACAGATATGATCAAAGTAGCATGTACATAAGTACCAGTGACACTACTTCTGAATTTGATTTATTTTATCTGAAGTTACAGTGTATATCATTCAAGCAAGCCAGTTCCTTCCAGGTATCTTGCTAATATCCCCTTAACAGGAACAGGACTGGATGCCCAGACAGTAACAGATTAAATGGAAAGGCAAGAAAACCCTAACTAGATAGAAAGACACTATAAACTCAGGACAGCTAACAAATTTCCTACATATAACAAAGCAAGACACGACTATCACCATACAGTCTGGCCTACCATGAACATGGGGCATGTATTTTTCCCCAGAACCTGGATTAATGCAATTCTCTACATACTTAAATGAAAAGAATTCAAAGGATGGCAAGTTCCTCACTTCTCCCATTAAACTCCCTTCCCTTTTCCTCTCCTGTTTATGGTTATAGTGTGCATACTTAAGGAACAGCTGTAGACCTGATGCCCGTGGACCAGAGACCAGCCCCAAGAAGTGCCTGCTGGTGTAGCAGCGTTGTCTTTCTCCTGGTCTGATGTGTCCAGTACACATGGTTTAGATCCCTGCTTCGAGAAGAGAGGTCTGTAAGGAAATTTTATCTAATGGAAACAGTGGTATCCATAAGGTGGCAGGTAGCATCCTTCACTCTAAGTATCGATCCACAGAGGTATCAGATAGGACGATGGTTCTGACTTCAGGATAACATGAGTTCCTAACAACTGTTGAGGATTAATGCTCAATACTATTTATCGTCTGAAAACGGGTATCATGCCCAAGGCTTTAGCCAAATTGCTCTTCTGGCAATAATAGCCTCCAAATTCCCCCTGCACTTGCAACTGCATGTCCTACTTGCATCTGTTTTTACATCCCAGGCCGTGGTCTACTTTGATAACTGTAACTATGTAGAGCAGATACAAACATGATAAGGAGAATATACATCATAAGAACAACTACACATAGCAAGTGTTCCTTAGGCATGAAACGGAAAACGCAGGGAAACATACTAAATGCATTTTTAATTGCAACCGATTTAATCACAGCTAAGTCCAGCTCAGCCTTTATGGACTGCACCCACAGTTATTCAGTGTTCAGTAGCTGTCGTGGAAAAACTCACACATCTCAAGAAGGCAGAATATATTCTCATCTGGTCTGTGTCAGTTAATATCCAATAACACCGAACAGTACGCCTGCCTAGTACTCCTAAGTTATCATTGTACTATAAAGTCAGTTCTGGCACTTTTACTGAAGCTGAGTAAAAACATGCGCTGTTACACGAACGTAACACATTTAGTAGGGCACTGAAATAAGTTCATTCACTGCCATCTGAATAGTTCTGTATAACCTACAAGACCAGTGGCAGTGTCCTCCCCACCTGGGAGGTGGATGCACTCTACTGTAACGCAATCATTTGCCTTTTATTTCTTTGACTATGGATGTTAAAACCCTAAATGCAAAAAAGCTAAAATTCCCTATAAAGTACCCTACAGAAGCAAAAGCACTGATTAGAAAGTATTTACTGGATATGGTTAATTATCTCATTTTATTTTTACTACTCAATAACGTTTTCACGAAAATTATGAAGGATACATATTCCTGTCAGACCTGAAATAATTTGTAAAATACACAATATTCCACTAACGTTTCTGCAAGTCTGAGACTACAACTGGCAAACAATCTGTCCTTTGTGGCTTTCCTAACCAAAAAAGACCATTAAAAAATGAGTGCTGTGAACTTCATAACTATGCTGTGTTTCTTGTCATGCTGGGATTAGTAATAGCAGTGCTATCAAATATTACTGTGCAATAAAACCTGTGGTTTGCATTTAGATTACATTTGATTTCTTCATGTGGAAAATGCATGCTCTAATTTTCCTCTTACAGTAAAATTGATAATACATAGAATACAACATCACAGCAGATGACACAGTCTACAAGGTAGGCATGACTTGTTTTATAGTCATAAAGCTTGTACTTCTGGCTGTGATTTTATGAGCCAGGCATACAAAAAGAGTACCAAAAAAAAAGATATTTATAAATAAAGGCATACAACAGTAAATAGGAGAGGCGACCAAGTTATAGAACAGATTGAACTGGATATAATCAGAACTAAACAGCTTTCACAGAAACTGCAAACTTAGCACTTGGATACCTCACCAGTCAATAACGCAGGTACAGCAGCCGCCTTTAACAAAAGAAAGCAATTCTAGGCAGGAGGAAAAAGAATGTAAATAGGACAGGTGGCATCCTCACCAGGAAAAAAAAATATATATATTTCTTTGAATATAAGCTGTTAAAGCTCACAATATCATAAACAGGTCCCTCACCTCTCCCCCTTCTTCCACAAAGTAGAAATCATCTATCACTATTTTTTTTTTTATACTAGGTAGTCTAGCAAAGTATTCATTTCAGTGGTATCTTTTACAATATGCCTCAGAGAAGCTTCTATAAGCGTCTAGGATCTTATTAGCTAAAAAAAAGGAGGTGCACGCCGCACACGGTCTCCATGGGGACACTGCACATGGTAGAAGCTGTGAACAGAGCACCTCCATCGCAGAAAGGCAATGGCGAAGAATCATACAATGAGGAACTGAGCGGAGAGCTCATTAGCATGTAAAACCATAGCTCAATATATACTGTTATATTTTTGTATGTCGTCACATTAACAAATTGCTGTTTATTAGCCATGATTTACTGAATCGAGCACAGCAGAACCGGGCACTAGCTGAAGCAAAGCAGCTGGATGTAAAACTAATGCAAACAGCCAAGAGGAGAGTGATGTCTGAACTGCTTCTCTGCATAGCTTGATCCACCAGCCAACAGATGAACTGATTACACATCATAGCAAAAATTTCACCTTTTGCTACGCTGTAATAATTCCTGAATAAACACAAAACATGGTCAAGCTTGACAAACTGATATATGAAGAGTTGCAAAATGATTCCTCACTTTCACTGAGGACGGTGCTGCCAGTATTAAAAGAAATTACCGCTGTACAGTGCATTAGTGTTCTTACATTCAGGCCAACCATGAAAAATCATGAACTGCAAATGTATTCATTTATAACTGTTTATGTCCACTTCAAAGTACACATTTTTCTTACTACTACCACAATGTTATCACCACATTATCTTACTCATCTGAACTCACATTGCTTTCCACTGCAGTCTCACCATGGATGCATGCCTCAGTCCAAAGAAACGAAATCCTGACTGCACGAAGCCAACAATAACACCATGCTCAAAGCTCAAAATTTCAGCTGAAGTGTAAATTCCCAATGGACACCATTGCAAGTTAGTCTCCCCACAATTCTCAAGCCCTGACTTGCACCCACTTGTTTGCACAGGCTTTGTATCTGGTTTAAGAAGAGCGGTGATATCAGGAGAAAGGCACTTTAACTACCTACCATGAACGACACGTGTTAATGGCTTATGGACTGTTATGCTTCTTTGCTTTTTCCTTTTTATTCTAAAGCTATTTTGCTCAGGAAGAAAAGAAAAAGAAGAATTGAAGCTTTGGACTTTAATTTTTTTTCTTGGAAGAGAAAAAAACAAACAAACAAAAGTTGTGCAAAATGCAGCAGTTCCCATTGACAGCGGCAGTGAAGCCTCTTTACTGTTTTAGTATGGCCTTGACTCCCTAAATTTGAAGTTCCCATTAACGAAAATTAAAACTCACTGCAGATTACCAAGTTTCATGTGGTTTTTTCATAGCCCTTATGCAAAATTTACTTTGGCACAATACAGGAGTGCATTATTAATCAGCATAGGTTTGTTTGAAAAGTAGGCTCTATTTATTCAGAGGTAGGACTGACTCCAAATCCAGGCTTTCTTTTCCACATGGAATGCGTGCGTATCAGATTTGGTATTTGACTTTTCAGGTCAGCTGTGAGCAATGAAATGAACTTTGGAAAAAAAACAGAGGTAGAGTCTACATGGTAACAGAAAAAGAAACCGCTTTTTTTTTTTGTGGCTTCAGGTATCAAAGTGAAAATGTCAAATCTCTCTAACCACACCCATTACAGTAAAATCTCAGACCCGTTGAAGACGATGACGCTTTGCTATTGGCATTAAATGAATCCAGTCTCACCCATCCACGATCAAAAAAACCACAGCGTCATTTCAAAATCACAGTCACTTTTCTCTCAACTTTCGCAGTATTTTCAGATTTATACATCCCTTGTTTATTCTCATACTGCGGTCAATTAGCATCTGTAACATAGCTGGCTGAGCAGATCTGTGCAGTTTTAGCATGAAGAAGCCTTTAAAAATCACTGTTCTTTACAAATTATTTTGATGAAAAGAGAGAATATTTACCAGCAACTATTAAGCATGAAGTTTAAAGAAACAGAAGCAGCTTGTAGAAGGATTTGCTAATGCAGTTTATTGCTGTTACTTCTCACATCTGAAAAGATAATGCCTCTGAAGTCTCCAATGAAAATGCAAATAGATATTCTTCAGAGACATACAAAGCCAAAGGCAAGTCACAAAGTCAGATAACTCAGTCTTAAGGATTTCACCACAAATAAATCCACTGACATCTCAACAGCGTCACACTAATATACATGTAAAATCAGCATCCAATTGTCCGGTGCTGCTGGAAAAAGAGATGGTGGAAACACACAAAGATTTTTATGACATAAGTCTTCTCCATAAATGTATGCATGAAACCAAAAGATGAAATCCACTATAAGTCACAGTACTACCAACCAGGCAGTGATAACCTCTCAGTGGTGTCACAATAGGTATGCTTGTTCCAACAACTAGATGGAAAGAAAAGGCATCCACGCTTGAGTGATCCTGCAGAGAAATGTGCCTACACCTAACACAATGGGAAAACTGTTCAAGAATGGCTAATTTGCGTGAAACTATGACCGCAGTAATGCTGTTAGAAGCAGTGAAAACTGTGAAAATCCTCTGAATGAAGTGTTGACTGAGCAAGTTAAAGCTTTAGGTAGCCATCTCTCAACCCATCCACCCACCCACATACCTGGGGATGGTATCCATGTGATAAATTGCATTTAACACGCACCTGCACTCTGCCTACTAATCCATCCTCACCTTGGCTACTTTCTAGCATTACAAATCTCCAAGGCGCTTCAAACAGCCGCCTTCTGTGAGGAAGAATTTCTCCTCAAAAGTCTATTGGCGAGAAGCCAGGAAAGATTTACGTTCAAGTATACTGCAGTTCAACCTGGTTAGAAACAGGATCTTTAAATTCTTAGAAAACTAGTTTTCTACGTTTTTTCAGGATTATTACTATTTCTAGGAGATGGAAATCCAGAGTTTCTAACAGTAAAAATCATAGGTTAAGTCACTAAGTGGTAAGCGACTCAGAGACCCATATACACATACACAGTTGAGGATGGGGTTAGGTGGTGAAGCCCTACAGATACTGACAAAGAAACAACATGCATAGCTACTCTTGGTTCACCTACAGGCAAGACCACTGTTTCCTCAAGCTGGAATGACCCATCACACGACTGCCCCCTTGACAGCTAAGGGTCCATTACAAAGCACCTTGCCAACCACCAGCTGCATGGAAAACTGAGGCCTCAACAGGGGGAACAGACCCCTCAGTTGCTGAGTATCAAGAAAACCTGGAGCATTTTAAAGGTTCAAATTAAAGATGCAATAAATTTATGGAGGGAATGCTGATTTTTTCCTCAAAATACTGCAGGTACTCTGTATTTCATGGCACGACAATTTAGAGAGAAGCCAATACTAATTTCTCGTCTCCAAACTACATGCTTGGAGAAGTGCCTGGAGCAGTACCAGAGGTCCACAGAGACCTCCACCCAGGCCCAGAGTGCTCAGGGTGCACCTCCTCCAGCAGTCAGGAAAAACTTCTGCCATCAGATGAGAGAAAGAAGGATTTTGTGTGAAGGCCAGTTTATTATTATTATTTGAACTCCGGCTGGGCATGAGGACTGGACCTTGAATAAATTGTGCCAGGATATACGCTGAAAGTTAGCTTCCTTAGCAGCTCTGCACAAACAGAAATCAGCAGGAGTCCAGCATGTAGAACGGCTTCCGAATCGGGTCATTAATCTGTACAAGCAGAAAAACCTACCCAACAAACACATTAGCAGTCATCGCACTCCGGGTTACAAGGCTGAAATATCATGCAAATTGGTGCACATCTCATGCCTCCTCGAGTCACAGAAGAAGGCGCAAGGAGCTTACAGGGGAGAGCACCGAAAGCTACGGATGTGTGCTCTTGGTGAGGAACAATGGAACAGGACAGATTTATATAGTCACTATGATGATGACGGGTATTATTTCTTCCGCGACAGCATGCAAAGTCTTCAGAGATGGTCAAATCCTGAAATGGCTTGGCTCTAGAAACATGGTTGCTGCCACGAAAATCTTTGCCACCTTGAAACAAGCACGCAAAACCATAAGGGCAGAAGACAATCCAAGGTTTTAAGTACAGAGACACACAGACTAGCCACAAGGATCTTTTTTTCCATCCACTTGTTTGATGATTTATCAATAAACTAAGCAATCTCACCTGCTGTCCAGTCAATAGCTGATTACATAGATGATTCCCTCCAAGTCTTTTGGGAGGACAGAGTCTTGAGGTCTTGATTTCAAGGACAGAGTAATAGTTTTTCAGAGTTATACAGGATGCTATTCCTTACTAACAGTGTAAATAAAGCAGCATTAAGAGACCTTTCCATTTTGATACTACTGTAAAATGTAGAAGAGACTTTACTTTGGGCTCAAACCAGAAACCGTTGGTTCCTTTTTTTTTTTTTTTTTTAATACTGATAATACTGCAGGCATGAAAGGATTCCACTTTTGTAGTGCATAGATAAAATCTAACACTCTCTTTAAAGCAATCACAAACAGGACAGACCTAAGTGGGACAGAAAGACATATCTCTCAGACACTGTTTGTATCATGAAAACATCCGTTATTTACACCAACCCAAAAAAGAACTGCATATGAGGCAAGTTATGAAAGTCAGAACAGCCCTACATTAATCATCTAAATGCATGACTATATAACTAACGAACAAGATCTGAGTTAGCGCTGGCTGTCAGATCCTTAGGATGATGCAAGAAAGTAACGGGGACTAAGAAGAGCGAGAGGGAGAAGAGCTCAGGGGAGGGAGGAAGGGCTGGCTGAGCGATGCACCTACTCCCTCGCTTCCCTTTCCCATTTTGCATAGAGAAATTTGCACAACTCTGAAGTGCACATTATACTTACGCCCTCTTACACTGACATGATTCTAAAGATCTTCTGGTGGATTTAAAATACTACACTACTACTTAGGAGCATTTCTGTACTACCAGCTGGTGTAAAAGGGCCCTTGTACAGGTAGGAATCTGACTTTGTATCTCTGGCTTTAGAAGTTACTTAGCTGTGGTTTTTGTTTCCCTATGTATGATAAAAACACAAAGAAGAGGCTTGTTAGGAGACTGTATTTAAGTTAAAAAACCTACTAATTTTTAGACATATATATTGAAATATACAACTTATATAAATTTATAAACGCAAATACATATAAATATATATGGATACATATATAATTGGTATACATATAAAAAAATATATGTCACTTCTTGAGAATACAGACTGCCAAGTGCGTGTACTGAGACTACTCTTACTCTCACCAGAATCCCAAAAACAATTCTTTAAGTAATGGTAGGACAAGTTGTGCTTCGCACTGGAGAACAGTCAGCGAACAAAAGTTTGGACTGTTTCAAGTGAGCCTGAAAGATGCTTATTCACCAGAGTTTGCATCTGTTGCAAATGGCTCATTTAATTCAACCTCAGAGGCATTTCGCTCTCCACTTTTCAACCTTAGAAAGCAGTAACCTAGCTAAAGAGGTTAGACACAGTATCATCAGTTCAGATCAAAAAGATGCCAATGAACAGCTGAGACTTAAATTTATGCCCAACATACTCACATAGACATGAAAACAAATACTAGATGTAATCAGTGTCAGCTATGTTACGTATTTTTGCTTGTTCTTAAAGAATTTCTGGAAGATAAATATTAAGCAAAAAGCTTGTAATTAAAATCAACCAAGGAAAAATTAATCTAGCTTCCAAGAAGAACAGATTCAGGTTCCATGACAAACACAGATACATATTCAAAATTAACTTTAAAAATGCTTCTAAATTCAACCAATGTGCTATAAAATGACATGTATATATTATACGCACCAATTATAAAACATTGCAGCAAGGATTAACTACATGCACACATCTTAGGAGCACCCTGGGAGCAGGACAGTGGACTAAATAAAGTCAGGCAATCTTGAAATCCACAGACATTACATTTTCCCTGTATTAAAGGGGGAAGGAGGTGGTCAGAGGTTTTTGGGTTTTTTTCCTGAATGAGAGAGAAAAAACCAAGGCAGCTACTTGGTGTATCAGTAGGTTTAGTCTAGATGCATAATATTTACTGAAAAATTAAACCCATCTAAATCCTGCAACATCTGCTTTTATCAGAGACTCACCTATTTCCAGAAAGATGACAACCGCTTCTAAATCCATTTTCACAAGAAAATTATAAAAATCCTTTGGATATGCAATGCTCAGTATTCAATATTTGCCACCAGCAGACACTGTTGTTAAACAAAATGGGAAGCAGCCTTCGAAACCATCCAGATAGAAAAGCGAATCCTAGTCTCCCTGTAAATCCTGCAAAAATACATCTCGTTCACTTGTGTGGATCTCTTTATTGCAGTTGACATGGGCTTGCCCAGGGGACTAACTTGTTGTTCCATAAAGATCCTTAAATAGGCACTACTGATGAAACATTTAATCCAAGCCCTGGTATCAAATGGCTGCTATTGCCAGTGACAGTGATAGAAAAATCTATTTGCCAATTAAATAACTGCATGCAAAGCTATGACTGTTTATTATGCCTTTTAACATAGTTCAGCTGGTTTGGATCATATCCAGTGAGCTTCATATTTTACAAAAACTGCATTCCATATAATTTATAAGTAACATGCTTTAAGCCTTCGTTTTTTAACTACACCTTTTCACTCATGTTGTTATGAAGTGTTTGCTTGGGCAAGGGAATACATTTTACACACAAATGCCACTTATATCATTCAACTATACATATGTATGGCTTTGGGCCTCTTTCTGTTGATAATGAAATTATGATTTATACTTTGAATATAAGACTGTATTTTAGTTGTTGAAAAAAAACACTTTAAAAAACTTGCTGTGTTTACTTTAAATGTGAAGGACATACAAAGGCTATTCATTTTTTGTAAAACTAAGGGAATACATTTTGATCCCATGAGTCTAATAAAACTCTGCATAAACATAACAATAAGGAAAGCAAAGATGAATAGTCGAGATGAACACTTAAGCCTGGACTTCATTTCGCTTGGACTTCCACCATGCCAGGAAACAAGAAAACAAGTGAAGGGGCAGTAATTAAAAGGGATTTAAGATTAGAGGCAGCGCTACATCCACGTGTGGAACACCATTAAAATAGGACACAGCACTCAGTTTGACAAGGCTGTAATTTAACAAAGTACATAAGGGTGTAAGTTGCAGCTCAGAGAAGCCATCTCCGCTGAGAGCAATTTAAGCATATGCTTAACTTGAAATAATCAGATCTTAACATGTGCTTTATGTCAAGCATGAATATACCTCTTTGGGACACAGACTGTATTTTGGTTTCACTTTAGTACGTGAAAAAAAAAAAAAATGAAGTCATGCTAATATATATAACAGTATTGAATAAATATGGGATAAAAATACTGGCAAGTGCAGAACATATGAATGAATCCCTTTCCATAAATAGTGAAAAAGACAGACCAAGGTGGGTTTTTTCCTTTTAATCACAGGACAGTTTATTTTTTCCCTTGATCCTAAAAGAAATACCAAATGTACGTTAGTCTCTTACTCTTATTCCCCCATTACCGTAAATGTAGTATAAATTAATAAAAAATATACTTAATGTTTCAGAATGAACATTGATTCTTCTGCATTTTTTATTAAGATTTATGTTACTGCTTGCAATGCCATTTTAAACTTTGTAACTACCTTGTCAGGATGAGTTGTAGTTTTTACTGTACCAATTTCTGAAGAAAATGTTTCCATCTTAATTTATCAGATTATCAAAACAGCAGATTATAATTTATGGAAAGCGCTATTTCCATTTTCATATTTAAGCATTATTCATGGAAATTATTTATGAAATTTAGTAACCCTTTTAAAGTGCATAGGCTTAAGTCATTGGGTAGGAAGCTTCACTTAAAAGAGTTTCTGTGAGGTAAAACAACTGATTTAAGTATGCCGCTGTACCACAGGTTCATGAGAAAACTAACTGTAGCATTACCTTTGACTGCATTAAATTTAGCCCCTAAAGAAAAAAAAAAAAAAAAAAAAGTTTGTCTAGTAAATAAAGTTAATGTTGTTATGTCATATTACAATATCTCTCTTCCTATACTTTATGGCTATTTGTATGGGAAAAGGTCCAGACTCTCAGGGCTTAAAAACTGCATTTGGGCCTTTTTACTTCCTTTATTTCTCCCTGCTGGGTAGAAATTTTTAATCACAAAAATACCTCCCGTAAGTCCATCTCGTATCCAACTTAGTTATACTCAAATCCTAGCACAAACACTTTGTTGTAAAAATACCTTCTGCCCAGTCACAAATGGAACCCATTAGATTTGCATCTGAACAGCAGGTTTTTGTGAAGGATACAAGAAGATAGCAGGACCTGCAGAAACACCGAGACCCCCAGTCCTGAAAACATGGTTTTGGGGGTTCACAGTAAGCAGACGAGTGCCACCTCCAAGAGCTTGCAGGGGCTCGCAGGTAAGCACATGCTTCCTCTCCTGCGCTGGGTTGCGGCCAGAAGGCTAGGTGCCACAAGCTGCAGGAAAAAAACCTATTTGCTGACTTTCCTAAAAATGTTAATTTTTTTTAATGGTTTTGAATGAGACATTTTTATGATAAATATTCATCAAAATCTCAATAAACTGTTTAGATTTTTTAGCACATTTCTTTAACCAGCTCGGCTCTGACACACATTCAGCAAACACTTCTGGCATTTCTTATCCGTTGCTTTAAAAGTTTCTCTTACAAATCAACAGCAGCAATTAAATCTTTGATTTCTTTCTCCTAGGATTCTGATCTCTAGCATCTAAAACTATACTTATTTATTAGTGTGTAAAATATCTTTTAAAGTGCCAAATCTATCCAAATAAATATACTTCAATGCAATTAGCAATGCATAAACTATTCTTTTTTTTTTTTTTTGATGTATGACAATGAATACATTGGCTTTAACATCTATTCTCTTGATCAGTCATTTTGAGGTGGTCCACTTTTGTTTTCCTGACTTTCACAAACATGCTTGCAGCCAGTAAGAGACTCTTCACTATGATTAATGGCCTCCCATTGGGTATAGAAAAAATTTCCCAGCCTGGTTCCCTTGAGAATGCTCCACTACATGGATTTCTACGCAAAGCTAGATTAAAAGAGGAGGAGCAATAGCTATAGTCCACCTACCCCACAGCCATCAATTATATACAGTTATAAATCAAAGTTTTCAGCCCGAACAAAGCCTAGTGTGGCAAACAAACAAGGGCGTTCACAGCAAATTGTTTTGAAGCAGAATAAAACTCTTGATAGAAACAATGGGGCTAGCAAAGCCACTGTCAATATCACTATAAAGTTCCGTTGATTTATTAAGAATTAGACACAGTGTATCCAATTACTGCTGAATTAACTTAAACAGAAAGCAGCAAGTGGAAAAATAAGCAAGGAGATGGATTTCTCTTTTTAAAGGAAAAAAACATGCAATTCTATATCACAGTTAATTGAAGACAGTAACGTGAATCATAAAGTATCTGTACTTTAACTCCCTATATTTGTGATTCTTGGCTTTTGGTTTTAAGCTCTCTCTTTCATGGAACACTGGTATGTCTATCTCATCCATATTTCATCTCCGGTCTGTTTGTTTTCCCAGCTATTTCTGCCTCTATGCCATAGATGATTTTAATCGGTTTGGATATTTTTAAATACCCTTCACACACAATCTGCTTTCAAACAAGACAGTAGAGAAAACCACTAGGGGACACAGAGACAAAAGACGGTTAGCATCTCTCCTCATGCATCTCTTCCCTTCTGGACAACATGAATTATCTGCAAGGGGCTGGGTCCCCCTTTTTTCAAACATTTAAAACTCCATTTTTCGATACACAACAATTTTTGGAAAGCCAAAGAATATAGTATCAGTCAAAATGCAAGTAAGCTCCACCCAAAAAATCCAGTTGATATTTGCTACTGCACCCAGTCTTCACTGCAGAACATATTTCACATAGACTCGTGCTCTCTGAAGGAAAGTGCTCAGTAATTTTCAGCAAGACTTTAAATTCCTCAGATGTTTGTGAAAAATTAACTTTTGAAAACTCTGACTAAAAGCTGCACAGCCAAAGGCAGGAGTCTTCAGGACAACCCTACCTTCCCGTGTGACAAACCTTGTCCTGCACCGCGTTTTCACCAGTCCTTCCTTGTGCTACAGTCCTTCAGCTTGCAACAGGCGTCAGCACCCCGAATTTAGAGGAAGATGTCCAGACCTATGTTAATGCATACACAAGCTTCTGTTTTCTCTGCAAAGCTCTCTTGAACGAGGCCTCATGCATGCAGTGGTGTAAAGGCCCCATCCATTATAAGCGGAAGGATTCCCAGGGGCTGTGCAGAAACAAAGACTCCCAGGACACCAAGCCCCACAACTGACAGACAACAAGCGGTGCCAGAGCCTGTCTGCCAAACCGCTCCTTCTTCAAGGAGTGAAAGGGGAAGAATTCTTCTTTCCAAGGAAGAATTCCTGAAAAATCCAGAAAAGCACTGTGGTGGGATCCTTACTCTAGGTGTTACCTTGCGAGACGGCCAAGCCTGATGACTAAGGCGAGGCAGCTGTTGTAGGTTACTAACGGAACACACAACGTACCAGGGAGCTTAACACACAACACGGTGCAGTAGGGTGAGATTGGACTGCGAGAGGCCATCTCATCCCAGGACAGGATAAACCATACCAGCATCACTCCTGATAGACATGTTCTTAAATACATCCAGTGATGGGAAGTTTATAATCTCTGATAGCAGTCTTCTCCAGAGCTTTATCTGTACCATTAGAAAGGTTTTCTCACCTTTCTGTCATTACTTTCTTCTGTCTTCAAATTATTCCGCTCAAATTATTCCTGTCTTCGTAGCACTTCCACATAGGATACGTAACGCTGGTACCTCTCTCAGAAGAAACTCAAAGGCACAAGGCACAGAATGGTAAGTATAATGCAGTATGTAAATACCCTGCCTAGGTAAATCAGGGTCTTGTTCTTTTTCAAAAATATTTTTCCATTAAGGAATTCCACAATCAAGAGTCACAGCCACTCCCAAAAGACCTCTACAATGACAATTTAAGAGGTGAACACGTGCATACTCCATTTAGGTAAAAAATACCCAATGAGTAAGTAGATTTGAGTTTCAAACTTCCAAGGGATCATGAGATACAAAGTGAAAAATACGACCAAAAAACGCTAACATGCCAACGTCTAAGATGATATACTACACATATCCAACTCCCTTTAAATCAACTTTATGTCTAAATTACGTGAAGTTGTTGGTAGAAGTAAAATACTGTTGTTAATATTGAAGAAGACATCAATAACAGGTACGATTTAACATACTTAAAAGTAGTTTAAGCACTACCTGTACTACTGCTTTATTTCTCCCTTTCTCCCAAACTTCTCCCTCTCTCCCCATATCATTTGACACACACACCTATTACATCTCATACTTTGGACAATACGTTCCTCAAGGACAATGACAATATAGCATTTTGCCTGTAGAAAACCCAGTCCAACCCAAACAAGGTCCAAGCTGGTGGAAGCTTGTAGCTGCTTCTGATATGTCTTAAATATTAAGAACAGAAACTGACATTGCTTTCATAGCTTAATGGTATGTGTGTGTTTAAAATGAAACACAAGGCCTATCAGACTACAGCTAGTTTTCAGTGTCAGGCAAATGGAGTCAAAGTGTTCTTAGGGAAAAAGAGAAGTGGTGACCTTGACACAAATGTGATTTGAAAAAAGGACTGGGAGGAGGAAAACGTTGTGGTTTTTCAAAAAGCTGAATGTGTAATCCTCCAGACAGACTTGCAGTTAGGCGCAAGAAAATGGCAAAAAAGCACAGCATCAATTGAAGTGTGACAGCAGCCAATTACCTCGGTTCTTTAAGGCTCACCCTGCGGCTCCTCCAGCAGGAGGGTACCCCTCATCCTCCTGGTTAGATGTTTAGTGCAGGAGCTCCAGGAAGAAGCCTGAGACAGCAAATACAGACAGCTCAAGCCATACGGCCCTTTCATTGAGTAGATACAACTACAAGATTTAACTTTTAAGGACAGAAAGCGGAGAGAGACACTTAACTTGTCATTGAAAATTAGTCATATTTTGATTATTTTTATTTACAAATTATTCTGGAAAAGAAACAAAAGCACATACTTAATTCTAACAACAACAGGCTCAAGGTCATGCAGAAGAATATAATTACCTTCATAAAAAATGGAGGCAATATTAAACACACAGTTCTCCGTATGAACTTTGTAAATGGACAAGTACATCTAAAAAGAGCAGATGGTGAGAAACCTTCCTTTCACTCACTGTATGAAGTTATGCCTGAACCATATAATTTTAAGATAAACATTATTTGCAGTTGCAAAATGATTTTTTGAAGGGTCACAAATTCAAACAGAGCACCTCATCAAGAGAGCAAATCAAAAAGCCTAGCCTAAAAGCTTTCTTTTTTTTTTATTACTCATTTTTGAATGTTTATTTCATACACATTTACCACAGTTCATTTCAGCCGAACAGAACCCCCATGTTCGTGATTTTTGCCTACAAGAATATTAAATTTCTGTGCATCTGTCTTCTCTCTAGGGGTTTCTCCAGGGAATATAATAGTCTATTTGTTTTTCTATTGATCTTGTATCTAAATACTGTTTTCTCCGTTGCAGAAAAAAGAGCGCTGCCAAAGAATCAGTAGTGTCACTGTAAAAATGTTTTTCTTAGCTGGATGAAATGATGGCAGAGCAAGATTGGGAAAAATATTTTTCAAATCTGTTTTAATAAGCGTACTTCCAGATAGGGATATGCCAGATATTGGTCTAGGCATGCCCCAGGCCTATGATCCATCTTTCATCCTTTTTACCAATTTCAGACTGACAGCTAAATTAGCTCATGGAAAAGGCTCCCGTAGGCAGTAACCAATAACCTGCCATCCAAGGTAAGTTGCAACAGCAAGAGGCATAGGGAAAGAAAATGGAGATAGAAAGCTGCATTTACATCAGTTGTTAAGGAAAAAATTGGAGATACAAAAAGGATCAAATTCTTAAAAAGATAAATAAAATTAAGCCACGCTGGAAAGAGAAATACAAATTGTGATTTAATGTTATGTTAAGCAATAGGCATAAACTGACCTCTTAAGACATGACTAGCCAGTCTTGGAGTTTCTGTTGTTAGTAAATCCAACTGCAAATGGAATAGCTTTCTCCACCTATAATATTTAGGCTCAGTACCACCTGGTTACTGAGATGCGTTCATCAGAAAAGGCAGACAATAGCTGCTCACCAAAGGCAAGATATCAACAACCTTTTGAATCACAATGCTCATTTTCTTCTCAGGCAAAATAAAATCCTCAGCATGGGAGTGTTCACATTACAGTGCTAATAGTGCACATGTGCTGAATTATTTAAAAAATAATAAAGATAGGAGGAATGACATACCCGTCAGTTCACTGACAAAACAGTCAGTTTAATATTTGCACAGTATCTATCTGACCAAGTAACTTGAGATTATTGAAGCTGATTTTAACATATATCTCTCCATGAAAATAACTGCTTCAAACATTTAAAATAAACTCTTTCTGGAATGGGCTTAGTTATAACTGAACTTGCGCTGTACTTGCATTTTTGTCATCATACTCTAGAATAGGTAAATTGCAGTTTAAAACCAATGACTTTGACACAGTTAGTGACTTTTTTCATGGTATCAGTTTCCCCTAATGTTATTTATGGTACTATATAACATTAGCAATGATATTTACAATTATGGTTCAAAATATGGTGCAGTACTAGTTTGTGCTAGGTTAACGGTTGGACCTGATGATCTTAAAGGTCTTTTCCAACCTAAACGATTCTATGATTCTACTCTGTTCAGCATGGTTATCAATTTTGTTATCAATCTATATATATTACAATTTCAACAGATAATACAACAAACCCAAAATGTTAACACAGATATTTGCAAAAAATTTTTTTGTTTAGTGGGATGGCACATGACAAACCCATCAACCTGTGTGACGGTGAGACGTGGGTATTTTGTTGCTCACTGCAGCTGCATATCTGCGTTTGAAAAGCATGCTTAAATTAAAGATGCAAAGAAATGCCTGGGGTTTCATTGCATTGCAAATGTAAAGAAAGACTGATTTTCTTCAAAGGAGGTTGATAATAACCTACAAACAGCAGGTATTTTCTGCTACCAGCATGTAGCTGGCATGTCATGGCTAGTACATCTTTAATCATAATAATGAGTTCTGTGGTAATCATGATAAAATATGTTTTAACTGACAATGTTTTTACCTGCCATTGCTACCCTCTACTGAGAATTAGCCGACTTTTCTTCTTTTTGAGCTCCTCTGGCCTTAGCAGCATGTCTCATTGAGGTAGCTGTATCACTAGCTGGGTTGCTACTTTAAAAGGTTTGGTTGTTGTCAGCATTTAACTCTTAAATATCAGTTTAGCGCTATGAAATTCAGCTAACTGCTTGGCATAAGGAACACTGACTTTCATCAAATTAGTTTTTCTTCTGCCACGGTTCATTCTCCCCTAAGTTCCTGTTTTCTTTTATCTGCATTTTCTCTACGAGTTTTCCATGTAGAACTAGCATATTTCTCTTGTCTGTTGGAAAAAAAATCCGTCCCATAGCAGGACTCTCTCTTGTTCTTCAGCATTAACATCACAAAAGGGCCAGTTACCGTGCCTTCCTTCCAGCAAGCATCACCTCCCTCTTTACTCCAACAACCGAGAGTACTGAACATTTTCCATTCCCAATTGCAAGTAGGAACACAGTAGTTTACTCTGAGGTGACACCAGCTTCCAACCTCCTCCAGGAAGACTGATCCTCCTTGAAATGTCACCTTCTTTTTTTATTTTAAGACAAAAATTAACACATTAAAGAAACTTTTTGCCTTTTTTAATTTAAAAAAATCAATTAATAGCCTAATCAGAGAAACATCACTGAAATTCCGCACAAAAACTGATGGAAGGGAAGCTGGAGAGAAGTAATTAAAACTTTTTTAAAGCACAACAAAAACTGCCCAGTGAGGCGTCCTGAACTGTGGTACACCCAGCATTAAAAGCTAAAAACAAAAATAAACCTGACATCTAATAAACTTCCCTCAGCTCCACGATAAACAAACAGGCAGCTATGAATAAATGCAACCTCTTCCACTAGGCTTGCAGAGGATTACTTGGAAGGGAAATCGGTAGAGCTCCCCTGTACCAACCCAAAATGGCTTTGAGTGCTGGGGATGAACCCAGTACGGGCACCGAACCTTGTGCAGCGCAAGTATCTGCTCCACAGCCAGCTTCAAAAACCTCTGGCCAGACCTCACGTACTGGGACAGAGTTAATTTTCTGCGATAGAGTTAATATTCTAGGATAGAGTTATTTTTTTAAACTACAACACCTCATCACAGAAGAGCTCCTGATATGTGGTTTTATTTCCCCTTCTGCCACCATCCTCACAGCGCTGCCACTGGGACCATTCCTGCCACTAGACCAATAAAATGTATCTAAGAGTTGTACCTTGGCCACAGCACTTGCAGGGACCTGGGCCTCCATCCCAAACCCTTACATAGCTGGGAACCTCCCTGAGCAGTAATGGTGAAGGATGAGGTGTGTGTGGGGGATAATCTGAGGCTATGGCTTGGGCTCAGTCCCCTACTCCATCGTCACCATTTTACATGAGCTTCTACAAGTCTCAGCGTGCCGCAAAATGTTAATAATGCTTTCCACCACACAGTGATATTATGACTAGAGCTAGAGATAACACTGTTGAGTGGTTTGGATTCAGTGGAAGCACAGCTTTATTTAATACTTCAGGTATTTTGTAAAATGTGAGCAATATGAATGAACGCTATCAGGTAAAGACCTCCTCATGAAAAAAGTGTTTAAAGACTAAAATATGAAGAAATAAGCATTCTAAATGAGAGCCCATTTCAAAAGCATTTTTCTTTCGCCACTTATTAAGGTTTGCAGAAACATGCTGAAAGGATGTTTCTCTGTTACAACCTTTAACTCCAAGTTCTTAACCGTACCATAGATCATAATATTGTCATTCTTCACTGTCACCACTGCGTCAGCAGCTGGTTTTGGTCTCACAAAAAAGGATTTGACCTTTGGAATGGACAGGAAGCTGAAGGAGCAACTTTCTGAAAAAATAGCCTCCTGTTTACATTTGCCTTGTTTAGCGAACAATTATCTTGGGAGACATAAGTAATAAGCATGTACGTTTACATAAGCAGAAGTGTCATTTTGATAGCACTAAATATGAGTGCGTGTCAAGCTGCCACCGAGTAACTGTTCTAACTAGAAAATGCTGATCTGTATTTTACCAATAAAAAACACAAAAACTCTAACGACAGGGCCAATAGCACAGTCCATTAGAAACCAATCCCCATCTATTGCAATGAAGCTCATCCTCAATCATGGAGGAAACAGCAGCTGCCATTATTTTGTGGGGCACAATTTTTAGTGGTATTTGTATACAATTATATCTATAATGCTGGTAAATCTAGGCCATCACTTTCTTTCTATTCTATCTTCTCAGATCCACAGCAAGAGCAACATCAGGCTTCAAACTATCCCATATATACGTCTTAGATATTCTCAAATACTTTCATTCTACTATAGTCAGCACTAAGTTCTCTCTATATATTTGTATGCTGAAAATAGATAAACGTTATTTCATATCAATCTGAGAAACAGTAGGGTGAATTATATGCAAGTGTAACATCTTATGAGTGTTAAATGTACTTACAGATAATTCATAATGGCAGAGACAAAGCAATTCAGTCTTTCTTTAAAAAGTTATGTCCTGCTAAGTTAAAATGCTACTTAAACATATCACAAGTATTTACACCTAACGTCTAGATAACCTGACTTAATTTTAATGAAGCATCACCTCATTTTCTGAGGATGGAAAATATGCAAAAATCAAACACGACATATAATTATTTTTTCCAACTTCATACTATAAACTGTCTTCACAGTGACACTTACTTTAAATATTTTAAAGGAACAGCACTGTTAAGGTACAATGTACACTATCCAATCAGAAAACCAACTTCAAGAGCATCCCTGAAAGTTTACTTTAATAGTACAACAGAATTTAATTTCCAAGCAAATAAAATTGCTTGGAAAAACCCATTACTGTTTGAGTCCTTATACTCACAGTTTTATAAGAGATCTTGAGAAAAACTACATAAATTATGGAACAGATTTACTGCTATATACATCCATACCTTTATTAATTTTATATTTGCATGTATTTAATATTCAGCAGATTCTGTAGACCACCTCTACGCTGCTACTCAGTTCACTACAGGGTAGTAACAACACTGACAACAAACTCATCCCCTGAGTGCACCCAGGCAAATTCCCCTCTTCGTTACAGTAACAGGCCCTTGAAATCGCATCCCGGCTCAAAGGAAAATTTAGCTCTTTATTTACTTAAATTTCCAACAAACAACTGGAACAAAGTCCTCCAGAGATTACTATTAGCCTATTTTGCAGAAAGATGTGACTGTACAACTGACAGATTTTGGAGAAAACTAAAAGCAGAAGCCGCCCCCCACTGCAGTACCCTCAAGACCACAATGCCAAATAACCATAACCATCGGCACACCTTCTCCTGGGGCAGTATGTTCTCCTCCATTTCATCGCTAACATTACCAAATGTAAATGGAAGAAAACATCCAAAAACTCACTGGACTATTTCAGAATACTGAAATGCAGGAAGAATAATTTTTGGCTTGTCATCTAAGGTGGTAGGAATACCTCATCAATGTTTTCCCCAACGCACTCACGGTGCTACAGAACAACATCATCTTTAGTGTTCAGAAGAAGTACCACGATGAGAAAAGAGTATGTACCTATACGCTTTTAAACAGCTGTTGATGACTCGAACTGTAGAAAGCTCTGTCTGAAGAAAGACGTGCAAGCTCTCTGTCCACAGCTCAGCAGAATCCTGCTTGCAGGCTCTGTGGTCAGCATTCTTTTTTTTTTTTTTGATCCATTTACAGCGAAAGATGGATTATGAAATATAGCTCCTACATTTAAAAGTCCAATGGGATGGCTGTGATAAGACCACCTGTCTTACTGCCTAACACAGACCACTATGTTTTGGTTTCCTCTGCTTGGGCTTCTTTTTGCAGTACAGATGCTGGGAATATTTCTATTGAACATTTGGCAAGCTTTTTTCACTTAAGAAAATTAAAAGCCTCCACAGAGTTAACCAGTGTACACTTCTTTTCGTATAGAACTTGACTTCAACTTCCCATCTGCCTCAAGTTCATCACCAATCGGTGTGCTGAGGCAGCAAAAGACTATGGATTAACCATCCGTCTGAAGAAAGCTGAGATAATGTGCCATCCTACACTTGGGAGAGGATAAAGATCTAGCATGACAATCAATGCAGATGTACTCTCATAATGGATTTCACTTACTGGGATGAGTTTTGTTTAAGCACTAGCCTTAGTGATCAGTAAATCATTATTTAAATGTAAAAAGTTGTACGTTGCCTTCAGCAAAGTACGTACCCCATTGAACCTGAGACCAGCGTGGTATGAGAACAAGCAGCCCATCCCTGCTCCGCTTCTACTCAAGACTGGACCCCACCTCCTCCTTCCCTCTTCCTTCCTCTGCCCACCGCCCCAGGCCCTCACAGTCCCACACGTTCAGACCACCTCAGCGCGTCCCCCTCACCCCGAGCCCGGGTCTCCTTCCTTCTCTTCACCCCGGGACGGTCACTGCTGTCAATCCAGCCATGCCCGCTGCCTTCCTCAACACCTTCCTCTCCCTCTGCCCTCTCTGAACTTCTCAGTATGCTGCCCCTGGATTTGCTCCTTGTGCCAAGAAGCCATGCCCTCACAGCTGCTTCTCCAAGTTTCACTTACTCTTTTTTCCTCTTACTTGAGCTCACTTTGGTCCTCTTGTCATATAACTGATTCCCATCACAAAACAGACCAAAAAAATCCAAACAAAGCAAAAAATAACCCTGGCCCTAGCAAGGTACTTGCTGCCATCACGTTTATTCGGTCTGAGCTCCTTCTCCCAATGCGTGCCTTGTCTATTGACACCACAAACTCTCTGAGCACAAGGACTATTTGCTATGAGGTGTTTGCACGCTGCCTAGCACAAAAAGGTCCTCCTGTAATAGCATCATTTCTTTACTCCAAAGAGTCAGTGTCAGGACACTGTACTATTTTTAATGCAGTTCCATTCGAGGGAAACCTACATCCTCTCTTTTTTTTTTTTATGCTTTCTAAATAGTAAAACAAGTTGCTGCAACTGTTTGCAATCACAACCAAGCGGGCTGCTGGATGTACAGAGTATTATTTAGCATGTCGACAGACTAGTCGAGTACAGGCATCTTGTACCATTCCCAACCTCATTCCAAGAGAGGTGAAGTGGAAAGCCAGCTTGTGTTTTCAGCCTTAGGTAACAGACATCCAAGATTTTTAACTGCCAGTCACAGGTTTATTTGTCTGACTGTATGAAAATGTGAGCCGAGTTCATTCCAGATGAGTGCACACACGGGCGCCCAAATTCACACATGCAAGCGTACAAACCTGCTCCTGCACAGACCCATGCTACCCGCCCAGCAAGGTGCAGAGCAGACCATTAAAGGATCTTTGCCATTTCTGTCCCTCCCCGCGCACTGTTAAAAACTCCAACCTCATTTTCACTCCTGCATATTGTTGTACAGAGTAGCTTGTGGTAAATGACAACTGCTAGACAAAAACATTTCTCCTGCATTGCTTTCCAGCAAGCTCTCATTCGTATTTATCTTCTCTGTCCAGATGGAATGACATGGCAAGGCAGCCTCCTGCTCAACAAGAAGTGAAGTCATCTGGGACAGGAATTTGTCCTCTTACATAAGGAAGGGCCTGTACTATTCATAAAGTAAATAATAAGAAAATAAAAGTAATAATACAGATCCATAAAGCAGTAGGAAAGCAGAATTGTGTGAGAGTGGTGCTCATTTGTCCCCCATAGAAGATATGATAAAGTGAATCTTTTTTTCAAAAATAAAAAGCTTGAATGGCAAAGGGAGACAGACAGATGAAGGAAAGAAAACATCCTGGCCACTATGACACCAGCCTCAACATCTGCAGTTGGTGAGGAACAGAATTTATTAAGGCAAAGTGAATCCTTAGGGTGAAAACAAGTTCGAAACATACTTCAACCTAAAGAAAACAGGATGTTTCTCAGGCAAGGAAAGCAGTTTATACTTCAGCGAAGAAAAAAAAGTGTATTCATTTGTCTTAGTTGCCAAGTGCCATAAATTGAGACCCTCAAACTTATAAGTTAAAAATCTTTGCATGAAAAATAGTTTTATCTCTGCTTAATTAATTGTCACCTATAGTCCTTTGTTTTCTCCCTTATGAACGTGAAACAAGCACTAATCTGTTTCTCTCTGCTTAATAGAGCATAAGGAGAAATAGATGCTCAGAAGGTAGGTGTTTCCCCATCCCCTCAGACTTATCATTCAGACCCACTAGGAAAGGATTCTCTTCTACGGCTGAACCCTTGGCTTAAAAGGCATTAGAAGTTGTATTGTCCCATCTTTATAAAATATACGTACTATAGCTAGCTAGCTACAAAAAAAACCCCATGGTAATACTTCTAACAGACACACACTACATATGCTTGAGGGCTGGCTGACGACAGATTTGGACCAAAGATGACAGAGCCAAATTTTGTCTGGGGAGAAGAACCCCTCCAGCACCACCACGCTGTAGCCATTTCATACACGGCTACGACACTCATGTAGGATGACGCTTCTCCAGTGCCCGAGAAGCACCAACACCACTTTTTCTCCACGTGCCCATCTCTGTAATGCTCTCTTTGCCACACAAACTTTGCTGTAGCTGTTCCTCACCAGCAAGGTGCCAGACTGCTGCGACACACCTGCACACAGGCAGCGACCCCAAGAGCAGGTGGCTGCTGCTCAGAGAGCAGGCGGCTCCTGTGAAACGCCAGCAGCACTGATGCTCAAGCTGTGCAGGCTGCCAGCACTTTCCAAACAAACTGTCACTCTATTGGTCTACCTGCTGAACACCTGCAGCACTAGTTTTCTCTTTTTCTTCCCCTTCTCTTCTGCCCTCTTACCACCCCCACTACCCTCCCCTGCAACCCATCAGTAGTCCCAACCTGGAAACCCCTTGCTGTGAACTGGATGGAGCTGCTGGCGGGGTGTGCTCCCGTCCAGAGTCTCAACTTTATAATTCCTTGGATACTTTGGCTACCAAACTCTCCATTTGTGAGTACTCAAGGCATGCTGCAAGGCCAGTCTCGCTTTCTACCCTGAAGACTGGGAACGTTTTGTGCTCATCGCGTTGCCGCTGACCATTTGTCATGGTGAGATGAGCAGTCCTTTATATTCCACTGCTCTCTGTATTATGTATTAATTACAGGAAGGGCATCCAGAACATAGCTTAGGTCTCTTTAATGGCTTTTAGAAATCTAAACACATGAAAACAAACATCGGTTTTTGTTCTGTACATAATCCTTACCAGCTGTGACGGAGCTTTATATAAAGTGGGTTATTTGATCGACTTCCTTAATGAGAATTGCCTTATAGTGTAAATCATCTGAGGAGGTAGGACAAAAAGCAAATTTTACTTAGCCCTATGCTGTAGTGTCATCACTTAGAAAAGGAATCAACAGAGCAATTAATTATTTTTACACACACACACTCCCATCTGAAATATTGGCAGGATCTAGTACTGCACAGGTAACTGTTAAGAGTCTGGTAATTCACAGATGTGCAGCATATTTATGGCATTAATCCAAAGACATTTGGCTTGGTGGGGGGTGGGAGGGGGAAGAACACCAAAATACTTTGGTCTTCTTTTTGAAGATTTGCTATTTGCCAGCCAGGCCACATGTTAATGCAGCATTTCTTTAATAAAAACGGAATCTTAATTCTGGAAAATTACAAGATTTGATATAGAAAACATCAGCTACAAAAGCTGCAGCTATGGACACTAACAACAAACTATAAATCAAGGAGCAAAACACTTGCTATGCCAGGAAACAAGCAATTGGTGTGAGATGCCTGAAGAGTGAAAAGCAGACACTCTCTCAGTGGTATCAAAGCATTATTTACTACATCCTAACCCAACTTCAAAACCAGACATGGGGGGTCCCATACTCTAGCCATGCATAGGAGTTTCATTCTATAATCGTGAAGAACTGACGACAGCATCCATATCACTTCACTGCCAAAGTCAAGAACACGGCCTCTTGACCTAGTGGGTGGCAAGGGGTGGGTGCCATGGACAATCTACATTGACTGTAATGGTATCTGCTCCAGCTTGAGCCACTTCAGATCTGATACCATGGGCTTCACACGTGAGAGCGAGCAGGCCTCCAGAGGGGTTGGATCTGCAAGCAATGGCAGCATGATGGGAGCATACTGAGAAAAATAGGTGTTTATAAGGGACAGCAACACTGATAAATGAGCGGGCAGTGCTGACTTTGAATGAAGTGTGAGGGAGCTGCATTTTCTTCACTGTGTCTAGGTGGGGGAGGGAAAAACAAAACAAAACAAACAAAAAAACCCTCACCAACCCAAAACCTTCCATATACCTTCCAGTCCTAAAAAGTCAGGTGAAAAAGAGCTGGTGAAAAGGAAGTAAAATCAGTTTCTAGAAAATTCAAGTATGTTCTTTCAGGTTAAAAAACCCACAGAATTACTGAATGAGAATGGTGGAAACCTTTGAAGATTATTTGTCTCTCTCGTCTACTTAATAAAGAAACAGGTGTTTTTAATGTTGTATTTTACTTGAACTTATTTAAAATAGAGATCTAAAATCCCAAAGTTAAAAGAAACCATCTTACGTAGCAGTGGCACCATATGACTCCTTCTTCCATTACTAATGCCAACTACAACACGGAGCGCAAAAATGGCCAAGCAGCGCAGAATAACTTCTTTTTCCAACTTCCCAATGGCTTTTGTGCCTTTTCCCATTGCACAAAGACTCAAATAGACAAGACTCATTCTTAAAGTCCTTCTCAGATGTGCTACGGAGGAAAAAAGATTTTCCAGTAGGTTATTTAATCCATGGCCCACCTATAATTATTCATGCACAGGAAAAGAAACTTCGCATTTCAGGCTTCTGAAAACAGATTAATGAAAGTGCTTTTGTTTATGGGGAAAGAGGGAGAAGGACAACTTGCTTAAAACGATACATTTTTGCCATATGTAGGTAGAAAATAAACCCATCCATCAAGGGTATATTAATAATAGATGAAAACTGGCTCCAGACACAAGATTACTTGGTGAAAATGCCAGAATAATGGACACAGAATTTTTATTCCATTGACTCCAAACGACAGGGAAGATTAGTTTATGCAAACTCCACAGAACAAGGCTTTATTTCAGAAAGTAATCCTTTAATTTAGCCAAGATTTTGTTTGCTCAGAGATACAACGGAACAGAACAAAAAATGCATCTGGCGTACAGAAAGACAAGCTTGTGTACTACACTTAAAAACAATTAAATAAGCGGTTCACACCAGAGTAAAGCTTTTAACTACTGGAATAGGCAGAGCCAAATCTCGGATTTTGTGCGTACAGTTTAAAGTGCCAAACAGGGTTTATGGACCGATTAGTGGAGATTATGTAGAGTGGTACAGCCATTTTTTAAAAATACAATATTATTACAAAGAACCCCCAGAGGTTCATATGAAGATGGTCTCTATTTCATAGACAGTAAAATCACTGAGGCACATCATCACAGCAATGACTTACTACTCCTGAAGGAGCCAGGGGAGTTGAGCTCAGGACTGTTAATGCAGGGAACAGCCCTCCCCTGCAACTGAGTATGCAAAAGCCAGTTTACAACTCGTATCAGGTTTTTACTGGACTTTGAATGAGGTCTTAACACATCTGCATTGCTTGTTAGCTTTGCCAGCCATTCTAAGAAATTAGGACAAATTAAAAGCATCTAAAATATTTATTTTGAGATTTCCTACTTCTGTCACTCTAATAACACCAGTGGTGGCTATAAATGTTCACCAGGCTTTCGGGAAAAGTCACTTTCACAACCCCGCTACATGCATGGAGGAATACCACATACTGGATCATGTCATTGCAAGGTTCGAGTTGGGATGTCTCAGGCCTTGCTTAAATGTATGTCCAGCGTTTTAATCAGCATAGGGCTATTTATCTTCACTACAAACACAAATCCTAACATTACTTAATAGCTCTAAAAATGTCTTTTTGGATAATTTTTTTTTTTGTAAAACACATTTAATTTGATTAACAGTCTCTAGCAGCACAAAAGCACTATAATATAAATATCACATCGCTGGACTTTAGCAGTAACACACCTTGCTTAGGAGAAAACTAACGTATTTTTCAGTAACAGCACTTCTCTACAGTTTGACTGAAACAGGGGAAGTTGAGGTATTTATAGCGGACACCAACACTGGCATTATGTATTATTTAGCCAAATATTATCATACTTGGATGCCATCTGAACCATGTCCCATTTCACCTAAACTAGGCAGTACATCGCTATGTGTACTGTAAGTGTCCTGTGTACGTTCCTCTGTGTAATATGTGGGCACAGGTACATGTACTATACGACCCCACGCTATGCACGCAGTATACTCATCATCGCCCCATTTTCTACCACCACTCCATGCACTCCGGGAATATCCTCCCTAACGTAACACAGAGCCCTGCTCTCCCACTTCTTGTATCATCTTACTATCGTCCACAAATCGCCCAAGCAAACCTGTGACAGGAGAAATACCAAACTGTGTTTTATGAAAATATACACCAAAGGCAGATTCCCATCACCATTTCGTAACTCCTTTTGGGTGCAAACTCTGCAGGTTCTCCAATAACCCTGCTCACACACACAATAGGGCAACTCATCTCCGTCTAAGCAGGATGAAGACCCTGGCCCGGGAAGTCCTTAGCACAGAAGATGTGGGTAAGGCCTTCAGTTGGCATAACAGCTTAGCTACATCAGCCAGAGTTAAGCTATGTTTACGTAGGTCCAAAATGTACCTGTGTCTCTATGCTCTACCTCAAAGACGAAGAGAAAGAAAAGAGGAATTTACTACCAAGGAAAGCCCACATGATTTATGTAGCTCATGGCACACTGCACACCAAAATCTTCACTCCCGTTATCGAGGCAAACATCCTCTTTGTCCAGGAGATTGCACAGCTTGCAAATTAAAAACACAACTGCAGTTCTACCACTTCTCACTGCCACCAAAACAAGAGAGAAAGAAAAGATTCAGCTGGGAGGACATTCAACATGCCCACAAGAGGAGCCTAGATCTTGGGGTCACCCCACAGGACACCAGTGATGGATTGCAGAGGCTTCTGTGGTGGACCGCTAACTGATGAGAAAATCTCCTTGAGCAGAACAGCACTGAGAAAAAAAGCATCCCCAAGCAAAGAGGCAACAGGCAGAAGTGAGACATCCAACAAACCAATAACAAAGATAAAATTAAGAAAAAATTTGCCACTTACTACAGGTTTTTTTAGGGCTGGCTGAGAAGTGGCCCAAATCAACCACATTGTCCTGAAGACACCTCTTCCCGGCCTAGGTAACAAACGTTATAATACAATTTTCAGTAACTCCCTGTTTCTTTGGTGCATCCAAGGGAGGGGAAACAGGAAAACGCTCTTTTTGTTTTGTCCTCTTTCCTTCTCTGAAACAGCAATAACCACGTGCACACCTTAGCACTTCTGCATCCTGAAGATGAGTGCTGCTCCTGCCCTAGGAAGAGCAGAAATGTTGAGGGGAAAAAGGAAGAGAGGAAGAGCTGGGATGGGATGAAGCCCTTGTGCTTTGGGCTTGCTGCGCTGGTGCCCACTACCAGCGCAGGCAGCAGCTGCTGCCATTTCGGGAGCTACATCTCTAAGTAGCACCTATTGCTTCGCAGACCCAGACCTGACACCAGCACGGGCCAGCCTCACTTCCCTGGCCACTGGGAAAGTGGGCAGACGGGACTGTTGCGGGGTTTTCTGCAGGCTGCTTACTCTGGGCATCTGGCTACCTTCCCAGCTGGTGAAGGGTCTGGAGAGCAAGTCTTATGAGGAGCGGCTGAGGGAACTGGGGCTGTTTATCCCGGAGAAAAGGAAGCTCAAGGGAGACCTTATCGCTCTCTACAACTACCTGAAAGGAGGTTGTAGCGAGGTGGGGGTCAGTCTCTTCTCCCAAGTAACAAGTGACAGGGCGAGAGGAAATGGCCTCAAGTTGCACCAGGGGAGGTTTAGGTTGGGTATTAGGAAAAAATTCTTCACTGAAAGGGTAGTCAGGCACTGGAACAGGCTGCCCAGGGAAGTGGTTGAGTCCCCATCCCTGGAGGTATTTAAAAGCCATGTAGATGTGGCGCTTAGGGACATGGTTTAGTGGTGGACTTGGCAGTGCCAGGTTAACAGTTGGACTCAATGATCTTAAGGGTCTTTTCCAACCTAAACAATTCTATGATTTTACACCTGCTTCCAAAACACTGCCCCATGGCCAGGCAGGAGTCATAACCAGGCCATTTCCAGATGTACTATGTTTTGAATTGTGTTTCCAAGGACAAACCGCAATGAGAGGGTTTGGGAATTTCCTGCTCACACCCTTTTGCAGATCTAGGCCCATGCTTTGAAGGGTGTTCAGAGTCCTAGACACATGAACAGGTGCCTCAAAATATTCTCAAAACTACTTGCTATCATAAGACGGACCCTGAGGAATCCAAGCATCATTAATATCATTCTAATGCAGAAGATCTTACATCGCTTTCAAAGACAAAAATTCAATTCTGTCCATTATTCTCATGATAGAAAAATATTGGGCCGAAGTTGCCAAGAAATAAAGCACAGGGTAAAATCATGTTGAAGATAAGCACATGCTTAAGCCCAGCCCTGTCCTGGAAGGGACAAGCAGGACATCCCTGGAGAGGTGCCATCACCCTCTCTCTCCTGGCCAGCAGGACCACCGTCTTGTGTGCTGCAGCACTCGCCACCAAAAGAGCTGGCCTTCCTCCAGCCACAAAAGCTTACGACGCAGCAATAATTTCAAGCAAGATTTTAACTCACAATTTTAGAAAAACAATTCTCAAATCTGAAGCAGCTCTCCCTTTCAAGCATACCTTTAGTCCCATGCTCTTTCTATAATAAAGGAGTTCAGAAGGAATTAAAGCTCAAGCAACACAACAGAAGAACTGGACTACTTTAGACAGTGGAAAATGAAGAAAAATAGACATCATGTGAAAGAAACTGCTGGGCTCAGTGTTGTAGCAGACTACAGGGCAACAAAAAGAAACGCCGTCAAACTAGAAGGGAAAAGCACATCAGGCAGGTAATAGTTTTATTTATAGAAAAACCTTATTTATAGCGATGCTAGCACGAAGGGGAGAAAGTGCCTAAAACAAACAGTCCTATCGGTCTGATGAAAAGCATGCTCATGTCAATGTCAGCCTCCAAACTGACTGGCAAAGACTTTGCGTCAGGCCCTATTTAAGACTCCACCGTAGGAGGGACAAGGAAAGAGGCTACTATCCCACTTCAGCTCAAGTCAGTGGGAGCTTTCTTCCTGATTACAACAACACCAGGCTTTATCCAGTCTACAGATAAAATGTTGCCAAAATAAAGTTAATTGAAAACTAAAATATGCAAATATATAGCCTGGAAGACTTATAGGAAAGATTCTTGGGTAATGCAACACATGAATAACAAACTTCCATATAAATGAAGAAGAGGAACAGAAGAAGGTTCAAATTTCCAGGAGTTCTTCATACGTGTTTAAGAAAACATCTAGAAAATAAAATGTAAATATGTTATGTATTATTAGGGAATTCTTAGAAAATCTAATGTAAACCCCTCAAAAACAAAATCTATTGCCGTTAAAAGGAAAATAAGATAGAAAGGGCAGTTGCGATAAGTGTTACAACTGCTTAGCTTCTTATCCTGTGAAATTTCTGAAGTATTACTTTCCATCAAGTCACTGACCTACCGAAATATAAGAAGGAACTAAAGAAAGGCAATGTGTTAAGCTACAATTCAGAATTTGGATGATAAAATAAGAAATAAGTGAGACACCTTTTAAAACTTAATCATATAGATTTATACTTATTTCATAAGCCTGCTCGTAAGAACTTTTCAGTAGTTTGTTTCCTACTGCTTCTCCTTCTACATGCAGAAACAAACTTCTTTTCCTTTCTAGTCTGATTTTCAGTGATGACATCTGCTTCTCACATCAAGGTTAGCATTTCAGTGAAAAATTTTCCTGACTGACAAACCTGCTATGGGTAAAAGAGTGGTGAGATAATTCCAGATTTCCCTCTGAGCAAAATGGTTTCAGGGCAACATTCCCGTTAAACGATGATGAATTACAGTGAAAAGTTGTGTATGAACATTCGGATGAATATGAAATGAGATCAGCTTTGTTAAAGCAATCACAATAAATATGAGATGAACCAGTGAATACCAGGCAATTATTGCACAGCTCTTCAAAGCCAGCCCACTGCAAAGCCCACTGCAGTCCCTAAAAGGATACCCTTATAGCAGGTACGGGGTTTATAGCTGCAAACAGGCAATGCCAATACTGACTGAAGAGAAGAATGCTTTACCAACCACTTAAACATGGAATGGGAAAAAACTGATGGTCACAAAAACACATAGGGTAAAGAAGGCACAGACACTGCTGTGTCACAGCAGACTCAGCCATCCAGGCAGCAGAAAGGGCATGAATCCTGGCTCCTCAGAAAAATGAACTTGAGGACAATTTACTACAGAGCTTATGGCTACGGCTCAAGCCTACGACAAGACAGAGGGACCGAGCCCTGGATAGCACACAGGTCGCTAAAAAGAACATAAACCACCACCATCTTTCTGGAAGTTCAACCATGGAGGGAGTTACCAATGCTACTCTCATCCCAAAGGGGTACCCTGCTCTCCTCTTTGCCTTTCTGGTATGGCTAAAACTGGTTTTAGCAGCCAAGAGGCAGCCTCTGGCAGTCAGGAGGGCCAACCGTGTCCTGGGGTGCATCAAGCACTGTATTGCTAGCTGGTCGAGGGAGGTGACTGTCCCGCTCTACTCTGCACTGGTGCGGCCTCATCTTGAGTGCTGTGTGCAGTTTTGGGTGCCACAGTACAAAAAGGACATGAAGCTACCAGAGAGTGTCCAGAGGAGAGCCACAAAGATGGTGAAGGGTTTAGAGGGGAAGCCGTATGAGGAGCGGCTGAAGTCACTTGGTCTGTTCAGCCTGGAGAAGAGGAGACTGCGGGGAGACCTCATTGCCATCTACAGCTTCCTCACAAGGGGAAGAGGAGGGGCAGGCGCTGATCTCTTCTCCCTGGCGACCAACGATAGGACCCCACGGAACAGCAGGAATCTATGCCAGGGGAGGTTCAGGTTGGACATTAGGAAAAGGTTCTTCACCCAGAGGGTGGTGGAGCACTGGAACAGGCTCCCCAGGGAGGCAGTCACGGCGCAAAGCCTGACAATATTCAAGAAGCATTTGGACAAGGCCCTGAGACATATGGTGTGAATTTTGGGGTTGTGCTATGCAGGGAGAGGAGTTGGACTCGATGATCCTTGTGGGTCCCTTCCAACTCAGGACATTCCATGATTCTATGGTTTCCTTTACCCCAAAAGACCCCTCTTGCCACTGAAGTTGCTGACCACTTCCAACTCTGCAAAGTTTTTTTAGGCAATTATGATCCCTCTAAAACTCCACCGCGGAGCAGTTCAGTGCCCTGCTACAACATGAGAGCTTATCGTTCTGCTGACACTACTGCTGTAATATGACAAGCGGGCAGGAACAGAGAGCTACAAAATACCTAAGTAATATTTGGCTGCTAACAGGGGGGGTGGGGGGAGGAAGGGCTGGGGAAAACCAGATGAAAATCAACACTGCGAGCTATCAGCTTGAAAAACAAACAAGCTTTCCACCCGCCAGCAGCAGCGTACTCGCAAGTCACTGAGATCTCACTAAGGCTGAAGATTTGTTCCTTGCGGTGCTATGACCCATCATCCCGTAGTTCACTGAGGAACCAAGTAGCTGGGTCATGCGATGGGCAGATGCACGTGGGAGAGAAACCCTCCGGCTGCTGGAGCTGCTCCGGCTCCCGGAGTCCCCTCTGTGACCAGTGCAGCACACCAGCTCCCCCGCCCCGAGCTTCTGCAGCCCGGGGAGCGGGGACAGGCTTAAACCTGGACTCGTAACCCTGTTTGGATGGACACCTGACACACTGGAAAAGTCAGAGTGGAGAATCTTCCTTCTTCTTAAAAAAAAAAAAAGGCAACTTAAAAAAATGTTAAACATACATGCACACCACACAAACAATGTAGAGAGACAGAACCACGTTATTTCTCCTTTCAAACTAAGAGAGTCATAGAGCTTGTTTTCTTAAAACCATGCTCTAATTTGATAGATGTGGAAACTGACTCCCACTGTCCTGTAAAAAATGAAAAAGACAAAAAAGAAAAAGAAATTAATACTAATAATCCAGAGGATTAGGGATCAGAGGTCAGTGCACAACCTTTTAATGAGAGAGGTATTTAAAGACTGATGACACAGTATATTTTTATTCTTCGGTAATTTAGTACAGAAGTTTACATTGATTGCTTAAAAGGCCATTCGATTTTATTTCCCATATTTAATTGTTCTTAGTGCCCAATAAATGGTTGTCTGGAGAAAGTAAAGGATTATTTTATTCTTTTTGTATCATTAAAAATACTGTCAGCCCAACTCACTCATTCACACGCCCTCTACATGCCCTTCATGTTTTCACAAAACCATGCGGATTATCTGTTTTTCATTACCAGCAAACCTGAAACCCCCACAGTGCTCAGGCTCTCTAACCTGAACTAAACCTCTCACAGGTGCATGAACAAAAAGGAGGTATTTTACCATTCCCAAGGAGAACTTTTTAAATACGAAAAACAAAAACCATAGGCTTGCACAGTGGAGTTTTGGTTACCTTAAAATTTACATCTTCTATGAAAAAGGGCTGCCTGTTAAGTCCTTACATCTTATCACAGCTTGGATCTGTTTAGATCCTGCTTGTTGAGCAAGAGCTGCAGGCCCTCAGATCAGGAAAACATGTATTTAAACACATGGCTTAGTTATATGCTTAAAGTTCAGCATGTGCTTAAATTAGCTCATCATCTGCTCATCTTTCTCCTTGTCAACAGAGAACAAACGTGAAAAACATAGGAAAGGTTCTTTCACCTATCAAGTATTTGTTGTATCTCATGACACAGTTAAATTATGCCACTCGGTGAATGTCGTGACAACTTCCTAGGTACAAAGTTATTTTTGTGTTTTCCAAGAATTATCTAGTTACCTGGATGACACGTACAATTCCAAGGTTGCTATTTATACAACATCCAGACATTGTGGGTATTTGTTGAACGCATCTTCACACTTGCATGATTCCAAACTCACCAGAACCTAAAAAAAAAATGTCAGCTTTTCGTTTCTCTCTCTTCTCAGCATTTCTATGATGTAAGAAATTATTATCACCGTTTTACATCCAGGGAGCTGAAGCACAAAGAAATATGGTTTAGATTTGCAGAAGGTTCTGAGGAAGTTTAATGCCTAGATCGCCTTATCTTAATTCCTAACATGTTACCCTTACTTTCAACAAACTCTGAAGGTGAAACTGCTAATGCCATTGAACTCAACAGGATATTTTACAATGATTTCAACAGTGTCAGGATTTCATCTTCTAACGTCAGTAGGATTTTTATCTAAATAAAATCTGGGACTTTTCCTTTCTAGCAGTTCACAATATTTTATCACATACCACTGAATTACTGAAAAGTTAACTTGTTTCACTACTATGTTTAAAGGGAATCTGATTCAGTGTAAAATACAGATTCCTAACAAAAAAAGAAACACACAGCATACAAGAAGTTTCATCAAAATACATACATGCGTACAAAAGACAATTTTTAAAATTAATTTTCATGTACCATTTAATATTGATGATCTCAAAGATCATCACGGTAGAAAGGAATAGTGAAACATTAACAAAAAAAGGAAATGGCATAAAAATTCCTTTTGAAAGATAACCACGTAGAGTTTTTGAAATGCAATCAGAGTTGAACTAGTACAATAATATTGGATCTGTAATTTACTTAAGTATTTATTGATTGACACCCATGACAAAATAACTGTTGCCCTAATAGGATTCACATCCAACATTTTTTAAGTTTCCCAAATAGTTCACATGGTACACTTACATATAAATCAATTAATATTGACTGATTGATCAATATATGCACAATATGAAAAACAGTTTTGGCGGCTTTATGTTCTCCGCAGAGCAGCTTTACCTACTGATGATTAATTTTAATTTACTTTAAAGGATTCTATTGCACTGAAACTTTAATTAAAAATGAAATGAGAAAGTCTATAAAGTCTGCATAGCATCAATTACCTAGACTTGATATCCTGCACTTCGCCTACCCTCTGTACATATGGTTTCTGTTAAAATAATTGGAAAGCACTTCTGAACAATGTCACCCACACATCCATTCTAAGAGCGAGAGGATATATTACCATTAAACGTCACTAATATTAATAAAGAAACAATTAATTCTTCATTACCTATTTCTAAAATACACCATCAGACTCCTTCAGTTCAAACACAAATAAAACATTACACATGCCTGTCAGTGAAATGGGTAATCATCGCCATTGTTATAATTCATACTGCTTTCTGTTGTAAGTCTAATGCCTCATTTATTTATAAAGCTTTTTGGCTGACATTATAAATAGCCTCCTTGAAATATTAAAAAAAAAAAAAACTAGCTCTTATTAAGCAAACTCCCATACCTCTTGTCAACTCTTTCCTTACAAAATGTTGCTTCTAATTTGCATTACACTTTCTTTTCGTGAACAGACAACATTTACATTTATAAATGTTACTGTTTCAGTAAAACACACTAAATAATACTTTCCACTGACTTATGCATGTATATAAAAAATATATATTCAGCAGACTAATCTCAATCCCAAAGAAAATTACTACTAAGAAAATCCACACAGAAAATTTTTTGGAAACTGCTGGTGAGTTCACAGTAGGAGTAAGCTGGCTCAGCAGCCTTATAGTATCTGATTTAAAGATCAACCTTACCAACACTGGTTTGGATCAGTTACAAGAAGAGTTCAATGTTTTAATTCATAAAAAAGCATGGAATTGTCACAGTCCTCATCTGGTCCAGCCAGCATCAGGTTACAAGCCTCCAAGGTGTCTCTGGCATGCTGCCTGGACTATTTATTGCTATTTGCAAATTAGACACTTGTGTAAGAATGTCAATTTTAAATATCTTTGTTTAAATGAGCCTGATAAGAGATGACCAGATATACATTTTATGAGACTGCTAAATAATTGCATCACGCAAATCCAGCTTGTGAATTTTACAGGACAGCTAATAATGACACAGCATACTCGCAAGGCAGCTTGCAAATTCAGCATTAAAAGAATAAAGCTATCGGAAACAATAAAAAGTGTGCACTCTAAACCTGTAACAACAGAAATACCAAGAAAGTCAACTATCATCCATAACAAGAACAATCTCTGAGCTCTCCATATCCGAAAGTAATGGAGAGTCTAAGGTGCCCCTATCAATCCTGCTAATACACTTCCAGCAATTATTTTCCGTACTCTACATCAGTAAGTTAAAATATGTTTCCAATGCCTAACACAGCAGTCATTAAAGTTTCCCCTGCCTCAATCAGCATAACTAATGAGGCCATATAATAACAGAAAGCAATCTCTAATGAAAAGCCGAAGAAAGTCTCCCTGCAACAATACTGCTCGTGATTTAGTATTCTCAACTTGTCCATCCTCCATCATTTACTCTGTGGGTATTATCACCACTCAGAAAATTACATTTCAATGAACTTGTCAGGAAATAAGTAATAAATTAATCAGGCAGCATACACCAATTACAGTCATTTTCTGTGTGTTTTCTTTCAGGGCCCACGCATGAATGCAGTACTGGCTGCACTGGTTATTCCTGAAGACTGCTCAAAAGGGCTGCAGGGGGTGCACAGTACCGCTGCTGGAAGGAGGGCTGAAAGCATCTCTGCTCCGTTGAAGCCATCGCAAGTACTGTTGATACCAGTGGAGCTCCAGCACCAAAACGCTGCTGTTTGTTTCTCTGTTCGTTTGTTTGTTTATGTACATACAAATCTATACACAAAACCAAACCCATTCAGGCACTTTTGAGAAGTGTCACAAAATACCTAACACGAAAACATCAAGCACCTAAATAGGTTTGCAAGTGTAACCCAGCCTCTTTCCAGTTGTCAGGAGTGACAAAGGAAGGTGCCTACAGGACTAAGTTGTTGTTATGAGTATCTAAATATTAAATTTGGGGGTACCCAAGGCAAATTATGCCAATGGCTATGGCTAAACTGAGGAAACCGGGAGGGTATTTGGTGTCATCCCAAGTCTGTTAGGCAGCACCTGGCTGTAACACAATTTCCCTCTTCCCTCCGACTGCTAGAAAAACCTTTAATATTGATGATGTTTCTTCTAAACACATGCAATGAGCAACAGTACCATCTGAATTACCAGTCGAGAGCTCTAACACTAACAGGGACCGAGAGGTTTAAATTGGACGCCTCTCGCTCCAGGCTGTGTGAAAATTCGGGAAGAGCGCCGCTCTGCTTTAGCACCTCTGGTTGAAAGCATTGTGCTCATCTTCACAAGCGAGAGAGCCAGAAAAACTTTTTTTTTAACAAATAAAGCTCAGATGCTGAAGCACAAGGCACACTCTGTCATGGCACAGAATTTCACAGCAAATTATGCAAAATCTGAAGCAATACAGGCTTCTGGTCCTATAAATAAGGTGAGCCAAGGTAATGCACTAAATGGTACAGAAACTCCTTGCTTAACAAGGAAAGCAAGTACACATGTTCAGTGCCTTCAAAAGCATTTAAACGGACTCTAAAAAGGTGTACTTCCAAATAAAAACTTTTCTACCAACTGCTTTTGTCACTATATAATGAAGATTTTATGCATGCAAACGCACTCTTGACATATATGCAATATTTCAATGAACTCTTAAACTTAGTCCTGCAAGGGTAGTTATACAAGCATCATGCACCTGCCAGACTCCAGACCCTTGTACAGCACTGGAATCCTTTTCATGAATTTTGTCTGTGTCCTGTCTTGGCTGGGAAAAGATCCAAGTGGGTTAAGCTCCGGGAGCTCATTTTCATTGCCACTTTTTGAAGGCTGAATATTGTTTAACCTTTCCCCTGCAGTCTGCATAAAATTCCTAGAGGGCAGTTTGAGCCTCATATGGTCTAATTAAAAGCGGGATTTATTAAGACTGGAATAAAATAAATTAAAATAAAATTTAATTTGTCATAATATATGTAACCCTATATTTTGCATGAGGTAGGCCAGAAGAGCTGTAAAAAATTAAGTTACAGCGTTTAAAAAAAAATTATCTACCAAGCACTTTTGTCACCAAGTCGGCTGCCAAAGTAATATCCCACCTTCATGACTTTTACAATTCTTTTTATCGCTTGATTTATCCTCACACCAGACAGCTCCTACCAAGAAGTCATGTGCTCTCATACTCTTCCCTATATTCATTTAAACCTGCATTTAATCTACTTAATGGTTTCAGACCCTATTTTCTTGCTTCCCCATTTTATGTTATCATTCTAAATACTTCTTCGAAGTATGAACCGAAGAGGCTCATACTTTCATACCACTGGTCAAGGACATGAGGGACTGAACCAGACAGTGTACTTTTCTTCTCCACCTCTAAGAGCAAGGAAGTAAGGTCTAAAGAGCTATTGCCCATGGAGTATCTATAAAGCAACCAGAGGTGAGACATGCTTCCAGAACAGGTTTAGTTGAGCTAATTCAGGTACTGATAGCAATGAAACCGGAGCAACGAGGGCGCTGGCTGGCCTGGAGATAGGTAGGTTATCCTGTGCTCAAGTCTATGCCGCTGCACTTTCTCTGTAACTCAGGCCAAACCACAGGCTAAAGTTCATTCTTCGTCCACTTGTTTTGAAGCCACATCTCCGACCACAGTACAGGTGTAACTTTAGACAGTGCATTTGACATGAGTATTGCGCTGTCAGAAAAAACACCACGAAAAAACTGTAACAGTTAGTCCCATCCTGTTAATAAAAATGAAAATGGACCAGCAGCACCCACACATCTCTACAGCACTGGGGAAAATTCCTCTGAAGCACAAAGACCCAAGGAGCCAATGTCACCAGCTGAACCCGATACGCCACGGTGACAGTAATCAGTAGCAGAGTTTTCAGGTTTTCACTACTCAGTACGCTTTTCCCAACAACACGTCTTAACAGCAGCCAGCCCTGCAGCAGCACCATTTTGAGAAACCATGCAACTCAAACCTTTAACCCAGTTCACCGTAACCACAAGCAGGAAAGCTTTAGCGAGCCAGCAGGTCTACTGCAGAGACAGAGTTAAGAGATCTGCTAACCAACTGGTACACTCTGCAGCACGAGCTCGTTTACTATCCACAGTTCATCTCTGTGCCGTGGTGCAACAGCCCTTTTAGGTAAACCTCTTTTCCATCCAGCTTCAAATTTCATGCATTTAATTTCCTCATATTATCCCAATTACTTCGCGACAGATCATGCTAAATGATTTCTCTTCCTTCTTTTTTTGCTTCTATACTTTTTTATATATTTCAAAACCAGCAAGGTGGTTCTTGTGCTCCATCATTTCAGTCCCCATTAGCAAATATTTAAGTCTTTCAGATGTGTTCTCATGAGTCAGTACTTCCAACACCTCAAGTTTGTTTAGTTCGTTGGCTTTCAGCGTGTGAGTGTCCTGGTGTCAAATGCGGTATCTTACCTTCCAAAGGAGAACATAGCTCCAGTACCCTCACTTCAGGGTTTTTCTATTCTGGGAAACAAAGCAAAACAAACAAAAACAAACAAATGCACCATTTCCCCAATTGCCCTTAA
Organism: Nipponia nippon; assembly: GCF_047370975.1. Lineage (NCBI taxonomy): Eukaryota > Metazoa > Chordata > Aves > Pelecaniformes > Threskiornithidae > Nipponia > Nipponia nippon. The sequence goes on from NW_028262290.1 coordinate 124,867,273, forward strand.
TTTGACTTCACTATGGTCCACATTAACAGAAACAGCAGCTAAACTGTCTTTGAAACTTTATTCACCATAGCCAGAAAAAAAGAAGAAAAAAAAGACTGGTGAAATGCCTTTAAAACATGCTTTAATCTAGCTGGAATGCCATAAATTGCTTCCAGATGTGCTCCATACAAAAGTCAATCATAGCTATTTATACTGACACTCTGCAGTCCAAACAATCGGAATCCAAATGCCATGTCTCTGCTACAATAAAGCTATAAATGTCAGTTTTGTTGAATTTGGAGAGGTGTTGAAGAGTTCATGCTAGTTTGCTTTCTGGGCTATTTGTTAGCCAGCAATTATTTAAAAAAAAGGGGGAAAAAAAAAAAGAAAAGAAACTTTTAAAATAGGTCCTTTCCTTGCTGAGCTATTCTTAAAGCACACCTGACACCTTCCAATCATGACCTCCAAAGTGCCACAGGTTACAAGTTGAAATTCATTTCATAAGTTAGAAAAATGTAGTGCTTAGGCTCTGAGCCAAGAATAACTGAAGGGCTTGGCAAGGCTCCCATGCCCTCCTCTAGACCGAACACACACGTAGTACACCTGGGACTAAATGAACTGAAGTACAGTAAAATGACACACTGACTGCAATAATACCTCTATTCAATAATCTTCCAGGGTATGGGGGCAGGGGGATGGAAATAGCCTCACTGTAGAAGAAAAAGAAGTTTGGAAACCATACACTAATCAGTTGTTTTGCATGCGACGCATGGCCATCAGAATCAAAGAGTTCTTCACTTGGGAAAACTGAATAACCAACATTTAGATTAAAAGATGACCTATGGAGTTATCCCACACTATTTCAGGAAAATATATTATTTTTGTGTAGTCTCCATAGAATTTTCTGGTTGATTTTTATAGACTTCATTAAGATGTCCCGTCCCCTCCCCCCCCCCCCCCCCAAAAGTGCACCTGCAGTTCAATTTACGTATAAATGTTCAGAGTTTTAATTCTGGCTTTTTGTCAGTGAAAGACAGCAGGGAATTTTTCTTATCATTACTTGCAGTTTGGGGAATTAAAAATGTTTCAGAAAATCATAACATGTAATGACCTTACTCTCCACTTTCCTGCCTTTTTATTTCCCTTGATGTTTGCCTTCTACTCCAAAGATTTCCTCTGCCTTCCCTCTGTTCCTTACCTTCTCCCAAGACCAGAAGACCATCCTTGTGATGGAGCTGAAGAACATTCCTCCCTCTCAGGCTAAGCCGTAGCACTGACTGTCATTTGTCACCACACAGGTTGAGGAAAAAGGCAGAAAATGCACATTGAAGTAGTTAAATCTTGGTCTAAAAGCCTTTCTGTACTTCCAGAGAAGGGAAGCAAACTGTACAAGACATGGTATTTTAAGGTTCAAATTGTATGTACACGCGGAAAAAATGAGAGACTTTACAAACAAGATTTGTGCTCTTAGTTCAACTTACTGGAAAACTTAGTTTTTAATAAATCTCTTCAGTCAGAGGTTATACAAATGACTACAGAAGCAGCAAACATAATACCTGTATTTAAGAATGGGGGAGGATCCTATCTAGTAAACTACTGAGCCATCAGTCTGGCCCAGGCGTTATGCAAGGTTTTATAACCTATTTTGAAGGAATGTAATTTCTGTGTAATTGCAGGGGGTTGGAGAAGAGATAAGCAACAGAGAGGCAGAGAAGCTATTAAAGTTAAAAGACAATTTTGGCATAAGAACAAATGATTAAGACTTGGCTGCGAATACATTGAGACTGGAATTCACAAGCACATGTCTACCATCAGGAGAGTGAGGCGCTCCAACCACTGTCCCGGGGAAATGGAACCAAGGAAAATCCTTCCACAGGGAAGGCTGAGAAATTTATATGACTTCAGTATCCTGCAACAGCAGGGGATAAAACTTGGTGATGCACAAGCTGCCTTCCACTCCTGTATCAGCCCACGTTCATGTGTCTTTATTCCTAGCTTCTATCAGACAGTGAGATGTTTTCATTGCATTGCTTCTTCAGATAACAGCATCAAACTCCTGCTGGAAAAGCTGAAGGGGCTGCTAAAGCCATAAATAGGGGGCAACAAATACCATTGTTCAGTGATATCTCTCTATCAGTATATTTCTTCCTTTTCTTCCACCAAGTGGTGACACTAACCTTCAGAAACCTTGTTCCTCCATGAATTTTACTACACCTCAATCCATGTCATTTTATATTCTCAGAGTACCAAAATTTATACAGAAAGTCCGCCTCACATCCTACCTCACTGTAAAGACCTACTACACTGCCTCCAAATATGCACGCACTCTCTCACGCAAGCCTACCCGCACATTTTTAACATTTTAAGACAAATGTACACCCAAAGGAAGTAACTAATCTACTCTGTGTCCATAATCCTTACTGTCTTCTCTCCACCAAAGCTCTTGCTCTGGCACAACGTTCTCCCCTCACCTGTGCATCGAGCTTTCCACTTAGATCCCAAACTTTCTGAATCTAGGACTTAGGGTCTTCTAATGAGGCACCAGCCCCACTCTGGGACACAGTAAAATAATTGTGACAGTAATAATAACTAATGCGAATCACTACCACTGGTCTTAAACTCTATGAATCTGTTCTGCTTTTGCAGCTGTGCTGTGATTCGTCTGAAGCACCAAGGGTGCTGCCAGCAGCCTACATATTAGATTATTAATTTGACCCATCCTCCCGATCCAACAAAAAGTACTGTATCTCCAGATCTGCATAGCTTCTGCATTTGTGATGGCTGACCCCCAAAAAGAGACAGAAGGAGAACAAAAGTCAGCAAAGTTACCAAAATATACAAGTCTCTTACAGCTACTGTTTCAAACAAACAGGTTTGGAGCCAATATAATAATTTCTACCAATATCATGTAATGTTTTATTTGCTTTAAATTTGTCATCATTTATTGGAAACAATAAGCCTTCCAAAAAACAACAAAAAACCCCTCACTTCGTGTTTAAAGTTATTTACTATAGCTTTAAAAGTAACAAATGAAGCACTTGAGTCTCAGATGTGTAACCAGTAGGGAGTTGGCTCGATGCATCAGTTTTTACACCTCTTGCAGTTAAATCAGAGATCCAAATGCAAAACCTAGCACTCAGTGGTGAACTTATAACACTCCCTGGAGGAGTGTGTCCATAAACCATTCACTGGATTACACTCATCCATACAATACTTTATTTTATATAGCCTGTCCCCACAAAAAAAAAAAAAAAAAAAAGCTTAACTAAGGTGAAATTAAGGTTGCATAAACTAGAAATCATTTTTGTCATCTTATTTCTAAGTCTCTGCTTTCCTTTTTGAGACTTCATTAGAACAATTTTTCCGCTGTCTTTATCTCAAATGGATTTGTTTCTCCAAATTTGCATCTTAGCCAGGAAAGGGATCCAGAAAACGTCGAATGACATATGCGGCATAGCCACACGTGGCTCAGGAGCACTCTCAGGCCTTTGGAGTATGCTCAGCATAGCTAATACACTTTCAAAAACTGCTGCACTGACTTTTCTGTAGAATGCCCTTAATGACAGTATTTTGGGAGTTTCACATTACGCCTCATCTACTTACCAGTCTTCCAGACATTAGGTCTTTCGCCATGTATTTCTATTTACATATATAAACGTGTGCACACACAGCGTGAGTTCGCTCACGAGCGTGTACACATGCATGCACATATACATGCGCAAACATACACACATGTTGGGGCCAAAACTAGAATGGATAGAGATCAGTGTAACTTCACTGAGTTCAATGCAAGCTACATCAGATGAGAAAACCTGAGGACAGTGAACCTGCCTGAATGGCCTACTGACTCTTTCAAAGTTCACAGAACATAATAAATGACAATATTTCCAAGGTCCTTCACAATTCAAAAAAGAGAAAGCGCATGAACTAATAACAGGAAGAGTGTTTTTTTTTGTTCCAGTGGATACCATTCTCCAACCCAGTGAAAAAGTACTCTTGTCATGCAAACCTGCTGGAAAAAGCATGACACTATAGTGTCAACGCCAAGCTCCTTGTAGGCCAGCTGGTCTCTAACTTCATGTCGATGTGGTCAGTCCTCCCAAGTTTAGCAGCAAAACACCAACATTTTCCTACAACCAAGGGCGTCCCACATAACTCACAGCTAGGAGGAGATACTTGCACAAGAGAACCCATACCAGCAAAGCCTCTCTGCTGATCATAACCTATAGCCCCAGGATGAGAAGCCACAAACCTCATTTTTGAGCTGCACAAAGCTCAGGAACCAGAAACCAGCTGCCCTACCTAGAGTGCACCACGATTCATACTAATGCAAGTCGGATGAAAGGCAAGAGTCACATCAAAGACGAGGGCTGGGCAACCTCCCAAACACGAAAGAGCTAGTAGAGATACACTCTGTGGTAGGAAAGGCAGACCGCAAACACTAAACAAGAGATTCAAAATCTCTGCACCTGACATTGTCCATCAGTCATCATAACCCTGTCTTCTGCTACATGACTATATCAGTCTCTGAGCAAAAAGACAGGGTTTAATCTCCCTGTTCCCATGGCTTCTATCAAACCCTCTTTTAAGAAGGCTATTTATTCAAAAGGAAAGGCCTTATCGGATAGAGGGGAAAATACATAAAAATGCACAATTGATCAACACTTCATAGTCATTTGGGGTATGTTTTCAACCATTTAAGAAGTATAGCTAACCAACCTAGCATCTGTTGTTCTTTGGTTTCTTTTTTTCTTTTAATGATTGTTTAAAAAGCTTTGTCTTAAGAACAATAAGTGGCATTAAATGCCAACAACATGAGAAAATGTAGCTCTAATGTGGAAAATGGAGTCTGAATAACATTTCTACTTATCATATAGCAACAATTACCAGCCTTCCTATGGGGTAAAACACTTTCCCTTCCCACTGAGCCCCAAAAGCTCCAGCCAGCTCAGTTTAACAGGCTGTTTAGCCACAGAGAGGAGGATGATGAGGTTTCCTGCAACAGACAACTGCACTGACTATCTAGCACATGGCTCCCACTATGAGCTGCCTTCCATGTCTCTTGTTTTATTAAAATTGTGGAATAGGTGGCTCCCAAGGCCTAACAGGAGCATCTGATTAGGCAGCCTCCACTGACCGTAATTTATTTATCTTTTAGAATAGGATCCGAATTTCTACATTTACCATAATTTCTCAATTATGCCGGCACTGATTTATTAAGTTCCAGAAAAGCTTCCACTGATTCTTTACTGGGTTTGTACCACAGGAATATTTGAAAACCCACTGTTCTTAAAATGTGCATTAAGTTCTTGAGAATTTTTTTTGGTTTACTTATAAAGTGACATTATTGAAAGAAACATTTCAAACTGGTAGTTTTGAAAACTTGCCATAGTGACCCCTCAATCCAATCCAAAAAACCAAATCTTACTCATTAAATGGAGGTCCTCTTCCAGCGGCTTACATTTGTGGCAACATAAAAATTTAAATAAACAAAAAACTCACATTCCACTCTGGGTTCATGAAACTTTGATCAACGCAGAGATGATTTTTCACACTATTATCTAAGACTCCACACACAGCTTACCCTCAGCCCCCTTGCTTGCAGCCATAAAGATACACACTTACAACGCAGCGGATTTGCCATTGAAAATTTCTAGCTGCAGGAAATCCCCAGTTATCACAAATCAGTTTCTTGCTGCTACAGGGATGGGAACAGCAGCAAGGGCAGCTCACCTGCAGCTTCGCCTCCTCCTCCAACTACAACAAACTCCAAGCAGAATGGGTCAGGCTAACAGTACTATCAATGTCACATGGATGCACTGCATGACCCCACGCTAAAGAAAAAAGTGCACTGAGAATATGCAAAAGCGGCTATCAACTCAATTAGTCAGTTGAAGTAATTATGCCCTCAAGTGTTAGGAAACTGAAAAGCCATTTTGGCTATAAAATACACAGGGAATCTTAATGTTATGGTCAGTAAGACAACAGCACACACATTACTCATGCCACTTTTTATCTAGTCCTTGAATGCAGCTCTCGCTGCTCCTGATGTAAGATTTTCATTAGGCATTACGCGGCCAAATGCGAAAGCCAAGCCAGAGAACCAAACCCATTCAAACACACAGCCACATTAAGAGGTTGACAGCACATGCCATAAAATACAACTGTGGGCCTCTTACGCGAGTCACAAAACAATAACTTTTGCAGCATGCTAGTCAATAAAGAATAACCATCTCCCCAAAAAATTAAGAGGGGCTTGGTGAGCAATAACAGGTAACGGTTTGTTCATCTGTTTATCGGCCAAGCTCCAGAGACTAATCTCCTCCAATTACATAGTTCTCGCTCATCATGCCATACTTCAGTGACCACATCTCCGTGTCAATGTTTTTTAATTCTTTTATCTCCCCAATCTTCTGCTTTAAAAAGCTAACCTAAGTATTTTCTTACATTGTTCTGCTGAATTTCCTTTACCTTGAAAAAATATCCGCTGCTATTAATTTTTTCAGTGTATTTTGTGGTTTGTTGTTGTTGGGTTTTTTAAATCAACTAATAAAATCGTATCAGAAAGCTTCTTAGCGCAGCCTAAGCAAACACTGGAGTGTGAGTACACTGAGGTATAGTACAATATGCAAGAGAAGTCAGAGGCTGAAATGAGAATACAATTTCCCATGAGAGAGTTCTATGTTCGAGCCATTTAACTTTAAAACTAGTTCAATATTTGAACAAGACACTATTTTATTCCCATTCAAAGTTTAAACACAGATCACTTCGAAATCAATCATAAATTCAAACCTCTTTACTTTAAAACTGTTTCAATATTTAAAGGCCTTTTTTTTTTTTTTCCCTCTTTAATGTAACAGCAGCTCCAAGGCTGCAGGAGCAGAACTGACTTTGAGATCCTTAAGAGCAATGCTATTTTCCTGCCAATACATACAAAAGGCAGTTCTAGGAAAAAGAAAAAAAACCACAAAGGCGAGGCTGTGCTTTGCTTCAGAGTTTAAGAACAAAGTTTGGACAAAGAACACACAGCCTAGTCTTCAGCCCAAGCTAAAGTAAATGAATTTGGTGTGGGTGCTTTTCAGGGTACAAGACCATAACTCCACACTATTCCACTGCTTTTGTCCTCACCCGGGTGTAAGGGAAAACCAGATGACCAGGGGGATCTGTGTGGACAAAAAACAACCCTCCTTTAGGGATGTGATTACAAACAGAGTGAGAGATGTGCAATTCAGAAAAAGAACGTAGACCCCATCTGCCAACCACCTGTAATTTGGTCCCCTTCCCCACCCACGAAACGGTGCTTGCCCCGGTGCCTCAGGAGCCTCATGCCCTGGCTGGCATTGCAGAAACGTACAGCTCTAGCTCTGTGACACAGAAAAAATAATTTCTCTTGGTGAAGCAGCAACATTTCACACCTGTATTTCATTTTCACATGATGGTCTCAAAGTTGGTGGGGGTTTTTACATTTGTTTGTTTTTAAACCTTAAAACCCATTTTGCAGATGGGCAACTTATCACAGCGAGTCAGTGATGGAGAGGTGAACCCAGGTGAACTTCTAAACTGCACCACTGCCAGCTCTTTGGCACATGCCACCCTAATCCAACTAATTTCAAAGCCAATTGGTTTCTAAAAATTATCTTTTGTGCTTTTGATCTTTGTATAAAGTTCTTACTGACAAAGGCAGAGCATACAGCTCAATGCAAGTGTTACACTACAAAAATATTCATATCAAGTAGGAAAGACAAACGGACTGCTATAAAGCAAATAATCTTATTAACCTCAGGGCTGCCCTATTCTGGTTTCTGGTCAACTACGGTCTTCACAATCAAGTTAAAAGACCCCTTAAAATGGATTAAGCATCTGTATTATCAAGAGGTCACAGGATAACAGCAAGAATTAGGCTCTGTCTTTGTGATAACAATGCACTTAACTACCTATGGCTTTGCATGAGTGCAGGAAATATTATTTGCCTGTATATATAATGTTTTACATGCAACATGATAAACCCGTCTGCATGGGTAGTTGTGATGCTGTTCTCCCAGTAAAAGTACTGAGCAACTGACTGCCACCTTCCCAGGAAAGGGCAGCTGTCATTCATAACCATCTTCACTTAATCGAACAATGAGCGGTCCCTGTTTTCAGGTAGCCATAGGCCACTAGCATTAGGCAATAAGTGAGCTTTATTCCCCCACACACCTTTTTACGTACCTCCAAATAAAATAAATTCATTTGTAATCAACACAGTATTAATGTGCTGTCTTCTAATATTTCACATAGAACATGTCACTGAAAACTCAGTATTGAGCAGGAAGATATTTGATGAATCAAGTAGATGAAGCCAAGATGTAGTTATTAGATGCATTACATCTTTAGCACATCATCTGTAAAAATGTCCAGGGTAAACTAACGCTCCAGGGGAAACCTGACCTTTAAGAGGCTCCCTAATACTACATCTAAATTAATGTCAGTGACAGGCACTTCAATCTAAAATAGCAGCGTTCTTTCGTTCTATCTACACTATCTATTCATCCATTTATTTGTGTGTAAATGTGTGTGTGCATAAATGAATTTGTGTCACTCTGGCACTGAGGGAGTGGGTGGGCAACAAAAGGAGCTCCTAGATTTTTTTGATTCCTAGTCCTTACTACTCCTATGCATATTATTCATTTTGGAAGATTCATTCAGAATCTTTTCAGCATAAAAAATGTCAGGAAAATTATTTTTTGTAGTAACTAAACTTACTTCTCCAAAGTATCATCCTTATACTGCAAAATAAACATGTTTGAACTAGAGCAGGATGGAATTCTTGCAGTAATCAATACAACAAGCAATGCTGAATTTGTTTTAAAGAGCTGGGCTGGGCTCTGACATGACTGGTGGCCAAGATAAAAATCAAAAACAAAACATGGCAAATAAATTCAGTAGAAGACACATTTCTGCCTTGGGGGAAAAGAAACAAACAAACAATACACTGCAAAATTCTGATAATGGAATAATTTCACAGCAGTTAGTCAAATCAGCGCTAACTATGGTGGCCAAACCTTCACTTACTTCTATTTTTCATTCCATTTTGGAGGTTTTACGATCAAGGGGGTAAGGTTTTATGATCAAGGGGTGAGGCAACTGCAAAGCAGCCACTCTGTTGCCCTTCTTCCAGGCTTCTTAGGGTGCTCTTCCTCCCTTGCGAATACCTCAGAGAGGACCGAGCCTACCAAGACTTACACTCCTCTGCCCCTCTGCTCCCCACAGACAACTACGTAATTGTGTTTCCAAGAGATATGTCTTCATGCAATAGAAGCTGAAGTCTGTACCTTGATGCAAAGGATTTACGCCTTGCTCTGAAATGAGGACAATCACATTAGCCAAATCTTAGTGAACTAAAATTGCTAAGTCCTTTCACATTTTGTTGATCAAGAACCTTTTTATTGGAACATTTTTCTTTTCAAACCCCAGGTGGGTAATAAACTATCCTCTAATTGGTCTTTATGCAATGAAGAGCTACCTTGCATTTTAGCTATTTTATGCATGGTTATATTTTCTTACAAAGACACAATTGATCAGGAATTACCATAATCCCACACAGAGAAGCAGTCCTAGAAGCACTGAGTGCATAAAACATTAATGCCGGTAACGCAGACATGACAAGTTTCAACTCTCATTTCAGCTAAACAATCTGCCTCTTTCATACTAACGTCACCCTTCAGCCCATGGGCTACATAAACATTGTCAAACCTGGTTTCAATATAAAGAGAGCACATTAATGTTCCCACTAATATACATTTCCCAGTAACCACCCTATTAGATTGCTTAGTTCAAACTCCATGACATATCCCATAACATATCAGACAGTTCAGATTCACGAGCTCAGAAGATATAAATATTGTACGTATTAAAAAAACTTTTTTGTGTGTGTACTCAAGAGCCCTGCTAGCACAAAAACTCCCGTGAGGCTCTCAAGAAAATATGCCTGTGTGAAACACATCCCCTCTCTGTTTGTTTTTTGGTTTTTTTAGGTGATGGTCTTTCACTCACTTCTTCACATAGCCTAAGTAAATGGGTAGAAAAATAAAGAGATGTTGTTCAGAGGGGATAATCCTTTCCGTAACCTCAGATAGTGCATCTGAGACCAGCGGATCCAGTGACGACTCTCTTAACTTTTCCCAAAAGCATGCCAGTGAGTGGTTACTAAGTTCAATGCACATGCTGTAGAAATTCCCTGACTTTGCCCGCTACAGACCCTCTGTTATAAAGCAAGACCCTATTCTAGACACATGAACTTTGCCTTTTGCCTGGTATTTGGTAAGAGCACAGCAGCACCAGTCCTAGGGTAAGCGGATGTGTGAAGCCCCTGCACTGCAAGGGAACCTCATGCAAGCCTCCTTAACAAGCCTGTGGTCCCACAAAGCACAGTGCACGTACTGTACAAGCAGTGTGCTACAGACAACATTACTGTGGTCTCCCTTGTCAGCCTGGGTTATAGGGTGGTTTACTATCGGTTGGGGACCAATATACTAGGAGCTCACACTTCCAATTTTCATGTTCAGCAGCTGGAAAGAAAATATCCTCAGCCAGAAAGTTCATTAACCTGGAGATTTTCCATGGTCAAGCTTCTTCGGTATTGCAGTAAGATGCAATTTTACATTTGGGTTATGATATTTTGAAGTACTTAATGTAGAAGAAGCCAACAAATACCAGCTAACCTTACCACTGAGCCTGATAGTGTGTTGTGCAAAATATATCCGCTTTGAAATAACATGACTTTAGAATTGTTTATGCTTAACACGGTGAAATTAAATACACAGAGTCAGACACACTAACTTCTATGTTATTGAGTAACACTTAATACCTTAAAGAAGTGAGAAACAGGAAAGAGATTTAGGGATTTACAGAGCAGTGGGGAATTACCATAAAGCCATCTGATTTCTTAGAAGGAAAAGAATCAAAGTTGAAAGTGAAATTGAATTAATCCCAGAAATACGTAATGCATGCTTCCCACTAATCAGACTATAGGGAGCACTCAACATAGATAGAGGAAGGTCCAATCAACCTTTAAAAGAAACAATATCCACTCTGAAGTCCTCTGACTCTTCCAGGTTCACTAAATTTGACCCAGAATTCATAAGTCTGGACAGGCACTGATCTCATAGGGCAGATCCTCAGAAGGTGTAAATCAGAGCAACTCCACTGACTTCAAAAGTCTGCCGAGTCTCTGGCTCCAGATGTCTGTGTGCAGTCATGAATTCCTGATTTCCACTTTAACACAGCTAGAGGAGCAGTAGAGGCTAAAGAAGTTGTTGCAGTTGTTGTTAGGTAAAAAATTAATTAAAACATTAATTAAAATTAATAGCTGAAAAATATTCTATATATTTGGAGTAGCAGTTGAGATTTATGCCATACATTCAGGTTCAAAGTAATTTTGCTTTGGGCTTCAAAGCTCACTTTTAACTTCAGCCAGCATCCACTGTCAAGTTTCCAGGACAAAGTTTAATAAGGCTTACTATTAAGAGTTAAGCCATTAAAGTATACTGCACACTCTTCCGTGTACAGTGTGCCTACTGAAATGCCAGTCTTCAAAAGCAATGATCTGAATATTGTATTATGTCAGTCAAAAGGAGGTCTGGCCCAAATATTGCAGTCAGAGCTATTTCAACCATTCAACAACCCAATTACTTATACTATGTTAGACCTTCCAACTCCATGAATGTAAACTGTTTACACTCAGGCAGCTAGGGTTTATTGATAGGGTTGTACATCGTGAGTAATTGTGTCAAAATATACTGTTTCAAATATAATCGCCAGAAGAGATGTAACATGTAGGCTTGCAGCCTCAAGTGCAATTGTCTGGCACATACGATGGTACAGGCTACACATTAACATGCAATTCTGATTAAAAGTGATGCAAGAAAGTAACATCGGGACTGAGTATTATCCCCTCATACACAGGGCTCTCTAAAATTTGAAATAATTCAGATTAAATTAACATGGAACAAATTCACTTGCATCATTTAGCACGTAAGTGATTTCTGAAGATGCTACTATTAGCTAGTCCGTATAATTCATTTTGGAAAATAACAACTACTTTTTCCTTCTTTCTCAGATCCCATAAATGAGCACGTCCTGAAAGGCCTTCTAAATATGCCTGAGAAGTATTTCCTCTAACAGATCCCCAGAAACAGGCTTCCAGGATCCCTACTGTGGCTCCATTATTTCTGAAGAGTTTGGGGAGGAGAACACCAGCCTGAAAAACGGGGGTTAGAAAGTGTTCTTCCTACAAATTCCTCCATCTCAACAGAAGCAACATTTCAGGTGCTTTCTGCCTTTATCAATGAAGAATGAGTTCAACCTTGCCATCACCAATTGATCTTTCTGAAATTTGAGTTCAATCCACCTTGCATCATACCATCCTATTCTTCCAACAATTGCAGCAGAATTCTGTGATGAAAATATGAAAAAAATTATACACACACACCCCAACAACAGCCCAGCATACCTTGAATCTAGCTGGTGAATCACGACAAGTTCTTATACAACCATCTCTGAAGTTTTGGTTCTCCTACTAACCGTGTGCATAGTAAGCTGGGGAGGCCTCACATCATTATGAACTTTGACAAAGAGACGAAGCAAAGTGCTTGGACATACTATGTTTGACAAGGTCAGGAAACAAGACTTACACAAGGGAAAGAAAAAAAGGATACTGTATCTTGACACCTGCATGGGTGGGATACAGCGCCAAACATTGGGGAGGTTTTGCCCAAAACCTGCCATCCCACCTAGCAAGAATCTGCTACTTTTTAGATTCTCCAGGAACAGAAAGAAACTGAAATTTGTCAGTGTAAGCAAGTATGAAGAATCAAACCCTGTTACTGAATTAGGATCCACTAATAACTGATTAACGCTATTACCTTATTTCTCACTATTTTATTGGAGACGATATCCTTGAAAAGGTAGCGTAACAACCCAGCAATTCATCAGCTGAATATAATAGCCAATTTTTAAAAGACAACTGCTGTCATCATCTTTTCTCCTGTATCTGGCCATTTAAATCCAGCATTGGGGGTTTCCCTCCCACACTTAGTACGTGCATACTGTTCTAAGCAGCATCATACAGCCTCCTGCTGCTGCACCACTTGGAGACTCGGAGGAGTAATCCAGGTTACCTAATCCATAGTGCAATTGATTCCATTTGGGTGGCTGACAGAGAGCTCACTTTCAATTTACATCATGATTCTGCCTCACACAATTTCTTTCCTGCCAAAATGCCACTTCTGAGATGCCACCAGCAACGCCTGTTGAGTAATGGAGACCACCGTGCTTGGGGCAGGCCGAGAACTGAACGCTCCTCTGTGCCGTGCAGACATGCCTGTTGGCATAGGTCACACACTTGGAGAGGCAAAGCTGACTGTAAGCTGCTGAGCCACTTCCCTGTGAATCATTTTTATTTCTGCGGCTTGACTCCTAAATTTCCTTTCCCTCTCCTTTCAAACTGATGCTGTAATATGGTCACACTGTAGAAATCTGTATCGCAGTAGGTACAATATTCTGCAGAGCCGTATAGCCCTCTGATATTTAGGAGACTGCTCCTGATTCATCAAGGCTTCCTTGATGACGTACAATGGCTTGGTCAGGTCACAGGGTGCAGGCTGCAATTTCCTTTGCTTTTTTATTTGTATTAATCAGGAGTTTGGGGACTGAATATCTCTGGGTTTCCTCGCCGGCTCCAGGCATCACTGCATTACAGCGGCACCTGGTGGGATGGGTCAGACCTGGAAAACACCACTGCCCGTGCTGCACGGGTCCGCGTTTCAGACAGACATTCATAACGAAATGAAAATTAGCATTGTTTTGTTCCTGCAGGCCTTTAACACATCTGTTGATGTGAAAAGTTCAAAATTAATATCACTGAACCCTACCCTGGTATTCGCTAAAGAGATGCAAAATGCTGGATGGGGAACAGACTGAACTGCAAGCCACATCTTAGAAACAGCCTGAAACCAAAGGGATCCAGGAGATGCACCACACAGCACCAAAAGGAAAAAAAATAATCTGATAAATAACTCACCTCCAAGGCCTCTCAACTTTTGATTCATTAGCTATCATTAAAAATTTATAAAAGTGTATTAGAAGTAAAGCTCGATTCAACCAGCCACATGTATTCTAGCAACAGAGTGACACATTGAGCCCTTTTCTTTTGATTACTGCCTTCAATCTCATCATTTTTATTTTATGGGACGCAAAGCATCAAATTCAGCTTCAGAAATACAATGTTCAAAATATAGTGGCCAATAAATGTTTCATCTTTTTCACAAACTAGACCTTAAAGAGCTTCAGTTATTTATTTTTATAGCAGCAGCATACATATGTGTATGACACAGTAAAGGATACTGATCTCTGAAGACCTCAGATTATCTTAAACTCCAGAAAATCAATATCAAATCCTGTGTTTATGGTAGTTTTCATTATTTATTTTAGAGCCTAAGAAAGTGGACGGTGGAGGCTGCCAGTTTTGTAGAAAAAGAACCTAGCAAAGTTGCAGTCAGATTTATAGGTCAGACACTACATTACAAAAGAACCCACTTGCACCCAACAGCCGAAACCATTGCGGTTCATCATAAGCAAAACATTTTTATTAAAAGTCCTCACATTGTTACTACGCCTCATCTAATTACTTTAGTCCTTACATTACAGCCAGCGCTGAGTGTGTACAAGGAGCTGGAGGGCTCCCACACAGGTACAGCTGCCTTCAAGGGGCACTACGAGCAATCTGCAGATTGAAGCCGGAGCAGAGGGCGTTGCTGCGACCTCCAGATGCTCGTGCATGCATTTCAGCACACATGCAAATGAATACCAGTCATGTTAGACTGTGCTGGCTGCTTTCAAGACGACCAGTTCTTGATTACTTTTAAAAAAGTGCAAGCTCATGACACACACGAGAAGAGGGGGAAGAGGATTGAAAGAGGAATGTAAGAAAAAATTAGAAAGTTTTATTCCTTGAAAACACTTGGATGGAGGGAACATCAAAAGATAAAAGTAAGGATTTTTATCTCTTAGAAAAAAACCCACCCTTTGAATTATGGTTGCTGAGCTAACTGAAGAAGCAAACTACTAAGTTAGGTCTACATTAAGTATAATCTTAAATCCCATATGAACTTAACTGGGTTGATTAAGAACAAGAAGAAATAAAGTCTTAAGGAGTGCACAAATTAAACTACAGAAATACCAGCTTAAAAGGCAAAAAAGGCCATTAAAGTGAAATGGGCTCTTACTATCGCTGTCTGTGCTCGACATACATTTTAGGACCAATCTCTCACTGCTGTAATGATTCTGGCACCATTTTCAAGTATCTGAAATAAAACATTTAAAAGATAATTCTGACTGTAAGCATCTCTCTTTTCCCCTTAATTCTTCATACCAACATTAAGATGTTATAGAAAAACAGTGTTGCTACTACATAAAATGACTGTATACTCTTTGTATGAAATAGTGATCTATTCTTGTGACAAGCACAAGGTATAGATATGATAACTGTTAGAATGATTAAAGGCACTGGAAGAGTCCTGCAGGGTAAGGACTGGAAACACTGATGGGAATCCTTTTAGCTTAAAGATGAGATACCTAATAGAAGGCACGTTTGAGGTTTGAGAAACAAGACAGGATACATTAGCCATTCCTATTTATAACATATAATTAATTTGTGGAATGCACTGCTACCACACCACACTGACATCAAAAGCGCAGTGGGATTTAGATAAGGTTTAGAAAGATAACATGAAAATGAAGTGTTACATCAGAGGAGATTTAGGAAACACAAGGGGTTTAAGTCCTTTTGCTACACAGCACAGACCAAAGTCTAAGTGGCAGGACTAAAAGGAAAATACCATAATGTGAAAGACATTTCAAAGTTTATCGTAGGGTTTTCTACACTTTTGTCTGATATACTCAGCTCCAGCCTGTCTCAAGAGAAAGGACAGTGACTTAGATGGACCACTGGTTTGATCTGGTATGGCAACTCCTATATTCTTATGTTCCTATCAGATAATCTGCAGTAACTAGAGTGACAATGGATGGGTACCCATCCTAGGAAAAAAAAAAAAAAATATTCTATCATTCTACTTCTCAGTGCACTGAACTGAATTATGTTAGGTTAAGTGTTGTCACACTGAATAATCTCAGGCTGTATCACATCTCCAAAGAGACAACTCAGTATAATGTGTAGGACAGTGCACTCAAATTTGCTACAGATCTGAACTGAGTGTGGGGGGGAGATAACCTTGAAGTCTAGTGAAACCTACAGCACCTACAACAGTAGTAAAAACTATGTTAGAATATTTTAATTTAAAATGCTGTCCAATTTCAGAAATAGAAATTGCTCAAAGATCTAAAACACCTGCCTCTCCTCTTTCTGTCTCTCCTCACCCAATCTAACTTCATGTAATCACAAACTGTGTTTAATGTCAAAGAAATTCAAGGGCATCTCTCATTAAAACAGTTGTGAGGGTAGGAGAAGGCCGAAGACCCCTTAGCTTCTTGGAAAAAGTAATCATAATTGGTAAATGTTAAAAATTCATTACACTGAATTAAGGCATATAAATTTTTTTTTGTCTGTAAGATGTGAGAAGAAGCTACCACAAGAGTCAGGAGTAGAAGTCTTGAGATTTCCCCACTCCTTGGAAGCTCAGGGTTGGTTTCTTTAACTTGGCTCTTCCCACAGAAGAGGAGGAACAATCTACCTCAGCTTTTTCTAAGCTCACCATAGTTTTTCACTGAATGTGAAACAGGTAGGAAAAGAGAAGACCCATGCACCTATTACCCACATCACAGTCTTCAAATGTTCATCCCTTTGCATGAATGATTCTGTTTGCTATTCTTACTCCTCCTTGTTATTTACAGCTACTAATTACAATTTTGAATAATTCTGTAAAGGTTGCTTTGCAAAACAGTCACCTTTGCAGAGCTTACAATGTAATTTTAAGTATGACAACAACTATGGGCAAAAATAAAAACGGGAGGAAGAGACGGGGCAACAGGTCATTGGGTAAAAGGCAAAACTCACAGCAACAAGAATACACAGCATCTCAAAATTGACAGAGGTGAGTGTAGGTATTTCTGTAGCTAACTAAAGGTCGTTCGTTTGTTTTTCAAACAAACTTAATTTAATTGATTCCATATATAACTGCAGAGGAGTGATACATAAATGAAAACAAGACAGTGAGTCAGCAGAGAGCTGTCATTATAATTACCATGGATATAGTGACCTTGCACAAAAACAATACATTGCACTCAAAAGTCTGATAAAAGAATGCTTACTTATCAGCCTCTGCTCCCCATCATATACAGTATGAAAAACACCCCAGAAAGTCATGACTTTGAGCTACTAGAGTTCCTTGCCATCAACCACGCCATAGGTGCTGTGAGGGGATGACCAGAGTCACCACAGATCAAGCCTGGGGCTTAACCTGCTCATTCACTGAGGCCAGTGGGTCAGTCGGTCATCCTACCCAGATCCCTTTACTGCTGTATCCCACTGACTTCCCAAAGATTTCCAAAATCTTATTCTGGGCATGTATTTTAACTGGCTCTGGCATTTGCTTGTAAGCTTAGGGCACAGATTTGCCAAGCTGACTACCTAAAGCAGCGCAGCTGCCTTATGCCAGATACTCTCCAAATCCTACTCAGTACTTCTGAAACCTAGTTACTTTGTAAAAAGTTAATTTTGAATTAGCCAGCCATGGCTGACACAATTAACTCTATCAGTACTGTTCCCTTAGTCTCTGGGTCCAAATTCTCTCATGACTTACAGTATTGCACCAAAAAATAAAATCCACCAAAACCCCCCAAGCCCCATTCTCTGTTCACCCATGTCACATGTTTCAATGAACCCTTTCGTGCCCAACTACCCAAAATCCTTGGATATCCTTAGTGACTTTGAATGCACCTATTTCCAAACAGAAGCTGAGCAAGGCATGAGCAGAGGACACTTCTGCATGTGAAGGGACCCTTGTCTTGACGACTACCCACGCCGCAGGCTGCAGGCAGCGCGGTGCAAATGCAGAGCGGACATCCTAACCGCTGTCCCCCAGGTTTCTGAAGGCAGAGAAGAGAGCCCTGATGACAGGCTGTCACCAAGATGATGGTTAAGTCGATGTGGATGCCAGTGACGAGGAGCCCTGCATGAGCCACAGCCTGCCTTCCACCTCCCTCCTTCCGGGTACCCCATGGTTTTCTACCGGGGCACCCCTATCCTCCCAAAGGTACAAACACAATGTCTAATGACGTGCAGATAGCTACTCACATGTCTGGGAGCTTGGAGAACTGAGACCTGGGTCTTATTTTAGTATTTGCTTTTTAAATTACAAAATTAAAACAGGAATTTGGGGACATCATAAAATAAAAGATAATGGGTTTTTGCCAGCCCATGCAGCCCCATAGGTAACAAATCTCACTAATCAGATTTCTAAATTTGGCTTTTCATATGTTTACACAGAGATTCTCCAAAACTATTTGGAGATCTGATGTCTGACAGCTCCACATGCTTCAAGAATCCCTGCATCACACACAATAGGGTTTGATTTTAAAATAACAGTTCCATATTATTATACTATTCTGAACAATTTATTGCAGAATTAATGATGTTTATATGGCTCTTTCATTACCTTTTAAGACAAACAGGTCAATACTAGTTCATACAGCAAGTGCCAAGAATTATTTCCAAGGTGTAATTTAGCAGCCGCGGCTCTCAAGCGGCCACGACAACCTCCTACTGCCACAGCAGTACTGCCATTTTGACCAGCCCCACTCTGCCTCTGCTCTGCAATGCTGCAAGTAGTTCACAAACAAACAACAAAATGTTGCTGGCACCATCTGCTCCTTGGAAACTTGCCAATCAGCCTCCAAACCACAGAGAGGAGCTTGTGTTGGGATTTACTCTGTATCCATCCTTTCTGGAGGTTGGGCTTTTGCTGCTGTCCTCAGTAGCCCTCCCAGCAGCTGTGGATAAAGCTTTGATCCTTTTATGGGAAAAAATCTGCAATCGATTAACCGTTTTCATCATACACATTGAGATGACCTCGTCTCCTCAGTTACAGCGCATCTACTTTGCTAGGTCTGCAATGAGCTGAAGTCGTAGAAGAACAACCCTCAAAGTTTACAGGAATCCTGTCCTCGGTAGTTATAGCTAACCTGAACCTTGTGAAGACAAGTAACACATATAAAAGGAGTATTTTGGCAGTCACTGAAATACAGCCACTTTTGAGAAGAGCACAGCAGATCTTAAGCACACAGCAACATTCATCAGTGTTTCAGAGGTGGAGTAGGGGCTATGGCATCTAACTTTCATAATGGACAGTAAACAGAAAGGAAGCTCACAAGAATGATGTCTCCAAATTTGGTCCAGACACTAGATAACAAACTGCCTTATGAAGATGTTAAAGGCTTTTTGACCACATGTTAAGACATCTCAATATTGGGGGGGGGGGGGGGCACAGAGGAGAAAAAAAAAAGAAAAAAAGGGGGGGAGTGTGCTGTAGGGCTACAGGAAAAGAGAATCTTCCATAAATTCCATACTGAGATCACTAACATTTATCTGAAATGCAGTGTATTGACTTATCATAATCAATAATAACTGGTTTATGATATCATGAATCCACATGTGACCTTTTTTATACTTACTTGCAATTAATGCACACAAAGCATCATTTTTTGCCCTACTATTTTTCATACCATAGCTTGTTTTTTTTACTACAACGGGTATTGCATTGCTAATGCTTCTGCGAGGCTCTATTTGCTGTAGCTCTTGGCTGCCTGTGTACAATGGCAGCAGGCACTGGCTTCAGTGCTGTGACATATCTATTTAATTAAGCCAGCTGTTGTATCTACAGTGTGAAGTACCTAGCGATGGTGCCATACTGGAAAGCAGGACTCATAAAAACCAAAAAAATTATAGTGCCACTTTGAAAATGAAACACAAATAAAGTCTGCTTTAAAAAAAATACAAATAAACACATTCCTGTCTGTTTTGACAGGTCTCTACTACTCAGATACCGTACAATATCATAGAATACTTTTAAAAGTACTGTTTCATATTTTAAATTCACCTCCTTCACCTTGAATAAAATCAGCAATTCATCTGCATGTGAACAAAACCAGACTATCTACTTGAAACAAAATAAAAAATTTCAACAGCAATCATTTCCTGGTGGCACTGTGCTTTTACCTACGTTTCTGCAGCGTCCATTCTTAAAAATGCTTCCGCGTATCTTGGCGTAACACATAAAGCAGGAACATCCCGCAGCGCGAGTGGATACTGCCTTTTCCTTGGAAGTTCATAATACCAAAACCAACCAACCAAATTATTCTGTTTATCGAGCTGTCATTTTGCAGCACTCGGGGCGGGGCGGGGGGGGGAATTGATTGAAGTTGAAAATTACACACCCATTGCACATGAACACTACATTAAATATAATTTAGAAAATATCTCCTGCCCATCATATGAGTCAGGCAACAAAATGAGTCATTTGTACCAACGAGAACACAAAAAAGAACAGCACCAAACCCACTCTCTTTGAGATGTGCGGTCCATACAGACGCACTGGTTGGTAAATATGGGTGAAAATGAGTTAATTGCTGTGGAAGAGAAGCATCCACTGGAACTACCGCCACATTCGAGGAGCCCTCCTGACCATGGCACCTGGCACAAATGGGACATGGCAGCTTCAGTAGCCTCTCTGCTCCTTCACCAACATAGAGAACCTCTGCTTACACTCCAGATGGAAGGTAACTCAGTTACGTCAAGTAAGCAATTGCTCGCTCTTCTTAAGTGGCCGTCAGATCCCTCCTGTTTTCCCCAGAGAGCTGAGGGGGCTGTCAGTGGTTCCTGGACTGAAGGCATTTGAGTTACTGGTGTCAAGGTACTCAGTGCATGCCAACCAGGGTTTTCTCCACACCATTGGGGATGAATGCAGAAGAGCACCCTGTTTAATGACGTGCCTACCTTGTGAAGCTACCACCAAGACGATTTTTGAGGCTCTGCCTCATGCTCTTAGGGTGTCCAAGCACTAGAAGACAATTAGTCAGAAAACTTTCCTGACTGTGAAGGAGACCCATCTTTACTCATCGTACAGTCATTCCAGGACTGCCTGTCCATAACTGAATTACCAAACCTGTGATTATCCCCTGAGCTCGAGGTAACCTCAGCTCTCAGTAAAGAACTAGAAAAATAGAGGAGATTCCAGCAATGGTTTGCACAGAAGTGGCCAATGCCTGCTGTAGCGCTCCTACAGTACGCAGTTTTGCTCTGCCTTGCGATTCGGAGCACACACTGAAAAGCATTTCCACACCAACTGCTTACTAACGCATGGTTTTCCTAGGCATAAATGCACTAAATGAGTGCAAATGTGCCATGGAATGAAACCTGGAGATTTCATTTCAAAAGCACATCTAGCCATTGTACCAGGGTAAGGCTACTACAAAAAAACTCTCCAAATGCTCTAGAATATAGGTAATTGAAACAGCTACTGGTACAGTAATACAGTCTGAATACAATTTATTGAAGTTTAAAAAAAAATATATCATGTTTTATTTGTTGATGAAAAGATCTGAACCTTGTAGAGTTGCTGTTCTTACAGCAATGATGAGTAAAAAGAGAAGAGAAAGCTGTCTAACATCACCTCACCTCTTACACTCTTGGCTACCGCAGCTACAAGAGTTCCCACGATTTAAGCATAGCTGTAGTGTCTAATGTCATTAAAAACTATGTAATATAAATATATATTTAGTCTAGCTTTACATACACTCTCACACACATCTATAGCTAGACAGACAGACAGATGTAAGGCAACTTGCCTGCTAACTTAGCGTGGAACCAAAATGGCAAATTTCTACCTACCATACAATTTTGTTTCATATAGTCAAGATCCAGGTGAAGAAACCCTATGCTAGTATTTTATTTTCAGAAGTGTCTGAACAATTGAAGTAAGTTTCTTGCAATACTTCACCTAGGGTACCTATCCAGAAATCTGTAAATTAAGAGAGATGCACCTAAATCTGTTTCTGGTATGAGATGAACACAAACCTGGAACCCAATTAACTGCAAAGAGAAACATTTTGATTGAAGGCAACTTTCAAAGCACTCAAGAGACTGCGTCCCCTGCAAGTGAGAGCAGAGGAAAAGATACAAACAGAAGAATTCTCTATGACAAGACCATCCTACAAATGCAGACCTAGAAAGGCAATGACCTTTCCTGTGACCCTTTTAGAAGAGTGACTTTTGTGAAGTCTTTGGTTTTGTAAGCACAGCATTTTAGCACATTTCCCAAACCCACAATACGCTTTGTAGCTCTTCCCTGAAACAAACCAATCTACACAAATATTTGAAGACTATTTTCTTCATTCTTACAGTTTGAATTCACTACAGTTCACCTTCAGCGGTACCTTTTTAGAAGATGATGCTAAAAGGAAAGTTCTGATGTCTCGCTCAACTTCTTCGGGACTACTGCTACACAACACATCAGTCCACTAAATAATGCAATTCAGAATCTCCAGGAGAAGACATTTACAACCTTTATTTTAACCAGACTGACTGACTGGCATTCTGTAAATAAGGGGTAAGCTCTCACTCAGCTATTCAGTTTGGCACATCTGCTAACAACAGATCTCCCAACTGTTAAATCCCCAAGCTACACTTTCAGTTTGATCCGGCGGGAAAATTCCTTCTCATTAGGATCATGTTCAACAATGGTACTAACTGGTCTCATTATTCTTACTAGTTTGTAGGAAGATACAATAGTGATCCCAAAAACCAAGAAAGAGGGGAAATACCAGCTCCTCGGAGCTTGCTCCTTTGTCTCCACTGACTACTGTTTATCATTCTTCACCACTTAAGGACTTTCTCTTCTCAATGGCAAAAATCCTACCTTACCCAAGAACCCAACCTAGCTGCAAATAACTAGTCAGCATCAAGAAACTGGAATGCTCGATTTATCTCAGCACCCATCTGCAG
Source organism: Nipponia nippon (assembly GCF_047370975.1). Classification (NCBI taxonomy): domain Eukaryota; kingdom Metazoa; phylum Chordata; class Aves; order Pelecaniformes; family Threskiornithidae; genus Nipponia; species Nipponia nippon. The sequence continues at coordinate 124,890,245 of NW_028262290.1, forward strand.
TCAAATCAAACCTCTGATTTGTGTCTGCAATATTTGTTTGCCATTGCTGGGCTGAAGAAAAAAAACAAACAAACCAAAACACGCTTCTAAAAGGGAGATGGTTATAGACTTTATAGAGGACATTGTGTGATAAATACTTCAGCATGAATCATTAAGAGCAAAGACGAAAACAAAAATGAAAACCAAGTTAGCAAAACATTTTGATTACTGTGACTAAAGACTTTGAATCATTACTTACTGTTTCTAAACCAATTCACCCACTTCAGTTGACACTGGCAAAATAAAAAGTAAAAAAATGACTGCTGTAAATGCCAGTAAAAATTAATGAAGAAAGTAATTAAAAGTAAATAAACCAGAAGAGGAATAATGAAGATTCTTGCATACATTGAGAAATCTCCAAGGACAAACAAAACACTAGCGTTAAACTGAACTACCCTACCTTTCTCATTAAGGTATCCTTAACAAGGTGGTGACTGGTGGTTAGTTCAAGATAAGCAACCACACTGATGTAGAGTTAATTTCACGTTAGTTTTAGGTTTTCATCCTGCCATTTTCTTGCCTAGATATTTCAAACAGGTTTCCCTTCTGCAGAATTGCAAGGAGGTATTCCTTTCCTTTCTTGTTAGTTTTTGTATTTGTCCCACTTAGTTGCAAACTAAGCACTTCAGGCTCAACTCTAGAGCAAACTCAGGTCACTCTTAGCTGCCTGACCCCAATTCAAGCTGAAACTACAGGAGTATCCTTAATTATTTTGCTGATGCCAGGCACTGTAGACCCTCATTCTCTCCTTGTCTGCTCCGTATTTCACCATACTGGTAGAATCAGTGCCAAAACGGGGAAACTACTGGAGGAATATCCTCCTGTATACTCTTTTCCAGTATTTCTTAAAATAACAAAGAGATAATCCAGCCTATCACAATAATTCCTAAGTAGGTCACCACATTTTAGAAGCACGCGCAGTTCTGCAAAACACAACGCCTCTGCATTCGTTAGTGGTAGGAAAAGGTACCTTCCTGAGCCCCAGGACAGTCCGACTGGTTCATCCCGTTATTGCCGTATTGTCATGCAATAACCTACCCCCATTTCACTAGGGCGCCATAAATCAGGCCCTGCATTCAGGGAGGCTGTAAAACCATCAATGGCAGATAGCCTGCATCCAGCTAAGGTCTAGTGAGAGTGATCTGAAAAAACTAACAGCAGGAAACTTTACCCCTGTCATCTGCTATACACAAGGCGAGCCCAACATTTCCGATACAAGGGGCTGACGTCTACTGGGCACCCGCAAGGAAGCTCAGGTGCAACCTTTCCACTTCAGAGGCCTCTCTCAGCGTTCACTTTTATCAGCTCCAGTGCAATATTTTCAAAACCTCCCCCTGGGTGATGTCCTCCAAGCCTTTTCTAGGTATCCAGTCTCAAATTCAATTTTCCTCCTTTTATTCTCCTGATTCTTCAAAGATCATTCCAGAAACCTGATTTGATTAGAAGTCTCTTTTAACGTAAGCAATTCATCCTCACACACGCGGAGCTGTTGATTCACCTTTTCTTTAATTTCATTTCGCCTGGCTTTCATTTGAGCTATCTCAATTTTAACCTCTGTAAAAGCTCCATCTACCTTGTTTACTGTTTCTTTGATTTGAAAGATCTCCTCCATTAAGTCCTTAAGCGACAACTCTGTGGCTGTTTTTGGCTCCAGCTGTTTGTCAGGAGAGGTCAGCCACCGCCTCGGTCTTTTATTTGTCTGGAGCAACATTCAAATTGTTTTCAGAGCAATTGTTTTCTTCCCATTTCCTGCCATCACTGCTCGAAAATAATAACGAATTACCTCATTTCTAAGGAGGGTTCCATCTCTTTACTTCATTATCAAGGGCAGGGAGAAAGACCATTTCAGAGGTTGGTACCCTGCACAAATTTCCTCGAGTCTTGCTTGAGGATTAATAGTGCAGTAACAGTTAAAAGTTATTTTCTACATGCATACAGCATCCTGCAGGAGAGCACTTGAGGCTGGTCAGAAAATTCACCTTCTTAAAATCCTGCTAGGCAGGTAAATATTAAGATCTTATGAACAAGAAAACTGGTAGCAAAAATACTTGCATTAAAAACCTACACATGAAAACAAGCTTTTTTTTTTTCCCCTCCTTTTTTTTTCAGCTCCGGTTAGCAGGATCAGTTCCTCAGCCGTACAGGAAGCCTGGGGCAGGTCTGGAAATAGAAGGTTTCCTGCCTTGATATGTAGTTGCCAGACTATCTTCTCTCCTCTAAACACATACAAAATGTGCTCAAAGGAAACCAGCCAAGACACAGAACTGATGAAAAGAGTAGTTTTAGATCAGAAGAGGGCCTTTCTCAAACAAAACTTTATACTTTGGTCCATTATTTCATATATCAGTCAGTCAATAAGAAAGATGCAGAGACTTAAGATGTGCAGCTGGGTGGGGATTTTGTTTGTTTGTTTTTTAAAAGAATCTTTACTTTAAATTACACCCCAGCTGTACAAAACCCACCTGAAAATTAGCATATTGTAGATTAGTATTTTACATTAAAAATCCAGATTTTTTTTTTTTAAATTATGAGCACACTGTTCCCTCCCCACTACATGCACAGAAAGTATCACATTGAGATTTATGAACTGCCACACACACAATAAAATGCAGACCACTGAAGCTCATATCATTTAGGATAGGATTCAACCAATTCAGTGCTAGCTAACTACAAGGTAGTCAAAAAATGCAGACCCCCTCTCCAGCCAACACAGCCAGCCTGCCCTCCCGGGGAAGCGTATCCCACCTTTACTGGACACTTTTCTTCAGATGAAGGCACGATTCCTTCTCTATAGGGCCCCTTCCCTTCCATGACTGAGCTGAAAGGCTGGACAACTAGCTTATATGTGATGCCTAATTTTTAAACAGCTAATTGGAACTGAAAATGAATCCTACTCTTGCACACTTTTTTCCAAGTGGATTCATTCAGAGTTTAAATTTCTGCTACATTAAGGGGTGAAGCTGTGTTTTTACTAGAAGCTATTTTTCTAACACTACAAAACCTTTACCGCATCAAAAAACTGTTTCAGTACTACCTATAAATTACTTTGACTTGCAATACACTAAAAAAAATTATTGGAACTTTCTTACACTACGAACGTGTGATTCTTACAAAACAGAAATCCAAACTTACATTTCTAGCCTACTAAAGGACACCTAACTATACAGATTTAAAAATACTTAAGCGATTTACAAAGGTCCACAGAAGTATTCTGACAGACATTTTAGATTTTTGACCTTTCACTTACCAGCAGCAAGTATCTGCAGAGAGAAGAGGGGTTATCAGACTGTTTCATATATAAACTCAGGCCAGTTTCTTTGTAAGAATGCTAATGAAAACCCAAATTAGTCTTTTTCCATGACAAATGAGCATTTTAAGAGTAAAACCTCTTACCAGAAAGAATATCTTGTTGTAAAGTCTTAAAATATATCCTTAATCAGAGGACTATAGATTCTTCCAATAGCAATTACAAATCTCTAAACTGGGAAAGGAGTGGGAAAAGAAAAAAAAAAAAACAACAACATAAGCGTACATAAAAAAGACTCACAATTTTTATTTTAGAGATTTAATCTATAAACAAACAAGCAAACAAGGACATTTTAATACTTTCTTCTCTCATAAAAAAATAAACAAACAAATTTTATCTATCCCGGTGCAATCTATTCGGTAAGTCATAAAAAATAAGACAAGCCAGATGGGTCTGGAGTCCCATTCTCACTGAGGCCCCTTTTCGTTGCCAGAACAGTGTAAAGCAGCCTCTGTGTAAAAGAAACGAAGCCCAGATGAACGTACGGCAAAGCACAGTGATTTTATAGTCGTAGCTATTAGGAGAAATCCAGAACAGGATGTAGGAAAATCATACAAGCTGAATCTAAAGAGACAGAGGACACATCTGGATAGAAGATTAAATGCAAGTGTGCTATACATACACAGGACAGAAAAATAAAATTACTTGGATCTAAACTGAGACACATCACAGTGATGACACAAAGAATAAACAGCAGCACCATGAGCTATGTTTGCTTACCAAGCAAGGAACGAAACTTTGTGAAAAATTATTATTTAAAATTATCATAATGCTGGGATACAAAACCAGTATATTTACAGACTGATATTTCTAATCTTTACTTACTGTCTGCAGTAGCGATTGTATAAAATAAACCACTAAAAATTCCTAGCCAAGCAAAAAGCCTGATAATTTAACTTCCTGGCTTGGCTTCCAACGACTAATGCAAAGTTTAGTAGCTGCACAGTCAAATAAATCTTTGGACTACAGCCTTCTTTTTTGAGAAAATGGTAAATATGGTATTTTCTATATTATATACCAGAACTACAGTCACAATCCAAGAATGTAGATCTTTCACCCATTCATTACAGAAAATATTGCTTGAGGGAAACTGCTTTAAACTGATTTATGTGGTAGACACAGAAAGACAACCCAGTCAAATTGGACAATGTGGCAGATGGTAATGGATTTATGCATATTTATGTAGCATGTATTTACTTGTCGACTTTGTTATCCATCTTTTGCCCCTTCCAAAAGTAGATGGCAATTTATAACAACTGTGATGCTGTGACTGGCTGACACTCCCTTCGCAGCCCTTTCCTCTGGACAGGCTAAAAAGCAGCATGCTTTGTGCAGCTATTTTAATTGTTTTACAGTTTTATTACAAAACATCCTGTCTGTTATACTTGCTTCCTGAGGCTATCATAACAATGTTAGTCGCTACTGCCTAAACCCGCCTCAGGGTATCTGTTTTTACAGTTACAATTAAAGTCAGTAAGTAGTTCACCAACATGTTAACATTAATTTGTCGTTTAATTTATTTGACCTTTTAAACTAAGCAAGTAACTCACTGAGGTAAGGGATGCACAAAGTTCAATCATTATCACGCATTTTTTACAATAACGTGCTTTCTGGTTCTTCTCCACCAAAACACTCAAGCGTTCCGTCGCAAGTGCTTTTATTTATTCTAGATTACTTCAGAAAAGGCAAAATATATTCACATTGCGTTTAATATGCATGTGTTTTACATAACACTAATCCGTATATCACCAATATAACCTTTACAATTCCTAACAGACTAACAGAGCAACCTGAGAACAGTTTCTAAAACCTTGATGCACTGAAACTGCTACACACTTACACATCCTTACATTACCAAGGATTGTTTACAGCACACATCAAAACTGATAGCAAAGCAAAGGCCATGAGGATCCAAATAACCAGAAAACAACAACCTGCTTCAGTTTTGATACCATTTTCTCATGCAGACACAGTAAATGTAAAAAAAAAAAAAGGGGGGGGGTATCAAAAACTTCTGACACCCTTGGTTCTGATTTACAAATGCAGCCCTATACCTGTGTGCCTTACACTTATCTATAGAGACTGATGCAAAAATACCTAGACACACATTTCAGTATTTAGGAGAACATAAATATGTCAATGCATAAACAAATAAATGTTATAAATAAATGCAGTTTTATATTGATTACCTATCAACCTAAAGTATATTTAAATAAGCCTCCCAAGCTGCAGGGAGAATCTCCAGGAAGGGTTTTAAGACTACTTCAACTAAGTCCCTTTTAAGCTCAGCTGGCACAGCTTCCCCATGTTCTTGATAAACGTGCCCTTTGTCTATGGGCATCCTGAGCTGCCCGTCGATCTAAAACCCTGCTAAGAGGAGAGGGGTACCACCCACCTCAAGAGCACTCCCTGGTAAATTAGATATGGGGGGATGGTGAGGAAAGACTCATCAAATGGTCATTTACTGCTAGAGTCATTTAGTCTCAAGTGAGAGGCAATAGAGAGGAGGGAGAAAGGGAGGGAAGCTTGGGGAAAAAAGCTAAAAAGGGGAAAAGATGAAATGAAAACAGGAAAACAGCCAGTACCATCCAATAAAAAAATAAATCCTCATTAAAAAAGGAGAAAAGTATTCGTTCACACTCTCCTGCGTGATTAAAGTGTTTGACTCCTTTTCTTGCAAACCTCCCCCATGATGACCGAAGCCTTAAACTGTTACTGCCACCTTCCTCCCAAGTTCCCAAACCTCTCTCAGCTGCAAAAGCCCTTACTCAGCTGTGCTCCTGAGCATCTACAACCTCCAGCCTTCATCTTTCTGCAGTGCAGTCATCAACAATTAACACGAATATTTGCATCAAAAAGACAATTTTGCAGCAAAAAAATAGCTCATTTCTGGATGAGGAAAAAAAAACCAACGAAAAAGGAGTATTAAAATATATGGGATTTTCAACAAATTTAATTTTGGTATCAGCAATAAAATCAGTTTTGCATCTATTATGTCTGATTTTAGCATCTGATAGTGCATACCATCCTTCTAGATACACAATACAATTAAAACAAACAAACAAAAAAACCCACTAAAACCCCCAACCCAGACCAGTTACACATCTTTCCGTTTCCCCTGCACTGTTGGCAAAACGTCCAAGCCGCCACGGGATTTAGTGCAGCAAGCTGTGGAAATAAGAAATCAGGCTGTGCCTCACCTTAGCACTGAGGCCACACAATATGAAGAAAAATGCTACGGCTGGAAGTGGTCGTCGGTCAATTACTCACCCTTTAAAATCCTATTATCTTCCAATTCTGCTGAGGAAAAAAAGGCACTGCTGAACACAGGAAGGCAGATCAAACACTATCTTTTTAACCAAATGTGTCCAAAAGAGGTTGTCTTTCCATATGCTGCCAGTCACCCAGGTGAAAGGCTTGGTTCTGACTGGGTGGCTCACAGCACCAAGCGAAGTTAATGGTATTTTAAGAAGAGAGGTGTATGTGGCAATATTTGACTTAAGGCTGTTTAGCACGTCGTGGATACAGAATAAGCAACAGAGACAAGTTCTAGATAAAGCAGATAAAAGGAATGCAAAACCTAGCCAAAATAGAGAGTAATGCCTACCAGGTAAAATGCAAAACTATGTGTCAAGAAGAATATTCAGTAATGAGGCAGCAAGACAGATGCAAAATATATTATTCCTAGCAGAGTGTACGATCAGTGCTCTTGCCATTACAGAAACCTGCTTGAGTGCACCCACATTGGTGTACACCTTTCACACTGCTAAGGACATAAATTACAATAGAGCTAGACTTTATCAGATGCCATTCTGCGCCAGAGCAGGATGAAAAGAATAAAGCTTTGCTCTGGTATAAAATGAGATAGACTTTTTTAGAAGTTGGCCACCAACTGCATTTATCCCACAGTCTGAACTCCAAAGATCTTTGAAACGTCCCTCCCTGTCCTCGCATTTACATCTCGACAAGAAAAGCATTTTAACATAATTCAAACGGGGCCACTGCAGAAGGACTGCCTTTCCCCCTACCCTAAGGAGATGAGACTGCATCACGTATAACCTGAAGGCAAGCAAAGGAGGCTACAAGATCCTGCACAGCTCCCCAGCACCCGCCGGTCCGCAGGACCACAAGAGAAGGACAACCACTGCGGAAAGGTGTGTGGTTAAAGCTCCCCTTCTCTGGCAATAACGGCCTGAGGGATTATTTCCCAGGGACAGAAGCCCTCTGCTGGTCAAGACTTTTTATAAGATGATTTACAGCGACTAAATGCATACAGGTTTTAATTTATCACTGGTTTTCCTACATCAAAGTAGAGCCGTGAATGAGAAATGCAAGAACACATTTCACATTCCTTATGAGGAAAAATCAGCTAACCAGACTACAGCAGTCTAATCTTCTTTTTTATTCTGATTAACTGGGTAACGTCTGTTTGTTATTTCAAAAAATGCCATCCACCCCATAGTTAAATATATAATCACTTTTTAAAAGTGTTCATGACTTAAACAGTCCTGACCTCACATACACACTCGACACCTCTTTCACTGTTCACACAAGAATGACAAGAACCACGCAAATAAACCGTGTTACCGAGATAAGTACTCAATGCTGCAATTTGTTCTCCAGCACAGGTATTTAATATTTAAATGTATTAGATTTTTCAGAATTTTTAATATTTAATATTGTTATTAGACATTTGAATTGTATTTAGGTTTCCAAAATCATGTTTAAGCATAAAACAATGCACCTTCCCATGAAACTACAATATCGGTCTTTAAAGCAAATCAAATCTATTTTTGGCTTTGATTGTAAGCAGGCTTGGTAGCTGTGGTATTGAGATTGGTTAATTGTATTTTTGGTACCTGTTCATAAGTGGAAGTATTTTCCTGCAAGACATAGGTAAGTAACCACCTTTTTAGACCCACCCCTCAAGTTCAACAGAAAGGACTGAATTAATTCTTGATTTCTGCAAGAAATCAAAGGCTTGTTCCAGCCAAAAAAAGAGCCTCTATAGACGAGTCAATCTTTGGATACACAGATTTTATCATGCACACAAATACACAAACACACACATGATTCCTTGTCTCCACGCCACCCTACAGCTGTTATTATTTATTTATTGTTATTACTGAGAGTGCCAGGGGACTTTAGTCAAGAATCAGACTTTACAGTCTAGTGCTTTACTCATGCACCAACAGTAAAAGTCAATCCTGCATCCATATCGTTTTCACTGCAAATTCAGCATCTAGCATATAGCAAAACTCTGAAAAAAAAAAAAAAAAAAATTATCGTCTTCACACACCTTAGTTCAAAGCTCTTAGTCCACAGTTTTCCAGCTCAGTGCGTTTATGCTCAGCATCTTTAAATCCATCCAGAATAAAGAAATCAATGAAAATGTATAAATAAAAGACATCCAATCAGGTACAGTTCTACATATGGGAATTCTGCTGTGTGGTGGAAGCAGTGTACTTCTAAATCTACACCAACAACCAAACAGTAAATCAATGCAATACAGCAAGTCTACCAAAAAAATCCTGCTATTAAGATATCCTGAAAAATTATTTTAAAATCCAGTATGCCAGGATCCTTAAAAATTAGGCTAATGCCATTATAAATTAATCACAGATGAATCCTTCTGTCAGAAAAGGGGGTGACCAGCATGGCATAGCACACCACTTCTGTACACGGGTAACCCTGAACAGCTGGTCAATACCACAGAAGTCACTGCTTGACTGTCATCGTGTATTTTGTGTGTCAGTATGGAAATCACACTCACCTACTACCAGTCAGCAAGACCAAATGTTTATCCATCCAGCTCAAAAATCCAGGCTCACAAGTATCAAAATTTGCCCATGTATCCAAGTTTAGCCAGCAGCTGAAGCCTTTTCCAGGGAAGAAATACGTGAATGTAAACACGATGGGGTTTTCCTAGAGGAGATGCAGTAGTCTGGCCTGAAGATCTGAATGAGCTACGATGAGTCTCCCAGTCCCTCACCCTTTTTAACAAATCATTACAGCAGCAACCAGTAGCCTCATTCACGTGCACTGAAGTCGATACCTTAAATCTGTTATTTTCTTATTTCTTAGCATCTAACTTTATAATCCCAGACAACAATGCCCTCCTGATGTTGTGTTTCCTGAGTGATTTTCTAGAATTTTTTAAAACGATAAACAGAATTTCTATTAAGTTATGTATAACTACTTGGGTCAACAGGAGGGCTGATTCTTCAGGCTCAGCAGGCAGCCTTCTGTTACATGATCGCAGGGAGTAACTACCACGTTGTTGTCCTCCAGACCATAACCAGGCGAGAAGGAGGCACCTCCCAAGGAGGCTGGTGCATATGCATCTCCTCACAGGACAGAAACAAAAGTTACGGGTGCCAGCCTAATATCCAGGCAGGAATTTGCTCCAGTGGTCACAAACTTTTCCTGCCTATTCAGCCCAAGCTTCCCACTCCTTTCCACCGATCCCCTTGGGTGCTACTGTCCTCCAAGTTCTAGAGAAGGAAATGGGAGTAAAAGGCATTGCACCCATGCAGGGTGCCGTTTTACAGAAAAGGGCATTCTCAGCCAGTGTGTAAAAAGACATCACTTTAAAAGACCATTTTTAAAGGGAAAAAAAAAAATAATCCTATGACAAATCACTTCCTGTGGAAACCAGCTTGCACCATGTTATATTCTCACAAGAATACTCTACATAGCTAACAAAGGAGCTTAAAACCGTAATTGCAATTACAACAACACGTTAATACTTAAAAGTTTTTTAACATAGCACATAATTTCATAGTTCTGACAAAGTACTTTCTGGATATATTACAAATGTCTTGTACTGGCTTATAAGAGCAAAGCACCATCTTAAAGATTCAAGTTCTGTGAAAACCCACAGGTAAAATTTATACTTATTTTTTAAGATTTAAGACAAGACTGATGTTTTCACTTACATTAAAATCACTATTACAAGAGCAAAAATGTAGATTTTGGAGCCTGGAGAAGACTGAACAGCAGTGAGCCAAGCTCTTTGCAGGACAGTTAAAAAGGGTGGAAGTTATTATTAATAAATTGCCACAAGTCTTAGTCCTAAATGTATTATGAAGCAAGTGTACAGTATTTAACCTATACTCCAGCAAAAGCAAGCTTCCCAGCAAACTGAGAGCAGCATGCCAAACATGTAGTATTAAGATAACCCTAGGGCTGGTTCTTCAGCAAAACCAGCAGAACAGCTCATGCAGTTGCGTTAACTTCAAGAAGACTTTTAAAGGAGCGAGATGTCCTTCCAAGTCAGTACGGGTGGCACAGTCCGACCCTGCAAAGCGCAGACTACCCAAAGCCCTGTGATGTTAAAGAACGCATGATGTATTAACAGTATTAAACTGTTACTGTGTTAACATTTAACTATGTTTAAGCAGTAGATGTCAAAGAGTGTGCATTAGCCTCGGGCGCTGGGGAACCTGGAGGAAGGCATGATTTGTGGTGACCCCGCAGAGCTGCAGTGAGAGCATTAAACCGCAGGGACCAGGATCAACCTCAATGAGTTTCACAACAGGCACTGAGGGTAAGGCTGGGGAAAGCCGACACACATACATGCACAGATACAGAAGGAAATAAAGGATTTCATTCAGTGGAGTGAATCACACTGAATTTTGTCTTCAGACAAACCGAAGACAAAAGGAGGAACGATACACAGATCTAATCCAAAGTAAATCAATGTAAGTGAACAAATTATTCTTCATCATGTAGAACATGTGCTGCCTGAATAACACAACAGAATATAAATACTGATTAACAAAAAGGGAATTTTAGTCAAAAAGAAAGTCACACAAAGCATCATAAAAAATGAGTGCAATCAACGGTGTAAGACTCTAATACCTCTAATTGCAGTAATTAAATTAATTATAATTGAGGGATCATAGGCACACCATAGCACCTTGCCAGCACTGGAGCAGTGCAGATCAGGCAGGGTGCCTTGCTCCAGGTTGCTGCAAAACACAGCCTAGCCCGGTCCTGTGCACCAACGCCGATGCCACCCATGCGAGCGCCTCTCAAACACAGACCTACAGTTCAGGTTACAATTGCTCCTATTTAAAGGCTCATTTAGACTGCCAAGAAGTATAAAGAGTCTTTACATTAAACAGGAATCAAAGCCACAAATATTTATAAGGCTAGCAGGACTTAACGGTGCTGGAGCAACACGGGTTTCCTATCATTCCAGCAAAGTCACTGAGGAGTGTGAATTTTTGATTGCTTTAAGGCTCCCTTATATCTGATAGAGCATTATACAGCGTGAGAGCATCTTGAAATCTGTAGTACTGCATCCAGAGTAACTGGAGGGAAAGTCATGTGGATAAAAAAAAAAAGAAACTAACTGTGATTTTAAAATTAACAAATGAGACCTCGGAGATCTTGCTCGTATCTCAAATGCAGCACTGGGAAATTGTGTTTTTATTTGTAGCAAAGCTAATGATAAGCAAACATATGAATACTGACAATATTTTATTGTATCTTATTTTGAGTCACAATTTAGCAATGTGCTGCACTGTATTTATCTCTCTGGAGTCTGGCTTCCGTGCCTACAAAATTCGGTTTAGCTCAGGTGGCAAAGGTTGATGTTTCTACATGCTAATGTTTCAATACCTAACATCCATTCAGCAGGAATGGTGAAAAGGTTTAAAAAAAAAGTGAAGTAAGAACAGTGTGTGGCAACCCGATTATGGGGCTATCATGCATCAGGTTTCTCTAGACAGACCCTATTTTACCACCCAGATATTTCACGTGGTAAAAAAAAAAAAAAGGAGTGCTCTGTTGAGGCTCCGATGATGCTGTTGATCAGCATAAAGTTGAAAGATGGTAATGAAATAACTAAATGCATGTGAGCATACCTCCTTGGTAACTTAAGTAAATGTACATAAGGCAGTCAACATAAAGATGTTTTAAAACACCTCTGAGCTGCACTGCTCAGTCCCCTCGTGGTCTCATCCTAGCAAACTGTTTTTCCAGGTGACATAAGAAGAGAAGAAAAAGAAAAAAGTGAAGACAAGTAGGCCAGTGTTAACAGAGCAATATGTTTGGGTGCCTGATTTGACAGTCTGCAACTCATTTTGTTCTGTATTCTGACAACTCTCCGTTCCTTCCTTTTTTCTTTCCTTCAATCTTCTTTAGGACCATATGAATTATTTTTTTTTCTTTCTTTCTCAATTTCTTTCTATCCACCAATATCTCTTTTACTTCTCCACTTAGGTTTCTCTCCTATTCCCTTCCTTGTGAATCTTTCTAAGTCAGTGTCTTTTTTTTTTTTTTTTAAATTGCTAGTTCAAGCCAACAAAATCCTCATTACATGACCGCTCTCTCCCCCCTGCAAAAACCCAGAACACATTTAATAAATGGCTCTACTAAACCCAGTATTTCCCTTGTGCAAGAAGCAGCTTTGGGGGCACCGGCAGTCCTGCTAGAGACAGGATGGCAGTATTACAGCACAGCTAATTAAGTACCTTTTCCTTCAAATTCCATATGGACTCCCTTTTCACCATGCTTCTTAAGTAAGACTCATCGCTGCAGTCATCTTCTGGACTATGAACAATATTGAAGTGTAGCACATAATATTTATATAAAAGTTCGTTATAAATTGATCCTGAGGGCGGGAACAGTAATTTTGCTGTCTACACAAACTATCTTTAAGTGCAGTTAAGAAATCATTTCACAGGCTCAAAGTATATAATAAAATGAAGGTAATAAGCATGACTGAGACAGAGAGGGAACAAATTATCTTCTGGCAATATACCCTACAATTGTGACTGGATAAAACTGTTAATCTGCAGCTAGGCAGGAAATGTATAATCTGATGGGATTTCTTCATTTAAAATGAAATAATCTGCTACCCTTTGATAAAACAGTAAGAACTTACAGTATTACACAAATTACAGAAAACAGTGCAACAGGACACAAGTCCAATAGAAAAAGAAAAAAAAAGTTATTCAGGATCTCCAGCATCAAAAAGATGCTTTAGTTGACTAGAAAATACAAACTAATAGAACAGCTGATATCATGAAGCTAGATTCCTCCTCTGCTCACACATACCTTTCTGCTGATAGATGAAACCAAAGCTTTTTTTCTATTGCTCCCTCCTGTCTTACTGGTACTAACCATCTGAACTGTTGCATTGAATTCATGTAAAACTAGAAAAAGATTGCCTATGAAACAGCTACTCAAACTCCACTTACAAACCATGGGTGCTTTTCCATTTGAAATTAAATGATACTCATCTTTCACAGATAAAGCATCTGAGATTTACCTATGCAGAGTAATCTTTCAGCACAATTATTACTAATCGCTTCTTGTGATTCCATTTTCCAAACCTGTTCTGACAAGAAATAAATGAAGTGGTGTAGGTCAGGTCTTAGAAATGAAAGCCGAAAGTACAATTATAATTAAGAAACAATTCAATACATTAAGTTAGAAATACCTTGTTTAAGTAGACAAGCAACATAAAACAATTTATTTTGTGTTGAAGTAGGTGTCAGCACACAAGAGAAAAATACAGTATATCCCTGTTTCCAGCACAGAAGTTACAGCCACTAAAACTGTGAATTGATCCATTTACAGTCCCACCGAGAACCCCTCCACAGAAACACCCCTGTAAAAGCAGAGTGGATTTTTTTGTTTTCCCCCAGACTAAATCAACCTGCTACTTGCAGATGTGGACGCTGCACTTCACAGGCAAAGTACAAACATCAAACTGGGCTGCTGCAGGCTTCAGGCGCTGACTTCAGTGGAAGACAGCCACATCTTGCTGTGGGGAAAACAGGCCAAGCAATTAAATATGCATCAGCATTAAAGCTAAATGTACAGAAATAGCTTACAGACATAATTTGGGTTTACCAGCTCTGCATGCATAGCCTACATACATATTTCATTTTTAAATACGAAGACAAAACTTTTGTGCAATATACTCTCTGTGACACTATCTTTACCGTTGTATGTATCACGGAGTCTTGGAGCAATAAAAAAATAATATGACAGCATTACCAGAAACTAGACTTTTTTATTGGTTTGTTGTTTTTTTTTTTTTACTAGAAACTTGTTCAAAATATAATTGACTTCACAGATAATACCCAGCACACTGTCCCATTAACATTATTGAAAAGTATCTTCTAAAATCCCTTCCTTGGTGCTTAAGCCTTCAGTTTACAGTTCTGACCTTCCAACTACTTCTTTTTTCTCTCTACATTTTTCTTTCTTAGTTAATTCCTTCATTAACTGACAAAAAAATAAAATGTCTGTGAGCCACTCCACCTCAGAGCAACATCCACAACACACAAAAAACCCCACAGAAACACTCAGCTACAGCTGTGCATTTAATGTTTACTTCCAACACCGAAATCAGGCTATCAGCATTCAGCTTTTCATATGATCTAATATATAATGAATCTCTTGCATATCCATAGGTGCAAAAAGGAAATTCCTTTCTTCCTGCACTATGGCAGCATAAAATAGTCTGACAAACACTTCAAACTGTCAGCAACTTCTTACAGAGAGATGAAGAGAATGGATAGCCCTACCAAGCCACAAACATCTGCTCAAAACCTGCGGTTCCTCTTTTCTTCTTCCAGCACTTACCCTAGCTAGCATGCACTTGTGCAAGTCTTTAAAGCACTGAACATTTAAGCATGTCACAATTCTATGATGTCTCATTTATATAATTAGTACTAGCATATGGCCCACAATCAGTGTGGGAAATCTAAAATATTCTTTGGGAAGCTGTCAAACCTAAAGGGATATATTTTTCAATAAGTTAAAAGAACTAAATATGCAAATCCTGCTTACAATAAGGGTAGCAAGGAAATAGAAATTTAGCCCAAAAGATGTGCTTGCTCACTGTATCAAACACAGGGTTATTCTGCTCTGTATCTGTCAGTGCCAGTACAAATCAGAATATACAGAGAATACAGAGAATATGCAGAGAAGTTCTGTGGCCACCTCTTTGACTGGATTTCAACAGTGCTATGGAAAACCATACAGCAGACAAAACCAAAACCCACTGCGAAAACGCCAGCTATAGTTAACACACTGGTCTGAATACGGCTTCATAGTAGATTTGTTAATCCATATTCTTTTCAAAACTTCAGCTGTCCCCTGGACAGGGACACCTCTGTAACATCTCCAGCAAATAACACAACCTGTGTTTAGCAGGGACCACTCTTACGCAAGCTCACCCCAGTTCTTTTTTCAGAGACAAAAGCCCAACATGCCTAAAAATCTCTGGGCTAAGTTTTCATTCTTCTTCACTGGTTTCTGACTAAGAAAGCTGTAACTGATTCAAGCGTGCCACCACCGTGACCACTGGCAGTAGGCGGCCCCACCATGGGCAATGCCCAACTCCAGAAGACAGCAGAAGCAAACAAGGAGAGAATCAGAGCTGCTGTCTAGGTATTAGCAATAGCTTATCTTGCTGCTCCGAGACAAGTCTTCAGGATCAACAGTTGTGCCTGTTACTTATTAATGAATTGTTAATTAATCAGTTGTACAGATCTAGATGAAACACTATTGGAAATGCACAGAAGATCTCCCAGTGACAACAGCGAACTAAACATCAGGAGAGTTTCCACAGCATCCAAGTGTTCATGATTTCCCTGGAAAGTTTGACTGGCTTTCCCACAGATCAAAGGAACTAGAATAGGCTGGCATGTGTGTAGCAGCAGAAATTCTTTGTAAAGTAGACAGCCTATATGTACAGCTAATAACTTTACTCTTCAGTACAGCATTATTTAGTGAGAAAAAAGAAAAATTTGAAACCATTGATGATCCCACAGTCAGGAAATAATATGCTCCAAATTGATTTGATCATCATTAGGTTTCAGAATAACCGCTGAAATACGGAACTAGCTAAACATTTCTCAAAACAGTTGTTAGTAATGTGAAATTTGTTCAGTAAAATCCTTTCTTAAAGGCAACTTCGGCAATATAAAAGCTCACTAGTTTGTCTGAGTAAAATCCCACACCCTGTGGTTAAAAATCTGCCAAGCAAGCCGAATAAACTGAACAAGCAATGCTGGCATTTGACGTGTCTCTTAAGAGTGAGCTGTGACAAGTTAGTAATGATCTCAGTCAGAAAGCAACTAATAGTGTGCTGTAAAAGGTATAAAGACATGAAGAAATCTGGAGATCAGGACCAAATGCTGGTAAAACCGTTTTCAGTGAATGACACTGCTCAGATCAGCTGTAAACCTGTCCCTCGAAATGTTGTGCACCTTTTATTGTTAGGTGGATTCATCCCTAACAACACTGTAGCCTAAAATGCGCTCTAAATGTGTGAACAGCAGTATGTTGACACAAAATTTGTTTCGAATCTTAGAGCGAGCCCCAAACGTGCAACATTTGCCTACAGTAAGAGCTTCACAAAGCTGGAAAACAGGCAGTTGTGAAAAGGGATTAGAAGTGTTAACAGGTATGTAAGAAAAACTTAACCACTGCGCTCCACGTATGTCAAAAAAAGCATTAGGGAGGGAGGAACCACTTGGACTGAGCTGGTAGCTGCAGAGAGACAAGTTCGCAATCCCGTCATCGGTGAGTTTCATAACAGGCATTTCCAGTGAATGGGAGAAAAACCCAGAAACAAAGCAGCTAGAGATGAGGAAAAAAGATCCATGCAATGCAAAGAGCTTTCTTCCTTACAGCAACAAAGTATAGGGGCCCTTCCTTATTCCTTTAACTATATTCAAGTTACTAATTTTATTCAAATCCTCCCTGCAGCTTGCTGGCTGTTGAAAGCTCCGTCTGATCCGTCTCTCACAAGTTTCAAAGGTGGAAGGAGAAATGTGTTAAGATGATGTCTTAACTTGTCCAGATAACTCAAATTTTTCTAAAATGACTACCACTGTTTTATCTAAGTGTTATATAACAACCAAAGATGGAAGTTGGTTTGCCATAACAAGAAACGAAACAGACCCGAGGTGTTCATATTCGCACTTAATTACTGAATGAATGAGAGCAATTGCGTGGTAAGGTGATACAACTTGACACGGTTACTTTCAACCTTGCATTTTCCTGTTGTGTGCATGTCAGAAAGGTTTATTCTTCCTTCCTCCTCAGCCTCTTCCCTCCCTCCGTTTCAATTCTTGACTTTCACCTCTCAGGTCACATGGCATTAATCAGGATTATTAAAAGGAACAGTACAAGAGGAGCCAAACGTACAAGGTATCATATTTTTGAAACCTATTCCAGTTTTATCAGGCATTCTTCCTAGCACCCATGCAGCAAAGATTGCCTCTGCTTGAAGATGAGAGTTAATAGACAATTGGGAAGGCATGGTGAACCGAGGTCACAGAATTAAATATTATTTAAGAGCATAACGTGCAGTGACACAAATGACATTTTTGCAGGGAGTGGCAATATTAGCCTCATGGCAAATGAATGATGTGCATCCTTCCCACAGTGAAACTGTTCTTTAATAGCGACAAAGCATGAGAAAGGATGCAAAGACCTTTAAACACACGGGAGATTACAACCTTAAGCCAAATTTTTACTCATATTAATAAGGTTACTTTACGTCACTGCAGTAAAAGGAAGGGATCATTAAGACCTTTACACTCTCAAGACATCAAGAGTAGAATAAACCATCTTTAATATAAATGAGAGAATCAGACCTAGCAAGATTCAAATCTAGGGAAAAGATATGATATGTATTGTTTATATAATATTATATTACTGTATTATATTATACAATATGTCATATATATTTTATTTAGGAGCAGGGCATTCAGGATGTGTATAGCTAATGACTCTCTTGGTTCCTCTCCTAAAACATGAAGAGGAAACAATACTTTTTTTCCAGATTTCACTCTGAAATCTGAAAAGGACCAGAACTACCAGTGGCCATGGATGTTGATGTCTTAACTAACTTAAGATAAAGACATAAAACTAAATTCTTACATTTTCAAATATAACACTAAAAGTTAAAGGAGATTATTCAGTTGAGTTTGCTTGCTTCTGCTGATATCAACAGCCTTTCAATTCCTTTTATTCCTCATTATTTCCCAGTTAAAGACCATTTGTATATTTGACAGGCAAATCTCAAGGCGTTTTGGCATGGTCTAGCCTACATGACGATCATTATTTAATTAGCTGTGTTACTGCTTATTTCAGAATGCATGAGGTCACTCCTCCGATCATATAAATCATTACACAAATTATTTCCATTTAGAAAAGCACAAACCATCTGAAAAAAATCTTAACTAAAAAATACTGAATACAAAAATAACAGTTTTCATTAGTAATTATAAAGGAATACTACAGGTAACTGTAGTTAGAGTACGATAATTCAAAGATACCAGTCAGTGTAATAGGAATGTAATTTTAATATTCACAACAGCAACAACAATAGAGGGATTTTTCAATGACAAATATTAATATTGAAATTCTCAGGAAATTTGGGGCATTCTTTGTTACTGAAAATAATTTTGAATCCTCATTTACAGAAATGTACTTCACCCCTACAAAGCCCTACAAACCTGATTTTACATTGATGACTTCAGGTATCTGGACAAGAAAGTAAAGCCAACTGAAAACATGCATGAAAATAACCAAATGGTTTTTGCAGGCCAAAATCAAATTACTTTTTGTAATGTTTTCCATTTTCAATGATGTAAGTTATTATTAATAAAAGAAAGAAAAAAAAAATCTACCTACATTTTATGCAACACAAAGTTTCCAATGAGTGGAAGCGCATCTCGGAAGTAATGGCAGTAAAATAACATGCGACGCAAAAATATTTATGGGCTCCTCAAATGTCAGCCGTAGCCTGAATGCCTCAAATCACCTTCCACTTTCTCATTACCTGCCCTGACAGCACATGCAAAAAGTAAGGAGAGCACAAGCAGCCCTTCACAGCGGCAATGCGATCCAGGAGATGCAACAAGGCGGCGCAAGGCGTGCAGACGTGATCTTTCTGACCATCCTCACGTCGCGGTTTGGTTCTAAAGCAACTTGGTCCTTTCCCAGAGCTCACGAACACCACCCAAGAGCACACAGACTAAATTACGGTCTTCTGACATGGAATGATGTCTTCCCATTACAAGTGATGCCACCCTTCCTAAAGGAATTTAGACAGCACTGAGCTGATGGATTTGTACAGGAAACAAGCACTGCTTGGGGAGCATCAGCTCCTTTATTATTCCCTTTCTGTTTTCCCCTCTTTTGGCGAGTCTGATGCCTCACCTGCCTAATCTATGAGTTTCTAAAGCTTTCCCAAGCAAGCCTCCCATCCTCAGAAGGTCCTGTTACCTGTCAGCCTGCCAAAAAACTGCATCGCATTTTGTCTTGGCTCTCTCTGTTGGAAGCCATGGGCTGAAGAGCATCGCCCTGTGACTGCACAGGGTACCACAGTGCAAGGCTGGACCGTCACCTTCACCCAGGACCAACGTGCTCGCCTGGCACAACTGGCATTTCATGTTCAGATAAGCTTTTTACTCCCCTTCCTCCCCCATGCATTGTGCTGTAGTCAAAGAAGTTGTATTAAGGAGATAGATTGACTTTTTAGGCTTACAGTACTCTGTCATGAAAAATCACTTTACTATGACCACAACAAGCAGAGCACTTAAATGCAGGCGTAGCTAAGTCCTTGATTAGTTCTGTTAAAACCAAGGAGGAATGCATGAGCTTAAAATTAATTTCATATGCAAATGCTCCGGAACAGGATCTATATCCCTACTGTAACATCACCCCTGCAGTTGCATTTCTTTCCAGTTCATCAGGCAGTTCCTGTTTCTGGCATAATATACCCAACTCTTTCACCAAACAGTGTAAGTAGTTACAGTGTTTTTCACTGAAATTTCCTCAAAAAAGAAGGAAAAAGCACCCTCACAAACTGTTCCTCCCACACACAGAGTATTTTTATGTTTAAGAAAAATTTAAGTTGTTGAAGGGGAAATCCTCTGCGATATGCCTGAGTTTCTTTAAAATGAAATATATGCCAATAAAAAACAGTTATTTAAAATTAATTTCTGTCTATTCACAAGCAGTATTTTCAAAAAGCATTAAATACCTTGAGCTTTTTTAACAATTTTGTAGGGGAAAAAACACTTATTACAATTCAAAGACAAAACAGAATGTCACAGATCTGCTACAGCACTTTCAGTAAACACATAGTAAGCAAAAGAAATTTTAATCCTTACATCCAGTCTGTAAGACGAGGTAGGAATTATTGCACTTACCAGGAAGATCTGCCAAATACCTCCATCCCCCCCCCCCCCCCCCCCCCCCCCCCATTATATTTACACTCCCTGAGAAGCCCAGCCCTCGCTACTCTTCCTGCTCGGCAGCTGGAGGGGCAGGTCAGAGCGACCTACGCTGGAAAACTACCCGGCTAAAGCATCTGAGGCTCGAGTCTGTAAAGACCCAGCCCAGCACATCGCCTTTCGCAGCGTTACTGGCCCATCTAATCAAACAGAGCTGAATTTCACGAGTTTCGCTGACTACAACGGTACAAAACAATATCCCTTGGTAATACAATGACCGAAGAAGTAAGATTATTTATCATTGTGCTTTATGAAGGGAGCTTCTTAGGAAGCAGCAGGAGGCTTTCTATATAAAAAAAAAAAAAAAAAAAAAATCTTCCTTGATTGGCTCTTTGATATTAACAAAAGGCTCTATTCTAGCCTCAGTGGGAGCACATAGTTTCCCTTAATGCTAAAAGAAGTTACGCATGCACATGGGAGAATTTTCACCATAATCTCTTGCGATAGCATCCTTCAGTTTCCACAGCTCTCCACCTATGGCCAAATTCTGGAGGGAAAAACACCCAACGTGTTTAAAAGTTAAAGGCAGCCAGTGCATCTAAAGGATGGAAGTTCGGAAGGCATGCTGCTCCCAGGGTCTAGGTCCAGCCAAATCCCCTCTGCAGTAAGTCACATTCTGAATTTATTCACGAACACACGGACAGGAAACAGAAGTTTACAACCAGAGTCAGATTTGGATTTCATACACAAGTTGAAGACCCTTTTGCACTGAATAAGCAGAAGAATTAGGTATCAGCTAATTTCTACTTATTTTCAAGATGAAAGTGGTACATGTTTTTAAAGCTGGGCTGGCTTGCACAGCGATTAGTTTCACCTTGTATAAATGCGAGATCCTCCAACACACAAAAAGCTACAATCCTGCTACACTGATGAAAAGGTATGAGGGAATATTGGGGAACGCTATGTTAAGGGAGGACATACACCTCCACTTCCATCCTGCACAAATTTCCAAATCAATTTTAGTGCAATCATTTGTTTGTGACTACACTGCTTTTTCCTCATAATAAAAAAAAAAAAAAAAATCACATTCTTCCCTATGAGGATTGCATTTTCCAAATAAAGGGAGTTGTGGCTGAAATGCTGATTACCCAGAAGAAACCCTAACAAAAGCAAATGTCATAAACTATAACTATACACTACACAATATATGCAGTTTCACTGCCAATGCAGCCCTAGCCACGAGAACAGCAATGTCTTTTGAGTCCCATTATGTATAGGAAGAATAAGGATATTTATGAATGGGCAGTAGCTGCTTGTGCTCATTGCCCTGGGAAAGGCATATATATTCATAACAGCTAGTGGACTTGAATAAGTTTTGCACGCTTACTTTGTTTCAGAAGAATACACAAGCTACACCACAGTTCAGGATTTAAGGCTCCTCCAAATCAGTGTCAGTTTTCATGGGGAAAAAAAAAGAAAAAAAAAAATCCATAGTCAGCTAATACGTGAATATATTCAACTACACGCTTCATCCTGGAACATACTTTTGACAACTGTGTAGTGAATCCTTGGTTGAACATACTATTTGGTATGACTCAAAATCTGCTTTTCTTGAGGGTGTTTCCATGAATACGCTCTCAATTAGATAAATACGTATCGCTAGGTATTTATCAGTGACTTCCTTTATTCAGAAATATCTCCTCTTCTGTGAATAAGCACTCAAAAAAAAATGTCTTTTTTTTGGCCGTTTCTTCCCTTTTGAATTACTAGAAGCTTGAGACTTCAGTATTCACAGAAGAACTACATACTTTCTGCTGCACTGGAGATGCATAAAAATGTAAGAATCCTGAAAAATACAACCACCAAAATGGACAGTCAGACTAAGGAGATCTGTGGTCTGTCTAATGTAACCTCTGGCCCATCTGTGACTAGTACCACAGAGAAAAAAGGTATATTGTACTGCACAAGTACAGAATAACCTGCCCATAGCAAACTTGCTTTTTTCCTATAACTATGCCTTAAAACACTGGGGGAAAAGGAGGTGTTTGTCCTAAGTTCTGTTAATGTACAAATTCTAATCATCCATGTAAATGTTTTCCTTTTTGAATTCATGCATTTAGACTGTGATATCTATTTTGCCACAAGTTCCTGAAGTTAATTATGAATTGTATTAAAAAAAAAGTTGCAATCAGTTATCTCCATTTACTGCCTTTCAATGTAGTTCTTTGTTCTTGCAGTAAGTTAAAGGACATCATTATTTATTTATACACACACAACCCACTGACTGCTCATCCTCTAACCTAACTAAGCTGGTTCTATTTCTTTCAGTATCCCATCACAAGGAATTTCTTCCAATGCCACAAATCACTTCTGCCCATCCTGCAGTCCTTCTCTGTTTTATTGTATTTTCTTAAGAGTGATGCAGAACAAAACACAGCATTCCTATTATAAAGCATCATGATGTAAACCAGTGGTAACTACTAACCAGGAATTACTGTCATTCCACTTTATAAAATGGGGTTTTTTTGTTAATTTTTTCTTTTTTTTTTTTTTTCTTTTTTTAAGAGCCAGATAAAAGCCTAACTTGGTAGCTTTTTTCCTGCAGCAAATGTAGTTAATTTAATATTCGGCAACATGCAATTAGGTCAAATTACGTACTTGGAAGATTTTACTTGGATTTGTCAGGTCCAAATTTCATCTGCCATCACAGTGCCTATTCCCTAACTTTGCTAGATACTCTCTAATGTTCCTCAGCCTTCCTCCAATTCATTTTCTATCACCCACAAGTTCTACCATCTCTTTACTCATCTTTCAGGATCGCTATACAACAGTACCATTAATAACATTCACCCTACTACTTATATTCCTACATTTTCCCATTAATCTTCTGTGACGTCCAAGCTGCCAAGTGTCCCAGCAGCCATGAGTATGACACACACCCTAGAAGACGGTATAACCCTGAGTTACACTACACCACAACTCCTGGAGAAGGAACGGTTCCAGTAAGCCTGCCTCATGCTTCTCCATTCGATATTCTTAAACGTTTCTTATAGGATAGCAGTTTGGGATGAGAACTTCTTGAAAGTCTAGGAAAAAAATTATACCCATTAATGTCTTCTAAAACAAAATAATAGTCTGTTTTAGTTTTAGTTGTACCTGTACCTTCATCGGACCTAGTTGTAGAAACACTCATAACAAGACAAAACGTAGTATACTCTATCATCTTGTGTACCTTTCTTTGCCTCTTCTTCCTAGGAAGATTCTACTCTGAACACAGAGAAGGGCCACAGACATCTTGTGATCCAACAAACCCTTTCAATTGCAAGAGATTTTATACAAAAGACAGTGGAATATTACAATAGGCAGCAATATAACCAAGAAAAGGAGAGGTTATGCTTTGATGTGAATTGTCAAATTCTCACAATATTTCATTGAGCCTGTCTGGCTGCTGCTACCACCAACAACGGATATATTTTCTTTCTTCTCAGTCCTTAGTTGGGCAATCCAAACGTGGGGCAATAATTCAGCTTGAAATACTACATACCAGTGAAATTCACTCCTATTGTTGAAAAAGCATTTGTCCCAAAAGGCACTCTTCTAACCTCAAAAGCCTGCAAACAGCAATGCTTCTAAGAGCTCACATGCATCCCACACAAAACCTGTATCCCTTTAAATGTCAGCTCACAAATGTACCCAAGATGTACAAAGAAAGCACTTCCATTTCTGGGATTTTAGAAAGTTCTTTGGTACACTAGGTTGCAGTCAGCCTTCAGTAAGAAATTGCTCCAATGGGTCAGACACAGTTCTATAGCAGCGAGTGCTACATTTAGACTCCATTCTTACTGCTTTTTTTGTCTCTTTTTGAGGGAGGAATTTCTTCCACGTTTTTAAAAACAGTTTGGCCTTGTTTATTTCAGCTATTGTGTCTCCATCTAAAATCATCAGAATCAATGATTCGGAAATACTCCTATAGGAATCTTTTTTTCTAAAAGCACAGTAGCAGATGGTCATTTCTATCTTAAGAAACAGCTTTCTAAAGCAAAACTAGCATTGATCTCCATAGCTATAAACACAGCAGCTGAATACATCCAAGGCGGCAATACATTTCACCGTCCTAGTACTTATTATCAGCAAAAGCTTTAAAGTATCAGAACACGAGCAGGTAACAAAGCACAAACATCACTGAAACTGGGAAGCAAAGCAGTCCAGTAACTTAAGATGTAGACCATGCCATCATAAAATGCTTAAGAGAACCAATTCTGAATTGAGTGTTTTAGAAAAGGAATGGTAAGTTATTTCTTTTCTAGAGTGGGTCAATATAGTAAATGCTGGATGTAAAAGTGAGAGGGACCGCAGGCATGTAGCTTCCTTTCTTCGTTGGACTACCACCTCACAACCGTAGATTGTTCCTTCAGACTTCAGTTAATGAATTGCCAACTCTTGGCCAATTTCATAGTCTGCAGATTTTGTTGTACTGCTACAACTTAACCACCACATCTTTCACTTAAAAATCAAGAAAGTTTCTCAGCCCTGTGACTGCGAAGTAAAAAACTTGAAAATGCATGATCCTTATGAATTCAGAAAAATCAGAACACAAATAATAAAACAAATATAGCCTTTTAATTTAATCTCAACTTAAAGTTTTCTGGAGACCAAAAGAACTGTATTTTTAATTGGCTGGAGAGTGAAAAGATGATTAATAGGTAATTGAGAATTAAGGAGACCTTTGTGCATTTGACTCATGGTTGTTAATATATCTGCAGAAAAATAATGGTTCCTTCTTCCTGCTATCTACTAAATACAAAATGTAAATTATCTAAGCACACATGAATCTTCTGAAAGATGGACCTTAACCAAAAGCCTCCATAAGTCTGTTTAACACTAGATAACAAATTGCTCACCAGGATGCGGATCAGGCTTTCCGGCTGCCCTCCCAGCAAGCTGTCCTCTCACGGGTCTCAATTGTTCAGGACTGAGACACTGATCCTTTACTGAGACACTGAGCCTGTTTTGTGAGGACTTAATGTAATACGGTTCTGATAAGATGGAGACAAGCAAACAGTTCACTTTTTTTCATTACTAACACAGGTTAAAAAAAAATTATCCTCAAGTCCTCTGAAGAGCGTACAATGTGGTATTGAACATACCATTTCATTTTTCATTACTCAAACGCATTTCAACATGAACCCAGTCCTCTTCATGGAAGGCCTCAAATAAATGCGCATTCAATCCCACTGACATCAGCTGAGGCTTTGGTCTAATCATCAAGCACACACGTAAGTACCCCCTCACTGAATATATGCTTTCTGAATGGGGCTTCAGTCACTTTGTACATGGGAGAGGCAGAGCTCCTCCTAAAAACAGTAGAGAATGTATGCTACAGGAATGATGAGGTAATGAAGATGCTGAAACATTACAGAAATACTGCAAGCAGAGTTTATACCCCAAAGCAGGCGATGGTCAATGTACTAACACAGGTTCTCCTACATGCAATCAGTGAGTCAGGCTTCTTGGGACACCTCCAAGTAAAACCACGCTCTGTACGACCAAGCTCTTCACTTGGCAGAACTCTCACTCCTGTGCAAGCAACATCAACCACAGAAAAAAAGAATAGCAATAAATTGGATGGATTAAATTGATCACATTTTCAACCATCTTGGCCACAATTTCCCAGGTGACAAAAATGGCAATCTGTTAACACAGTTTTTCTTTCTCACATTTAAAAAACAAAACACTCCCACCCCCCCAGCTGAGAGCTTTCAGCTGAACCCTAATTTACAGATGAACTCCCTACCACAATGAAAACATCCTGACAGCCTATTGCAGGTTCCTTTAATGAAAAAAACAACAAGAAGGATGCAGTGTTTCCAAATAAGTTTTCCATTAAAAAAGGAAAACGCTGATTCCACCTGCATGGAGTCAACTACACTACTCCAAACTAAAGAAACTGCTAAAAACTAACAAGATCCGTAGTCCTATGGAACAGGTTAAGGGAGAAGGGCAAAGTGAAAAAGCAACCACTAACACATTTGCAACAAATAAAATTTGGATCATACCACTCAGGAACAGAAGTTTCATCAACAGGGAAAGATAGGATTTAAAAAGAAGAGTGTGCGCTACATTTGCAAAGGTGTTTTTTCTTCCAAACTAATAAAAAACTTTTAGCAGGCCTAATGTGATCCAAAACTTGAGGGTTTTTACTATCTTATGCTTTATAAAATTACCTTATTTTTACTTATTTCTTATCTCTGGTCCTGAGCAACACTTCATGACCAGAACAGGTCTGCTGTTCAAGGCAATTTTCACACTTTAGGACACTGACTTTGGCCTAATCGAAAGGAAACGCTGCTCTCTGACATGATGAATTATCTTTTTGACATAACAGACAGGACTGTTGCTTCTCTCTGAGCTCAATCTTTATTTCATGGTCATTTTTATCAAATCAGTGCTGGTGGTGATACATCAAATGCTTAGAATTTCAATGAAATTGTCATTACAAAGGTTTTCAGGCTTCTGCAAATTTTCTCTGGGTGATTTATTCTGCTTGTGGTTTAGTCTCAACATCTTTCCATAAGGTTTTGCCAACTCTCCTGGGTAGGTCCCAGTAAGGCTCAGCCTTCTTGGCAGCTCTATGACTAGAGCAAGACTGGGGTACAAGGGAATCCATCCCACATTGCCTGCTCTCCTGATTTGCCAGCAGTGAACACAGAGAGCTCTATGCTTAGGCTGACCCTGGGTACCATCCAGGTTGTTTTGTGTTTGTATTTGCCACCAGTGGGTGGCTTTGTATTTTGTAGCAAGTTGAAAAGTCGACTGGCAGTTAGCGGCTAGGGGTTGATATGGGTTGAACCTATATACATACACACATGTATGTATTTAAACCATCTATGAATAGTTTCTGTATTAGTTATGGTTATATAAAATACATAGTATAGTTATATAAACAATCTATATTTATATTAAAAATATATGCAAAAATACACAAAGACACACACAAACACATATATATATATAAACAAAGCATACAATACAATCATTAACAGTATTCTCTTATTACATCTTATCACATCGATAGCTAAAAGAAGCCAACAGATATAAAAGTCACATACTAGGTATTTGATCCTTTAAAAATTACATCTTCTAAATGATGGTACCTCCAGTAATTCTCTACA
Source organism: Nipponia nippon (assembly GCF_047370975.1). Lineage (NCBI taxonomy): Eukaryota > Metazoa > Chordata > Aves > Pelecaniformes > Threskiornithidae > Nipponia > Nipponia nippon. The sequence continues at coordinate 124,917,985 of NW_028262290.1, forward strand.
TAACTTTATACATATTTTTCTTCTTCTCAAAGAGCCCTTCCTCTCTTCCTTTAACATAATATTACAGTTTATTCAATTTCAGTACTTGATAACAGAGCACTGACTTTGTAAGAGTACCTTTCTGATAGCTCATCTCTTACACATATGTACTGTTCTCCAAAGAAGTAAAGCCAGATGATGTTGAACCAGTCTTCTGAAGCTACCATTTTAGAAAAGCTACAAACAACTAAGAAAAATACGGTTGCGTAATTTTTAACAAAACAATATGGAACCTCATGCTATGCATTAACGGTCCATAATGTTATTGAACAAGACTACAAGAGAGACACTTTCCTTGCGCTTGCTTGTCAGACAATTACTTTCTGCTACTGTAATACTTCATGTGCATACTTCCAAGGAAGACTCATGAACGCACAGGTTCATTAAGGGAATGAGAGAATCGATTGTAAAATGGAAAAGGCCGAGTGAGGTCATATTTCAAAGAGATGAATATGGTACACTCCATTATGTTGTAATCAGCCTCTCTCTTTCATCCTAAGAACTGTAATAGTCTATCCTAATTTAAAAAAAAAAAAAAGAAAAAAAGACAAAAATTCTCACTGCCTGCATTGTACCTTCATCCCAAATACAGTGAGGAATTCAAATGTGCTGCAGGCAGTTTCCATTTACCATGGTCTTTGGAGCAGACGGTATTGATGTTGCTGACCATTTTTCTCCTTAATAAGAAAAACATTCAAATGCTACTAATATTGCTGCCTTGGCAAACCACATTTAATAGATGGGACTTGCCCTGTACATGACACATAGAACATCAATCAAGGCTGAATTTTATTTCAATTTATTATGGTTGCTGTCTAAATGAAAAAATGCTTATATCGTTAAAATGTCTTACAATATAAATGTGCAAATGATGTAATCACCCATTTTGTAAGAAAATTCTGATTTTCCTTAAAAATATCTACAGTTGAACTTCTAAATATTTAATAAATGCAAAACCAAAAAAACACAAGCACATTAAGAAACTGCAGTAATTGGTATCTGGTATAATATTACGGTTTTGTGCTTGACAGCTTTCATCTTCAGAAGATTAGTTTATAAGGTATTCTTTTAAAAATGGTAAAGAGCTGCCTTTTTGTTAAAACCATCCAGAATAAATTACTTTAATCTTGACTTCATTCAGGACACTCACATGTGTGGGTTTTTTCAAGTTAAAATTTATCATAGTTCTTTGCTAGCTATAGCTAGCTGTCTCCAGACTCTGAACTAGAGGCTACTGGCCTGCAAAACCCTGTAAGCTTTCCCAGCTAAGCAACTCTGGACACAACACGATTACCAAGGGGTAGAAAGCAGCGCCTTGTAAGAAAAGAGACAATACTTAATTTTGTAATTGATTAGAATACACAAACCAGTCCCAGTTGCAGAGGCAGAATTTAAGGCTCGGCACAGTCCCACTGGCACACGCAGCAACCAACTTCACCAGGAGCTCGCTGCGATGACGGCTCTCCTAGTTGCTGCCTCCAGAGCTGCAAAAAGCAACGCATTCAAGGTAACAGCCATGCTGTGCTGAGCACTATAGATTGCCAGGTCAACCCAATGGTATTTAAACCTCATTAAACTGTCGTATACTCTCTCTATATTATTAGCATACAATTATTATATAAATACAATACTCCCCCCTTATAAACAGCTGGCTCTTTCTGCTGTGTTCATTTGGTAATGCTCAGAAGTCCAGAGCCTAAATGTACTGTAACACATCGAAGAACGATAAATGCTTACAAAATTTCCTAAGCACATAGTAGGCCAGAAAAAAAAAAAAAAAAAATCAGTTTCTACTAGAAAACGAGAGTTTGGCATGGATCTATAAGCAACTTCCAAATGTGTTCCTTACTTGGAGAAAAGTATTTGAAATGGAGTTTGGATGTAACAAGCAAAAAACTGAACTGCAAAAATGGTCTCTCAGCACGTATAGGAAACCACAATAAGATGCGATGAACAGACGGGTAGTATAGTTACACACTGCATCACTTAGTGCTGCAGTTCGTCAGGTAACCACCACTCACAAGTCCCAGCATCTTTGATGAGACTGAAGGTGGCACGCAAGGTTTTTGCCTTGCACTGCATTTTATCATAGCCAAGAACTAAGGAGCAATTTGAACTTGGCCTTTTAAAAAAAACAATGGATAAATAACTGGAAACGAAGGAAGTGCAGGAAAGCTACATGACAGATAAATGGGACTTTTATAACATTGCATATTGTAAAGTTTGCCAGAATGTGTTGAAAGTAGAGCCAGCTAAATCACATCCTGCTGCAGCTGTCCAACTTTATAGCTAAAATGTTCATATTAATTCCATTAAACAATTAGAGAAGGAAATCCAAAATATTATTACAAGTATGTTGGCTTGACACTGCCTTTTTTCCAGATTTAATAACAGATACAGTACTCTCAACTTCAAAGGGTGATGAATTTATACAAATTGTGGGCATTCACACCCTCAGGGCCACAAAGCAGTTGTCCTATGGAAATCCTACAAAATCTAAACTTCACTATATGTTTCTGACATTTTAGAAAAGAAAGGAAGGATATTCTAGTAATTACAGAGCTGGTCTGACATTTAGGGGATCTCAATTTAATTTCCTTGTCTGCCAGACTTCCCTTCATAATCCCAGACAAAGTAAATCATTTTCCTTACCCCAGTTTCCCATCTTCAAAATGGAGAAGACCATTGAAGTACCTGAATCATTGAAGAGCCTGAATGTTTAAAACCTGAAGTTTTAAACAAAGGAAAAAAAAAATATATCCTTTTCTTCTGTATTTTTATTTTCTCCTCAGACGGAAAGTCACCTGAAAACTCAATCTTCCAAAGGCTTTGACTGCATGCTGTTGCGTATCTTGAAATCAACAAACCACACTATTTATAAGTAACATGCCTTATATGTTGCAGGTCTTAATGTCATTGGAGAGCCTTCCATTTCAAAACTACTGCTCTGTGATAAAAAAGATATAGAAGAATGAGCACTAGTGAAGTTAATAAACAAAGTGCATTCATGGCTCATTACTTCAAATAACTTCACTATATAAATAGTCCACTCATAAAATAATGGCCTCAATTAACATTTAATTCTCACACAATGCTTTTGTAATGTACTGCAGGGATTAAAAGTTCTGCATGAATATCACTATTCTAGAAGTGCCACAACTTACAAGAGAAGTACTGACATATTTTCTCCTTGATTAAAAACAGTTCCTACTCTTTTCCCGCCCCCGCCCTCCTTCTCGGCTAGGCCTCCTTGTAGAAGAATTACAAGAGAAGAGAGTCTGCTCTGCGTTGGAGCTCCCAGTCTGCTAGTTGATGACGATCCTCAGCCTTCCTTCGAAAATTCATAAGCACACTAGTGCAGCATTACTACAGAGGAGTAAGCGAAGAGGTCCCACCGCCCTGGTAGCCCTGCGACATTTTTTGGGAAGCAAGTTATGAGAATTCACTGTGTAAGTGCATGCTTTGATCCTTTTTACAGCAAGGTGGAACAAAGCAAGATTTCTGAGGCACCCCCCACCCCCATCAGCTAGAAAAATGCCAGCACTGCCACTGCAGGGAACGGATACTTGAGGACAAGACCAAGGCAACAGTGGAAGGGTCTTTCCGACATTATGTGGACATTCAGACAGCAGCATGTGATACAAGGGCAGCTGCGGTGCTTGTAACTTGATAGATCTAAATGTCGTGTGAAAGACCTCCCCTCACTCAGCAATCTTAGTGTTTTCCAAGCTAATGCATTCTCTTTTAGCGCAGAAAATTAAGAAGTTAACTGGGAAAGAGAGTATCTTTGTAATATGTGGTTGCTTTTATCCTGCAACACAATGACTGAGCATTGATGAGATGATAACTCAGTCAATTAATCAAACACCAACAAAACACATTCTAACAATGACCGCCGCATTCATGGTGTCATTTTAGGAACTGACTCCAGTACACACAGATATTTTTTTGTCCCGTGGGTTTGACCTGAATCCTAATGAAATTAACAGCTAGAAGAAACCAAGCCAGTACAAGCTACCAGCTTTCAGGGCATGCTACAAAACCTGCTGAAAAAGCCAACAAATGCTTCCCCTAGAAGCCAGAAAGGAAGAAGGCCAGAAAGCTCCTGGAAATCTAAAATGGACCTTACTGTGCTTTGATGAAGAAGTGCTTTGATGGTGAAGTGATGGATTAAAAAATATTAAGAGTTAGCGTAAGACAGAGATCTAAATATAAAATCCTGCCAACACCTATTATCCTCAAAACATGTTTAGGGTCATGTTAGGACTTCTGCCTGTGGGTTCATCTAAGGCATGAAAAAACCTAATTCAAGGAAAATGAAATATACAAAAAAATAGAACTGCTTTTCAGCTATTATTTTCCTCGCAAGTGTTGTCTTATTTTAAATTTATTGTTAATACAGTACGTTAGTAGTTGTCCCTAATAAGCTCTGCATACATCCAAGAAAACTGCATACACTGACAAAGACGCTTCTAGCTTTGCACAACACATCATAGCTTTTTTATATGATATGTTCTCTCTTGAAAACTACTCCCTCACAAAATGAAAATTCAGCAGAATCTCTAATAGCTTCCATATTTCAGTCTAATAGGTAGCGTGGCATTGCACTGCCACCCACCTTTGCTACAATATTGCACAGCACATTTAACAGACATTTGCTTCCTTCACATAGTCCTTATGTGCAGCTTCTGCAGGACCTCTGTATTAACATTTAACAGAGTCTATGAGCATAAAGCACATTTACGAACACCTGCTAGGACATTTTATTTGCCTTAAGAGTTTCATTATAACTGTTAAATTTTCTTGCTATGCTTTATGGGCCAAATCCTGGTCCAGTTTTAGCCTAAACTCCAATAGACTTCAACAGAAAGCAGATTTGATTGTATGTGGTTTTCCATACAAATTCAATACAGCTTTAAACAAAATGGGATCACTGGTAAGCACAATACTGGACAGAAAAGGCCAGTGCCTAGCAGCTCTAAAGAAAACCAGTAAACTCAGCCTTCGAACAGAATTTAAAAATAAATAAATACATAAATAAACAAACCCCACACCCACAAATCTGTAACCTTCACATTGTATTACAAAAATTCACTGACTCCGTGGCGGAAAGTGCAAGTCATAGAGGTACCCCATCCGCAAAAGCCTACGGCCTCCCATGCCTTGGTGGGATGTTCTGCCATCAACTACCCCCTCTCAGATCACGCACTGATGGTCCCATTACCACAACCTTTGTCCCCTGTATTAAAGTCACCAAAGGCCAGAATCCGGCCATGTCAGCATCCATCTCCTCCTCTGACACATCCAGTCAGGGCTCTCCGCAACATCACAAGAGAGCCTGGAACAAAGCGCACAGAGCCAGAAGGTGTAGCTGGGGAACAGTCCAAGGAAGACGTTCCAGAAGAAGCCATGCCAGGCGTCTGACTGTTCTGAGGATGTTCTCTACAACTGTTTCTCTTTGACAGAGTTTAACCATCATTACTGGGGATGTTCATAACACCCCTGTGAGACTGAACGTGACTGCATACAAGTGAGCAACGCAGCTCCTCGCAGCTTAGAAGAGATAATAGCAAAGGACTCCAGGAACTCTGCTTGGACCCCCTCTAAGACAATTTAACCTCATTGGAAAATAAATAGACATTACTTTGACGATTGCTATAGAAAGCCCTAAAATAGCAAGACAGACAGCTAGTAAACAGTAGACAATATGGCAATGCCACTTCTGTTTCACAAAAGCTTGACAGTAAATGCTTGATTCAATGCACACTATTAAGCCCCCCAAAATCAAAACAATTATAAAAATGAAATTATAGACACAATGATGAATGGCGACAGATGAAATGTTAACAGATCTAGCACTATACACAAAAATCATTGATTTTCTCTGATTACTACTTAGGTGATCAGAGTGTACGAGGTCCTAGTTGCCTGCTTGCTCTAGATTTTATTAATGCTCCAATATCAGACACCCAATTTGGAAATCAATGCTTACTTCATCATTTTTCTCTGAAGGATTCTATTATTCACAATTGATTTAACAGAAATGAAAGGCTTACCATTAACAAGACCCAGCTGCTGACACTTCTTAGATGAATTATTGAACTTCTAAAAGTGAATTAACTTAACCATCACCAAGACTTATTGTCTGATGTTTCTCATACCAAAGTCAGTGTATTTATAATTACAGAACCAAGTACTAGAAAGTAGCTTCTTTGCCGCCTCCTTAAACACGCACCATATGCACCAAGTAAAAATTAAGATTTGCAAAGATACAAATAGGAGTTATGCACCAAATACAGTTAGTGGGAGCTTAGTGTCTAACTGCCTTTTTTTTACACCCTTAATCTTCATCTTCTTTCTAAAACTCAAAGACACACATCATTTCAGGCTTCAGAAAAAGGAAATCCAATTTATGGCAAGTTACATCTTTTGCCAATGAGATTACTACAGTCAAAGATCCCTAGAGCTGACCATGCCCTGCCAAAAAGCCTACAGAAGACGATTATTAATTCCCTTTAGGTACAAAGTGAAGATCCATCTTATGAATTGAGATAAAAGTAGCAAATATTACACAATTGCAAGTAGTAGTAGTACTACAACTTCACCTCCAAAAGCAGTGTAAATGTACAAAGCAGGAGGCCTATGCATAAAATCCGTCATCCGAGCTAAGGGGCTATCTGCTCAGAACATAAATCCTCCATGCCCATTTTCCAGTCTAAAAAGGACTATGCATCATCCAAGGTGAATTCAGTTCCTCATATAAGAGCTTTTCTTCTGCATATTACAACCTGATCAAAAGTCCAATACCAAGACAGAACAGGGATGGAAGGGCAGTTCATCAGACCAGTCTCTGTGTTGTAATCCTATGAATTAACAACTTCAGCCTCAAATACCATGCATACCCTAGCAGGTACACTGCTAATAATGCTATTCATGAATCATTAAGAAGCAGTGATAAAAATCTGGAGTGTCAACAGTGTAACACCACCCAGCTCCACTGGTCTACAAACAACTTACTGTCAAACACGCAAGGAGCTGGACTAAGCAATATGCTATCCTTAAGACACGGGTTAGCAGGACCACAGCCATCTGTCTACTGGCATATCAAGAACAACTGTTCAGCTACCAAAACTAGTGAACATTTCAGGTCTTACTAGATTTCTTGCTAATCTGTACTAGCTGGCTGAATATGCTTTCAAAATGCTATAATGGCAACTGCTGTCTTCTTTAGCATTCATCATACTCACAGAGCTCAGCTTGATTACACTTACCTCTGTAATTGCTCTAAAGACTTCAGCTCAAGACCAAGTTGAGACTCTACGTATAACGCACTCAGAAAGTCTTCTGGATTAAGAACGCAAATTTCTGCCTTCCTTTTATGGTGGAATGATGAGGTGACATACTTGTTCTATCCTTTTCACACAGGCTGAAAGTCAACGACTGCCCAAAATCACTAGAGCCTCTTCTCAAAGCGCTCAATGGATTTGACTGCTTGCACACTGCTGGAGGCAAAACATCTGGGCCTTTTTTACTAGGGTTAGTGTCTGAGGAAGATACTCTTGAGCAAACCAATCTCTCCCTGAGTACTGTATTTCTCCTTCCCAAACCCTTCCATCTGTTGTAACCCCTATCTTACTGGAATTAACTTCTTAAAATTCTCCCTACATTGGACAAAAAGTTTGAAAATTAAGGAAAATGGAAAAGAAAGAAGCCTGACAGACACAGCCTCCAAGCTCATAAGTCTTACTATCTTAGGAAAACAGGCCAAAATCACGAAATTATGATTATGTTAAAAATATTTAGGTAGCCAAATTTTTCAATCTGCCTCTTCTCTATAGAGTAACACTTTTGAAATGGAGGCTGGCTGGCCATAACTGAAGTCTGGTTAAACTTGATATCTGCATAAAACACATCTCAGCAAGTAGGTTATAATAACTTTTTTAAAAGACATGGACATTGGCAGATATCCTGCCTTTCTTGCATTCATATTTTCCAGTATTTCCCACATTGTGAAATACCTCTTAATGCTATAAAGACAGAGCAGATTGCAAAAGTGGTCCTAGTGGTTCCAGTGGGAGTAACGTGGTCAGAATCTGGCATTCAACAAAGTTTCCATTTCTACATAGGTTTCATTTATTTTTCAGTTTAAAAATAAGACCATATTTTGGCATGTAACTAGAGCTGCTCCTACAACGCAAAAGAAATAACACTGCTGGCAAGCCGCAAAGCTGTTCTGAGACAAAACTGTGTTGGCAGAACTTTTAGAAAACTTCTTTTTGACTAGAGGCAGAATTCAACACCAGCATAAACGGGAGAGATTTCACTGAAATCAATCATGTTACACATGTTTACTTATTACAGGTCTGAATCCGCATTACGTTTATATAATGTAAATATATTTAGCTGACATGGAATTTAAATTCTGTTGAACCAATTCTATGTATCTTCTACATGTATATAATATCTTAGCATCAAATTCTATGATCATTCGTCTGTGAACACTGTTTTTCCTCATAACACAAATGCCACCCTGCTATTTACTAAATACCATGACCATGCTACACTCATGTCTTTTAATGTAACAGTTAGCCAATTCAGGTGCCCAGTGGTTAGGATATGATGAAATTACAGTTGCAAGATCTATATTCCTGCATCAATTACAGGCATGCTAGAAAGTAACACAAATCTGACATTTCACAACTTCTGAGGGTTTGATTTTGCAACCTACATTCTAAAATACCCTTTTTGCGCGTCATACCCGAGGCTTTTTTTAGAGCATGAATAAGTTAATCGATGTGCAGCAGTGCTCCTTCAACGCAGATCACAGCAAGTTCTGATTCTCAGCTTCACTATAGCACGGACAACCATGAAAGCATTCAGGTGCCTGAACATAGGTGCCCATGCCCTTGGATACCCAGGATATAGCTGGATGATGGATGAGACAAAGAACTTACAAGGAAACCTGCACCACTTTAGATCAGCTGTTGAAAGCAACTGAATTGAGTCCTTCTTGCCAGAGACAGAGAAAGCTATGTGATAGTGTTATCAGGCTGCTGAGGTAAGCTTAAGGGTTTGAGGAAAGGGTCACAGTAAGGCCCTCTTTTTTACCTTCTGCCTGGGAAATGCAGATTGTTCTTAGTTACTGTGAAAGCAGAGTGGGCAACAGGAGCATTAAATCAGCTACTGCAAGCAGGCTTCAACAGATATGTGGAAGCACGGTAACCAAAACCCTAGCATTTTCCAATGGGTACTGTTCTTCCCCTTCTTTAGCAGTCGTGTGATCCCAACTTTGGGAAAGCTTGTGATTTTGGCAAGGTGATAACTTTTTCCTAATGAACACAGGTTAGAGAAGAGAAAGTGATTTTTAAACTTCCATATCTTGTCAGATCTCAACAGAATTTCATTGGTTTAGAAAAGAAAAAGGCATTGAAATTCTTTGAGAATTACCATCTTGCCAAATATCAAGATCTGCTGCAAACAAAGGAGGTACAAGATTGCCTCAAAGAAAAAGCAATACAGAGCTTAAATACGTAAATATTTCTAAAGCCAAGTTCTAAGCACAGGTTACTTACCCTACAGTTGACTTGACCTTAAATGCAGTTGTTGGAGTATTGAATTGAAAACCTTCAGTGTTTTGATTAGCCTTTTGTTTTGTTTTGTTTTTAAACTGTGCTTTTTTTAACTCGTTATACTGTTACTGAAGATGAAAATGAGAAAGAAATGTAGACTCGATTTATTTACCTTCAGATGCTTAAGAATTTCTATCCAATGTACCACAATGCACAAACTGCTTCAAATAATTCAGCTAAGCACATTTGCAACACTTGATTGTAAAAGTCAGGCTGCCTACACATAAGGTATCTTTTCAGTAAAATATAACGCTTATTTTAGATGTTCATTGACTTGAAACAATTCAACAAATAGGAAGAAATATAAGAGGTGATGATTATATGTTCAGACCGCGAATTAATGTAATCAATTTGACCACCGATGTAATTAATACACTGACCAGATAGGTAGTTAGGGCTTCAAACAGACTTAATATGCAGCTACTTCAGGACTGAAATTCCACCCAGAGCTCTCACTGAGAATAAATTACACAATTTTTTCAGCGTAGTGAGCCTAAGAATTGGTGTCACAAAAATAATCAAATCTCCAGGAATTTAAGGCCAATTTGCTATGAGTATAGGAAGACATGATAATCATATTTTTATTTCCACAGTAGAAATAATGTACTACAGGTGTTTCAGAAAGACTTCGATTTTTTATAACAAGCAGTATCTTTCTTTCCATATGTTACCAAGTCTAACAGAGGCACATTTTTATTTAGGCTAAGTCATGCCTTATGGGACACACTTATGAGGAAGAAAGGAGGACATGCAACTGGCATTTGAGACATATTGCCAGTGCAAAGCTGCCAAAAGCACACAGCAGGGAGCATGTTTTGGCTATCATGAGCAGAATAAGCATGCACTCCTTAACCACTGCCAGCTGGCATTTGTTTCCAAATACAGAATGCTCACTAGGCAGTTTGGAGACTGGACATACTCCTAACCTTAAACTATGCTCCCATAAAAACGCACTGCTGAGATACCTCATTAACCATGCCTGTCTCCTCGCTTACTGCCAAACAGGAAAGACTGAATGACACACAAAAATCATACATTTCCCCCTATGCACAAAAAAGTACTTAAAGCATATCCTACCATACTCTACTGCTTACAGCAAGAGAGAGATTTTAAGAGTGTTGGAAGAAGCTTCTGCCAAAATCTCAAGAAGCAGAAACACTGTCACTACTCCATTATACACAGACAGAAAAAGTGAAATTCAGAGACAGAGTAGCAAGAAAACACAGCAACGAACAGCAAGAGTGGCTGGCACTGTGATTATAAACTATACTATCATGTTTAGTACAACCTCTAGCCACCCTCACAACAGAGACGCTCCCTGCTTTATGTGCTTGGGCAGATTTGCGGGTAGAAGATTAATGTCCCCCTCCATCTGCTAATGACTATATAGGTCCCCTGGGCTTTGCACCAAGGGTACTTTGCCCTTAGGATGAAACGAGAAATGGGAATTTGTGTTCATTTCTACACGCGCCTACTATTTCCAGCAACACTCCCAATTGCTAAATGTGTATTATTTCAACTTTATCTACCAAAAACATATTTTATCACGGTAGTTCAACTGTGATTCCAATTAGATTTTCAAAGAGATCAGTTAAAAGGAGAACAAACCAACAGGGGGGCACTTTTCACTTTTAAAGTGCTTACCTGACACAGCCTGCATCAGTATTTTCCCTGTAAGTGCTCTATTCATTAACTTTTCACTACATTTTCAAAGTGACTCCACTCTTTTGGATTTCCCTTTCTCTATGGCTGATAGCCTGCTGTCATGGACCATGCAACTCTGAAGGAAGAAACGTACCAGAGACTGCCATGCAAAGGAGAGGGCACTAATTAAAGTCTTCGTTTCCTTCAGGGGATTCTGTGAGTGTATTTTAACTTACCCCTGTAACTGTACCTTTGCTCCTGAGAACTGAAGGCAAGTCAGAGGGAGCTTGACACCAGGGTAATCTTCATGGACCTAAGCCAGCTTGACATCCTGGAAGAAAAAGGGGAAAGAGCAGTTACAAAGTGAAGTTTTGAAGGAATAAGGCAAACATACTAATCAGAACAACGATACTCAGGGCAAAATCAGGGAAGATCTTAATGCTATCTCCAATATCCACAAATGAGAAATCAAAACCAGAGTATTGCTTCACTTAAGTCTCTGAATGCAGGTATCTCAGGTTTGTGACATGCTTCCTTTCTTCCTCTTCCCACTGAACACCCGTGTCCTCAGTTCCAGCTCAAGGAAGAAGTAGGTGCCCATGCCAAAATTCCCTGTGAGCACCCAAGGGAATTCCAGGGCCAGTCAACTGCGTCTGCACCAACACTGAGCACATGCAACTAACTTCCCCCAGTTTCCTCAACTTAACTTTGGAAAAAGAAATAAAAAAAGCTCAAATACCTTTGCAGCTGAACCATCAACACAAGAAAATTCTACCCTCTTTTTAAAAAAGGGAAATGTGATTTCAATAACATGACCTCTACCAAGCCTTTTGATCCAACTAGACACTGTTTCTGTCAACCCACTCCTGCCCAACAAGAAAAGCAGGACAATAGAGAAAGAAGTCAAGAGAGAAAGGGGGGGGGGGGGGGGGGGGGGAGAGAAAAAAGAAAAAAGGAATTGTTCTGTACTGCCCTTTTTCATCTTCCACAGAGAATTGCCTGGTCTCAGACAGACTCAACCACAGTGCAGAAACTGCAGCCACAAAAGACAATTTGTATTTCTCTCTCACATCAGCAGCACTACAAAACAATGAGTGTTGAACTAACAAAGTGCTCTGCCTGTCCAGCCCTTAGTACTCGTAATATTACTTTGAAAACACTTCTCTACTGGCTTCCCAAATCAGGAAATGCTCTAAATCAAAGAAATACACTTAAAATTGGTTCTAAAATACAACCAAAAAAAACCCAGACTGATTTTGTATAAAACAGCAGATCTATCAGCAAAGCTATTTCTGTATCGCAATCTTGTTAGAACCAGCAGAGCTGCTCCCATATTTCTGATCCGAATCTAGTGATATTTGGTCTTCTTATGTTTCCTCAACAACAAATCATGCATTTCAGCTTTCATTTAAAAATTAAAGAAATCATATTTCCCTTTTATATGTGTACAATGCCAGAAAACACATCCTGAGTATGATTTAAATACACAGAGCAGCTAAAAGGGATTCAAAATTGCTAATATCTCCTGATTACTAAGTCACTCTCAAGTCCTTTTGGAAGACTGACTTAAAAGTTGAAAAGCTTGAATCTCAATGCTAATATTTATATAGATATATATATGTATATTAAAGAATATTAAAGACAAAAGCAGGACTCAAGGAAGATAAGAGCCAGAGCAAAAAGCTGCAGCTTCCCTTCCCTGTTAGGAATACAAGACAGCCCATCTCCTGCCCGACACCCTTTTGAGCAACAGCCTGCTCTCCTTAATGTGCCTCCTCGATTCCCACCCTGTGGTCTGTACAGGTAGGCAGCCCCTGCAGAGAAAAGCCACTGAAGTCTATGCATCCTACAGAGCGCCGACAGCAATCATTCAAGCTTTTATACAAGCCCATTGTACCGCTGCAGAAAGGCCACACTCAATCTGGCCCACAGAGAAAATACAGCAGCCTAGATTGATAGTACCTACTTACACTGCTGCAGGTTACACATACATACTGTCCCTGACAGCCTTTCTGAAAAGCTGAACAAGAGTCTTAACTTTTAAGCCTGAATCACAGCTAACATTTAACTCAAGAACTGGTGAAAGCCATTTAACGTCATTTGCAAAAAAGCAAAAACATAATTGTTTTTGGGGGGAGCAGGGGGGGCTACTGTGGATACATTCCTCCCTCCTTCTCCCACAAGTAAGCATGTATACACAGAGACATATAGGATAATAAATAAACTCGTTCTCCGCTACTGGATTTTCAAATCTGGACATATAGTCATCAATATATAAAGTTCATGTTATTTCAGTGAGACACTGCTTGAATGAATAATGCTGGAGGAATTATAATTCACATAACATCGATTACTTAGTCATCACTAACTTGAGGAAAAACTGAAGTCTTAAGGCCAAACCCGTGGGGATTTCTGGTGGTCATTATGACCTCACACAGAGGCCCAAGACAAGAAGTGCTGATATTTTGTCTGCCTTAGCACAAAGTTAGGTCTGAGAAATGTGAAAGGACTCTGAGAAAAACAGCACATCTTATATTCAAGCTGTATATTACAAAACACGAACGGTCAAACATGATGCCACAACTAACAACGGTGAGCCACTCCATCAACAAAGAGTACTGTCATCACATCAGGCCCAAAGGACGTGTCAACAATCAATCTTAGAGAGCTTCATTAGTCACTCTACCAAAAAAAAAAAAAAGGCACTTTTTTATTACATCAGCTTATAACAGCCATTTTGAATTTACTATGTGTTAGATACCTTCCCAGACTTGTGAAGAACTCACCTACACTAACCACAGCCAAGTCTAGGAAAGACTACCACTTGAAATGCCTTACATTTATTTGTCAGAGCTATTCTCAACACATGGCAGCAAGACAGCGACTAGTCATGGCAGCAGCACGGTGCAGAAGCACTTTGCCCCACAGACAGTTTAAACGTGTTCCTTTTGCACGTGCTCTTTACAAAATAATTTGTATTCTAAATTATGTTGGCCATGAGTGCTACACAAAGGGCTCCTCTGATCCCACAACCAAATCTCTCTTCCCTTCTAAGAGTCTAATTAAAAAGAATATTTAGCATAACTTCTATGATACTTATCTTCTCTGTGGAAAATCTTCTTACAGAATCAGAAAAATTTAGGCTGGAAAGGAGCTCTAGAGGCCATGTCCTCCAATTCCCAGTCAAAGCAGTGCTGATTTCAAAGTTAGATCAAGTTGTTCAGAGTCTTGTCCAGTCAAGTTTTTAAATCTCCAAGGGCAAATCCCACAACCTCCAGAGACCACTGGTCAGAGCTTAACCATTTGCATTGTTAATTTTTTTTTCCTTATGCCCAGTCAGAATTTCACCATTTCAATGTGTGATGACTGCACCTCATCCTTTCTCTGTATACTCCAGAGAAGAGCATCCCTCTCTGCTCTGTAACAGCCCATCGGGATATGGAAGGTAGCAATTCACCTTCATCTTCTATTCTGCAGGCTGGGAAAACCCATATACCTCAGCATCTCCATGTATGCCGTGTGCTCCAGCCCCCAACCATCTGAGCAGCCCTCCTGTGGGCTCTCTCCAGTTTGTCCCTACCTTTCTTGCACTGGGGGACGAAGACTGGACACGCCATTATTCCAGGGACAGCTTCGTCAAGAGCAATAGTCACCCCCCTCAACCAGGTGGCCATGCTCTTGCTAATACAGCTCAGCATGCCATTCGTCTCCATTGCTGCAAGAGCACACTGCTGACTCTGATTCAAAGTTGATTTTTAATCACTATATACTTTTATTTCTACAATACCCCTATCCTAAGAATAAGGGGTTAGAAGAAAGCGATATGGGTGGACGCCAAATATAGAATCATAGAATCATAGAACCGTTAAAGTTGGAAAAAACCCTTAAGATCATCAAGTCCAACCATTAACCTAGCACTGCCAAGTCCACCACTAAACCATGTCCTCAAGCACCACGGCTACCCGCCTTTTAAATACCTCCAGGGATGGGGACTCAACCAATTCCCTGGGCAGCCTGTTCCAATGCCTGACTACCCTTTCGGTGAAGAAGTTTTTCCTAATATCCAACCTAAACTTCCCCTAGCGCAGCTTGAGGCCATTTCATCTTGTCCTATCACTCGTTACTAGGGAGAAGAGACTGACCCCCACCTCGCTACAACCTCCTTTCAGGTAGTTGTGGAGAGCAATAAGGTCTCCCCTCAGCCTCCTCTTCTCTGGGCTAAACAGCCCAGTTCCCTCAGCCGCTCCTCATAAGACTTGTGCTCTAGACCCTTCACCAGCTTCGTTGCCCTCCTCTGGACACACTCCAGCACCTCAATGTCCTTGTAGTGAGGGGCCCAAAACTGAACACAGTACTCAAGGTGCGGCCTCACCAGTGCTGAGTACAGGGGCACTATCACCTCCCTGGTCCTGCTGGCCACACTATTCCTGATACAGGCCAGGATGCCATTGGCCTTCTTGGCCACCTGAGCACACTGCTGGCTCATGTTCAGGCGGCTGTCAACCAACACCCCCAGGTCCTTTTCAGCCAGGCAGCTCTCCAGCCACTCTTCCCCAAGCCTGTAGCATTGCATGGGGCTGTTGTGACCCAAGTGCAGGACCCGGCACTTAGCCTTGTTGAACCTCATACAGTCAGCCCCAGCCCATCGATCCAGCCTGTCCAGGTCCCTCTGTAGGGCCTTCCTACCCTCTAGCAGATCGACACTTCCACCCAACTTGGTGTCATCTGCAAACTTACTGAGGGTGCACTCAATCCCCTCATCCAGATCATTGATGAAGATGTTGAACAGGACCGGCCCAGCACTGAGCCCTGGGGAACGCCACTTGTGACCAGCTGCCAACTGGATTTGGCTCCATTCACCACCACTCTCTGGGCTCGGCCGTCCAGCCAGTTTTTAACCCAGCGCAGAGTGCACCCATCCAAGTCGTGAGCAGCCAGCTTCTCCAGGAGAATGCTGTGGGAGACAGTGTCAAAGGCCTTACTAAAGTCCAAGTAGACAACATCCACAGCCTTCCCCTCATCCACTAAACGGGTCACCTTGTCATAGAAGGAGACCAGGTTAATGAAGCAGGACCTCCCTTTCATAAATCCATGCTGGCTGAGCCTGATCCCCCGGTTGTCCCGCACATGCCGTGTAATGGCACTCAAGATGATGTGCTCCATGACCTTTCCCGGCACCAAGGTCAGGCTGACAGGCCTGTAGTTCCCTGGATCCTCCTTCCAACCCTTCTTGTAGATGGGTGTCACATTTGCTAACTTCCAGTCAGCTAGGACCTCCCCGGTTGACCAGGACTGCTGATAAATGATGGAGAGTGGCTTGGCAAGCTTCCTCTGCCAGCTCCCTCAGTATCCTTGGGTGGATCCCATCTGGCCCCATGGACTTGTGAGCATCCAGGTGGAGGAGCACGTCGGTGACTGCCACCTCTTCGACAACCGGGGCTTCATTCTGCATCCTATCTCTATCTCCCAGCTCAGGGGCCTGAAAACCCCGAGGATGACTAGCTTGACTATTACAGACTGAGGCAAAGAAGGCATTAAGTACCTCAGCCTTCTCCTCATCCTTCGTGGCAATGTTATCCATTGAGCAGTGATATCCCTTGAGCAATACTATAATATAAACAAGAAGCTAATATTGTAGCTAATGTTCTTTGTGAAAAACTTGCAAAGAAAAGAAGCAGGGCATGATCTTACGGAGGTCAACACAGATTTTGCATGAGAAAGGATGGCAATAACCCATATCTTAAGAAGCAGTTAACTTAACTTGCAGATCAGCACAGGAAACCTGAAAAGTACTCTGTTTCTTTTTCCAATGAATTTTTAAATGGAAATATTTTAGCTAAAGTATTAATATCTACCAATGGCTGAAACAAGGTGGCTGCTCCAAATTAAAACTCCTTAAACTATTTATGAAAATGCAACAAAGCCTTTCACGTATTTCCCCTAGATCATACAGCACTGCTATATGGGTCCCCTGACATACAGGGCAGCACCAGCTACCTTACTTTCTTATCTCAAAGCAAGTTCTTCTGAGGACGACCTCACAGGAGCAGCACAAAGGATTCCACAGGAGAATGCACTGCTTCATGAGTGGCATCCCAGATCACCTAAACACACATCACTCTGGAACAGCTTTTTTTTTTTTTTTTTACACTGACCAAACAAAGAAATATCTACAAAGAAAATTGAACGTGGTTTAGAATGTGGCTATATAACTTCCTACAGTTGACCCCAGAAAAAATAAAAGACATATGATCTGTAACTTCCTTTGACTTTTCTTTGAACTCTAGATGGAAAGCTTTAAAGAGCAGGATTTTCTTATTAGCTATTTCTAAGATTTTCGCTAAATTAAATTTCCAAATAGTATCTAGTGCTAAAATATTTGTATGTACCAATATCGTGGGCTAAAACACCCTCTCAAAGAAAAACAATTTCTAATCATTTTGAGACAGGGTGTACTGCATTACTTTGATGAAATGAGCAGTACATGCCACTCACTTGACAGCGTTAATTCCAAAGCATTTGCAGAGAATCTAGACATAGGTCAAAACAGATACAAGAGGAAGGAGATGTGAGAAAAGGAAGATGTGTTACCTGTACTGAGAGCAATCTTCCTTGCCCAGCAGTGCAAAGCATGCCCTTGCAGGGGGTGAATCAGGTTTCATTCAGCGATCCAAGGAAGGCAGCTTTCTATACAGCCTCATAGGATGCTCCCCATATGCAAGAATGGGTTTAATAAAGATTCAATTTATCATTTATTTAAAGCTTGTCTTCTATTACTTTGCTACATATTGCTGCCGCAGGGAGCAGCCTTTTCATATCTGCCTAGATAAGAGCTAAAACCTCCAGAATCATGACTGCCAAATACTCCACAACAATCAGCAGCCCCGGACTTTAAGATTATGCTGTGCAAGTCCAAAACCTGCCCTCTTAGCAGGTGCAGAAGTTTCACCCAAGAGCACAAAATACGTTTTAACACAGAGAAATAGAGATGGAAATATTTATACACACACACACACGTGTATATTCATTTCTGTACACTGCATAGGAAAAGTAAGCAGAATTCCGCATATTACAGACACAACCAAAGTAAATAAGCCTTCAGCAATTTAATAACAGTAACGGACATAGGTGCCTGGAATATTTCGCATCCATGAGAGAAATGCCATGGCAAACGCACCAGAGCTGTTGCATGGTGGTAGTGCCAACGGCACCTCTCCAGTGAGCCTGCTGCAGCTCTGGAAACGCACGTGCTCCCAGCCCCACGCTGCCGTCCATCAACTCCCCATGCCAGCCTACTAAATAGGAGACAAGCTGCAGCACCGCACGAGAAGTAAGAGGGAGAAACAGAGACTCTCCCAGGAGAAGCCCCTCTGCCTGTACCCAGCACAAACGGACACATCGGCATGGGATTCAACTCAGGTCTGAATTTTTACACGTGACTTGCAAGGGTTTTGCCATCACTTGTCTAATAAGAAGGACAAAACCCACTCTATGTGCAAAGCTTTTAAACACCTCCAAGACTGGCACTTTTACTTCTCCAGGTTTAGGGTTGGTTTTTTTTTTCCCCTTCATCCTATCCTCTCCATTTAGCTTACATGGAGACCACCTCCAGAGTGCTGCGCTAATTAGCAACAGCTTGCACTCTATATTAAAAACAAAAATAGCCAAAAAAATCTAGTGACAAGGGAAACTGAATGAGCTCATATGCATTTCATCATTTCATTAATATTGGCATATTTTAACTGTATCCAAGTAATTTTAATTCTGATCTGATCAGCAGATTTGCCATAATTGCTGAAAAATAAAGTCATAAATTAGACTTGTGATGCAGTCTCACTATAGAGCCATACAGACTCGCTATACAGCGCTACAAAAACATATATGGCTGTACTCAAAGCTGACAATAAGCTCACTGTGTCAGGATGTAAGAAAGAGGTGAACAGTAGAGGAAAGTTACGCTGGTGTAGAAAATAAATCCAAAACCTCCAAAGTATTGCTTCAACAAACTAAATAAATATTTAATAAAATGAAGTTCTTCTTGCTTTAACTAACATGAGTAGCTCCTAAAAAAAAAGTATTCCTTATAGGTAAATGTCCATTCTACAAATTCTCTACACTTTCTTGTATTTCATAACTGTTTGGCTTTTTCCCAGTGGGCTAAATTCTGCATTTTTTATGTCTGTACTTCCCACATGTTCAGCATTTTCCAATCTGTCTACCTTGAACACGAACTAAACTACAGATTACAGAGAATAAAAAGTTAAATGACTCTTCAACTCTTAAAGACTTCCCAGTGTTGTAGCAAATGGAATACTGCACATTGCTTTGAAGGAGAGAAATATGATTTAACTGACATTTCAGCAGTATCTTGGGACTCAAAGATCATCTCCTATAATACTGAATATTTAATTAGAACGCAAACTACAAAGAAGCAAAATCTGACATTTTTTTTTCCAGTATCTTGCCCAAGCTTTAAAAATAGTTTGCACTTACAATATGCATTATAACAGACTCCATTATTATAACGAAGATCAGCTAAGCTATGTTAGGGAATTTCAGCAACTACTGTCTCCTAATACATAAACAAGGAGAGAGTAAACGATATTGAAAGACAACAGATTTAATGCAGATAACTTACAGAGTTCAATGCTACAAGATACAGTACTGAAACAGCAGGTTATCAAACAGGCAAGAACATATTAACGCTTCACGTGTCAAGTAACTGTCAGCTGACAAGGGATAGAAGAAACTTCCACCATAACAAAAAGCACACCGTAAATGCTCACAACAGTTGGATGACACTGGTCGGACTTTGTATTGCATCCCACTGAGAAGTGGCAGCTTTTTAAATCGTTGCTGATAACACACACTAGGAGAATCACGCCCTGGGGTGCAAAGTAGTGGAAAATTAGATCTTTTTCTTGAAAAATACTCGTTTCACACAAGAAATACAAGTATTAGCAGAGATCTGGCTGAACCTGCTTGCAACTCTGATTTTACATGTGTAAACCCACAGAAGTCAAGGGGGACTTTGTTTATACTACATACCTCTCCTACCATATCCATATAGACAGAAGTGTGAAAATGGATGATCCCTTTCAGGCACATCTGGCTCAAACTCCTACTGTATACACGTGTGGGCACCTCCTAACTAGCTGTTTGCTAGAATAACTCATTTTATTCTACAGAAACATGGATATGTGAGAATATTGAGCCTTCTACACCTTGCCCACACTAGAGACCCATTACCCCTGAAACGAGCTAGTATCCTTGCATCAATAAAACACTTTTACTACAGATACAGACAAAACTACTTCAGCAGAAAGCCAAAAAGGCATACTGGTGAAGCAGCCCTCGGTGGTGTCACTCCTTCTATCTGGAGAGAACCTGATTTTCACGTGTAACAGAGATGCTTTATCATACCGCTGTTGGGGTGAATTAGCCTGAAAATGCACGTGGACTGCAAGACCCCTCAGCTCTGCAAGAAGGTGCAGAAGAGAATCAGACAAGATACAAGGTACCCCAAAGTTTGATCATCTGCTTCGGAGCCAAGCACACTTAGTCACAGACCCGGGTTGAGGCAGATCCTGTATTGGTAACCACTCTCATTTACTAATACTGTAACACTACTATACAAGGACAAATCCTGCAACCCTTCATCTGGCAAAATGTATTTTGCTGGAAGCTTACCCACATAAAAAGCTGAGGATCAACCTTCTCTGATCATTAAATCAGACACAGACAGATGCTGACACATCAAGCTCTTACCCAGGGCTTGGTTCATAAAGGAAAGATTTAATTAATATTTTAAATCAAAAACAGCTTTCTTGGTTAAAAACAAAACAAAACACACACCAACTCTCGATGCTTTTATTTTAAGAGCAATGTTTTTTCAGTTTTGCTTCCAAGTCTTCCCAAATGACATAACCAGAACTGCAAACAAGTGATGTCCACATAGCAACTTCTACCACAATGACACAATTGGTCTAAATTTACATTGACACCACTTTACCTTAATTCTGCTTCTCCCACATGCACAGGCTCTTGCACTAGGTATTCAATTCCTCCAGTTAACTGTAGCGTCATATATAATTAACCTATGCTTGCTAAACTTCCTCATGGGAACTCTTTCGAAGGTAAGAGCTACAGAGCGGTCTCAGTGAATTTCCTTTCTTTGGGCTGTTGCTGTACTGTCCTTGTGGGCATTCTTTGGATCCAGCACAGTCCTTGGACAATAATATTTTGTGTTGCTCCATTAAATATTTTCTTTTTGGAATCCATGCTATTATTTCCTATCTTTCTTCAAAGTATGAAGTAAGACTGCTTTGTGGATTAAATATATGGCCAATGATTTTAGCCCTCCGGATTCATGTTACACACAGCTTGCTAAAACGCTACTAAGCACATCTCTGCCAAAGGCATAATCTCAACTCTACAAAACCCAGCAAAATTCCACCGCAGAATCAAATGACCAAACTGTCACTCTAAATACAAACAAAAACGTACCACTGGAAAAGATCAAAATTGCATAAACAGCATTCACATTACCTCCTTCCATCAGAGCCTGCAACGCACAGAGACACGGCACTGAACCTTCACGTTGTAGGCGTTAAACATATAGCCCATACCCTCACGGGCAGCGGGAGGGACCCGGCAGCCCCTGGCACAGCCAGCAGCGCTCCCCCAGAAGCAACCCCTGCTCCTGCTCCAGCCCCGGCGCCGACCGCCACCGAGCCCGGACAACATCCCCCAGCACGGCAAGGAGGGGCGGTAGTTCTGCGACTGGATTTCACTCCCAAAAGGAGCAAAAGAGCCGCCCCTGCACGCCTACCCGGCCATTCACCCAGTTATTTAAGTAAATAACTATTCAACACGCACAAAGATGAAGTAAGTAGCCGGCGAAAAGAAATCTAATGTACACCGCGGCGCTCTCTGCACAGGAATTTCATTCAGCAAAGCGCCGCGCCGCTGAGATTCCGCTGCCACGCTCTGAACCACTTTTTACAGCAAGCGCTGCCCAGACTCATTAGCTTTTTTTAAGCAAATCTGTAAACATCAAGTATTTTTTTTTTTTTTTTCCGCCAGAATAACTACTCATTTCTGCAAACAACGGCCAACAGGGCAGCAAGGGAGAGCTCGGCAGCAGCAGAGGGGGTCATTTTGCCCCGGCTCTGGGCTGTCAGGGTCCCGAGCACAGTTTAGCGCTTCCGATGCGCGACTTTATATCATCAAATCACTCCCCGGCGGCGCCCGGGGTGCGCTTTTGTCTGCGAGGGGGAAGCAGTGAAGCACCCGGGCACTAACGCGACATTACAGCCGCTAACGGGGTAAAGACGAAAATAATGACGGCCCCGCCAGCCCCGCGTCCCGCTCCGCGCCCGCCCGCCCGGAGTTGGGCCGGGGCACAGCGGCGGGCAGGGGCGGCGGGCTCCGCGGGGGGAGGCGCCGCGCCGGCTGGCCGGGGCTGTGAGGGGGCAGCCGGCAGCGCGCCCCGCTCCCCTCCCCGCTCGCCCCCCCGCCGGACGCGGCGCGCCGGGAGGGGAGCCCTCCCCAGAGCCGCCGCCAGCCCCGCTTTACCTCCGCAGCCGCCCGCTCCCGCCGCCGCCCCGCCAGTGCAGCCGGTAGCGGCGGCGGCGGCCCCGGACCCCCCGCCCTGCCCCGCCCCCTGGCGGGGCCGCCGGGGGCGCGCGCGCCCCCTTGCCGCGCGGAGATGGGGGCGGGGGGGGCGCGCGGAGCCCTTCCCGCTCGCGCGGGGTGGGGGGAGCGGGGGGAAGGGACCCCTCCGCCATTTTGCCCCCTCCGAAGCCCGGCGGGGGCTCCGCGGCGTGGGCAGGTGTGGGGCGGGGAGGGGGGCACGGCGGCCCCCGGGGCTCCCCCCCGCCCTGGACGCTGTCAGCCGCCTCCCAAATCGAGTAGGAAGGCGGCCCCGCCGGGTCAGAGGAGTCGTTCGTTCCCGTACCCCATTCTGCCCGGGGCAGGGGCACGGGGCGGGCTTCGCCCCCTCCCGCCACCCCCTCACCGTGCGAACCGGAGCCGCAGCCACAGCAGTACTCCTTTATTTCCACTGCTCTGCTCGCTGCCTCTAGATAAAGTTTTTCCCTCAGCAAGCTCCCAGGCTGGCCTCGCTAGCCCCGCGCTGAGCGCCTTCGGGGCCGCAGTGCCTCTTCCTGCCCTGATGACAGGGCCGCAGTGACTCTCTGCCTTCTGCAGGCCTTTGGGCCCAAGGGGTGGCTCCGGCAGCCCGCAGTCCCAAATGTTAGAGTTCCTGGTAGGGAAGAAATCCCAAAAGAGAGAGAAGAGGTGTGACGATGCTCAGGTCGGGATGGACAGTCGGCTGCAAGCTTTCCATCCTGGCAACTTGGCGGCCGATGGGGCCTTCAGCCTCCTCAGCTGCCGCTCATTGCAGCTTAGTGACTGCAAAGTCTTTCAGAGATAAAAACGGGCAAAAATACACTATATTCAGATTTTTGACAGCTGTAATGAGCTCAAGAAAGAATTATGTAAACATTATTAACTGTAATAAACACATGTCAGCATTAGGCAGTCTTGTGTAGAAATGTTGGTAAAAGCCATGGCGAACGTTTTATTCATAATGTCTTTTTAACTTTATGTAGCTGGTGTAATAGGCCCTGTGCTTTGCTGTTGCCTCGACGGAAAATCATTACCCAGTAATAGATGAGCCAGTTTGGAAGGAGAGCCACTGGGATACTGCACACTTTCATTCATAGATGCTACGTATTAGAGGAAGTAGCAGGAGGCCTGCCAACTTTCCCAATTTAATTATTAAGCTGTCAGTTCCTGACTCCTTGTTTCAACTTCCTGAGGCAACATCTGGCTGTAATAACAAAAATAAATAAATAACATAAAATTTGATCATTCACTCAGCAGCATTCTATTTGCAATGTCCTTTTTACTGCAACTTCTATGAAAAACTCAATACGGGGGATCTGGACCCGGCATCTCTCTGAACTACCCGAAAGTAAGGACGAGAATAGTTTCGGCTGTGATCCTCAAGGCAAAGCTGTGCAGAAGGCTGTATCATGTTTGAGCCTTTTTTCAACAAGTCTGGTGGTGTGCGTTTTAATCTTCCTAATCATTCTTTTATTCAGAAGAACACCAGTGTTTTTTTCACTGCATGAAGCTGAATGATATGACGTTGGGAGATAAAAAAAATGAAATCTTTTGCTAGCCAAGAATTTTTGCATTTTCATCAAACGTTGCTTCAAAAGGGTAATGGTGGTTTCAGGAAAAAAAAAAAGGCATAAAGGATATCAGATTTAAATGCTACCAAATGTGAGCGAAACACTGAAGAGAAGCTTTAAAATATCTATGACTGCATCTTCACGTGTTCTCTGGGTCTGTTTCATATGATGTGACAGCTTCAGCTCACAAGTCGTTATTGCAGTGGCTTTTGGAACTGCATGCCTCTTTTTTTTTCATACCCTCGCTCAAATACACGCACACGCTTACGAAAATATGTGTCTATATATGCACACATGCACACTGAGAGACAAATAGAGAGTGACTCAGCTCTGCGTTCTACTTGCTTAATCAGTTTCCAAAGCCCCAGCACTGCTCTCTTATTTAAAATGCCTAAAGTCACCTTTCCCACATTGCTTATTTCACTGCCGTGGGTGCGGAGCCTTTGACAAAGCCAGACCATCTACGTCGCCTCAGCTGGGCTCCTCCTCCTTGGGTCACGCTCTCCTACATGCCTATCTGAAGGTCAGGAGGTCAGCCCCTCCATTAATCACATGGCAGCTTGGACTTCAGCGCTGACTCTGCACACGAGGCCTAGGGAATCCTAGAAGACCTTTCTTCCTGGTGGTCGCTTGGAGCTAAGGAAGGAGATCGAGGTCTGGAGGCAGAGGTCCTACAAGCCCAAAGTGCGATGAGACGGTATCAGTAATGCTGTGGGGTGACCACCATCGCCCATCAACGGCATTCTGCAGAGCACGACACTTTGGTCTCTCCTGTGCTATGGACCGATAGGAGGTGTAGCAACTGCAGTGGTAAGTACGAGTTGGGCATGTATGGCAGCAGCGCCTAATTCAGTACCTCCAAGTGTGACTCTTTCCCTTAGTGCTCCCAGAGAAAGCACTCCTTCTGGTTTTCCCATTCTGTTAATTCTCTCACCCTTCCATTAAGAAGTTAGGTGTAGAGATCAGAAGAGTCTGAAGTCAATGTTGCTGTCGTTTGCGCTCCTGTCAGAGGTTTGACATTAGGTCCTTTTTTTTTATTCCTCAGAAGTTTCTTTCCTCTTGTAGCTTGGAGGAACTTCTGGAACGTTTTATTGATTTCTTAGCTGCACTTCACTGGAACTCCTCATAATTCCTGGCTTCTTAAGGCTCACTGGGTACTTTTTCTTTTATATCCTCTGGTTCAAGCAGCAGAAAGGCTAACTATCCTGTTAAGTAGGACAGACTTTCTTAAATCATCGAAAGAACTCTGGATAATCCTTTCATACCTGTCTCCCATCTTCAAGTGAAATGACTATGCCTCTTAAGTCCTCATAGGAGGGGATTGAATACTTTATATAAATTCTATTCAAGATTCTCTTGTTTTCCCTACAGTTCATGAAAGATCAGTCAGACTCTTCCTTTAGACTGTAAAGAAGAAAGAAAATAGAGCGCGGAGAGAGTGTTGAAAGTGGATTTTCTGGTCAAATTCTGTTTATCGTTTTTTCTACCATTAGCCAATTTCCAGGCATATGGCTCAGATTTATTTTTAGAAAAATCACTGGGGATTTAAAAAAAAACCATCAAAACAAAACATTTCACAATGCTCTGGACCAAAGCAATGTTTCTGAGACAGCAGCGAAGACTACACTGAGTTCCTGTGACCAGATGCATCTTTGAAAACTTTTGCGTAGTCTCTTGCTATAGGAAGTAGAGTTTGTACTGTAGGAAGGAGAATAGGAAGTAGAGTTTGTACTGTAGGAAGGAGAATTTGTACTTGTGTACGTTAAGGAGTCTATCATCAATTTCCCTACCTTTTGCTCAGGAGAGCCCTTGACAACTTCTGTACATATATGAATTCAGCAGTAAAGAGGAAACTATGCAAAAAATGAGCAAATTGTTTAATGAAAAGATGGTTGAAGAACAATTTAACACAGAGAATTTCACAATCTGCTGGTGAAGGTCAATAACATGATGGATAAGACTACAACAGATGTATTTATATATTTACAAATGTGAAAGCAGAAATTAGGGTTGTCTTAAAAGTAGCAGCTGTTAATTGCCAGCCTCGCATACAGACACACACTGGGAGAGACTGCTAATTAACTGAATGAAAAACTAGAGGAGTTTCTGCTCCAAGTTACTTGCCGAGGACCTAAGAGGTCAGGCGAGAGACTCTGATTCCCAGGTGGATCCCAAGCTGGATAACATTTGTTGGCTATATGGAGGCAATGATGTCTATCTGAAAAAGAATTGCCTATGCAGAAGGAAGCTTTGCCAGGGAAAGTAGGATGTGCTGATCCACTAGGGCGAGCATCAGCAGCTATTAGAACAAACGACATAAAGAGCCTCCCAGATATCTGTTATTGTATGATCTGGAGACATCAGCTCATATAAAACTGCAAAATGCTTGAGACTCAGAATCTAAAATTACTTTCCTGAATGAAAAGCATCATGTGCTGAAAGGAAGAAAAAACATCCTGCAGGACTTGAAACATCAGCCAGCAGACGAGACAAATCCAGAATCCTACTGAGCTTGGGGGGATTTCTGCACACTTAAATGAACATTTGTTGCAACAGCCAGCACTCACCTAAGGACATGATATAAATCCCAAGGTATTAATAATAACAACTCAATCCCTAGCAATATTCTTTTTTTTTTTTTTTTTTTTTTTTTTCTACAAGATGCTGGTAAGAAGGAACATGGAGTCTGTGGACAGGGTTTAGAGCACAAATTTTGTCTCTGCCATGCTTACTAGGTAACAGAGATGATATTTTACCTCTGGAGATGAGAAATAAAGCGGTGGTGCAATCAGACCATCATGCAATAATAACTGATGGTGGCAGCTGAGATTATAGGAGCATCTGCAGCTACAAATATTCAGCTGGGACTCCTTTAGGCTTCTGTGCATCAGCTGGTCTTCTATTATCTCCTTGGGAATTGAACTAAGCTACACATGGGTGCCATGACTTCTGAATGCTTGATAAAGGAAGTAAAAAATAAAGCTAATGAAAAATCCAACCAGTATAATTGATATTGTAAAACCTCCTCTACTGACATCAGTAATGACTTAACAAGGGCATGCATAAAAGACAAAGAAGGAAGGCATTAGAAGAGCTAACCCATTTGTTACCTGAGAGTTTTCTTCAATGATAATGAGAAGATTGGGAGAGATAATTAGGTGCATTGTGTTTAAAGAACTGCTCCAGGAGGTTGTGAGATTGTCCCCAGGATGGATTGGCAGGGAGTAGCATGTAGCAAGTGTACTGATAAGACAATATGAAGAACATGGGAGGACCGTTCAGTGGGAGTGAAAAAGGTTGTAAAGCTCTTCAAGGGGTTAGGATGTAAAATTGCAGAAAGCAATGTCAATATGCAAGAAATCATATCACCTTGGCATATAATAACTGATAATGAACTGGAACCTTAATTACAGAAAAAAATTGTACAGGGCAGAAAAATTCCTGTAAATGTGGAGGTAAATAAAAAAAGAGATCTGGCTAAAGTACTGCAGACTTAGCTAATACAGGAAAACTTGATTTGGATGGAGAAAAACCAAAAAGTTACGGAAAGACAGGTGTCTAAATCAAGCTGTGTTTGTATTTCTGGATTTGCCCCATACTTGGATTACACTGCCTACTACTTTACAAAGCACCACCAAGAAGGGTTTTCCAGAAATAACGAGCAGAAATAAGTTTTGCTGATAGTATGCAACAGCAAAGTATGCTTCTCAAATGGATTTGGTAGCCCAGCCACTAAGGGATGAAAGACTGGGGACAGTTGCACATACACTGATGAAACATAGCGTTGCAGTTTGGCCCCACAAGCTGCGTGTTCTGGCAGAGGAATCCAAATAGCTGTTATAAGTCAAAGCTTTAGACATCTTCAGACAAGTATGAACTAGTGTCTATCCTGCAAGTAATGGAAGGGATGTACCGTAAATCACATCGGTGATCCATGCTTAGAGTTCTGATCAGAGCAGAACAACAAATCTGTGTTACAAAGGTCCCTGTGTCATCTTTTTATGTAATGCCACTCAGCCCTCAACAATCCAATACTGTTCTGATAAAATTATTTTTGGATTCATGCTTCCTGAGAAACTTTCATGTTTATCAAAAACTGGCAAGGACCTTTGCAACTGCAGAGGTGCCAGATGCAAAAGACTTTTATGTCAGTGACCTGGGACAATATTTCAAAAGATGGACCAATACACGAGTCAGATGTGAGCATGCCAAACACAGGATAACAACAACAACAACAACAACAACAGAGAGTAATCTGTCCATCTAAGAAAAAAACAGGTGCAACTATGCAACTAAATAGTGGAAGACTGGATCTGGACGAGGACTTAAAAAAAGCTGAAGTTTTCAGCATAGGATGTGCCCAACTAATGGGCCTGGCCCATGAGTTATGGACTCTGTATTCCTCCATAATTTTAGTCCATCTAAAAGCAGAGCCCTGGGAATGACTACAGCATTGAAAATCTTTGCAGATGGTGGGTTCCCTGCTTTTCTAGGAGTTTCTATGATACTGAAACTTGTGTCACTAGTTAGAATTCTTGTAAAACAGAGAAAAAGCCATAATAATCAGTGCAAGCAGCCATAGGGGTATGTGTGTCTTTATAAATGTGTCTTAATAAATGTGTCATTTTTTAATATACATACATTTTTAATATATATATATAAAATACAGAAAAGTCAAGTCCTACCAGCACATGTAGAAGTTCTTATTTGCAGTGTCTCAACATGCTTCTCCCTGGCTTTACTTCCTGCGTTCAGCCTCTAGGGCAGATGTTCAATCCTGCAATTACTTTTGAAATGACATTCCTATAACCTAACTCCTTAAGTGAATAGTGTTGAGTACAGTATGGAAGGATATTTTTAGGTGACTTATTTTAACAGTTACTTTTTACTGTCTTTTACAAGTTGATTGCTGCATGGATGCACGTAGTGCACCTACCTTCCCTAGGAGCTTACGGGTTAGCAAGAAATATTTCATGTAATAGAGAATCAAGAGTGGTAATTGAACCCATATTCTATTGTCCTCCAATATATCCTTGGATACGCTATAAGTGGGTGGCATTGGTTGAAGAAAAGATTAAGCAGATGCTCCACTGGTAAACATACTGTAGATCCATTGCTGCTGCAAGTTATTCTTTAATCCGAGAATCTGCTCCAGGTTTGTAAGCAGTCCTGCAGACACTGCTGAGTGACGGGGCAGGATTCATGGGCCGAAACATAGGTTTCAAGTCTCCTTCTGGAGAGGTATCTGGTGATTAAGAAAGATACCCTAGGGCATCTCATAATGGCACCCAACACCTATGGCGCTGCAAGCCTTTAACGTCCCTAACTTGGAGGCAATTTTACACCGAGCATCTAGACGCTTTCTGGCCATCTTTTCAGAGGATCACATTGAATCTTAAGTATTTCATTCATTTATGCCTATTTGGAAATAATTATCTCCAAAACAATACAAACAAGTAAGCAAACAAACAAGAATACCACTAGGGTGTCTGTAATTGAGACCTTAGACATAATTGTTTACTTACGGAGGATAAAACATAGCTATTTGTCTATGTTAACCTTTGACTACTTTCTTAGTCACATGGAACAGCTTATTAAAAAAAGAAAGGGTGATGTAGAGGAGTAACAGGTACTCCGAGGAGGTTTGCAAAACCACGCTGTCGCTGTTTCATTCAACCCAATGAGGTCAGAGTCTTCTAATTAAATTCAGTGAGTTTTACATCAAGCCTTCTGTCTGCATTCTTGGTTGTCATAAACATGGTTGATATTTGTTATTATTTATGCTGTAGTACTTTTCCAAGTGTGTTTGGGTTTGTGCAAATACAGGAAGAAACAGACTTATTGCTATGGGGATAAAATGTGCCTTCCTAACTCAGGAAAATATCCCTCTGGCAGCTAGGCTTGGTACGTGTTACCGAGTTTCATCCATTGCTCATATCTGACTGTAATTTGCTGTGGAGCGTTCTGCTATAGCTTTTTATAAGGAATAATATGAAAATTGTATGGAATCATATTGAGGAGTGAAAATAAAGGGGGAGGGAGTGGGCAGCACCTCCACAGCCTCAGCTGGAAGAGGCAACCCACCTCTCCCGGCTGGCGGGGGCCGGTGCGCTGAGAGCTCCCTCTTCCGTTGCAGATAGCTTTCATCGCCGGGCATGTTCTCGTTTTAACCCAAACATCTGGTTCCCTCCGAGATTTTGTCATTGCCCTACTTAACTGACATTTCCATTTTAAATGAACGTTATTCCGTTGTGTTCTTTTACTGCTTATTATTGTTTTGCACGGTGGCATTGCTTGGGCTTTCCATTGACTAATGCAGAAATCAGTACCTCTTCTACAGAAAAAAATCTGAATAAGCTGAAAGCTAATAATACAATCATCATCAAGGCACCATTTAAATTAAACTGAAAAAAGAAAAAACAGGAATGCACAACATACCAGCCTTCTCTCTTTATGTCCAGTTGTGATGTAAGTACCATTGGCATTTATGATCTGAGTGAAGTTTTGTTTAAAATGTCATCAGCTTTTGTAAACATGGACAATACTTCCTGGAATTATTTATACGCATGAGATGATTATTTTTTAGTTGAAGAATTTATTTACTTCTTTCATTTCAATATGCTCACAAGGTGAGTCTGAAACTGGTTTATCTGACAAGGTCCAAGCACAAGCATGAACTTGCAGTGCTTTGCTTCCAAATATAATAATTTCGATAAGAACAATTTATGTTGGAAGTTGTGTTACTGTGTCCCATTAATCTGCCTTCTTCTGTGGCATTACGTCCTTCTCCTTTTCCACTAACTGACTGGCTCATCTACTTAAGTCTTTGGGGAAAGAACAGTCATTTGCTAAATGCTTTTACAGCCCGTAGCAGAGGAGGGTCCTGACCTGGCTGGTCTTTGGCCTTAGAATATTTCAAAGGAATTTGTTATTTATTATTCTTGTGTGTAATATATTATGGAAAATTTCCATTGCTTTCATGTTTTATCAAAGGTTATTTTTTATCTCACTTAAATATGTCTTAGTTGCCCTCAGAGTGTCAGGTTTACAGTACAGGAGCTTCTGCAATACAGTCATGATGTAGATTACATAGAATAATGGTTGTGTTACAGTAAGACTCGAGGAAATAGTGTGACATTTTGAAGTCTTGCAGTGGCAGCACTGGTGACATACCACGATGACATTTTCCCTTTGTTTGGACTCTGCTGGGTAGCAAACATCTGAAACAAAAATCCTCTGTGTATCTATAGGCAGTTACAGTACTATCGGCAGTGCATGCTCCTCTGACTTTCCTTCGTTCAACTCTGACCAAGGATGAGTGAGCACCATTTTGAATACGAAGGCACTTCAATTTTCATGCTTATTCAATCCTTATTCAATCCTGAGCCTCTGCTGAGACTATGCTAGTAAAAGTGCCACATGTAAAAATGGCTTTATGATATGCATTTGTCCTTAGAAAGTCCAGCTGCAGCAGTAACTGATGTGTCTGCATAAAGCATATTTGTGTGTGTGAGAGACAGTACGTATGTGTTTTCAGGGAGATTCACACAAAATAACATGTACAGACAAGTTATTTGAATATTTGTCCCTTTGCATTGGTAAATTCAGGTCTATGCAACCAGCAATTTCTCTGCTTTCCCACAGTGTGTTTTAGTCTAAGCAGCCACAAAATTCTCTGAGCACTCAGATGACCAAATCGCTTCAGGACTGTAAGAGCTCAAGGCAGCTCCACTGTCTTGTATTTTTATATCTACAAATTAATGGGAAATGCTGTCTTTTTCATTTAGTAGTATTGTCTTCTCCATTTGGATTTATTCTACATCAGAGAAAATGTCTTTGGAATTTCTTATTGGCAATGTGCTGAGAAAAAAAAATGGTAAGATTTCAGAAGTTTATATCCTAAATTTCCAGGCAGGAAGGCAGGCAATATAGCAGTCATGAGTCTTTCGGGGAACAGATCTTGACCACGCTGGATATTTAAGGTTTCATTGCACCTAAAAAAAAAAAAACATAAAGAAGAACTAAAAAGAACTCCTCCTCCTTTTCAAGTTTCACATCTTAATTTACAACTGTGAAAGTCACTTTTAGCTCAGTTTTCTTCACATATAAAGCTGACATGGCCGTACTATCCTTTTTGCCAGTCCTCCTTCCACGTTAATTTTTGAATCCAGTGACCATCTTCAATTAAATTTGTCAGAAGTCTCAAAGATGTAAGTCGTCACAAGTTTTATGAACTTCATGCCCAGGTGGAGGACAGAGACTTTGCTGGTGCTGCCACCGAGGGAAGGAAAGTCAGCCCACGTGGGATCTCGTGTTTGGCAGTACACGTGCCCACTACCTGGCCAAACAGCCAGCAAATGCCAGCCTGTCCTTGCAGAATTTTCTTCACCTGGCAGCATAAATAAAGTGTAGATGGGGGGCACAGAAGGGAGCTGATGGTCTGGTGGATACATCAGGGAGGTTTTGTAGGAGGTGAGCTAATGATCTGAAAAGAATAAGAGGATTTTGTGGTGGAATGCAGTAAGATCAGGGAGAGGCAACTACAGGTACAACAGCGGAGGGATTTGTGTAAGAGGAAGCTAAGCTAGCGGGGGTGGTTTTGGAGAAGATGTGGGACACAAGTTTATAGGAAGCAAGGCTGCCTTAGTACTGTTGTTACAACCTGCTTACTGTAAATGTAATTGCTTGTAGACAACAGAAGACAATAATTGTAAATTACAAAATGTAATGCATAAACTGTAGTTTATATATAATATGAGACAATATCTTCCTTGTTAACAGGCTTGAAGTTTAATGCCTTACTAGATTATCATGCCAATAACGAAGTTCCGTTATTTAAAAGAGATACATTATGGGAAAAACAATCATAGCAGCAGTATTCAAGTAGTTATCCACGCTGCAGTTTTCCCATATTTCCAAGCTGTTAGTTGTTTTAAAAGAAGCTATAATTACATTAAATACTTCCCAGTGTTCAAAAACTGGAATTGCTTGGCTTTCCACTAGGTTATTATCCTGCAGTAAACATGGGTGGGGTGTTCAGTGTAATCACAAACAAAAAAGCAAATGGCCTGGTCAGCACTATCATCTCATTAAAATGATGACCACACAGCAGAAAACACTGAAAAACAATTCACTTTTATATTAACAACTATTGAAGTATATTAATTTACCTGTAACTCTACACCAACGGTATAAATTTAGGCAGTGCACCTAGATTTTCCTTTCTCTAGCTCAAGATAAGCACTTTGTCTCATAAAAAGTAACTGATTTTACCAATGGGACTAGATCCCTTTACCAGTAAAATACTGGCAGCTCTAAGGAAGAAGACACTATGTTCAGACCTATGAGACCCTGTATAGGTACAGTATTGTCACAGAACAATATCTGACTCTCCATTCCCTCTACCCCATCTTGCTTGTTGGTTTGCTTATCTAAGTAACATCATATTTGCCAATGGAATCCAAAAGAAGAAAGTAACCTCAAAGGTAGGAAAGCTGTGGTCAACAGCAACTAAATGTTTTGACCACTGGAAATCCAAGATGCACAGGTCCAGACTAAAATGGAGAATTTCCATCTCCAGTGTCATTTCTGTGGAAATATGCTCCAGCCAATGCTGGTGATTTACCAGAATGTTAGGAAGAAAAGTTAGATGAGCGAGTGAGCACCTGACAAGGAGTCTAGGTATATGACAGAAAGTTTTCCCCATCCTAGGATCCCCAGGGATCCAAGAAGTTACAACAAGGCCGTTAATCTCTTTCTTACTCAGAAGACAGTAGTGAATATTTAGGGATATTCTCGCTGGATACCAGCCCACAGGCTCCCTCTGGAAACCAGCTGCTGTAAGAAAATGAGGGTATTCATAAAAATAGCTAAGGAGAGAGCAGGAAGATCAGGGCAGTCAATCACAACAACAGATAGAAACAGAAACAAATGTCATGGAGGATTGGAAAATACTCCTTTCCTCTGTGTGCAATGGTGCTAGCATGAGAAAAGTAGGTGAACAAGTAATAGATGTAAGAACAAACATATCTGGGAAGAAAGAGCCACTGCCTTTAAACCCTGTGCTCATTTTTTCTTCTGTAGTCTTAATATGAGAGCAATAAAAATGACATTGCACAGACAATGCAGGTAATATTTTCCTAGAATACATTAGTGTAGAATTTGTGTTCATAGCTGCCTAACTGATGACAAAGCTTTGTTTTGTCTGTGTTAAGAAAAGGCTGTTATAAGTTAGGGAACTTGCTGGATCATAAAGAAATATACTTTATGGTTAGACAGAAAATACCATCTTGTAGAGGAACATCTCATACCCCTTTGATTCTCAGAATACAGCCTTGGACTGGGCCTTGTGCAAAGAAATAAATTCAAAGCATTTTCTAGTCACCAAGATACGGATGTATTAGAATTGGAGGTACAAATTCATTCATTTTGGTATACGTCTGTGGAGCCAAAGTGAGGTAGGCTTACAGCAATATTCAGCAAAGCTCATGTTAAAAACCCCTTTTTATCAGTGACCTTTCCTTTAGAATTTCTGTGATAACACTTGGGGATATCACATTAAGTTTCTTAGTATAAAATGGAGCACTGAACAGACTTTTAGAAAGATTATGGTGCTGGAGGGATATTTAATGGTGAAATCACTTACTGTAGTACTCATTTCTGAGAGCAAAGGTCTGAAGTGAAATGAATTTGGTGATCTTAGATTAGTCCTTGGTGGGCAGAGGTCCATGTCTGAAGTCAGCTACATGTATAATTAGGTATAATTTCTACATCTGTTCAATAGAGGTTAATTGAACTATCATAATAATTGAATTCCAGTACTTCTGATTTTTCTATTCAAAGTGTTCCTGTGAGATCAGAGCCAAGTATTCATCATCTAACACATTTGTAGGAAATTCTTGTTGCATTTGGTATTTGGTTTGTGGGTTAATACAGGGCATTGGCATTTTTCAAACATCTGAGCACAAATACGCATTCAATCTTCCAAAATAAACAGGCAAAAGAAAAAGCAAAATACATGCTACATGTACATAGATTCTACACTGAGAATTCCTCATAACTTATAGAAACAGTCAAAAGCAGAGAGGTTACCAACTGACAAAGCAGGAAAGATCTAATAATCTTGCCCATGTATTCTGCAAGAATTTCACTCTTCTTGTGGTGGTGTTTTAGATTCAGGTTGTATTGTAAGTACTCAGTAAGCAAACACTGTGCATTAATTTTGAGCTTGGAAAAACACTGCATTATTTTCTTTCTACAGTCACAGGTGTGCAAACATATGACAAAAGCATATGCATGAATGCCATGTATATTTACTCTTCTGTGTATGCAAGCAGTTACACACATTTTACAAGGCTACTGCTCACTCATTCAGAATACTAACAGGTTTTTCTTTTACCGCTTCCTTAAGAGAAAAAACGTAGACAGGCACTGTGATGAACTGCATCCAATTATACATTCACCTGGGATCCAACATTATTGGATTATTCTTGGCTCACTACACTTGTCAGACCCACTCTTTAAATTTTTAAGGAAACAACGTTTGCTGTTCATTTGCTGAGTTTAGCATTTGTGAAGAATACAGACTTTTGATATCGAAGTTCTCTGTGCATTGAAATAGGCAAGCTACTGAGTAAGTTTTTTCAGATAATACATAGGAAAGGCATTTTCCGTTCCCATATAACTGTAGGCTTCTCAGCTAGGACTGCCTACAGGCGTGTCAGCAATGGGCAGGGAGTGCAATTTCACCAGAACTTAATAATAAGACAGCTTATTAAAAATAATAAAAATTAAAAATATTCCATCTGAAAAAAAAATATTGGAAATACTGCCATATTGTCTCAAGGGCTTTATGAATGTTAAGCTTGAGTAACCCTGATCAGTCAGCTCACTGGGCTACTTCTCTCATGGTGCACAGGTTTGATATTAGCAGTGTCTTGCTTTGACGTAGCATAGGAGTTATGGGAGTTACTGTCTCTCTGGGGAGTCCAGCTCATAGTGGGAAATAGAGGCAAGGCACAAATATATCACAATTACTAAATTACCATTTTAATTTTTTATTTCATTCATCCTTTCCAACTATTGAACTGTTTGCTTCTAAATGATTTCTTTTTAAAATGATTTTCCTTTTTTGAAAGTGCAAGTTTCTGAAGAAAGTTTGGTTATCATCAATCCATTTTACTTTGAACTACAAAACAATTTTTCTGAAGAAAGTCTTATTACCAACCTATTAGAAACAGGACTGGTGTTACTAACTGATTTAACACGAGTCTGTAACTAGTCATCTCATAAGCTTTTAGACTCAGGCTGGTGGGACTGAATCCAGTGGTGTTCCTGTTTGAACAAGCGGAGTCAAGCGTAGCGCAAAGTTTCAACAGTGCAGAGAATGCAGGACTGATCCCTATGAACACACTTAACATTTTTTGCAACTCAATCCCATAAACCAGTTTTAGTGATGCAATGAAGTTCACTGTCTGCTAAGTCATTGTGAATCATAAAGTCCCCATTTGTGTCGTATAAATCAACATAACTATTCAACAATTAAATCTACAATGAATATATTTTTTAAATTACCAAGCATTATGTTTCATTTTACAAGCTTGCACATGCATTCTTTATAGCTTACTGTCATGTAATGCTTTATAAATGATACTTGATAAACAACAGCTGTATAATCTTAGAAATATTCATCAAGAGGCACATGTATCCATGGTAAATCACTTTTGACTTGTACAATGCTGGTGGCTGGCATATAATCTTCTAACTGCTTGCATGGGGAACATAATAGGACATGGCACTATGCTTCTGAGAGACCAAAATACATTCAGAAAACATACTTGGGTATCAGTTGCAAGCAAGAATGAAAAACGTTTGTCAAGTGCACAGTTCCTAAGTGTAAATCTCATAGTAGATGCTATATTTGTGGGACACCACTATGCGTATTTTGCATACTGTTTATTTTTAAATTGGACTTGATTACACTAATTTTCACAGTTTATTAGCACTGAAAACTAAAGCTTACTGAAGATGTGGTATTAGGGATTGGGTTTGCTCTCCCATAAGCTAAAACAAGCTGCAACTGCTGTATTTCTCTCAGCTGTTAGAGTTCTGCTAATTCCCTAGATTATGTCATAGTTTATTTCCTATCTGCTATACACGTTTCAGCTTTCAGCAAAGTTCTTGTGAGGCAGAATATAGAATAAGAGGGTTCGGCTGTTCTTTCAGATGCTTCTGTACAACTTCTGCAGAGCCAGATACCATAGTTCCTATGTCACCGTCAGGATTGGGGAGGAACAGAGAAGGAGAGAAAGGCATTGTTCACATGCTGATCGCAACCCCGTACTGTGGCTGTTACACAGTACTTGGACTAACGAATTGAAGTGCACTGTGATTGCTACCTTTGGGCTCCTTGCTGAATTGAATTGCTCATTAAAGCAACCTCACCTCTGTTTTACTGAGACCGTGCAGTTTATATTTAACATTTACACTATACAGTTACAAGTATTATTCAAGAAGCACCACTACTTATCCTTTTTTTAGGAACTTCTGAGAAAGCCAAAATCTGAGGTACAAACTGTATCTACTCCACTCACACAGTAATTTCCATGACACGGGTTATGATGGGTTTTTTTAAATCGCAGATAGGATTACCCTCACCTAATCACGTAAAACACACCAAATATAAATCCCTCAGCTAGGCTTCCTCTAATACCCAATGAAGAAACAGACCAATTAATTGAGTCCAATTAATCCCATCCTAAATAGTACTCAAGAAAAGTGGATGAACCTCCCCATGGACAGGTCTATCCCTCTCTGTAAACTCTAGAGGCAGCCTAAAAGGCTTCCTTAGAGTAGAAACATACTTTTTATAGGGTAGTGTGAAGTGGAACGACTGCAGCCAGCTGTGCCCCTCTTAGTCTCTGTGCAGTACCCACCCCCCACCACAGCTGCCCTTAACTACAGAGCACATCGGGTTTGTGTGTACGTTGCAAAATTTACCCCAGCTGTGCAAATCAGATGTAGTTCAGGAAAGCAGCCTACTTTACCTGGTCGGTTGTGTCCACCTAAAATTATGAAATTAATCCATGAGTGGGTAAATAGCTTTCACATGAGTTACATGAAGTGGTAGGAACCTTTTGTTTGCAGGATAACCCTACAAGATCTGGAGCTGTCTGAGGAAGATGCTGCTTGAACAGGCTTTCCACTAGTTGTTTGCATCCACAATATGCACTTAGAGGAATTTGCTGTCTCTGCAGTTCTGCATTTGTGTCCGTGCTATGCCAAAACATCTCAGGTTTTTGACAGAAGTTAAAGGATTCTCTTTATATCCTCTTCTCTACACCCTGAATAGAGGAAAAGCTGGAGCATATCTTTTATTCTCTTAGAGAGGCAGAACTTCAGTAGAAGCTTTCAACAAAGGAGATGCTGCAGAGGAAGCCTCCTGGCAGCCAAATTAAGAGAGGAACTTCGGGCTGAGGGGAACACCATATACCTCTGAGACAAATGGTGGAAAATTAAGCAGCTTTTCTCATTTATCAAATCTGAATTTGGAAATATGACTCACATAAGAAAACAAATTTGGTAGCTTTGTTTCTTTCTCATTAGAATTTATTATTAGGAAATGCAGAAGATAGATACATTTTCTTAGCCCTTTTTTTCCAGACTTGAGGAATTTCAATAAATTCATTGGTACCCTATCTGTTGTGCTGGCATCTGGTTTTATCTGTGCATTGTGTCCACATCTGTTTGTGAACAGATACAGCTCCTGCCACGTGTTTATCCCTGTAATCTGGTTTAGGCCTTTTTAAACCTATATGATGTGCTCTTCAACAGTTTCACTTCTTTTAAACATTTCCGTGACCTGTACAAATAAAGACTGGATCTGCTTGAACCCAGCCTAAGAGCAGAAGAGTTCTTATCACTCAACACTTTTGCAGAAATGAGAGTGAGTAGTAAAAGTAAAAACACAAAGTTAAAATGTTTCTTCAGTTAGGAACATACTAAATTTATATTTTGACAGCAGCAGAGCAAAAGGCAAGTATTCGTGACTTAAAGTTACACCTCAGTTCACTATTAATGTCACCCTGCTAACAACATAGGACAAAAAAAGCTTTACAGTGTATACTACTGCCAATTAATTCTTAACTATACAAAACCTCCCCTTCTAGGTAACGTGAAAATTTCCAATGGAAGACAGCGACAGGTACTTAAAGAACAAAGCATGTAGAGGCATCTTTTTCCCTTCTGTACTATTCCAGCTTTTGTCGGTTGTTTGGATTTCCTGAAACAGAGGCAGCATCTGTAAAATTGTTTTTAAAATTCATTAATGAACCTCTCCTCCAGGGACTCATCTAATCCTTTTCTTGATTCATTTTAATTTTGGTCTCCACCCTGAAGCAACGAGTTCCACAATTATATGGTGTATAAAAGCATTTTCTTTTGTTTGTTTTAAAACTGCTGCCATCTGAATGTTCTCTAGTTCTTAATATTGTGAAAAACAGTGAATAACAATTCCCTACCTACACCCTTGACATAATTTTTTGTTTTATAAATCTCTGTCACGTTTTGAACCTAACCTGCTCTGTAGCTTTTTTGCCAAGATTATTGCCGTCTT
Source organism: Nipponia nippon (assembly GCF_047370975.1). Taxonomy (NCBI): domain Eukaryota; kingdom Metazoa; phylum Chordata; class Aves; order Pelecaniformes; family Threskiornithidae; genus Nipponia; species Nipponia nippon. The sequence goes on from NW_028262290.1 coordinate 124,958,112, forward strand.
TGCCTCTGTTTAGTTCTACTGAAAGGTTTTTGAAACAGGGCCACCAGAGCTGCATGCAACGTTAAACCTGTTACGCACCCGAGTTTTATTAAGATGTTTTCTGTTTTGTTCTCAGTTCCTTTCCTAGGAAGCCCTAATACTCTAGTTGTCATCAGTGATGGCATCATCTGGCGGATGATCTTGTAGAATGAACCCCAGCAACCCTCAAATCTCTGTTGAGGATGGAGATAGTTCATTCAGAGTCCATTGTTTTTATAACCAGGACTGATTTACTCCAAATGCATTACCCTGCACTTACTGATACTGAATTTCATTTGCCACTTTATTCCACTGTCCTTTCCAGTAAGCTCTGCAAGTCCCTGCTGTCTTACATCCCAGGAAGCCCCTCTGCCAGGTGGCGCAGGAGAACGATGAACAGAACAGATCCAACTACTGGTATTTAGGGGACCTGTTGCTTGAGAAAGTTGACCACTTACTTACACTTCTTTGTCATCTGCGTTTAAGTCATTACTAATCCATGGCAGCAATTTCCCATCAATCTCATGGTAATTTATTTTGTAGAAGCCGTTAATGAGGGAATATGTCAAAAGCCTTTTAAAAATCCAAGTATGTTAAGCATTAGGATCACTGTAATCTTTGTGCTTGTTGACAGTTTTAAAAAACTCAAATACATTTGTAAGGAACATCTTCCCTCAGTAGAAACTGTGTATTATGCAATAGATTGTGTTTATCCAGGTGTCTATCAATCTCATCCTTTATTACGGTTTTACCATTTTGCCCGTACAGAAACCAGACTTGCAGTCTATAGATCCAAGATCTCTCTGGAGTCCTTCATAAAGATTGGTGTCACATTTCCCACCTTCTGTTCCTCTGGCAATAGGTTAGACACCACTGTTAGTAGTTTAGCAATTTTATATTTGGATTCTGTTATAAATCTTCAGTGAATACCATCTGTTCCTGGAGATTTCTTACTGTTCAGTGTGTCAATTTGCTCTAAAGCCTTTTCTATTGACACTTGAATTTGAGCCAGTTCCTCAGCCTTATCTCCCATAAGGGATGGCTGATATCAGCACCTCATTCTCTTCTGTAATGAACACTGATGCAATAAATTAATTTAGCTTTCCTGCAATAGCCTCATCTTCCTTGAATGTTCCTTTCATACCTTGATTGCCTATTGGTCCCATCTGACTCTCTGTCAGGCTTTCTGGTAATGGTATGTTTGAAAAAAGTTTTATTAATAGGTTACCTGTCCTGACTGTTACTCCTTCAAATCCCTTCTGGCCTGTCATATGGCATCTCTACATTTAGCTTGCTACCATTTATACTCCTTTCTATTCTGTTTGTTTGGATGTAGCTCCCAATCTTCACTTCTGATAGCTTTCTCTGGTCTACTATATAACATAGGTCAGGTGCTTTTTTCCCCTAATTTATATTTTTAATGATAGCATATATTTTCTCTGTATCTCTAATACAGAAACTCTCGAAATTGTCTCCCTGCAAGTATTTTACCCCACTGATTGCTCCTTTTAATTTTTGTTTCACTAGTTCATCATTTTCTATTGTTCCTACTTTTAAAAATTTTGTTACTGTGGCAAACTTGGGGGCTTTTCCCTTCCTATAAGGATAATGAATGTGGAAATTTTATTTTTTTTCTTAACCCAGTGTAACTTTGCTAAGTTCAATGGGTCTGCTTTTCTGATTTATACTGAAGTAGAAGTAAGATCAGAATCAGGTCCTAAATCTGCAGATATGCCTAAAAGAGATACTATATTTTGTTGTAGTTGCAGACATATGCACTGTGTGGTCATTTTCAAACAGCCTTTTATTCCACCTGCTTTCTTTCTTCATAGTTGTTTTAAATTTATGGCTTACATGATTTATTTCTCAATGAAATTACCACTGAGAATCAAGAACTCTACAAATCTTCTGACTAGATAACTTTCACCTTCCCTGCTAATTTGTGTACTTATGAAGGAATTTAGCCATAAATCATCAATAACACAGCTATCTTAGCAAAACCAAATGTCATCCATTCATTTGACTTCCGGTCTCAACACAGTCAAAATGCCACGGGGTGAGCAGGAGATGAGTGTCAGTGCTACACAGCGGTGCATTTAATTTTTCCATTTGTCATATCATGTCAACTCATACTCTTCAATTTCTTGCCACTTAAGATGTGAGCAGGAAGAGCTGTCAATATAATCTTCAGGACATCTACAAACAAATTTAATCAGCTGAACACAAGGGTGACTAACAAACTCCAAAAAGAATCAAGAGTCGTCTCTGGAAGCAGAAGAGATCTCTGTGCTTTGCTCAGGAGGTTATCTGTGTCATTGCCCTGCAGTCTTGTACTAAGTGCTTTCTTCTGATGTTTTGCACCAGTGGACATGAATCTCCAGCTGCATATTTTACCAGGAATCCCATTCAGTCATCACAGGCATCACAGTACCATGGATTTCTGCACAGAAAAAGTATTGAACCTTGTGGAGTTATCAGAGAAATTTCAAATTAGAGCAGTTTTAAGGACTGGTTATAATAATGAAAGAAAATCTATAGAGTGAAAAGGTGAGAATGGTAGTAACAGATCATGGAACTTTTCTCCAAATTAAATGCATATTTAATTCTGGTACAGTTTCTGTCATTTGGTCACTTGTGTAATGTGAAAGTGATTTTCTTATACAGCTAAGTATATTTAGTTAGCTTATATCTAAAAATCTAAAAGGAGGTTGCTGTGGAACCTTCTACATCTACCAGAATTGGTCTTGTTCAGAGTCAGGGGGGCAACTCTTATGTTTCCGTGCCAAGTCAGCTTCTGTCTTTATGCCAGTCTTAAACGTTCAGGAGTTGGAAGGCAAGAAGGCGCTTTTCTTACTGAATATTTTGTTGCAATAGAGAGAAATCTAAACTCTTATTTCTGATCTGTGACAACTACTGGCACGAAGTTCTGGCAAGCCAAAGCTGATGAAAGCCAGCTCTGATTATGCCTGTTTCTTGCCATCAAGTGTTGCGTGCTTCTGTCATTCTAAGTAAATCCATCCAACTCATGAATCATAATCTGTGAGAGGTTGCTTTTATCTTTCAGATTCCAGTGATATCTATTCTGTACCTCTGCTTCCCTAGTATAAATCTTATGTGCAGTTATTACTTAACTATTGAACTGCTCACTTGGTTTTTACATGTGTAATTAAATTTAACTGGCTAACAAATAAAAATGTTCCTGAAATTTCATTTTGTATCTGTAAGGAAGAGTTAATTACTGTGTTATCTCTACCAAAACTTTTGTCCAGTGTCAGGACGAGCTATAACTATTTTTGCTTCTTTGTTTAATGAGGGTACATTTCTTGGACTGTATTGTATCCCATTTCTTATTTTTTTTTCTCCTTGTTATAATGAAGAAGGGTTTAATGTTCAGTTTAGATCAGTGCTAGTGTGATGTAGCCCTGGCAGCTAGCAGAATTAAACAAAAGAAAGATAAAAAAATCATATTGCTTCTTTTTAATCTTCCGTACCCACTATTATTGCTGTTTCTCTTTTCAAGAGAGGGCACTTCAAGACTTTGGCTCCATTTAGTGCCTATTCATTTGTTTATGCTCCTTATCATGAAGAGCTGTGTTTCCTAACTGAGTGCGACATCGCTGCTTTATGATGGGTGTCATCGCTGTGTGCTATTGAGAAGAAATTCTTGAATTTCGTACCTTCATTACAGCCCTCCTTTCCTCAGCCCACTCTGAGTAACACAGTTTCTCTCTAGTGATGCATTCCTCTCTAGTTCTAAAATCTTGGTTTTGTGCACAGCAGTTTTAACAATAGGTACAAGTATTATGACTATTGTATTTTATCGGAGGTAAGACATTATGTGAGGAAGGGGCTGCTTGTAAAAGAAATTACAGTGCACAGCGCTTTGGCTCTATATCCTGCAGGTAAACTGACTGATATTTTAATTTCCTTGGACTCTTTTGAAAGCTCTCTAAATGAAGGTTCTGAAGAAAATATATAACTTTAGTTATCATACTTTATGGTTATTACTGTGTACACGTTAAATGTGAATTAATGCAATAAAACAGTACATTTCACATAAAAAATACTGTGAATTTCACTGCTGTTGCTGACATGGCACATGTATCAATGTAATTATGGGTTACAAATCCTTGGTAAGAGAGGCAGCATTACAGTTTTTGAAATTCCCCCATTATGTGAATTCAAAAAGAATGCTGCAGCTTGTATTTAATTTATCTTGTCTGGTAGGCCTTTCAAAAAAGCAATATTGATGCTGGATTTATCTTTAGTTTGATGACAGTCAGAGTAAATAAGCATGTGGAACGTACTAGTGCCAATGAAAATGTTGGGGCTTGCTCCTCTCTGGCTTAGTCTGATGGTGTGAAACCGTCACAGACGACTGAGCCGAAGAGCTCTGAGGCATTTTGCCTCTCCAGGGCAGTTACAGGCCTAACACATCAGGGAGCTCTCTGTTTAGTACTCATTACATTTGCTTCCACTCCACATATTTGTCTCAGGATGTCTGAAGTATGTTGGTTTTTTATAAATCATTGATCAAAAGTGTTTCTTTTTAAGCAGTTACACAGAAAAACAGTGAATCTGCAAAACCTCATATTCTGAAGATAGCAAATAGCAGAATTAAGTGTGCCCGTACCTGTGTATCTTAGGACTTGGAAAAACAACTGAGTTACGACGACTTAAAGAACTGCTGAGTATGTGACCATATGCATCTCCTTAGCCTGCTGAAAATCTCTAGCAGAGGTTTAAGCTAGCACATTTTACTTCATGCTTCCTATGAGTGAGAATTATGCAGATACTCAGTTATCATGGCTCAGCTGAGGTATAATATCTCAACCAGCTGGGATAATTCAGCTGTGCATCTGAGCCTGTGACAAAGTTATTTATTATATTAACATATTATTTGTTCTACTGTGTCCTTCATTCATTGCCAGTAGAGAACGAATACAGTCTTCCTACCTTTGTGCTTCACAGATATCCTGTCTAAACACAACTTTTGCACTCTTTTCCAGCATCAATAATCATACTTTCTTTCTCCTGCTGATCCATTTAAATGTGGAATTTCCTTCCAGTTCTGATCCTCTGGTCATTCAGATCCCTCCTTCAGTGTCAAGCTTCCAAAAAGCTTACCTATCTTAATCCGTTAAGATGAAAAATGTTGTCATGACCATAGGGTTTAGAAAAATCCATGTACCCTAGTACATGAGGAGTGCCCTGGATGATGAGTAAGTAGGTAAATTTATTGGTTATACCACTAGTTTCCAACAAATGAAGAGCAGTTCCCTACACATCAGTGCTAGAGGTGAGTTACAGCACAGCAACAACAATCCTGGGCAAGCAGATGGGTAGCTCGTTTACAGGGACTCTGGAAAAGAAGCATTGGAAGGGGAGGGTATAGTGCAGGGGAGCGAACAAGAATGAGTATATCTCAGCTAAAAAAAAGAAACTGGGCTGAACCTATTACGACTGTGGGTAGTGGGGTTTAAACATTAGGTCTCTCATTCCTTTGAATAAATCAGATCTCAGTGTTCCATTTATTAATACAGCTATTACTCTTTTTCTTCCTGTTTGTAAGAATAAATGATTAGAAAGCATTCAAACTTTGTAACAATTAGTTATTATAACAATATATGTATTTCAAGAGATTAAACGTCTTCTACGAGTATATGAATAGTTTCCTTTTCAGCTTAGAGTCCCTTGTCAACACTTTCAATATCCACCAAAGACATGAGATGCAGATGGTCAGCACCTGCTTGTCATCGTATGGTCCTTTGGGCATTTCGTTCGGCTGTATGCAGTCCTAAGTGCACTGTCACTGCTTAACAAAAACATCATAAATAATTACTGTAATTAATAATGAAGCTACTTCCTTGGGCTAGTTGTGCTTCTTTGTCAGTTCTGCTGTATGTAATAGTGCTAATCTTTTAGGCTAAGTAGCTATTAAATTCTTTGAGTTTTTAGAGTTGTTTCCAGCAGCAGAAGAAATGAAATATAATTAGAAATTTGCCTCATATTTCTGTTTATCCTCAGAGAATAGGCGTCAACTCTCGCTTGCCTGAACACATTAGGAATCAGTCAACAGGAGACTTCTCATAATCCCTAATCATAATTCCAAATTTTTCTACCCAGTACCTAGCCCTGAAACACTGTCCACTTAGCCATGCTACCATGATTCTTTTGCTGTCCTCTGGGCTTTCCTGCTGCCTTCATGGTGGCATCTGACTCACAAATATTTACAAATACATAAGAACAACACTTTTAGTCTCTGTATTTCCATTCAAACCCCAGGGAAAACTCTTAAGTGTGTAGTTCCATGGATATTTTCTCCAGCAACAAAGACAGTTTAAAAGGATCCTTCCACTATCTGCCCCTTTTTACTTGTTTCTATCCCCCACTTTAGCCCCCCTACGCTGCAGTTAGTCCTCTCTGAAGTACCAGTGCAAATGTTTGTGGGTCCACAGTGTAACCTTGATCACTGGCATGCTGTGAGCTAATCATTCCTTCTCCTGGTTTTGGAAGCCTTTTCTTACCAAAAAAAAAAAAAAAAAAAGGCACCACAACTGGATTGTTTCATGGCTTTGCCTTAGCACACAGCCTTACAGCACAACTTGGGATGGTAAAACATGAGCAAGAGCAGGAACAAACAGGAGCAAAGGGGAGCGGGGATCTCTTGTCTGCTGCAAAAAAAGCAATGCCAAAACACACCCTCCACCCTCATAGCTCAGTGCTGATCCCAGCCTTGTGTTCTGGTTTGTGATTGGGACACAGTCTGATATTGTTCCAAAATAAAGAGGAATGTGACTGTTTCCTGATTTAACCTGACTTGAAAGTAGCAATTACACCTACAGGTTCTGTAAGGTTTGTGATGGCCAAAAGATCAAAGACGTTCTCTGGGAACCAGCCAACCTCCAACATAACAGTAAATCAGTGTCTCCCTACATTGGACTGTGTTTCAGTTTTTGTTTTCACCTAAAACTAGCTGATATCAGTTAGCTATCCTGTCTTTCCTCTTAGTTTCAATGGGCAATCTGAAAATATGATGACAGAGGCTCAAGAAATTGAAGGAGACAATTGTCTACGATGATTTGTTATGTATTTTGTTACTTTAAAAACTCTTCTTTGCTGCCACACAGCCTTAGGGATGTTTTGTTATTATCACTGTTGTCAGTTCTGAACACTAAAATTTACTGTATTTGATGTTAAATTCTCAACTCAAGGTTGTAATATCTATAAAGAAAATATTGCTATAAAGATTAAACTCTGAAGGGGCAGTTCACATCCATGAGCAGACAGTAGAATAAATACTGAAAATCTTATCTTTTTCTATTTATCCGAGAAGCAGGAAACAATATGAAAAACATTTATTTCTATTTGACAGAAAATACTTTTAACAATACATGATCATTATCAGTCAATACTCTGAGAGGTTGCTGTTGATAGTAGATGTCTGGAAGATGCTTTTCATGATGACCTTTAAATACCACAGTCCTAAGTGATCACGTAGAAATAATATTCCTTCATTTCAATATCTACTAGGAAAAAATCAAATTGCTTTTGGGTATAAGCAGTGTGTATGACAGTGGAACATATCTATACATTGGCTCACTCTGCACAGTGAGAAATGAACAGGATAACATTCTGAATTCTAAATCACTACCTTTGGGCATGGCATTTCCTGCTGAAAACAACATTTGATTCATTACTCTTTAAATACTATGTCAATGATTTTTCTTTATCGTCCATCTCATTTTTTTCTTACTAGTACATTAGACATGCTTCCAAATGCAGTTCTAGCATATTAGTGTTTTGTCTAATTGTCAGCAGCAGGATTTTGCATGAATATTAGCCTCTTATCCAACTATGCAACTAATAGGATTATTCAGAGTCACATTAATAATATATTTTGTCAAATTTGGAACTTCAAAACTCTTATGTTGTGTCAGATTATTCAACAGAAGGAGCTGAGATGAAACTTATTGTATGGGAAAGGTGCTCAGTAATTGCCTTTTTAGAGTTTTTTGTGTCTTTTTCTGAATTATTTCAAATGACATGGCCAATATTTCACACTGGCCACAAAACATTGAACTGAAGGGATACGTGGGGTCAATAGGCCTTACTTCTGTTTAGACTGTCCTGTATATATTGAGTAAATCTTGGGTGCAGATGTTGATTTTTCTCATTCAAAGATGAGAATCTAGAAAGTAATTGCAGTGACTGATGAATTTTGAAATTAAGAGCAAATGTGAACTTAGACAAATACAATCTGCATATTTAGTCTTGCTGAAGTAGTTATATGTGTTGAAACATGGTATTTCAGCAGCAGAAATACGGCTTAGGAAGCAGATAATTACTCTTACAAATCAGATTATCTTCAGAAGAAAATGACATATTCACAAACGGAGAAGAGTGTCCCCAAACTCTGGCTGCTTGCCAAAAGAAAAAGAAAATACCTATAATATTTTATATTGCAGAATGTGGCACATGAGGAGGGGGGAAAACTAACTTTGTGAAAGTGTGTGGAACTGACACCGGGTTTTTGTGGGGTTTTTTTGGTTGTTTTTTTTTTTAAAATCTCTCTCTTGAATTTAACTTCCCTTTTATGCCTCTTTACATCCAGTAATCTCCAAGCTCTTTAAATCATTAATGAATGAACCAGGCTGAACCAGGCTGAACCAGGCCTCCCACTGATTTTATAAAGCAGGAACATATAATTAGGCTAATTTTCAGAAGAAAGAGCTGATGTACTGGAAGGGTGAGTGACAAATCCAAGATCCCAAAAGACACCCAAACCAGAACCATTTATAAAACCTACACCTTTCAACAACAAAACTAATTTTTTTTAACCAATCTACTTTTGCAGTGGTTGTACAGGAATAGGTGCTAATGTAAAATAGCATCTACTCTTACAAGGGGAGTTGTGCTAAAGCACGAGTCAACTAAGCACTTGTCAAATTAATAGGCTGATCAAGTTATGCTTTCAGCCCTTGTTGCAAGTTCAGAACTGCAGGATCCAGGCCTCGGGTCCAGATTCACAGAATCAGTGGAGGGAGATGCCCCAGCCCTTCTGCAAATCTGGGCCCGTTCCCTAATAGGACCAAAAAACATCTGTTGCTGTAATATCTACTGAGGAGCCAGTACTTCTAAAAAAGATTGTACTTGATGGGCACCGAGGAAAAGGAAACAAACTAACCAAAGTGCAACTTACATCTTTATTTAAAAGTCCACTGTGAAAACAACATTCAGGCAACGAAGTGGTCTCTGTGACTCAGTAGAGGACTTGGTTTGTTGTCAGTCCTTTATTTAAAACTCCACTGACCTAACCACATAAAGGAAAATAATCTTCAGCCTATTTTTGTGCTATGATTAAGCCTGCATGAGCTCCAAAAGCAGCCATGACTGACAGTAGTGAAGAGGGTCCTGGGATATTTAGCTATGATACGCTGCTTCTGTGAAGGTCATCACTTCTTTCAATCAGAGTGAATGATTGACTCAACACGAAGTTCATATTGCACGACATACTTTCAGAAATGATTCATGTTAATGGTGTATCTCAGGGGATTGATGTTGAACAGAAGCTCCATCTCCAGCTTAAAAAATGATTTAGCAATATGAAAGCCTACAAACCGGAGCTCACGTAGACACATTTGATGGTAAACATCAGAGAATAAATACAACTAAAAGTCATAAAATTGGATAGACAATAAATCTGACAGTTTAAGACCTTTTGGGGCTCAAATCATAAAAACCAAAATTACTTACGCAGCCATTCCTTGATTCAGCCGTGCATCTTTTCCTGAGATGCGAACAGAAGACATTTTCACGCTTCTGACAGGTCGGAGCAGCTCGAGGACGTAGCTATGTCAAAAAACCCAGGGAAGTACAATACTGAGGAAACACTGCTCCCCCCCAACGCTGCCGTCTCTCCCCACCTCGGTGTTCGTGGGACGCGTGTTCAGCAGAGTGTCGCTGGAAACCTTTTGCCGGAGTTGGAAACGTGGCGACGCAGGCTGTGGCTGGGAGGAGAGGGGACACACCGTGCTCGTGCCCTTCTTCCCGGGAGCCACTGCTCTTCTGCCTCCCCCAGGCCAGCACCCTCCTGGTTTCACACACATGAAAGCCTTTGTTGATTAATGTTGAGCACCTCGAGACCCCATTAAAGGAGAGGCCATGTTACACCAGGGAATTAAAAGCTTATTAGTCAGTGTTTCTCTCTGACCCGGCTGTAAGTTTTGTGAGGAGGCCTGGCGGCAGGCAGCCTGCTCTCCGCTGGCCTGGCCATCGCCCTCACAGCCCTGCGCCCTCACGGCCCCACCAAGCGTGTAGGGGCTCAGCTGGCTGAAATGCCCCTGCCCTGCGGAGAAGTCCACGGGTGAACGTGGGCATGGCGGGGGACGGTGGGGGGGTCGCCCTCCTGACTGAGGTGACATGGTGGCTGTCCCTGGCCTGGCCTGGCGAAGGCCCGTAAGGCACACGTGTGTGTGTGTGGGTGCACGTGTGTCTGCATTCACAGGCAGAAAGACAGGTAGGGAAATCAGAGTCATTTTGGAGCAATTGTGCTTGAAGTATTGCTGAGTGCATGAGAAGGAGGTTATGAGGCTGGGAAGAAGTCATTTAAACATCTACTCAAATCAGTACAGGTTTATGTAGCTTTTTTTTCTATTCAAAACCACTTTTTTGTATTTTTTTTCAAATGTTAGCATTGATTTGCAGAAAGGGATAGTCCTTGGACAAAAATAATAAATTTAGAAAATAGGAAGTCAGAAAAGAAAACATTAGATGGCTTAACTTCTGACTGAACTGACAGTCAAGGGGGATTTCTGCTGAGAGGAGGTGGTGTTCTGCTTGTGATTATCTGTCTGTGTTTAGATGGGCATAAGCACAGAAGTGGATTTTAAAGATTAGGTCGGTAATTTTAAAGATTAGCTCAGTATATTTTTGTTGTTGTTATTACTATGTTATGGCATGACTAAAATGTTTTTTTCTGTATTGGGCTCAGAAATGCAAGTTATTCTCCACTTCTGCTGTCCAAATAATATGTCTAAGCTTCAGAGGAAGTTATAAAAACCTCATGGCCAGCAAGTGTTACACAATAGGTATTTATCATTTTTTAAAATCAATAATTATGATAGGTCTATATATTCTTGATATCTGTATGATTATTCAGTCCTTTTTTATCTTATTGAATTCTTAGTCTCAATGATTTCCAATGGCAGTGAATTTCACAGCTGAAATGGATTGAAAGAGTATTGAACTTTCAGCTTCTTAGTTGCACTGAATGGCTCCTTTACTTTACAAACAAGGTCAAGCTGTGGGTCCCTGACCACCTGCTCTAGAACGTGCATTATCGTACAGATTCGTATTTGTAAGGTAAGCGACTTCTATCATCTCCAGGAAAATTCTTTTCTTTCCTCTTCAGCACCCATTTGGAGGCTGGGTGACACATACCCCACCATGCTACGCCTCTGTTTCTGTACTGCCATTACACTGCTCTCCACATTCTTGATTACTACAACCATTTGCACAATCCCGTAGCCGATTTGCTTTTTGGACTGCAGTTGCACATTGGTCTGTGTACAGTGATGTCCCAGGTCTCCTTTAGATGATATAATCCACTTAGAGCTTTCCAGGTTGAACAGATTATTTTTCTTTGCAGCCTGATTTTGAATCTCATTGTTATCATGCTGACTTTTCACCTATCTTATTTAAGTTTAATGTTCTCTACAGTCATCTCAGGTCCTTGTACATGTATACAACTTAGTCTCCTTGACAGACTTTGTTGCTATGCCATCCTTTCCCCTTTCCAAGTCATTAATGAACTCATTAAACATCATGGCACATCATAAGGAACACCTGGGGCAGTTAATCTACCACCGTGATAGGATTTGGTTATTTAATTTTACTTGGTTTTAATCTCTAATCAGGTCTAGACTGCAGCAATCTTAAAATCTCGTAGTTAAAATGTTCAAACTGTGTCCTGACCTATCTGTTAAATGTACATTCATTCCATAGTTATAATTAATTCCTCTAGGACTAAGGATTAATTGAAAGCCGAAATTAAAAAATATTTGTAAAATTCTAAAGCCCACTTAAAAAAAAAAACCTGCCAAGCTGCTGTGTCATTATCTAGTCAAGTCTTTTACACTGGTGTCGTAGGAGCTGTACAAAAAATACTTCCTGATGCTTAACATATTCTCTTGCCAGATGCATGGTCTTACGTTGCCTTGTCCAGCTACTGTTCTAATATCTGCAGATTTTTTAATCTCTTGGTGTTCCATTTATTTTAACTAACCATAGGGAATGCTTCAAATCTACAGTAGAACAGAAAGGTGTATAACATGAGAACACATAAATAATTCGTGAGGCAGAGGCAGCAACCCAGGATTCCCCTATCTCAGGAGATCAACAACACCTATATCTCTTGATTAATGATCAGAGGAACAAGAAATTTATCATAATTCCCCAGTGATCTCTGCCCTGATGTTTATCTGTCATTTTCTAATGACTTTCTTCATGTGAATATGCCCAGTTCTATGAGGGCAATCTCATATTTCTAAAACTCTTATCTATAGTCAGACTGTCTTGTACTGTAATTTTTCATACACTTTTCCTATCTAATTTTTTTGTTGTACATTATAGGATACAAATGAAACTGAAGGCTTTGCCCACTTTGTGAACAATGGCACATCTGATTTTCTATTTTTTAAAATGTAGAGTGATACAAATTTTTCAAATATGGGCAGCCAAAAGGCAAAACAGCATTTCAGCATGGATGAATTATCTCACTAGTTATTCTTATTTGCACAACATGGGAAGTGATCTTGGCATGCTAGTATCAGGATATGAATCAATAATAAAGGAAAGAAAAAGACTGAAGAAAAATAATCTTCCTAGAAATCTTAGACTAACCTTTTTTTAATCAGTTCTTCATCAGAGTTCATTCAATTTTCCAATTTATTGCCAACCTGACGTTTCAATTTTTCCTAACTTGACCACAAAAACCTCTCTGGAATCAGAAAGAGAACTTTACTGTCTGAAATCAGAAAGAGAACTTTACTTCATCTAATAGAATCTGGTTTTCAGCACAGAATAATATGATAATGTCATAGCTTAGGCTGGAGAAACCCTATTTTAGTTGTATTAATCACCTCTGCTGAGCTTCAGTAGCTCTAGCAAGGTTAGCAAATGTATAGATGTAATAGGCCTGTAAAAACATTCCCTGTTGCTTTGAGACTTGGTGATTATTTTTCTTTGTCTGTTGAATTAACCAAGTAACCATTAATATTGGCCTGATAAGTCTTACATAAAAGTGAGGCATTAATATTATCTTTATCATCATAAGGCTGTCTAATGTTGTGAATGGCTGCAAGAGGTCTGAAAAGATTAAATAATTTTGAGAGAAGGGTAACCTTTCTGATCTGAAAAAAAAAATCAGGTTTATTTAATTATTTCCTTTTCTTCTAGCAGATATGTGGACTGCAGATGAGATTTATTTAGTTTACTTTTATGCTGAGTTGCAGTGACCCAAAAGGGGCTGCTTTGTTGCTTGAATAGTTAAAGCATAGCTTGCATCAATCTTTTTCTCCTTCTGCCATTCCAGGGTACCTCTGCATGCTGTCCTATTTACAGATTTCAAGGTGGAGCAGGGCAAATATGTACCAAGAAACCCCTTGCTTTGAGAATATTTCTGGAAGGCCATTTGTGCTCCACTGTTTACCTGGGCAGCCTAAAAATACCAGATGAACACGGTGTCTCTTGGATAAAGTCACATTTCTTTGGGGGAATGTTTTACAAGCACAGTCATACCCACATCCCGTTACTGCTAACGGCAGGATGGTTAATCCAGTAGAAGAATGACCCCATATTTCAAAGTCTCATTCACAGGCAGCCAATCAAATAGAGAGTGGGGATCTTCAAAAGCACAAATGGAGGGTAAGCCTCCAATTCTCTTTGGCTTCCAGTAGGACTGAGAAACCTTCCTGTTCCTTGTGCCTCAGAATATCTCCCATAACCAATAAAATGCCAAGCTAGAAACATTGCACTGCAGTGAGGCTGACTTATGCTGAAGATAAGATGATGTCTCTGAGTTTATTGGAGCTATTGTTTTGGGTAGTTTTATAGCTTAACCTTCAGTAAGTGTTATGAACACCATATCCTTTAAGATTACAGGAAGAAGAAATTTGTCTAAAAGATAAAATGTCTGATAAGTAATGGAAAGAAAATGCTACTTTTGTATTGAGTTTAAGATTTAATGCTTACAAACGTGAAATGAACTGCCATGATATGCTTATTGTAGTGCCTGCATTAGGACATGTTTACAGAGGAGAAGGTGCAAAGGCAGAGGAAGTTTCCCCTTGAGCATTGCCCCATGAGGTACCTACCCCAGGCACATCGTGGGGGACCAGCATTCCCCCTGCTTCTAAGCACACTGAAGCTGCATCCAGTCTTAGTATCCTTTCACACATCCTTAATCGCGGTATTTCAATTTATTGTACACTAATTAGATAGACCTGTTGGTTGAAGGAGAAGAATCAACACCCAGTAATTACTTCATTGTAAAATGTAATGAGTTTTGGAACCTGCTTTACTGTAAAAATTGCAGCATAATAAATAGAACGCAGTTTTCCAACTATAAACTAGCAGTGAATTCTGTTAGTGTATTTCTTCATGAAACATGTTTATGTGATAGTCTTCCAATTTTATGGCTGAAGTTTATCACCATAAGGTGCATTTCATGACAGCCAAATAACTACATTCAGTTAGACTTGTCACCATGTGCCTTCAGTATCAAGACACATGCTGATTGTATCAAATACTGTTGACTGTCTTAGTGCTGCAAATAGAAAAGATGATTACACTGTTCTCTTTAGATGTGATGTAATATTATTCACCTCACTAAAAACTGAAGGTCAAGGTTGTCTAAGAACATGAGAAAGATCATCTATTGAAAGCTTCGTAATGTGATGATAATGCACTAAGAGACACAGCAGTAGTTTTACGTTAATATTTCTGTGATTTCTTATGCAAGAGGCAGTGCATATTCTACAAACTAAGCAAGTGGCCCACTGGAATATTTATATAGAAACCAGAACAATTCCAAGAATTCCAATGCTGCCATATTTTGCAGTCATTTATTTGTCTTGCGAAGGTCAATAAAAACAGTTTACACTCTTGAGTGGAGTTACAGCAAAGGTTCAGTACATTATCAAGACATTTATGCCAGAATACCACTATCATCTCCTTAAGCCTGTGAGAAAGCTTGTGTAAAAGAAGGGATAGTCATGGAATCTACAGAAGTAGTTTTAAGTGAAAAAGCTTGCTTAAAATCATAGCCAAGACTTGTAAAACCACTGGCAACACAATTTGTATTGCATGCGGATAGTAGAAATGCTTGAACCTCATTCCAGAAGTAAATACTGAATATATTGCCTATCATGGTACACCGCTTGTGTAGTTTGAATGGAGGTGTAAGACCCACAGTAGTTTTCACTTTCTTGTTACAGTTTTGAACTCTGCTGCGGTACAGGGTGTGTATCTGCTGGTCACGTGGGCTGGAGATAGGCATGAGAATTTGGGCAATGATACATGTCTATGTGGACCCTAGTAGGGGTGACAAAGACTGAAAATACAGGAGGCCATAAAATTATTCATGTAAGAAACTTAAAATGCAGGGGGGGCTGATTTCTGGCAGTTGGACCTTAAGCAAGCGGTGCATTGCTGAATGAGGGGCAAGCGGAAGGCAGTGAATGCGGGATCATGGTGAGATGCTGCCGGAGCCCGGCGTGGGGATAGCTCTGGCTGCCTGATTGCCATGGCAACCACAAGAGGAGCTCCCCCTCTTTGCCCTCCGCTGGAGAGACTTGGTCCCCTGCTGCCTTGTCGCCCGCGGCCCTGTGACAGCAAGACCCCCCTGCCCCACCTGTCTTAGAAGAACAGAGATCGGTGAAAGAGAAACCGATCTGTGATGGTTTTTCAGCTGCCCCTGCTAGCAAGTGATAATAGGAAAATTCAGGAGATAAACCCAGCTTTTAATACTGACATGAAGAAGTAGAGTGTAATCTGCTTGTAAAAGTCAGTTTAGTCTAATTTAGGACCGCATACAGAAGTATTTTGATGGCAGACATTGAATGGCTTTGTGCCAGCAAAGGAGGACAGAAATAAGGTTGTTTAAAGGCCCTACTCAGGCATTTTTATCCTTAAAATATGTGGGCTGTAATCCTTAACCTTAATTTCTCTCATTTAGGACACTCAGTACAAGGATAACATGTAATTACTTAAATCATCTTAATCTAAAGTACTGGTATATATTCTTAACTTCAACCACATCTTAGTGTGTTTTAGTTTGGGAAAACGTGTAGAGCCTGGAATAATGAAAAATGTTGAAATGATCTTATATGGAAAAATATTGTATTCAGGGATTAATTTTAATGAGGTTTTCATATTTATTTTATTGCTTCAATTTTAATTTTTGCAGTTTGGTTAATGAGAGTTGTCCCCTTAAGAACACATCTACAAATAAAAACAAATCAGCTTACTAAATAATTTTGATAAAATGTCACCCATGACACTGCTTAAGTTTTGGTGGATGTTTAAAACTATCAAATAATATGCCAGCGTGATCACCCCAAGTTTTCCTTTCAATAAGCAAAGGGAGGTATAAGTAGACATTATAGAAGTTTGAGAGAGAGAGAGAGAAAGCAAGTGAGACAGAGAGAAAAGTGAAATTGAAGTCATTAAGAGAAGTGAAGTAAAAACTAGAGGGGCTGCCAAGTGAGTAATGAGCTAGAGCCACAAAGACATGGATGGGTGGCTCTCAGCTAGCAGCTATTGATGCTGCTCAGAGCACATCTTGCTCTATCCCCATGCCAGGGGATCTCCGCTGCGTGCCTGGTGTTCCCCCCCCCCCCCCCCCCCCCCCCTTAAATTCTTAACAAGAAGGTATTCAGACAGAGATCCCTTCTTCAGATCAGCCGTCACTGAGATCTGTACCATGGCATCAGTTTTCCTGGCACAGTGGTTTTAGAAATGTGAGCTCATGCAACCACAGCTGAAGTCAGTGAGTGCTGCAGGTGCTCGGCTGTCTCATCCCCTATCTCTTTCCTTTTCCATGCACCTGCCCCTCTGAGGTGCTCTCAGAGTTCAGTCAAAGGGAAAGGAAGAGAGATCTGGGGAGCACCAAACACGTTGTGGCTTCCGTATCTCCTGCCTTGCTGCATCCCTGTGCCTGGAATGGGGTTTGCCCTGCATGTGGTGAGGGGGTTGTGCTGCGCCTGTCTGTACCTGGGCACTGGGACATGGTCAGGTACTTATTCTGTCCTCGGCATCCCTTCAGAGATGCGAGCTGGATTACTCATGTGGATAGAGTGGCAATATCTGTTCTTTAAATAGCTACATGGGGGAGTTTGATTTTATCATATATGTAAACCATTATATTTAGACATTATAAAACATCTCTTTTTTTTTCTAACAGCAAAAGTGTTCCATGCAGGCTATGTTTGTTCCCACAAAATGTGGCAGAGTTCAGTTTTGTGTAAAAAGATCTGGTGATCAGAATGGGCTTGTTTTGTCTTTTTTAACTGAAAGTAAAAGAAGGCTGCAAGAAAATTAAGAAAACTATTATTAACCTCTAATGATAATAACGCTATGCATAATAATCAGTATTTTGTCCTGATTGTCTTTTCCTATCGTTCAGTTTTCAAAGGGCCTAGGTCAGATTATGCAGTCCTCATTACTGAACATGCATAACATTGTCTTCTAAATTCCCTGTAACTATTCAAATAGCAGCTCGAAAAGACAAATTGCCTATCACTCCAAAGTCTTAAAACAAAACAAAAGGCACCATATTGCCACTTTAGGGACACATTTGTTGCCTGCTGTTGCTATTATATATGTCATTTCAGTCCTGCAGTTAGCTATAAACTACATCTTTTCTTTTTCCAGAGAGAAATAAGAGATGCCTGAAGGGAAGCAAGAATGGAAAGCATCCTTAAAATGACTGATTTACAATTGGTAAGGAGATACAATATGAAAATTATAGCTTTCTTAGTGTGTCACATCCCAAGTTTGCGCAATGCTTTTGCTTTAAAAGCTGCCCCACAGGCCAGTGTGATGGCTCAGAGGACAGCATGGCATACGAGCAGCCGTGTGACAGTCAAAGGCTCTGGCTCGTGGTCCCAGGACAGGCAAGAAGCTCCTCTCAGGGGCTGAGCTCATGGGACACCTCTGCTGCAGAGACTGCTCCATACAACCCCCTCCACAACAAACAGTATGCTGCAACCTATCCTTCTGCAGTACCTCTGAGAATGAAAACGATAATGGAGGCCCCAAAAACACGAATTGAGAGAAAGAAAAAGGGCCCTGTGATTCAAACCAGACAGAGGCTGTTTCAGAAAGTAGGAAACCTCTTAGCATAAAATCCTACCCAAGTGCTAGTGAATAAATGAAAGCCAATGCGTATTTTATGTGCCTGTAAAAAGCAAACACACAGAATGCTATTTTTAGACCCCTAGGATTTAGGAGCCTGATGTGAGTTAATCTGCTTTAGCTCCTGTGCAGCTTGGTCTCTAACCTAGAGATGTTAAATAGGATGTGTTGCTGCAGCCTCTAGATTGCAGCGGTGTATTCTAGAGTGTCCACCTTCACTTGATCTGCCAGGTATAAGAGGAATATGGGCAGCTTGGGGTGTAGGAGATACATGGTTGTTCTTTGCCTTTTTACAGTCTAAGCTGATAATGGCTACGAGCACTGCTGACTCATTTGCATTTTAAGCAAAAGCCATGTCCATCATGGCATTTTTTGGAGAGTTTGGCCCAGTTACGTGGTAGGTATGGTGCCTGGTTCAAACACCTTCAGCAATGTGGAGACAGATGCCTTGATGTCTGTATCTGAGTCTGATTCAGTCTATTTCATAATCTAGTATTTCACAAAATCCTGCTCCTTCCTACCAGCATGCACAATTCGGGATTGTGTTGGACCATCACATCTAATATCTACAAAAGTGCTTATCCACAATGAATTTAACAAACCCCTCTTTGATCCCTTTTGTATTTTTGCTGTCTGTATTTTACTGTAGCATCAGATTCCATATTTTACTTACATCCTTTGTGAAAAAGTACTTCCCTTTGTTTTCTGTTTGTTCCCTGATAATTTCATTCAATGCTTGCTAGTTCTCATCTTGTCAGAAACAGAAATGATTCATCTGCAGTTTTGTTGTTCTGTCACTCGGGACTGTGAAACCTTTTCTATAACTTTCAGTCAGCTTTAGGTTTAACTACTTTAAATAATGTAGTATCACCTGCAACTTTATTCATTCCAGATTTACACTGTTTTCCAAATAATTTATGAATAGTACAGATCCTTAGGAAGCTCCCACATGTCAACTTCTTCCAGTGGGCATCTGCAATTTATTCCTGGTCTTTGTTAGATATTAATATTTAATTAGACATTAATGCATGAGAGGGCCTTCCCTCTTATCAATTAATAACCTGTAATACCCAATATATATATAGATTTACTTTATTTAAAAATCTGACATTTTCTGTAGGCAATTCCTGAAATAGGGAGCTAGCTGCACCAGTGTCTCCAAGAAACAAATTTGGCTTGTTATAGATAAAAGTGAGCTACTCCACAGAGCATTACTAATAAGTGACAGAGTGATTATCACTCTGGTGTTCACATTTCCCCATCACATGCTGGGATTGTTGTTTAAAAGTCTTTCTTGTGGACTTGTTTTGAAAAATGATCCTTGATGCAGTAACCCAAGAACGTAAAACAGGGTGACATTTCAGTTCATGTGTCTCCTGCTTTAATTTGTATTTAATAAGAGAGTTTTTGTTATGTTTATTAAATTTGATTGACTTTTAAAAGAGCACCCACTGAGTTCTATGAATATGCAAATTGTATATCTGTTTGGTATAGAACGAAACCCTCAATTACAATAAAGATGTAGTTATAGTTTTAATAATCAATTAACACGTAAGTATCCTGGTTAGCACTCAAAATGAAGTGAATACTTCTTTATATTGGGGGAACCGCTTTTCTTGAGGAGATTGAGCCTCAAACCCAAAGAAAGAGTACCTGGATGCATATCTATACATAAAAAAAGGGTAAAGGAATTTGCCCCAGTATTTACTCTTGTTGCCATAATAAAGGATTGCAGGTTTGTGTCAAGATTTCTACCTGTATCAATGATCATTTAATCTGCACCAGGTAGTCGACTGTAAATGGGGATTCAGTGTTACTTCTTGAACTGTTCATGAGCAGTTACATTGCTTGAGACAAATCTCTTCAATTTCCCCATGGGCAAAGTGGAAATAACAGACAGGTACTACCTATAGGTACTGTAAGAAGATGCTTGAAGGCATGTAAATGGCAGATACAAACACAAAATACCATTAGTCTGAGATGTAACTGTGATTTAACAAATAGCTTGGGGGACAGGAAATCAAAATATCTGGACTATTTTTCTGGCCTTATTGCTAATTGGCTGTGTGATCTTGGGCAGTGTCAGGTAGGAATTACACGTGAGACATTCCTAATAGGGTGTTAAACCGCACTGCTTAATGTTCTATACTCTTCTCATTCTGTATCTAAGCCTATAACATGTTTTAGTGAAGTGCTTAAAAGTGGTTCAGTATTTTCAGAAGTATGTATGTTCACCATTTGACATTTTGAGCTAGTTTATTTTCAGTACATTGTCAAAATTAAATCTCCAATGTTTTCCCATGTTTGTATGCTGCTCAGAGCATGAGTGTTTGCCTCGTTCTTTTCCCCCTAGGAAGATCGCCTTGTCTACTAATTTGAATGTTTTAGCCTTTTAATCTACATGGATTTTAATGAAAACTCTTTTGACTGTTAGTTCACAGATTTTCCTTGCATTAAAAAGAGCCTGAGGTTTTTTCCATTGAAGTCATTGTCCTAATATGGTGAGAAAATGCCAGCACCTAGAAGTAGTGACTTAAAAGGAATGAACTACTATTTGAATGAAAATAACACAAGATACTAATTCTGACTGTATAAAAACTTTTGAAACAATAGTGCAAAAAAGCAGCAAATCTAAGAGGTCACATCAAATCTTAGCATGTAGACAGAAATCAAGAATCAAGAATAGAGAGAGAGATTTCAGAGTTCTGGAGGGAGCAGTAGTTCAGAGGGCAAAACCTAGCCTCTGGAGTTGGGAGAGCAACAGTTAGGAAGTGGGGAGATGGAGTTACTGATTTTGGAGGGCAACAGCAGGAAACAGCGAACAAGCATTTCTTGTACCTTCCTCTCATTTTAAAGAATTTGCACCTGGCAAAGAGGGTTTGCCTTGCCTGTATTCTGGAGCCTTCAGTTTAACAGGTCCTTCCAGACCTTACACATCTTGGCACATCATTTAAATCATACTGTCCAAACAGGTCCCTAAAAGTCTTTCTTGCTCCTCACCAGTACTTTGTTATCTTTGCACCAAATGTAATAATGTATGAAACACTTATATTTAGAAAAGATTAAGTTAGAAAATATTACAGGTGGACATTGTCTACTTCCCAGAAAGTGAGTAACAGACTTAGTCATTCAAGCATTTGGATCTCTGCAAGAAAAACCTCACCGATCTCAAGGTATCCCCAAAGGACTGACTTACTTATGGCTCCTCTTTCCCCACTGATAGCACTTAGCAAGAATCATATTTTCCAAAGCCTCCTGACCTGCCCATGGCTGTCTCTTTTACTGAAAGCTCTTACCAATATGAAGGACGTATACAAGCAGGCAGGGACATCATTAATTCCTGTAGCTTCACTTCAAATTTCACAGATGCTGACATCCTGGAACCTCTGCCCCACTGCCAACTCGGAGTTCTCCAGACACAGGCAATTCACCCTACTTTACAATAACAGCTTCAGTCCCAAAGTTTAAGGATATCCTAAACATTGTAAAAAATGGGTGCCAAAGTGGAAATGTTTTTACAACTTTCAGTGACCACCACCAGCCTGCAGCGATAATTGAATCTGGTCTATGGGCGCTAGGTACCAACAGAAAGATCCATTCTAGAGAATCCCCCGCTTCTTCCTTTTGTATGACTGAGAGAAATAAAGCCAATAGTGCCCAAGTTTCTGACATTTTAAATATTTTCATGTTTCTGTCTCCTTTTGTCACTCTGATTGCTATGAAGGCAAAAATGCTTCAAAATGCTATAGAGGAGGGGAAAACTAGAGATTTCTCTGTCTTATAGAATGGACAGAAAGAGAACAAAAAAGGAAGAGGCAAAATCCTAATATTTAAGAATTCGAAGTTTCAGTTTTAAATAAAACACCTGATTTATTTAAGAAGGGAAAATATTCTGTGGAAGTTTTTGGTGTTGAAAACAAACACACCATTTCAACTTGTGGGAAAGAGGCTGCAGACATAAAATTTTAAGTGGAGCCATGGTAATTCTAAATAACCACGGGTTAGAGGAAATGATAGTTCTGTAATACTTACTATGCAGCAAACTGTTTTTTCTTGTGGTTGTATTTAAGATTGAGGCTAAATTCTGCTTTTATTGAGGTCACTGAGTGTCATTATATAATAAATGTATCCTCCAGTCTCAAAATCATGGAACATGGAGTGGGCGAAATCAATTATGTATCCACTCTGTTCTAGAGCACCCTGCACATCTTTGTTGTTTCAGCAGCATCAAATACGTATAGCAGGTGCCATCTTCTGGCAACGTCATTTTTGGAAATTAGCACTAATCTTACACAGCTTACATGCAATGAACTACGAGGAACTGGTTTTTTAATATTTTTGACTGAAGCTTAATGTGAAAGAAAAATGTTGTGTCCTTGGAGTTTAATAGAAAGCATTAACAGTTCAGAGACATTAGCTAAATGTTCTGCTTTTCACTTGACAGTTCCTAATAGTCTTGTAGTAAAGAACTGTATGTTAAAAGTTTAAACACATAAATGCATACTTAAAATATTTTAGAACTCTTGAAATGACATTGAAAGTTTGCAGGTACGCGTTCATTTTTTTTTTCTTGGACTAACCAATGCAGATGGAAAAAGAGAACAAGCTTTGGGACTCAAAAGGGGGTTTGTAAACTTATCTTCAAATTCTTGTGTAATTATACACAGAAGAAGCAGGAGTCATAAAGTGTAATGATTTTCAAGAGAGACATGTCTTGACTAGCACAGAAATCTAGTACAGAAACATGGAAAAATAACAGAAAGAAAGTGGATAAATTGTAAACCAGTTTTCTTTGGTTTGGATGTATTTAGAATATTTAATTGCATTTCATGAACAATTATTGAATTTCAGTAGCATCCCTAAGTGGCAAACAAGTACGGCTAGGCCACACAACAAGTTTATGGAAATGAGGCCTGCAACTTCTGACATGCAGCGATCCATTTTATTAGACCAACAGATTGCCTGGTGCTCAGCAAAGCACCTTCATGAGATCTGTGGCACTGCTGCTTTCACAAAGATGAAGCAAAGACAATAGTGATGATTCTTCCAGCTAACCATAATCTGTATTAATTTTGTGTTTCCAAGTCCTTTTGGACTTAGCGATGTTAAAGTAAGGAACAAAGAGCAGGCGTCTCTCTGCTCTGTATCTCTGTTCATATCATCCTGTGTTGTGTGATTTCTAATACAGCCAAATTCACACAAGACACCAAAACAGAAAGAGTAAGGAGGTCAGAAAAAAGCTGCAAAGTGATCTGAAGATGTCAGGGCCACTGGGGCTTCAGGAAAAGAAGGAAATGGTACTAAAAAAGCAGGCACTGTGCACCAGATCAACATTACTACGGCGTGGACAAGGTGAAAACTAACAGCTACACACATTTTAGGACAGTGAGTTTAATTTTGCTGAAGCTTCTCCAGTGTATTTAATGCAACCCATTGCTATAGTTTCTTCTGTTAAAGGATAAGAGAGTGGGTGATCCAAAAAAGTTGATGCTAAAAGAGAATCGTATGTCATCTGCAGCCCATGAAGTCCATGGCCTTGAAAAGGAGCTTTTTGCTGTGGTCAGTCATGGAAGTAGCAGTCGAGTATTGAAGCAGTCGTGGTAAAAGGGTTACCTTTAGCTGGACTTGGGAGCAGGGTGCATTTCTGGATAGGAAAGCTGTCAGCTCTGACAGCTGGGCGCTCCTACCCCCACATGTGCTCCATTACAGGACAGCACAAAGCCCTGGTGATCTGTCCTGGGACCAGGCTGAGTCTCTCCCTTGGAGAACGGTGGTAATGAGCGCAACTGGCCCAAATCATGGCATGAAAATCCTGGGGGGGCTTCGGAGAGACCCAGCCATTGGGATTATCCCCAGGAGATGGGGAAGGTTTTAGCAATTGTGTGTTGATGACACCTTCATGGCTACAGGCTTGTTAGTCGATGGCTGTCAGCCTCATGTAGGTGGCCGTCCGTAAAACAAACCCCTTAGGAGACTGTGCTCACGAGAATTTTGTTCTTAAAAAAGCTTAACACAGAAGAGTCTGTGAAGCACTGGAGTAGACCACTGTCTTTATGTAAAGTAAATATATCTGTGAGGGGATCAACATGATACACATACTTCTAGAGCCACGTAATGCTATGCATTCACGTTTACTGCAAGCAGAAACCTGTGCCTCAGCTGCTGCAGCTGGAATTGTTTATGTTACAATTTAGTAATAAAGCCAACAAAGTCCCATTTACCAAAATTATACCTTTTGCAACGGTTTTATAAATTCTCAAATGTTTAGAGCTGCTTTTTGTAGGGCTTTCTTTTCCTTGATTTTTATGTAATTCTGCTCAGACGTTTTTTGGCAATGTTTTGCCGATGCAGCTGTATAGGGAACACAGCCCCAGTGAGGGGCTGGTTTTGCCGGTGTCGCCTGCTTGGGAGCTGAAAGCTCGTCCCTCTGGGGCATCCCAGTTTGGCTGAGCGCTTCCCACCTCTCACCGAGCTTGTGATCCTGGGAGGGCAGAGACTGTTTCCATAGCCCTAATTGCTCAGTTTGCAAGGCTCCTTGTTACAAGTGTTTTTGCGCTTACTGAGGCATGTGAATCAAACTTGTCTGTGTTTGCCTCAGCCCCATAAACAGTGCTTGTTACAATGCGGGCTGTTTGCCTGATTATTCAGAAGTCTAATCATTGTAGGCTTCATTCTAGCAGCGCTCACACTGAGCTTGTTTTGCAAAGCCCTCTCACAACTTCCATTATCGGGTCTATGTCTGGGAGTTTTAGTACTATGAAATTCTTTCACACTGAATTGTTTTTAGAAAAGGAGCGTAAAAAAAAAAAAAAAGAAGCCAGCACCACAGAAACGGCTTCTTTGCACAGTGCGATATTGTTTTCCAGGACATGCCCAGAACTACCCTGCGTACTAGTTGTTTTGCTCTGTGGGAACAAGGACTGTTTCCTGTTGCTAATTCTCATCTGCCCAGTCCTAAGCCTCATTATAATCTCTTTTTCCCTATTTAAGTAATTATTGCCTGGCTCCTAATTCCAAAAGTAGTATATATTAATAAACTTGGAAATTGCTATCACTGATATAGGGAAAATATAAACTGGCCATGTTTTTCTCCTGGAGGTTTTAGCTTAAAAAACTGTAGCATAACTGTTGTCATTGTCTAAAACTTCTGTAGCTGCTGGTAATTTGCATTAATTAAGCATGCAAATAGATGACATAAACAACAAATTGGCCTCAGCATTAACAGTTTTCCTCCCACATTCTCCGACAAGCAGAAGTGGTATAATGGTATGGAAGGGATCTAATTCATCCTAATTCTGATCTTCCTCTGGGACCAGAAGGAATCCAGCTGGGCTGCTGGTGGTGGTAGTAATTTTGACACATGGAAGATTTTGTATTTAATATACTTTCAGATAAAGACTACTTGATTTCTTCTTTCTTTAGCAACATTTACAGCAAAACAAAATGTGATAAGAATTAGGGTGTTGCTGATTAATCACATTACCTCCAATATGCAGAGTTCCTTTTTTTTGTAGGGGGAAACAGAACTTATAGTTTATAGGAGGCATCAAACTAGTGCAAACTATTTCTAAGTAATGTGCAAGAATCCTGGTTGCATTTTTTACTCCCCTGAAAGGACCATGTTGTTGGAACTCCGGAAATTAGTACTTAAGGTTGTCGATCTGTTTTCTCTCCAGCCATGGTAGAGAGTGTGTGAGTCAGAAAAATTTATAATAACAATACTCATGTATTTCTAGACATACTCTTGTTTTACAGCTGAACAAAATGAACAAAGAATGTATTCATATTTAAATATCTATGTATAGTCACCACAGGTCCCTAGAGAGCTAGGTAAACCCTATAGATCACACCTACCTTTATGTTTCATCCATTTTTCTCTGCTAGATCTCACAATCTGCCTCAGCCCCAGAGCCCCTGGCTTACTTCCCCACAGCTGCCCCATATTGTCCCGCAGGCCATTTGTTCTGGTCTCACGCATTGCTCATCTTTCAGTCGTGTCACGCATGCTGTTTGCTAATTGCATGGTGGCTACACTAATCCGTGTCTCACACTCGTTTTTGTGGGGGGGACAACTTCTGGACTGCTCATGGGCCTCTGCAGCATCACTTGCACTATAACTGTGGGTAAATGATTGAGCTGTGTTTCATCAGTAGCTTAACTTTTTTAACTAATGCATTTTCTTCACCGAAAGGGTAGTCAGGCACTGGAACGGGCTGCCCAGGGAAGTGGTTGAGTCCCCATCCCTGGAGGTATTTAAAAGACGTGTAGATGTGATGCTTGGGGACATGGTTTAGTGGTGGACTTGGCAGTGTTAGGTTAACGGTTGGACTTGATTATCTTAAAGGTCTTTCCCAACCTGAACGATTCTATGATTCTATGATTTTCTCTGCAGATCTACTTCTACAACTCTACAATGCTGAACATTGCTCTCGTCTTCATCCCTGTACACATTTGCTGTGTATAAGTCAGTGGTTGTAGACCAGAACTGTGCATAGGTGCTGTCATTGCTTCCTCATCTGCAGATCACTGCAAGTTTTAAATCTTTGGAGTCAGATTTGCTTATTTTGATTGGCAGCATCATTCCTGTGGTTTTGTATTGTCTCTTCTAAGTGGAACTGAGACACAAGTGCAAATTCCACCTTATTTTGAGGTCAGAATGTTCCCCTGTGCTTTGCCAGTACATTTGTTCACCAGAGCACCGGCAGAAGCCAATGGAAAGCAAACCCAGATAAAGCATATTCAGTAGTTAAGAAAAATTGTCTCAGGTATTAGCTTGGCTCCACTCACAGCCTTTTAACTTCAAATATAAGAAGGAAAAATCTCATATTTAATATGGAGTGAAAATGAAAACAAACACAGCTGTATTCCACAGTCTTTGTTTGACTGAATTATTTACTGTTGCAAAATCTCCTAAACCTTTTATTATTTAGCTTTGCCATTTTGGAGGCTGATCATTTTTCTTACATAGCTTTCTGCTCGGCAAAAACACAATGCTATAAGCCCAAAGTAAGAACTTCTCCCATAATAATTCAAGAATTTTCTTCAAAGTTTTCATGTTTCAAGATGTGAAGACAAATGCAAGTAGGTTATTTTAATACTGCTTTGGTTTTGTATATTTTTGTATAGCTTATGCATGAGCTCTACAGACTCCAGCGATTCTGACAGACTAGAGTTTTTAAAGATTAGTCCTAGGGAATTTCTATGTGACCATCGCACAAAAAATGTGTTCTTAAGTAATCAGCTGTGTTATAATTTCCTGTCAAAACTGCAGACACTGTGAATTTGCTATGATTGCACTGCAGCAAGAACTACTGGAAGAGTCAGGCAGCAGCCTGGATTTCAAGGAATTAAACTTAAGGAGAGAGTCATACTTGCATTTTCTTGCTCTAATCTAGGCCTGTTTGAAGTGATGATATCTGGAGAGAAAGGCCTTGACTTCTACTTATACTGAGGAAAAATCAGTGTCTGTTAAGTGCAGACTCAAGTGGTAGGGCAGGCATGAGTTTCTTCAGAGAGGAAAGAGACGATGAGTGCCTGCCATTTGGGACAGGTAATTCCTAAGGCTTGCAGGCTGCTCTGTTTGTTGTTGTCTAGTAGCATATAAGGGGAGCTAAGCTCTATGAAAAATGGAAGGAACATGGCCATGGACTTCCTTTTCCTTTGGCTAGGTTAGGGAGATAGCTATACATAAACTTGAGAGGCTATATATGTATGGAGAAGTTATTTCTATTTAACCTCAGACTCCCACTGCTTGGATCTTAGTTAATTGTATCATGGTCTATTTGGAACATCTCTCTAGGCAGTGTCCATGGGGAGCTCTGCTGGAACAAACTTTGATATTTGTGCAGAAGGTACTGAAATACAAGTTCTGATCTGAAGCCATCTGGTCCAAATTCTGCTTCTTCCAAATGCTGTGTGGTGATGACCGCAAAGCCTTTGAATCATCTGATGCTCTAAAAGGGAGTCTGATGCTGTGCCCAGTGAACCACAGTGACCTCCTTAATAAACATGCAGTTGAAAACTTGAAGTTGAACTGCACCATGTATAATGGCCTTGCAGACTTTACGCCATGCCAGGCCATTTTTATAAAAATAATAGACTATGTTTAAAAAAAAAAGAAAAAATTGGTATGCATGTACATTGACAGCTATCTTCACATGAAATCTTACATCTTTGTATTTAAAAAAAAAAAAAAAGAAAATATTCTTTAAAGAGATCTTGTGCTTTAATCCATTTCGGCCTCGTGGAATCTCTGAGACTGCAGTGGAGTATCTAAAGTCTTTGGTGAGATGTAATGAAATCTTCATGCTGAGGTAACTTTCTTGCTTAACAGCGTGGTGGGGGAGAATCCATTATGTATTAAATCCATCTTTGTCTCTGTGGAGGCATTCATTTTAAAGTAACATTTTAATCATGGCTGCAGCCCGCAGGGGAAAAAGAAGATACCCAGAGCTGAATAATGCATGTCCAACTACCAAAGGGGATGCTCTATTAACTCTGATTTACATATGACTGCTTGTTTAAATTTGTAATATCACTGTTCAGATGGCATTTTGGGAAGGTGAAGACCTGGTTTAAGGCCTACCATAATTCAAGGACTAAATGAACAGGGTTTAAAAAACATTATTTGAAAGCACATGTTGTCAAAAAAAGGCCGACCCCAACCATGATCACTTTCCTAATAAATCATCTTCCAGGGTCCTTTGCCTACCTCTTTGGCTTAGAAATTGTTTGCCTGGGTGTTCTTTACTGTGTCTGTTTTGATGGACCCTTGGCAATTTTAGGGTCAGAAATAATGAATATCAGCAGAGAATTAGAATTTAACAAACCTCATTGTAGGCACCCATTTCTTTTACCCATTTTCTTGCCATATCAAGTAGTTCTGCTCAGTTCAGTTTGGCCAGTTGTTTTGAGTTAATTGGTCTATGAAGAGCGTTCCTAAATTTAGCTTTCAGGAGTATCTCCTGGCTTTTCAGGGCTGTGTGCATAGAGGGAGACATTTTGCCATTCTGGCAGCATTTGTGCATCACTAATGGTGTGTCCTGTAGTTCGGGAACGCCTGGTTAAAGACTTCCCACTTGCTGGACTGGCACTGCCTTCACTGACAGCTCTTAGGCTCTGAGCACCGAACTGCCCACTCCTGCCGTTGCGAGTAATTGCCAGATCCAGTGCCACTTACTGCTGGGTAGAGGCAGCTAACGGTGCCATATACACACACAATCTAATAGCTTATTCAGAATACTTACAAAGTAATCTCTATGAGAATACTTTCAGGATTTGTTTTATGAGCTGGAAGCAGCGAACACTGTTATAAATGCTAGCATATAACACTCTGAGAGGAATAATTGCAGCACATAGTTACTTATGTTAATACTATCACATTATCTTGTGATAGCTGTGCAATTAAATGAGTCACCACTACGCCAAAATCTCATTTGTCTCCAAGCACCCCACAAATATGCTGCATTCACTGTCTGTGCTTCGGTCTGATAGCTTTTTAGTCATTGCATTCTCTTTGTGTTTGGAGAACAACAGAGCTGTGGAGCCTTTGAAAAGATGGAGCATACTGTTTGAAATTTAATAATAGAAGGATATTAATGTAATGAATGGTTTTCCCAAAATGTATTTAAGAAGATACTTTTCTGAATGATATTTATATAGCAAAGTCTGAACCTTGAAAGAGTATTTCAAGAACAAAAACACTGTTGTGAGACAACAGTCTGCATTCTGTTTATCCTTTACTCTGACTACAGCCTGTGTACTCCATATTCCACTGAAACAAATCTCATTGGCACTGTTTATTCATTTTCAGATATTCCCAGAAATATATGTATAACTTTTGTGCTGAGCAATACTGGAACTTTTGGGATAAAGCGAGGGAATATTCCACCTGAAGAACAAACAGCTCTTGGTTTCTGGTAGAAAAAAAAAAAAAAAAGGAGCCTAGGATAGCAAACACAGAGAGGAAAAAGCTCATCGATGTTGGGGGAAGCAGGCTTAAGATAACAAACATGATTTGTCCCTTTTTTGTTACAATAAATGTAGCAGATCTTTGCTGGAGAAGTTGTATCACAAATACGGAAGAAAACTGATGGAAAAGAATTGCTTTTCCTTGCACAGCGTCTCTTCTGTTTCTCTTTCTTATTGGAATCTGCAGTTTGATTTTTGTTTACTTAAAGATACCTCTCTGGCCTGGAAACACAGCTAGGTCTAAATGTGGGTAGCAATTACACAACTCCACCTAAATCGTTACAGAACTAGAACATATCCTTAATGCAAGTGAGAGCTAAGTACAAGCACAACAGCTCCTCTCCTGGTTGCTGTAGCAGCTCAAAAACCAACTGAGGAAAAACAAAGGAAAACAGAGTTAAGCAGTGCTTGAGAAAATGTTCCCTGTGGCCTCAGGACAGTGTTCCATTATGGTCAGATGCTGTTAAGGTTTAATAAAACAGAGAAATCGGGAGTGGTACATCTATACTGCAGAGTTTAATTGTGACCTTTTGTATTTAGGC
The DNA here is from genome assembly GCF_047370975.1 of Nipponia nippon. Lineage (NCBI taxonomy): Eukaryota > Metazoa > Chordata > Aves > Pelecaniformes > Threskiornithidae > Nipponia > Nipponia nippon. The sequence goes on from NW_028262290.1 coordinate 124,989,059, forward strand.
AATATTTTTTCCCAGCCCAGGAATTAAATATAGTAGAGAGACACTCCTCAATGTGACATCAAGTATCGTTCTTCCCCTGAAGAAACAAATGTGAATGATGAAAGCAGGAATGTGGAAATAAAAGTGTTACTTCCACACTTATAATGCCAGCTAGCACTTGTTACCAAACTTGTGAAAATAGCACGATTTATTGTAATAGTTTACACTTGACTAGTGAGGTATAAAATATCTTTATCTTATAGCCATATAAACTATGGTTAAATTAGGCAGAAGAGACACACAGAGCAGTTCCCACAAAAGGATTAGGAATACAAAAGCGTTAGGAATACAAAAGGCAGAAGCAGAACATCCTGGTCAGAGTATATGTTGAATGGAAGGGAAGCGAAAGGAATTAAACCAAAAAGAGGATGAGGCAGCTCACCTCCTGGGTAATTCTTAATCTGAAACAGAAGTTGATTTAGGCTGAGGCTGTACAAACCCTTTATTACCCTGCAGCATTTTGACTGATAATAAAACAGGGGCCCTAAATGTGCGAATGGTAAAATAACTGGTGATTAGTCAGACCACTCGGATTTGCACTGAAACAACAAAAGCTTTGATTTAAACAGTATCATTTTATTTGTATGCTCTCACCTACGTAATTATTTGCATTGAATACTAGAAATTTCAAGCCTTGTTTTGCTTTATTTTCACATCTGGATTACTCAGAAATCTGAGGTGAGAGTATTCACTATTCTTCTCTTTGAGAGAGATGGGGATATCAAACTTTCCCTTCCAGATATGGGAATTAGTGGTACAAAAATAAAATAACAAACGAAACAGCTGAAAACAGCCTGAGCTGAAAAAACATCTCAACTGAATTACACTTTTCCCATTTCCCTGATGTGATAAACCTTACACTCTTACAAGATCTGTCTTTTAAATGGAAAATCAAATGGAAAACCTCAGCGCTTTGGGTTTTTTTTATACATCATGAAATATTGAACAAAAAAGAGGTCATAAGCCATTTTGTTGACTTTATAGGTCTCCTGAGACTTCTTCAAGCTCTCTTCTTGATTGCTGCTGTACATCTGGAGTGAGAGTCAGCCAGAGACAAGATGGCAGGTGTAAGTTGCTCTTGGAGATGTAATACATTTTCCTCCACAGCATGCAAGACAAACACTTCCTTTCCTGTTTCCACCAGAAGGATAAAAAAACTTTATGAGCCATGCTCTTGTCCCCAAAAGCCAATTGCGTTTTTCCCAGAAGTTTCAACATGACCAGGCTTTCCTCCTATAAATTGAAATATGCAACTTTTTTTGTTAGATGGAAAAAAATATTTTTAGGAACTACCAGGGGAAAAAAAGGATTCACATATTGTCCTAAAATAACTTAATTATTTAATGTAGTAATTGCATGTGTCTAAAGGCACATGGAATCAAGACTTTTGAAAATAAACAGAGGTAAAGTAAGATGCAATGTACACTAAAATTAAAAACATCTATGTCTATAGCAACAGCAACCAAATTGCTCAGAAAACGTAGTCACGGTAAGCTCGTGAGAGACGGAACTGAAAGTTAGAATCCTTTGTCACATGAGTGCTGCTAAAATCAGCTTTATTAGACTCAGCTTTTTCTAAAGAATACCACCAGATGGCACTGTAGGAGAGAAAAAGAAAATGTTTTTTCTTTTTCTGTTTCATCAGGCCCATGGCAAGCATGATAAACGTTTATTTTCATTATTTGGGCACTTGTGCATTGCTGAAATAGTCTTTTCCTTCCTAGTATACATGCAGCTTTCTTATATTAAACATTTATCTTTCTATATCATCAGTTATTAATTTTACTGCTGTTGAAAGTTATTGGGGAGAGAAAATAATGTCTTGAAATCTGGATGTGGCTCACATTCAGCAGAAGTGCAGTGTAAGAGTTGATGGACTGAAATGATTTCATTTTGCCTAGCAAATCCATGAGACTTCGCTATGCAATTCTGTGATAGTCAAATCTCTGTGGTCAGTTCTGATCTCGCATTCTTTTAATTTATTTCCTTTAACCAGTACTACTTTCAAAATGAACCTCTCTAAATTGCACCTGTCTGCACTACTGAGTCTCCTAACATTTTTATAATTTTCCTCATATTCACAAAAAATTTTGCAGCTAACTGTGCAAAGCCTGAGAGCAAGCCCAGGCTGTAGGAGTGGGAGCCCATCAGTCCTAGCTCTGCCGACCTACTCAGTATGGTTCAGACAAGCTGGAGGGTGATTTACTCTGTGGTACCTTATCTGAGATGTGATTGGTTCTTGTTTCATTGACAAGCTGGTCAAATTCCCCAAGAAACAAAGCAGGATTCTGGGAGAAGCTAACAATGCACAGATGTTATTAGAAATGGTAATTAAAAAGAAATTCCTGTGTTATGTGGATTTGCCTAGGAACTAAAAGACGGTATCAAAGCATATGTATCTCCTGTATATTATTAGGCTATTAAGTATTTTTGAAATATGCAAATCATGGCTATTAAGGAGGAATTAAAAGGAGCAGTCAAAGGAGTAAAAAGTTTGCAGGTGGCATGCTGATTGTTTAAAGATGCTATACCAGAGACTAACAGCAAACATTTACTACTTATCAAAAAACACTTTAAAAGGACCACACACACACAGAAAGCTGGCATGATTAAACAGAAATGTGAAAGCGGCTGTTAGAAATAACAGTCAGTCTTCAAAAAGTGGAAATTGTGTTGAAACGAGGAAAACAGAAAAGAACATAAACTCTTCCACATTTAATATAAACCCTTTATAAAGTGGGCCAAAAATATTTTGAGGAATAACTTGTGATAAGCATAAGAATGAATAATAAAACTTTCTCTAAACACATCAGAAGCATGAATTGTGCCAGACAGTTTATAGGCGTTCTATAATGTTTGGGATATAAAAGGAGCATTTAAAGAAGATAAGCCCAGAGCAGAAATGCTAAATGAATTTTTCACATTAATGTTCTCCATGGACAAGCTTGGGCAGGTTTCCACAGCAGAACCTTTTTTATGGGGCCAAGTCAAAGAAATTATCTGGAATTGAAGTGTCAGAGAAGATATTTCAGATTAGATAGAACCAAATGGTAACAAATCACCTAGAGTAGATCAGGTTTTCAAAACACTTCTAAAGGAAGTCTGATATATGTGACAAATTATTAACTGCGATGTAACTCAACACGTAGATTGGCCTCTGTTCCAAAGGAATGGAACGTGGCAGATGGGACATTCCTTTAATTTTTAAATTCAGGGGGATCTCAGGAATTAGAGACCAATAAGCCTGACCTCTGCACCGAGCAAGCTGATACCAGCTGTGATGAAAAATGGGCAGACTTATAGCTAACCATGACATAAAAAGTGAAAGTTGATAAAGCTTTGGCAAAGGGAGGGTATAATGCACAAATGATCAGAGTTCATTGGAAGAATCAGCATGCAGGTGAATGAGAATGATTTGGATGATACATTATAGATGGATTTCCAAAAACTTTCAGCAAGATCCTTCACCAAAGCATGCTGAAGAAAGCGAGCATGAGGTAAAGCATGCTTTCTCAGGTGTTCACATGTAATTGAAAGAAAACCTTCAGAAATCAGAATAGGGAATGAAAGGGTAGCATTCCGTTTTCACAATGGCAGTGGTTTACTCATAGGCGTTCTTCAAGGTTTTATGCTCATTTCTGTGCTACTTTACATTTTTGAATGTTTTGGAAAAGAAGTAAATGGTGAGGTCATAAGATCAGCGGATGATACAGACCAAGAGCCAGTTATGATGGGATGCAGAATGTTCTCTCAATACAGAGCAATTTGGTGATACATGGTGGAAGAAATTCAATGTTAAATACAGAGTAATACCCATGGGGACAAAAAAGCCTCGTTATAATTATACAAGTGCAGCTCTAAATAAGTTATAACAACTACAGAAGAAGGTGTCTGAGTTCTTGGAGAGATACTGTATGCAAATGTCAGATTAATATTCAGCAATGGCAAACAAACAAAACCCCAAAGTATTAGAAGAAGGAAATGATGAATGAAATGGAAACCAGGATGCAATTATAACCATGATGCAATTTACAGATCCAGATTTATAAATGTGACCCACGTTTTGAAAACTGTTCACTGTTTTGGTCGCGCTTATAAAAAAATGCTACAGAACTAGGAAAGAGAGTAATAATAGCAATGTGTGTGACCAAAGATAAGGAAAGGCTTCCACAAAAGATGAAACTTAACAGAGCAGGGATGCTTTACCTTGGATAAGAAATAACTCTTTGGGATATGATATAACAGAGGTCATAAAATCATTAGTGGCGTGGAAAAAATGAATATGGTGGGATTCTTCCCTTACTCTCACAGCGTAAGAACTGGGTTGCCTGAAATGCCATTTGCGGATGGTATGTTGAAAATCAAGAGAAGGGAGTAGTTTTTTATTTTTAGTTGCCATGGAACAGTAGCCGCTGTCTCAGCAGCAGCTCCGGCTCTACAGAGATTTGAAAAAGCCCACAGAGACAAAAGGACATTAGATAAACAGCTAAACTGTACCTCAGTCAGGTATAAACAAATGTGATTGTCTACTGTTATGAAAGATAGACACTAGCTTCAGGGAACTCTGTTGTGAGAGGGGAATGAAGTCCATAGGCCTGAGGAAATGGTGTGTTCATCTAAGAAAGGAGTCTATCAGTTGCACTGTTCAGTTTTACCACTCTTTTTTACAATAGTCAAATCTCAGTCAAAAGTTGCCAGTATCCTAGGAAAACATGAAGGGATTTTTCACTAAAATGTTAACTGTTACTACTGGATGGGATGCATCCCAGCTAGGTTTTGCAATTTTTAAGTAGGTAGATCTAGTCTAAGGTAGCTTCAATAACCAACAGACAGAACAACATTCCTTCTACACACAACAGGCGGACATCGGTCCTGCCACAGGATTTCTCCCATCCTAAAGTACAAGCCAGATGTGTGACTTACCAATTTCCAAAGGTACCTGTCTCTTTGCATGGGAGTCCCACTAGAGACAGGGAACATTCAAGTCTTTTCAGCGCCATAGTCCTGTTGTCTTTGCTGCAGACTTAACTTGAGTTAAAGTGATACCTTGGTGTATTTTTATGCAGATGCTTTTGTTCAAGGCAGCATGAAAGGAGTTAATGCAAATTAGATTACAATTTAACTCTGCAGTGAAAACAACTTCTACAACCTAAGCATGTAACCAACCAGTCTTTTCCCAAAGTGTATCTCTGCATACTCTTTAACAGAGTAAACATCTTCTGTGGAAAACGAAGTGCTAGATGCTATGAGATGCAGCCTGCAAGACTAATTAAGATAAATGTGTGCACAATCAGTGCAGGAGATTGTGAAGCGCTGCACAGTCCAGAAACCATTTTAGATGCATTAGTTCAGGACTGTGTCCAAGCTAAGTCCTGGGGGTTACTTATAATTTTATAGATTTTTAGCAATTGCAGGTAAAGGACTAGAAAGTTACTGCTGAGACTCCTAGCTAATTAAGAGCTTAGTTACGATAACAGAAATAAGAGTAGGTTGGTATATGAAATGGCTTACCTCTGACACAGAGAGGTCATCTGGTTTTGTTAATGACATAGTAAAGCAATGAACCTTGTTACATGTGAATCTGTTGAATTGGAGTCTGTGTAGAATGGGAAATAGAAGTGCATTATCATCAAATTCCCTGAAAAGACATTTATAAGGTCATGATATGCTGATACCAAGAATTTTAATAGAAGGTTAAGATCTTATAATAATACATTTGATAACTATAATGAGACTTTCAATGGAAAAAATATTTAACTGTAATATTTAACTTAAAAAATGATAAACCCCACATGTATTGTGGCATATATTACCACTATAACTTAAAATTAATTCATACATTAGATAGTTACAAGGGGAAAAGGGGCATTTTTTGACTAATGGAATGGTAGTAGTTCTGTCTCCTTTCACTTTTTCCTGCACAGTGAAAGACATTGTGAATATGAAAGAGAAACAAACTATTAAGAAGTTTAGCCTCTTAACATCAGCTTTACTTCTGCCATCCAAGCATAATATATCCCATACTAGTTGATAACTTTCCTGGGATCTTCAGAAGGATGAACATGAAAAAGAAAAAGAAAGTCTGGCTTTCTGAGCAGACTTTGTCTAGCAACCAATGTTCATATTAAAGGCTGAACTGTGTTATTTCAAGCTGTAGCATATATACCTCACCAAATAAGGGACCAGCCAACTTATGTAAAAGAATAACCTGCCTCTGAGCAGAACTTATTAGCTTGGGCACAGTTCCACATTAGCGTGTCCAAACAGCTTTTGGATTGAATGCGTCTTCCATTTTGCACCTTAGAAAATGAGCTAAGCGATTCCACAGCTCTCTCCACCTGACTACATAGACATGCCTTCATAGTATAGCTTGGACCAAGGCCCTTCCCCAGCTTGCTGACACAAGTTGACTGTCAACTACACTTACTTTCCAGATGATGTGAAGCAGCCGCAGCAAGTTGAGTTCAGTATCTATATTTACATGAAAGTCATTAGATGAGCATTAGATGAGCACTCAAGAACACATAGTGTAGTTTCTGAATTTTGCAGGTTCCTTAAAGTGTTGTGTGAAAGTGAACAGCTTTCTCTGCTTGCTTACTTCCTTAAAATAGGGATTGTCTGAAAAACGATTGCGGTTAAAACTGAAAACAGAAAAAAGGTAGAAATTCCTGTCATTAGCCCTATGGATCAATCAATCTCCAGTGAAACGCAGACTGTGCTTAGATAAAGTTTAGGAACTCTCCTCTGAAAAACACATCTGCATCTGTGGAGCACCTATAGTTCAGAAGAGAAGGACCATCCCGTTTAACAGCGAGCCTGCAGGGGCTCTGCGCTGGTGAGTGGCTGTGTTGCACTCAGTAATTGTTGTGGTTCTGGAAAGCTTTACAGGGAATGCGCATCATCCCAAATCCCTGGTTCTTGAGTGCATACGCTTCAGTCTGTTCTGCTCCTCCCTTCCTTTCTTCTCAAAACCCCAAGTATTTTGGATTTGACATCTGGAATGTATGTGACAATTTCAGCGTTATGGGGACATTTGTATAACTATATGATTGCATGCTACAGAGGAACTTGATGCAAGCCCAAAGTGAAGAAGGCCACATAAACAAGAGAAACGTTAGAAAGAAAAGTAAAGATAGGGTTCAGCAGCCAAAAAAAAAATACACCCCTCAAAGAAACAGGAAAAGAGAAGGGGGGAAGGAGGAGGAAGAAACAAGAAACAGTTTAAATAAGACATTGATTACAAAGTTGCTTCATAGTTCATGTTGGGCTGTGTAAGAGGAAGGGGAAAACAGCTTTTTGGAATGCCGCATGAACATTAATATTGATGGCCTCATAAAAGTAAATCTGGGTTTCTCAAGGGAGAAGAGTGCAAACACTTCTTTGCCATTTAAAGCTGAAGTTCATGTGGAGGAGGGTCAGAAAAGTCTTCGGTCTGTGTACCACGGGTATTCAATAGACCAAATATTTTTGGCAATGTGCCTGCTCAGATGAGTGTGTCGGTGCTGCTTGCTGGGTTATGTAAGGGGGGATACTGCAGCCGAGGCACTGAAGCGGGAAGCCTGAAATGTTCCAAAAGACCAACTGGGATTTCTCCTGCTGCTATTGTCACAGCGTAGCCATTATTTTTAAATTAACCAGTATAAACGAATTTACTTGTCCTTTTCTGATCTTAGTCTACTACTCAAAAAAAGGATTCAGGCAATGCTAGTGGGATTTTAAACGTGTTAGATTTTAAACACACTAATTCCCTGCCCAGTGGGGAGAAAGCTGGGAGACCAAGTAGCACATCCATGTCTGCCTCATGCAGTATTGTGATGCCTGGTGATGGGGAGAAATACTTGGCTGTGGTGCAAAGGTGGTTGAAAGCCAACTGAAGCTGGCAACTTTGCTTGCATAAAAAAGAAATTAGTTTAGCCAGTGGTCTTAAGGGGATGCATCGTAAAACAATGGAGAGGGCAGTGTGATGTAATTAATTATTACATGGGAACCAGAGGGATGGGAACCAGGATGCCTTGATTTCCAGTGTTGTCCAAGTTACACACTAAGGACCTAGTCTTGCCATGTACTAAATGTCTTCTGACTTAGGTTCTTGTCTATTTGTGATCTTGCTGTGTGGCCTTTCCACCTTCACCTGCATTAGCCAAACACTTGGACTACAAATACAGTTAAAAATGTTATTGGCTTGCAAACTAGAGGTTTTGCTGAGTCATTGTTTCTAGGTTAAAAGCATTATATACACAGACAAAAAGAGTTTTAAAAGTGATTTTTTGAGAACCTGGTTCCAATAATACACATTGTCATATTGCTTTTTTTGAGTGGTAATTATATGCTGCAGTAACATAAATCCCATGACATATCTCTGCAGGGTGTATTTGCACATGATAAATATACAAAACAATATTAGCTGTACCGTGGCTGAGTGGCTGAGGAAAGGACTCAGTAACAAAAACACTGAAGTGTAAAAAGTCGTACATTAGTCACCTATGAAGCTAGAACTAACAGTTCCTGGACCCTGGCCCAGTGTACTTTTCCTTCGGCCAAAGCGTAAATTCAAGGGTAAAACACAAATAAGAAGTTTAAACATGTCCATGGTTACTCGAACTCCAGTGTTGAATATGTGACCTAGTATATGCATGACTCAAGACATGCAGAGGAATTTGGGAGAATGTGATGAGTACTGGTACATTCTAAAAAGTTAGGAAGTGACTAACAAGTACTGCTATGCACCTGTAAATAATTGGTTTCCAGAGATTTATAATTTGTTCCATGATTTTCATGGTACATCCCATCATGATCTCCAGCTTCGGTCCTGATATCCCCACTAAGGTCCTTGTTTAGTCATTCCTTCTGCCCTCTCTCCTCCCTGACCCGTAAATCCTACTGTCTCCCCATCATAAACTCTTGATCCAGTTTTTCTTTTTTTCTGCAAGCTTCCAGTTCCTTTTTCTACCAGGTTTTCTCAGCAGTGTCCTCATGTATCAGCTTCACACCCACTTGTACCCCGCATTTCTATCAGGCAGCTTCATCCTCTACCTGTAACAAAAAGGAAAAAAAAGGGAGGATAAAACACCAGGAAAAACAAGCTCTTGGTCCTGATCTGTAAAATCCCAAAGCTGCAACTGTAGGCAGGAAAAGCTCTTTCATTTCTGTCTGAGAGTATTGTTGCACCCTTTGGAATTTCAGGTGCAAAGTGCTGGTGGGTCCCTCCTGAGCACTGATGAAGAGATTTTTCAAAGACTTGGACCCTGGTTAAGCTTGGTAGGCTTTTCACTGAACATGGGAAAGGACATATCTGTTACACAGAAATTGTGCCCTTAGAAATTTCAGATCACTTCTCCAAGGTGTGAAGTGCTGCAGCTGCTCAGAGAAAGGTTGTGAACAGACACAAACCCACGTAATTTGGCCATGACTTTGGAGGAGACAGGGAGGGAGGAAGGCAGGGAGGGAATGAAGGAGGAAAATGAAATTTCAATGGTAAAATAGCAAACAGTTAAAGTACTGCTAAGTTATAGCAACAGAATATAGGGTATTATCATAGAAAGTGTCAGGCAAACTTACTCATAGCTGATGCTATCAGCACCACCTCTTACTGCAATTCACACATAGTAAACTCATACTTTTTCTGTCATAGTTAGGTTTTATGTTCCTGAAACACATCATAGAGTGATATTTTTCTTGAATGCTTATGGCCAAAATAATCTTGCTGTTGATCCTTATGTTTTAAATATCAGTTTACCATTTTAAAATTAGTGCTGTGTAAACAACAGCAGAATTAATATAATACTGTGGGAAATTCTAACCCATTCATGTACCAAGGTTTTGTCAGATTGCTAAATGCAGGATCTTCAGCTATGACTTTAAAATCATTGACACTTCTTTCTCTGTGGGCCTGATCGTGCAAAGTATCAAGTGCCTTCTACGAAGCAGCCCCCCAAGTCTGTCAAAACCTTGTGAATCAGGTACTCAGCCCCTGAAATACTGAGCCTCAATACATCACTTTTATTTGGATTCTGTGTTTGGTCTCTTACAAGTCCAGTCTTTTGTCATTATAATTTATGTTCTTGTATATTTGGTTTGCATACACTGTTTCTGTTGATCACTTAAAACTTTGGCATGACTCCGAGTAAAACATGCAGCATTGCGCACTGCATCCCAGAAATGGATTAACTAAATGGTGCTTGTGTTCCTAGAAATCAAGATCCAAAAATGTACTTATGCATAATCATTCAATATAGCAAACCATATTTTAACATGGGATCTATTTAATCAACCATTTGCCAGATCAGGGAAACACAGTTTTATGTGGTAAATTAGTCTGTATGAGATAATCAGTATTTTTCAGATTTTCCCAGGTGCTTATTTTAAATGGTGTAAGTTTTTTCAATTTTATATTTCATCTCGAGGATGACAAAGTGCTAGACAAACTATAGCATTGAGCAGTAGAACAATTCTACGATGAAATGTGGTAAATAGTGACAAACGGGAAATCTGTGTGCCATTTAGAGACAGATTTAAAAAACAACAACAACAAAAAAACCCAACCCAGGATCAGGTTGAAACTATTGGGATGATTAACTCCCTGGATGTGGACCTCTGACTCACCTTTGACCATTCTCATATTTTAACTGAAGAATTCAGTTTGCTTACCAAAAGGATGGGGTAGCACTCGGGAAGCCAGGCAATGTCTTGAGCAGGCGCACACTGCGTGAAGATCCCTACAGAGCTCTGCTAGCACCTCTTGGTCCTGACTTTATTTATGGCAGGTGCTGCTAGGCAAGCTCGGTTCTGGGTAGTTTTGCAATGTGAACAATCACCCCGCAGAAACCAGCACTATTATTCTTTGTAATTAATAATTATTCTCGGTCTAATGGAGCTTTACAAAATACACATTGAAATGCATTCATTGCCACGTGGGCTCTCAAAATCAAATGGATCTAGCTGTGATGAAGGACAGAGTCTGCCCCTCTTTCTGGGGCCATCTGTCGTGCACTGTGAGAAAGGTTTTCAGGGAGGAAAGAGTGGTGGCATGGACAAGACGCTGGAACGGCTCCAAACACAGCAGTATGGCAGGGCTATCACATTGCTGGTGGCACCTGGCAGTTTTGCTGGACATCTTTGTGCATGTCTCTGCTTCTGAACTGGATAGATGAGGTCCCAGGGGGCAATGCCCACGCTAACCTCTTTCCTTCCCAACCATGACTCCCAAGCTTCCCATTCCTCCGGATCCCATGTCCAAAGCCTGCAAATACTACAAAACCCCTCTGCTCCTTTTGTCCAACCCTTTTTACCTCCAACTCTCTTTTCCACTGGCAAGTCTCCCATTCCTTCCAGCTTCTCAACTCTCATCCTCCAGCCTTGCCACAGCCACAGGGACCCAGCGAGGAGCCTTCTGCTACGTACAGCCTTTACCTTGTCCCTTCCTAACTCTTCCTGCCAGAGCTCCCACCCCAGCCTGCCACTCCTCCTGCTCTGCCCATCCAGCCTCTGCTAATCCCCCACCTACTGCACTCCCTTGCCCTCTTCTTGGCTGCCAGGCCTACCTGTGCATGTCCCCTTCTTACTCACCCACCGAGCAAGGCTTAGCTATTCTTCTGGTAGTGTTTCACAAGTGCAGGCTCCAGATGTGCTTCCTGGGAGTCCTCTCTGAGGGCAGAATTGGAGGATGTATTCTGGAAAAAAAAAGGCGTATAAGTAATCCCACTGCAACATAAAAGGAAGCATGAGGAATCATGAAAAAGAACCTGGAGGGGTGGGGGGAAACCCCACGAAGAACATGTATGTAGTGAGCATGGGGAGGGGAGAGATGGAGTTTCAGGACCTGAGAGAAGATAGTGTCGATATCAGAGACTGAGAGTTCAGGTGATTTTGATGAGGTCAGAGATGAAGGTAAGGAATGGAGGGAAGGAAACAGATGTGCTGAAGGTTGTTTCATTCTTGGAATTGTGGAAAACTGTGAGGGAAAGGTAGGACTCATGTTTTATTTGCTTTTACCTAAACTAGACTGAACAGCATTAGCCTGTGCTGGAAGGGGAATGTGTTTGGCCAAGGACAAAAGTTGTCATCTGTGGCATCCAGGAGATCTAGTGTTGGACACCACCAGCAGGAGTCTGCTGGATATGATGCGGCTGCCTTTCAAACACAAAACCATTTGCTTTTCAAAAATGTCTTTGTGAGCCACTGATAAGTCCAGGCAAGGAGAGATTTGACAGGCACTTTGTGAAGTGTCACGGCCGCTCATGCTTGGCAACAGCACACCCGTGTTGTGACACAGCCACACAAAGCTTGCAGCTACATCCCTATGGCCTCAGTAGGGACAGACAATTATAGCCTCCTAATCCACACCACCAGCTGACTCTTGATTCTTTGTTATGTATCATGCAATCGCATGACTGCACTCGCTATTTCTATTGTCTGTATCCAAGTTATTTCTGTAGCTATAATCCTAGGTCTGTGTGGATAGCTTTCAGATACTCTTTACACTGTAACTTGCCTTTTTTTCTTCTGGCTTTCATTGTCGTGACACTAGAGGGTGACAAAGATCCAAATGAGAACCACAATGGAACCACTTAGAACTGGAAACTTGAAATTCAGAGGAATTTCTTAAAACTAACAAGTCTTCCAGTAGAACAGGCGTGAAGATTCAGCACTGCTAATGGCAATTTAATACAAGTTAGTGACACTTAATGGAAGCTTGTTTGATTCAGACCAACCCTGAACCAAATTGTTCAAAATGAAGAGGGTGGTAACCAGATTTTCTGGGACTTTTCCAGGACAGAGCTGAAAAGAATGGAGCAGTATTGCAAATTTGAACTAGTGATGGGAAATCTGCATTTTTAGAAGGTGTGAAATAGAGAAAAACACATAATCAAATTTAGGGACTAAAAGTACTGTTTCTAATATGAACAGCAGTCTTCACTTATAGAATTATATAGAAAAAGAACACTTGTCTGTATGTAATGTTGTTTACAAATGTGAATACATTGGTTAGGAAGTGCAAAAGGTCCAGTTCCTGCTTTTACCACACTGAAGAAACCAACCTCCTTTTCTAAAACAGTCTCATGCTTTGCTACTGCATTTTTATGGGCATACAATTTATTTTGCATGTGAAAACAGGGTTTGGATATCTCTTGGTCTCTTGTAAACACAGGCATGGCAAGAGATTCAGGATCAAATCAACCATGTTTTCACTTCCAGATGCTGTAGCAATCATGTCAGGCCTTACATCACTTAAAACATGGTCCATTATGTATGTTAAACATTTAAATTATTTAAAAACAGTAAGAAATGCTCTATTGATTTCATTTCTCTAACTTTATTTGCAGATTCAAAGTAACAATTTAAGTGGAATTTGCATGATATCACCAGCTTCCAGGGCCTTATCATGAAATTTCATAGAAACTGTAATGTATCGTCACTCAGAAGTGTGTAAATCTCAGCTTTAGTTTCTACAAAATATTTCCAGGCTGCAAGACAGTGGAAAAGGAGTGGAAAAAAATGAAGCTAAATTTCCAGCATCAGAAGTGTAATGAAAAGAACCTCCCTTTGTTATTTTAAAATGTTATTTTAAATTTTATTGTTATTTTAAAAATTTTTAGGCAGTCTTGTGATGTTTGGGCTCTCATTCATGACTCTCAGGGCTTGCTGTTGGCAGTACAACATGCAAATGGCACCAGTCTGTGCTAGCGGGGATCGCTGACTGCAGTGAGGGATTTACCCCACCCTTTAAAATGAGCAAAAGACGTGTAAACCAGTCTGATGGAAACTTTGGGAAGAAATAAGAGATTTGATTAAAGATTCTGACCGCTCTAAGCACTTGGCCAAAAGCAACGATGTTTAGTGGTCAGAATAAGACACAGACTGTAACATTTGCTGTCGCCAGAACTGAGCCAGCTCTTTGCCTAACAGAGCCAAACCACCTTTGCCCTCCCCTCGCCCTCCGCACAGGCGCCCTCCTGGAGGATTCTAGGCAGACAGGGGGGGATGCCATCTGTGTGGCATCTGTGCACAAGACAAAGTAAAGGTTAGAGAGAAGGCGCATTTTCCCTGAGGGAGGAGGAAAGCCCCCCACACACTGTAATATGCATGTTCCCCACTCTGGATAGACCCTGTGGGAGAGGGGCTGGTCACCTCCTTTGGGGCCCCATGTGCTTGATGGGTGAAGAAAAGAGGGCAGGACCCTGGTGTAGGACATGGGAGTGGAAGAGAGGCCCTTTGCGTGCTTTCATCGTCCACCTTTTGCTTCAGCTTTCTCTTTAAAATAGTATTGCTGCCATAAAAACTTTTGTGATGTGTTTTGAGATCCTTATGGTCCAACAGAAACACTGGTAAAAGCTGGAGAGGAAGAAGTTGCTGTTGTAAACGTGTGTAGGCTGAGCAACAAGGCCTGAAGTCATCCCGTCTAACTGCAGGTGCTCAACCACCATGGGTGTGTTGGGGCTGTAGCTGCCTTTGGTCTCTGGATCAGCAGTGACTGGAGAGTGACTGGAGTCTTTGGGCTTGAACTGGCCCTTCTGACCAAGTCTGTCATTTGTCTTAGTGCCGTATTTTCCACTGAACGAGACACCAAAAAGCATTCTCAAGAAAATATATATGTACCAGTTCCTTTGTGCAATCTTTTCAGTGTAGTAGCAGCCCCGACTGATTCTCAGTAGTCAGAAATGAGGAGGGAGCCACCCAACAGTTAGTCTAAGAGGAGGAGAGGGAGTTGCCTTCACGCAGTGCAAGGACTCAGCCCTAGGAAAAGCAAGCAATAGCAGTTAGATAATCACATGGATGGTTTGCATACCCGCTGGTGGTTTTGGTGCAATAAAGAGGAATAAGACTAATGTGCTCAAGATGCTGTCCAGAGAGAACAATCTGCATTGGTGTCTCAAAGACTGTGTCCAAGGGAATATAAATGAAAGTCCGTGAAAAGGGAAGAAACTCAAAGCTCAGGGCAGGGGGGGAGCATGTGATTTTGCTGTGAGATCTGGGCCTCTGATTTGTATATGCAGGACACTCAAAAGAACTGTAGGTGAGAGATACCAAAAACCATGATTAAAATAATGCTGTTGACGAGAATGGAAAGGCATTTGTGTTTGTTTTGCTTGCAACTTTTTTGTTACACTATTTGTTTTCTTTATTTTATTAAGCCACTCAGGCTGTGGGTAGGTATGTGGACTATCGTGAGGTATCTGTTATGAGTTTAGCAGCCCCACGGGCCGGGAAGGCTGCACGCTCACTGCTGATGGGGAGGAGCGCAGAGCCCTGTGCCCCCTCGCAGAGAGCAGACAACAGAGGAACCCTCCCAGGAGCCGGCTGTGGTCCAGATCGCCACCCCCACGTAGGAGCTACTGGGCCAACTCTGCTGCTGCTCTTGATGTTACAAAGCAGTAGGCCACCAGATTTTTCAATGTGTGCTGTGGAAGTCTGGTTTTACTCACACAAATGGTCCCTGGGAAAGGGCTTTGTTGTGTTTGACACAAGCCTCCAGTGGAAGGCATGAATGCAACATCTTGCCAGTTTGTTTTATTCAACAAGCTTATTTTCTTTTGCCATTTAAAGGAAAATGCCTACTTCCTCTCAGACAGTTCCTGTCTGTGGCTGTTCTGTTTTTCAGTAGGAAGATGGAAGGCTTTTTTCCCCCCCTGTCTCCAGACATTTGCGTTTTGCTTTCTTTCTCCTAATTCTTCAGTACTTACCTGCCAAAAAATAACTGCCAGTATATTTTTCTTCTCTAACCATTGTTTGTGAGAGATTAAAATTAATTATCTGTATCTTGGCATGTAGAAATCTAGAATGTTCTCCACCTTCCTCTAAGTGACATTATGCTTTGGCATGGGTTGCAAATTGTTCGTAGTATTATTAATGTCAGTACTTAAAAAGTTTACCTAATCCTGTGCTTTACATAGAAACTATGCAGACACAGCATATTCCTCCAGGAACATATAAAATATGGTTCTAAAGATATTTAATAAAGATATCAAGAATATATAATACAGAAAATCAATAAGGACCTTGTAAACCCTGAGTACATCTGCTTTTTCGAATCTGACAGTAGGAAGATGATACACTTACTGGTTTTGATTTCTACAATTATTTTAAGACTCCATCTATTTTTTAAATGATCTGAATAAGCATTGTGCTAAGCTGCACATGATCTCATGGTGATAAATTTCTTAAATTCATCACTGTCATCCAGTCCTGTGCCACCAGCTTGAAAACTTCGATCTTGAGCTTGTAAGTCAAAGATAAAGTCACGAAGAAGAAGTTGTTTCATAAGTACCTAGTGATTTGATGGTTAGAGTCATGATTCTTTGCTGACATTTAGCATTCATCATCATTGTAGCCTTCGTGAACTGGATCTTCTACGGTCCATAGTCTTCATGTTGCTTCAGAAGCATAATTCATGTGAGATTGGTAATGGGGACTTCGCCTGCTTTCAGAGAGATCCATAGAGGGAGCAGAGCAGCTTAATGGGTTTGTGACATCTCTTTTACCCCCTGGCTTAGGAACATAGGGCAAGCGGATCAGGCTGGAGCGCTACTGTGCTCTACATATGCTTTGGCTGCATGAGAGGTCTGCTGGGAACTGTCTGTAGCAGCTCTGGCTTTGGTAAGGGAGCCTTCAGCAGAGTCAGAAAAAAAAAAAGAAGAGGAACAAAGGTGCTGCATATCCATTTTCTCCCTTCCCTTCTGCATGATCATTAAGTGCGGGTTGGTAAGAGTGGAGGATACTGTCCCACAAAGTTGTCTGATGATGCTTTTCAGGATTCTTAAGTTCCTGATACTACTAGATCTAGGGGTAATGTCCCTAGCATATTACAGATCCTTCTCTTAAGCAAAGCAAAGGTGTAAGCAAATCCAAGTATGCTAGAAGAAGCCATTGTGGAGATCTCGTGGATCAACAGAAACATTTGGGAAAGTTTCAAAAAATGGATGACAAGTTAATGTACAAAATTCCATAAGCCAAATCCTCATCTGGTTAATATAACTTTTTTTTTTTTTCTCTGAAACTGAAACCTCTAGATTCATTAACACCAGATGAAGATCTGGTCCTTGTCTGAATTTTTCCAGGCAGGCAGCTATTACTTTTGCCCTCAAATACTAGTCCTATTCCTTCAATAAAACAAGGCAGCCAAAAATTCAGAAATAAGGGAGAGGGATATGGGGGGGACTTCAAATTCAAGCCAATAGTGAAAAGTTGCTTCAGTCTAATCTGGAGGAATAACTAGTGCTTCTCCATAATGGTCACATTAAATGGTAAATTAATTAGATCATAAGTGTAATTGATGGAAATTAATGTGATTGACTACTGTCAATGCATAGGTTTTGTTCAATGTCTCATGTTTTCATAAGAATGTAAAGTTTTTGTTGTTACATACAGAGTAGTTGATATTAATAAAAAAAATACAATTTCTTGTTTGTCCATTGTCTGCAAGCAATGGAAAAATCCTGCTCGTTTTCTAAAAATAATTCCACTGAATTTTGAGAAATCTGGCTAGGGTCTGAAAAGTCTCTTTTTCATGAAAAAAAAAAAACAACATGGGGAAAAGTCAATTTTATTTTTTCCCTAGTGATACCCTGCTGAGACTCTCTGAGCAAAACTAAGAAGTTACTGTGGTAACCGTACAAGCTGCAAGATGCTGTTCCTCAGCAAAAGACCTTCTTAGTGTTTAAGGGACATTTCTAATGCCTATATGCCAACATCTTGTTTTTTGTAACGCATACCTTGTAGCTTTTAAAATGGATCTTTTGTGAATGTTCTTAATGCAAATCTAAACCCATGTATTTCCTCTAGTTCATATAAGCCTGACAAAGTTACACAGACTCTTTCCTCTGTCTGGTGGTCTGTGTGAGAAATACTGTCTATACTGCATCTTATCACTAAGTGACACCCACTGTACTTCCTGTGTTATGTCCTGACACATATTCATCAGTATGTACATTTGGTTAGATTAATATACACACTTATTAGTGGATAACAAAATAATGGGTTCCTTCAGAAAGTCCCAGTACTCTTAGAGATCTGGGCTGAATAGACAAAACCCAATAACTCGGAGTCGGAATAGAAACTTTGAGCCCTGGATCATCCAAATGCACAGAAATACCTGAGAAACTCTATAAACATTGCATGGGTCTTTGTTGTAACATGTAGAGCCAAGTAAGGTCAGTGGAAGTTTTTCCCTTGACTTCAGTGATACCAAGTAAAAGAGATGACAGACAGAAAGGAATCTGTATAGTTTATAGCTTTGGAATTACCCAAGGAATTCACTTCTCAGGAAAAATTTAACTGTTGAACATCACCAGACACATCGAGAAGTGTTCTCATCCCAAGCCCACATTACATCCAACTTTGTCAGATACTGGCTTTTTGTCGTTATTTTTCAATAATTAAATGAAAGGACTTTATCTGGGATTCCGAGTCTGTTAGCAGAAGGCCTCAGAACACAACAGCTGCTTGGAGGGGTTTCCTGAAAGGCTTTGTTCAAAGTGAATCACAGCCAAACAAAACATTACTAAGACCAAATTAGTACTAGCTACAAAATAGGATGTTTAAGAAACCACACATACATATCAGGCACTTAAGAGCTGATCACGGACAAGATAAAAGACATGCAAAAGCAGCCAACTTGTGTGAAATACTCCTACCCTTCCTGCCTGCCTACTTTCCCAGGCTAATATCGCACAGTCTGCCCGCATTGCGGAGCAATCTGAGTTGCAGTGATTGGTGACCCTTCCAGGCAGAACCACTGTTTTGGTCACCTCTCATACAAGCATCCATTTCCTCCTTAAAATAGTAGCAGTAGTGGAAACTCTGGATGGCTTCATGGACTCTCTGACCCTTATTTCTTTTTCTTTTTTTGGTGTGTAAGGAAAAGAATTAAACTTCTATGAGAGTTATTTATTTCTGCATTTGGTTTGTTTTTTTTTTTTTTTTTGATTGTTTGTTCTGATTTTGTGCCAAAAAGCCTTTCTGAGGATGGTTTCAGTGTTGTCCTCCTGAAATAAGTGCAGTTCTTAGGGCAATACAGAGGAAATTCCATCTGACAACCCAACCTATTTATTCCTCCA
This sequence comes from Nipponia nippon, assembly GCF_047370975.1. Classification (NCBI taxonomy): domain Eukaryota; kingdom Metazoa; phylum Chordata; class Aves; order Pelecaniformes; family Threskiornithidae; genus Nipponia; species Nipponia nippon. The sequence goes on from NW_028262290.1 coordinate 125,008,150, forward strand.
TCAGAGAAATCAATGTAGGATCAGTCCTTATTCAAATAAAACCCCAATAAAATGTAGTGAGGCTGCATAAAGAACTTCAAGATTATTTCATAACTAATAAGATCAAAAAGCCTTTTGAATATGTTTATTTGGTAATTTGTTGCTAGTAAATGGTAAGATATCAACAGCATCTGGTAAGATATCAATAGCTCCACAAGGCCAGCTTGGGCCAGGCTGCTGCCTGGCAACATCAGATATCTAAGCATGAGAGATAAGGGCTGTCCATAGCCTTTAAGTATCAACAGCTGAGAAATTAAAAAAAAAAAAAAAATCAAGACCTGAGTCTTCAAAGTTACAAGATTTGTTGAAGTATTGTGAGACTTCTGCAAGTAAACTATGACATCAATTTTGTTTTCTGCTGCTATAGTTGTTGCCATCGCTGTGCTCAAGAAAGATTTTTTTCCTAAGAACCAGCCCTGCTTCTAAACCAGTAAATACCAGTTAAGGTACTTCGATAGAATAGTGACAAGTGGGATGTAGCCATTCCCAAACAGACAGTTCATTTGGCTTTGTTTCATGCAGTGAACTCTTGTTATTGGCATGGATTTTTCCATAAAAATGGAGGCTAAAAGCAAAAGTACATGTCAAATCCATTTGGAGCGTTACATATAAAATTTGGAATTACTAAAAGGTTCCTTACAAATATCTACATATGATTAATACAATTCCTCACTGTTGTCACAGATCTCTCTACAACTCATGCAAAAATGCCTCTGGCTGAAGTACATAATTAATGGCACCATCAAATCTTATTCTGTAATATCAGAAAATGATTTATTACAGCATTCGTCCAGAAAGCAATAAATTCTTGTATTGGAGGCACACTGTGTTAGATAAAGCAATGTGGTAAAATTATCCTTCATACTCTTCAGGTGTTTATCTGAGAACTTTTAATTAAAGTTAAATGAAATCACCTTTTGGTATAGTTGCTTTTTTATGTATTTATCTAGGTACACTAAATACAAAGATAAGAAAATTAATAAGGATGAAACTTCTCAAAATTCTTGTCCATTTAGAGAAAGCTAGGTTTAGTCTTTAAAAGACATGCATTGATAATCACATATATAGGGCAGTTACATTTCTGATATGGAAATCATGGAAAAATACTGTAATATGCCCATAATACTCTGTGGTTTTTCCCAAAATACTTAATTAATCATTACCAACAGTTTCAATGTGGCAACAGATGTATTTCTCCACGTCACTGTGGTATATTTCAATCCCTATGAAGGAAAATCACTACCGTAAGATAAGCAGTTCTACACAGCAGTTCCGCAAGGCAAAAAAACCTCAGTTTATTTGCCTTTTTTCATCCAAAGTATCTGAAAAATATCTTGATTTCTAAGTCTATCTCAGGCATACTTTCCTCCCAAAAAGGAAGTTTAGGTCTCTGAATATCATGTGCAATAGTCTGTGCTGGAGTTTTAAAATAGTTCGGACACAGTTACAAAAATGTCATGTACTTACTGTCCAAAAACATGACATAGCAGCCTACCACTTTTTTGTGATATTGCCTTTTCCAAAATTCACTGAAGTAAGTGGAAATGTTCCCACTGATTACATGAGTTTTGGAACAGATTGTGTATGTCTTCAAGAAGGTTAAGGTTCTGCGTAAGGAAAGATTACAGGAATATGATTCTATTTCGAGAAATTAAGAAAATGCCTATTTTAAGAGATTTCCATTTAACATTTTTTGCTGGACAACTGAGTACTTAAACAAGACTAAAAAAAAAGCTGAGATAAAGAAAGAATCATCTGCTTACCAGATTGCTTACTTTTCTGCTCTGTCTTCTCATTATTTTATTCTTCTTAATGACACTTTTCTTTATAAATATTTAACATGTAAAAATATTCAAATGTCAAGGAAGAAAACTGAGGGAATTATTTTACTAATATTTCAATATTACTAATATTTTGCAAATAATTAATTTAATTTAAATTATTCAGTAATGCTTAATTAAGTATAAGTAAATTCTGGCATTTGCACTGCAAATTTAATTGACTTCTTTGACTTACTAATAAATTCTTCTCTTTTCTCACATACAGCAGATCAGAAAACTGCTGGAGGTAAACTTCTGAAGTATAGAGAATTGTTTGAGCTTCATTACATCAATTATAGGCTAATTATTCTGGCCTGTTTAATTTCTGTTGGTTCCAACCCGTATTGTAATGTCCATGTTTTGCAATGATATCAATAAATACATTAATGCTAAAGCAATAAATATAACACATTAAATTTATGGCAGGTCATTCCTAATGAAATAGATATAAATGAAATAACCTTTTTCATGTCTTTATGATTAATAAGATATTGTGTAAAATGAAATTTGTCATTAGAAAATGATACATTTTTCATGTGTCATGTAAATAGCAAGATTACCATACAGAAATTCCACATATGGAGAGCAATCTGTCATGATGATCTTTTTCACTAATGAATACATATGGTTTTTCCTCATGTTTTCTCTGAACACTTGTACCTAACCCACAGCATTCCAGAGCAACCAGATATTGTGGCAACAAGCCCACACAAAAAAAAGTAGAACTTTGCTTATGCAGGGAAATCAAAACTTTGCTATCATATATCTATATATATCTATATGTATCTATACATATATGAAGTTTTTTTCCTAGGAGGCCAAGGAGCAAAAGCTTCAAACTAATTTGAAGAATGAAGATTGATCGGCCATAAGAGGGACTGCAAAATGTAGTTGCCTGTGATAACAGAGAACTGGACTAGATGACTCAGTCCTGTATTCCTGTTTAGGATAAGTCTGATTTAGTGTATAGAAAATAGCTTAGGGACCCTCTAAGAGTCAGCTGAAAAGGAATTGAATAAAGCTAACTACAGTTTTATTCATTATCTATATGTAGGCAGGAACTAATATGTTTGGCGTATGTTAAGACTTGTATTTCATTTTTTCTCATGAATTGCAATAAAGTATGGCTTTATAATTACTTATGCATGAGTTAGCAAGCCATGAACCTTCTAAAAAGGAAGTTATTTTCTTCTCTTTTACTTGGATGGTAATGTAAACTGTATGGTATGAATGCAGCCCAAGTTTTGGCATTATTGCATTGGCTGCTGCTACAGTTGTGGCATTACTTTGACACTCGGTGATGCTGCAAGCCATAGGGTACCAGCGTCTGCCCCTGAAGAGCCTCTCAGTCTATCGGTGCAGGTCTCTGTAGGAACCTGAAGAAAAAGAAGGCCCTTAAAAAAAATCTGACGTGTCAAGGGTATAAAACTGTAGAGATCAGTTCTGTGGTACAGAGGCTACCTCCTGGTGAGGCTGGATAGGCAAGAAGAAAATCTCTGTGGGTTTACCTGCATCTAGGGTCCCAATTAGCTAGACAGAGAGACTTTTCTACTCTTCCTCAAGTGTAAGTAACACAGGGGAAGTTCGTGGAGTTCTGTTGCATTTCAGCCCCGTTCTTCAGGGTTACCCAGGAACCGGCAGCTGAGTAAAGCCCAGAAAGTAACAGCTTTTCTTCCAACCAGCAGGTTCATGGCTAGCCCATCTGGTGTTGATCCATCAGCTGCCAGTGCTTTGGTAGTAGAGATCTGTAAAACACTTCCTACCAAAGGTCTGGGATGAAAGGGAAGAGGGGAAAGAGGAGGTTATCAGTCTTGCTGAAATGCTAACTGGAACTGAGAGGTTTGGGACGTGGATGGGAATTGCTGTCTCAGTGGAGATACTTCTGGGCAGCACCTAGAAAATATATCGCTCAGCTCTGAAGCTGAACCCAGATAAGCTAAAGGAAATAAGGCATGTCTTCCATGCTCATGCCCTTGCAGCATGCAAAGAGACGATCTTGAGGAAATGTAATGTTATCATCCGGGGGAGGAAATGGTAATACGTACTGTTGCAGTGTCTGCATCAGTTTATTTCCTGTTGCTTTTATGTAATTGCAAGATTTTGATAATGTTAACAACTTTGCATCCGATTTTGTTACTCTTCTCTCTTTCCCATGTGTTTACACAGCAATACATAGCACAGTCAAAACAACTTGTTAGCAAACACAACAGGAGTCCAAACCATGCACTTTTAAAGGCCATTGCAGGCTTTATCTGCTTGCCAACAAACAGTGAAAGCACACGTGGAAGTTCTGATCTGCACAAAATTCTGTCTGTTCTCTTTCCTCTGGATTTTTCAGTATGAATGTTCAGGCAATAGGTTGTAGCTCATGTGCTGATTACCCTAAGTGGGTGACCCCAAGGCTAGGAAGGAACTGCTCTTGCTGTGTCCACTCATCTACACTCATCTTCTGGTGGTGTTTGAGGAACTGTATTGCTTTTCTCTTCTCTCTGCAGGCTTTCTTCCTCTTTCTCCCTATGTCCTGCTCCTCTCTCCTGTCTCCTTGTACATCTGGCTTGTGCTCTGTCCTGTGCAGTGGGCCATCTCAGCCTTCTCCTGGCACAGTTGAGGCTCCTCTCCTTGTGAGCATTATGTAGATGCCCACCTACCCCAGCAAAAGATTTCTGCCTGCTAGCTGAAGAGCAAATGGAGGCATAGAGAAGGCTGCTGATGTCAGGACATGGTGAAAACTGGCTGTGTTGAGGGTGACAACAAGGCAGGCAGGGCAGGGGCCTCACTGACAAGGATCCAGTCCCACATAGTGAGAGCCACTGCCACATGAAATTAGCCTCTGCTGACTAGCTCTGCATTTTATCCCAGACTATATCTGATATCTGGACTAGTTTGTGTAAAGCTACCTTGAGTATCTCAACTGAACTCTCCAATCTGCAGGATAGATGTTCACCAAATCACAGTGTTTAGCAGAGCTGGGCTTGGACCGGGATGTTTTCCAGCTCGTCCCTTGAAGTGGCTGTGTCCAAGGCTACTAGAGAGAGAGCTAAAATCAGAGTGCAACTTATGAAACTAGTTCTTTACAAGTATTTTTTATCTGAACAAAAAAAAGAATATGTTTTCCCTGGATTGATGAATTTGTGGGGATAAAGGACAGACTTTGCCTTGTTCACATTTTCTTTCGTAGGTGATAGTATACATAACTGACCAAGGTGTCCTTTCTCTAAAGTGAGCTCTTCATTAGTTTTGCAACACTGCTGGTAGGGAGAAGGAGTCCACATTCCCCATCCATGCCACAAGTACATGGTCTTCAAACTGCAAGAAAATGGGCTGTTTTTCAAGGATCATTATAATAAATTTTTCTAAGCTGTGCCAGCACTGTTCTGAAACTACAGCAGGACTTCATGATGAAGTACTTCACTACTAACTCAGGCAAACTTGACTGTAATAACAGCCCATACATTTTCACAGAATAAACAAATGCTGTGAATATTAGATTTAGTTGTTATGTCTAATTTGAAGTCATGTCTAGAAAACAAACTGAATGTGTTACTAGATCAAGAAAGCATCAGACTACCAAAATTTTTTCCTCACCAACTCTTGTCTGAAAATTTGTTACCAGCGATCCAGGCTTTAGTGCTTGTGTGATAAATGTTTTTATCAGCACTAGGGGAAAAGTAAAAATGGAAAAAATTACAAGGCTTGTGTCTGTAGCATTTTATGGATTGACATAAGGTTTATTATTGTTTAGTAATATTAACGGGTTGACATCGAGAGGGAGATTTATTGGAACCATTCTAATATCAAGATGCTTCTGCAAACACGAAAATAGATTTAAGACCTGAAGGGTATCCAGGATCATTTCAATGTCACGTACAAGTTTGGCAGTCCTCTTTACTTTGATTTATCTGCTCTCTTGCTGAGTCCATCGTCTCCAAGACTGGCTCCTTGCTGATTATCATAGCATTATGGATTTCACTTGCTGTAAATGGGAGAACTATTTACATAATATGTTCATAAAACATTACTTTATTATTGAATCATTGTTTGTATAATACAAATTATAACAATAGTTATGAATGACTATTTCCTTTGCACTACATAAAATCTTTAATTTCTTTTTTTAAATCACCTTTTTTAGAGATTTTGTAACTACACCAAGTAAACTACAAAAATACCAAACAAAGTAATGGAAATACAAATAAATCTCAGCTGACAAAACAACATATAACTCAGGCTATTATTTTCTCTTCCTCTAAATACGATACAGGTTTCACATACCTTTCCTGTGTTTATCTAGACTTTTCTTCCATAAAACTTATGACTACAAGGACTCGAAGACCTCATGCAGGAATTATTTTTGATCAAAAATTTCACAAACATCCAGTGATTATTTTGTTAGCTGCATGGAGACATGTGAAATCAATGAACATTTCTGAAAATTGTTGCCTGTCAGAGATAATGTTTATCTAGCGTAGTTCGGGTATTTTCTACCTTTCACCATTTTCCCACTATCTGATTTTCACTTCCACTTGAAATATTTTTGCAAGTTATTCTCCTACTGTTGTTGTGCATTGCCTTCTATAAAGCTGTGCCTAAAAAGAAAATTAGTGTTTTTCAGCTTTCTGCTCTGAGCATTCGGCAGCACCTTCACACCAGTTTCACTGTCTCATTATACAGCCCAGTTTCTCTTCCCTTCTACACAGCATCAAGGGGAAGTAAAACAGTTTTAAAAGCCAAAATATATGTTTAAAATGCAAGAATGGATGGGGAAGCAGATAATGTGTGAAAATACGCTTGATATATTTAATCTCTGATCTATTGACCCAAGATACAACATTCACAAACACATTCAATGACTTGTTTCTTGTGCTGATGATCTAACTGAATTTATTGTCCGTAAATCTTTCCTTAAAACTCACCTCCACCCTTATGTATACCCTGACCTCTGCAAGGCTGCTGGGTTGGGTTCTTTTACCTAATTTAGCCATCTAAGAGGCATTTAAGCACTAAACGTAGACTAGTTACCTAGGTGCCTTCTGCAGTCAATGGACACGACCACATGCAGAAAGCGATTCATCATGTCCTAAAATATGTTGGATGAATGGCCGATTTGATGTATCTGTCTCTCTCCATGGACTATTGGCAACAGCCTAGGTGTCTAAGACCAAATGCCTTACTTTTATACAGCTAAAATTAGGTGAGATAAATCCTGCTACTGGCGTTTGCATTGGATTTGCTGTCTTGATTGAGATAGTCTGATTGTTTCTTTGTCTATTCTATCTTGCCTGTGGTAATGATATATAATCTTGTTTATTCTAGACATATGTTCTGTTTTTTTTCTCCTACACATAAATTTTAAGCTCTTTAGAGTAGGAACAAGGAGTAGTCCATAGGCTTTACCCGCCACCCCTCCCCCAAAAGAAGAACAATAAGGAATAATTCTGGTGCCAACGAACAATCATTTAATACATATCCTTTAAGCAATCTATAACTGCTAATTTACTCAGTAGAATTTATGACATCTGTTCATGAAAAAACCCCACAAATAATTTAAAGGCTGATGCTGGAAACTCTTACTCTCACAGTTAGTGCTACTGAGGGCAATGGAAAGATTTATATAAATAAGGGTTTGAAATCAGTGAGAAGACATGCAAAAATAAGAATTACTTGCATCAGTAAGATTTGCTGAATTGAGCCTTTAATTTACCATCTGCAAATGTGGCCCAATAAAGATGTATTAAGATTTGCCACCCAGTAGTTACAACTCCAGATTGTGTTATATGATAGCCCATAATTGAATAAATGCATGGTATTTCTGAAGGATTGTGAAGGGATATAGAAAGATTGCTTTCTTTACTGCTCTTCTAGTGAAATTTCATATATTTGAACAGTGTATAACTGCAAGCTACATTTATTCCTTTTCCCATTTTTTAATTAAAATTCATGAAGGCAGGAGCCAGAAACAATATCTCTGGGTACATTAAATAGGAAATTCTTGGCACCTGATAAGATTAAAACTTCAACAGTGAAAAATAAGTGTCCTTTTCAGAATGACTAAGGCTATAAGAGCTTCTGAAGATGTTGATTTAAACAATCCATAATGAGACTGTCCTCCTACACTAAACCTACTGGATTCTAACAGTCCCCATTCCAGCCTATGAAATACATCCACTTTGTGCCAATTCTTGAGAAGATCCTTCTAATACCATTACACCTAGCTAGGTCTTTTCTCAAGTTTTCTCCTTATAATTCAGAATTTTCGTAATTTTAGTTGGTTGCAGTGAATACTTTGGCCAGTTGGAGTAAAAAGAGGCTTTGTTTCATAGAATTATTTAGAATCATTTAGATTGTTTCATATGCTTGAAAGAGAGTTATGCTGGAAGGAGTTTGAAGCAGACTCAGAAAGGGCACTTCCTTCTACCACATCACATGTGAAGAAATAACCCAGAGAGAACTCCCTTCCTTGCTGAGCACAAGAAGCCAGACTTTGTGGAGCATTGAACCACTGCCTGCTCTCAAAATTTCTCAGCAGGTACCGATCATCCTCAGCATTAAACATGTAGCTGTACATGCTGTGGAACACATCATTTAAGATAGTTCCATGGAGTAACTTCTACCAGCTCCCGTGGGGACTAGATATTACCCATAATTAAATAAAAATAGTAACCCCCTTGACTACTTATGTAGTAAGTATTTTAAATATCATATTACTCAGCTTTGCAAGAAGAGTTTGTCAATATTGAAATGATAGGTTACTATCTATGTGATTGAAGCATCTACTAATAAATGTGTCTGTATATTTAAAATCTCTGGATCAAACTGGTATTTTTCAAGCGTTCAGAAACCTTGGCTTGCCGCCATAGGAACATTTAAAATCAAATATCTCACAAAATTCATGCTGATGCTGGTTTTTACAAAGCAATCTAAGACTATGTTATTGGGGAAATCACTTAGTATAGAATCATAGCATGATAGAATCATTTGGGTTGGAAAAGAACCTTAAGATTATCGAGTCCAACCAAGCCCAAACTTGGACATTGAGTCCAAACTTCTCTGTTTCTATTGCTAGAGTGGCATTTTACTTTTCCATTGTGTGGTTAGCTGGATCAGTCATTGATATCCATGGAGGACTATTCACAGTGAAGTCAGTGAAGCCACTCTTGACCCAAAAAAGAATGTTAGGATCTTCCCCTCTTTGGCGATGTCCATAATGGTTGAAATCTTTCGGTCTCCTGGGGCTGAGTATATGAATCCACAACAAATTTTCAGAAAAAGTGTCACTGATGTGCAGCCACATGGTCCCTGGCCCCAGAGCCCAGGTTTCTGTGGAAACAGGATGGGTGTTCACCAAATGGAAAAGTATTGCTGTGCTCCTGAGTCCCACCTCTGATTTGGGTGACTGGAGAACCCGAATTCTGGGGCTCAGGCACGGTGCTGTGTGAGAAATGCATCTCTCTCCTTTCTGCAGTTTCTTTAAATTCTCATGCTGTTGCCAAGTCAAGTGGTTTGAAATATGTTCTTTGATGCTCAAGTATTCCTTGCAGGATTTTCTTATGTAATAATTTGATTGCCTTATATTTACTTTTGCATTTATAAATGATCTATCTATTTTTAATTTAGGTAATGCAGTTCCTTCTACACTGAGACATCTCCCTGTACGCATAGGTACATAGATCAGCAGAAATCTTAAAATATTCATAAGATTCTCTAGTTGTTTTTTCCTAGGCTATGAATCAGTCCCTGATAAAAAGGACCTGATCCTGCTTCTGTTTAAATCAACAGAATAACTTTTAATTCCCCTCGGACAGAGATGAGCTCATCATGATACTGAGAAAAGTTTGGTTTACGTTTTTTTCCCTAGCAAAGTATGTGTTTTGCTATCCTCTTGTAACACTGAGGTATTTGCCAGTATTTAAACTTTGTTTAGGCAAAGCACCCATGAATAGGGATGTCAGTATAGGACCTACTGGCTCTTTCTAATAAAGGGGGGGAAACCCCCAATCAACCAAAACCCAGACATATTTTGCTTTTCTATTAAAGAAAAGCAATAAGCAATATTCCTCGGCTTCTCATGTGAATACCTTAGTGCACATGGGTTGTCCCTTAGGGCAGTAGGATGGGTGCGAAGAGTCCCAAGCCACTGCCTGTGAGAGTTTGGTTAAGGCTGGCTGCAAGCCAGTGGATGGAGAGGCTGTGAAGACTGGTCCTTGTGTGAGCAATCCAAGATGGATTATTGTGTGCGGTGGTATGAAGGAGGCTGTAATCCCCTTGGTCTCTCTGACAAACCCACCATGGTCTTGCTTGGTCAATGTCTTGATTTAGACTTTTTCCTTGCAACTTTTTATTTCTCCTTTGTCATATTAGGACTTAAGTATTAAAGCGGAATAACTGATAAACTGATACATTCCAAATTGAGTGTATGAAACTTCCCTGCCAAGTCCCACAAACAAAATTACAAGGTCTGGTGAAATCTTACACTTAGTAGTTATTAGATCTGTCAAATGCATCATGATTCTGGGGAATCAGATGTTGATGGGATTTAAAAATACTTAGCTGTAAATGCAGAAAAATAATACATCAGAATAAAAGTTTACTGTTTAATGAATTTAGGCACATGATTTCTTCAACCTATTCTGTACACAGAATGTAGGAATAACACAAATGTAGCATGACACAAATAACTATCATAGCCCATGCTAAGCCATTATATGACAATCGTAATTTATAATTAATACTGACCCATCTCTTGTGGAAGGAGGTCCTTATTTGGATGATTTCCAAATCATTCTTTGTGTCCCTAGGCACAGACTCACTGCAGAGTGTCACAAAGATTTCTTGCTTCAGAAACAGGAAGGATAAAACAATGTAAAAAAAGATTTTAAAGCATTTGATACAGTGAAGCTTAGGACAGATCCATTTTGTAAAATTTACAAAGGAAAAAAGCATGTATTCAAATACTTTCCTGCAGTTCCTTTGCTGGTTGAATTCATTCATGGGTTTTCCTTTTATCTGCTCTGATGTGTAAAACATAAACAAGTATATTACTGGGCAAATATAAACAGTGTAACCAAATTAAAAAAATTGTCAGTAATTACCACTGGATTTCTCTTCATTTGCAAATTCAGTACAAGCTCTGAAGAAGACAGAGACAAATCCTATTTGTACTATTTTTTAGGAGATAAAGCCCATTGCAAGAATCCCTTGTACAGCAAAGCTTCAGATGGAAATGAGGAACACAGCCTAACTCTAATCCAATTTCGAGCCCTTCTCCTGCAAATAATTGGGGAGTACTGGACGTGTTCAGCCCTTTGGTGGTATCTAGTGTTTAATTCAACAGCCAAATTGTAATTTAAGCATGTGAGAGTTCTCATTTCTTATAGGATATGCTGTAAGAATAGGCTGGCCAAACCTGCCCTGGATTATTGAGGGAAGCATCAGAAGTCCATATTCTGATACTTTTGCTAAGTTTAAGTGGCACCTTTAGAAATATCACTCTGGAGCCGATGAGGCTCTTATGCATACGTCCATACTCCACCTCCATAGACTGGACAGCTCTGTGTTCCAAGCATAAGCACGTAACCACCCACAGTCTTGATGCAATGGCACTGTGTCAGCTAATCTGCTGTAGTGATGACATCAACCTACCAGGGAATCTTTCATCTCTTTCCTAAGTTGTCTGCTACAAACAGGAACAGAATTTAGTAGCCTTGGCTACCAGCATCCCATGGGTGGCAAGCTGCACTGTGGAGCTGGGTCGGGAAGTGCACCCAGCTTTAGCCGCCCGCTGCTGAAATCAGTGCAGGTATGGCCATCGTGTACCGCCGTCAGTCTGTTCCTGCAGAAAAAATCCCAACCCAACCCCAAACTTTCAAAATCTTTTAAAGCAAAAGAAAGAAACCTCACAAACCCCCCCCCAAATGAAAAAGTAAAACAATAGAAAGCATGCCTAATACTTTTATCAGGAAACTAAAGTGTTTTTTTTGTAAACTCCCAGTACTGGAAGTGCAACAGCTTTGAAGGAGGACATATAACACATCTATGGGATTTCATCTCTCTAACTGTATTCCCATTACACAACAGAAAGTGACTTGGATTTTGGTTTTATGACTTTTCTATTGAGCTTAACTCTGACTAGTAAATTTCCTTCTGCTACAAAATGTTCTCTGATGCTCACTATTGTAATAACTACCTTTACATTGCTTGCTTCTGAGTGCGTTATGTTTTAAAATCCATTAACAAGAATGACCCTGCTTCTTCATTGTTAAATTCATTAAACCCAAGAGACATAATCAGTAAAAGAAATACTCGTTTCAAAGAAATTTAAAGTTCTGAAGTTTTTACTTGCATTTTGTTTGTCTTCCATCTGATATCATTCTGGTATCTTCTTATTGGAAAAATAGTGTCAGGAGACCTTGATGATGTAGCTTGTATTTCCATTAATTCATTCTTGCCAGATAAATTATTGCCAGATCTTCTCAGTCACTGTCTTTATTAACTCAGTTAAATTTCTCCTTTGGGTCATTGTCCAGTAGTTTGTCCAACTCACTGAGCTGCTGGCAGACTGAAGGATCCAGCGTCCGGAAGAGTACTCTAGCAGGGAAGATGATGAAATCATAACATTTGTGGGATCACACTTTTTTTTAATTGAGAAACAGGTTTATGAAAAACAGTCACTGTGGATGCATTTGCCTCAGAATTCAAAGGACAAAACGACTCAGTTTACTAAAATAATTTGTTTGGGTCTGACTAGTTCTTTTCAGAGTCAGTTTTCCTTTGGACACAAAGCTTCCATTCACAAGACCAGCCACAGACCGCTCTGTTAGTGAGGGGTGGTGCAGTGTCCCTCCCACTCAGCAGGACCCATTGAGAGGCTTAAGGTTATCTTCTTATTTGTATTTACTACACAGCTAAAAGCTTCCTCCCCATCTAACTCTTCTCCCACCATGTTCTCATGAGTCTGCATAATGAGATTAATAAACAAAGCCTCAAAAGGTAACCAGATCAACAAGACTTTGTACTCCTGAGCTTTTGGTGGTGGTGAAGTAGGTGTATTCAGCATCCTCAACTAGTTCCCATAAAAATCAGGAGAAGTTCCTGGTGCTTCAGATGGAGCCTGTCCCAGGCACTACATAGCGCCTTAAATTGCAAATCTATTTTCTAAAAAGTGATGCTAGAAAAATAACATAACCAAGTTATATTTTTATATTGTTCTGATTTGTTCCAGACAAAACATATCAGATTTACAAGTGGAAAGGAAAGCTATCTCCCTTCTCAGTCCTAATGTATTAACTTGCCAATACTTGGCTCTATCATCTTGCGTAGAAGCTGGATGCCATTTTGGATTCCTTCTCTTGTTTTTCCAGTGTGTTGTCACCAGCAGGCCAGTTCTGCCACCAGAAACACTTGGCAATCAGATTGTCTTCAGTAGCTCTGCACGCATACCATGGATTCTGACATTGGACAAGAGAAATAACAGAAACCGTTTCACTTCCTCTGGTCTGCTTAGCTATGCAGAGCTAACAGGAGTCAAAAATAAACCCCCAAACCCCCATGCAAACAAATCAATATGAACACACACGGACCAAGGCTGCAGCAATACCGGCCAAACTTCTGCAGGGTCCTATGGGAAGCTGCCCTGCCTCAGAAAGCAACAGGAGGCTGTGCCTAAGGCGCAGGCAGGCTCTCCCTTACCCCCTTGCCGCTCCTCAAACTGTGCTGTTGAACGCCTGGTCCACTCAGCAAGGTTGGATCTCTCTTTTCCTGGAGAATCGGCCCACATTATACATCCATCTTGGCACCCTTTCAGCCTGCAGTCTTTCTTCTCTGATTGCCAAAAAGCATGCTAGTAATTCAGATACACCGGTGGGTCTGGGATATGAATAGCTGGCCACTGGGAACAGTATGAGAACTTTATTGTCTTCCATAGCCCATCATAAACCAAGAATGATTTGCCACATGTAACTGAGCTGGTTTTGGATTTTAAATCCAAAGACATCAAGCCTTCCAATCTATTTCAATTACATTTTTTTCTTTCCATTGCTCTGGCAGAGGGAAAAAAAAGCTTCATTCCAGCACAATAAAAAAATCAGGGGTTATCAAGAGGCAGTCCAGGGATTGTTTGTGGCCTGTTAGGCAAACTAAAGCAGTCCCTAAGTATACAGTCAGCACACCACTGAAAATGGGTCATTTCTGTATGTCTGTTGGGACAAGGAATTTAGCAGGTTAGTCAGATGGAGAGTTATGCAAACATGGTTAAAAAAGCAATGCTTTTGTAGACTGCTTCAAAAATCAGATCCAAAATTTGCAATTCATTCAAAAGCTGACCAGAGAGAGATGGGGAAAGAACATAGCTAAAAATTAAAACATTGGAAGACAGATGGGATTTTCTCCAACAGCATGATGAAGAACTGATGGTGAGAGTTGACTCTTAGTGGAGTCTGCTGTATTATGCTCTCAAAGCCATTAAAAGAACTGTTGAAAAATTAACCACCATGCAGGAGTTCAAGAAATCTCTCAACCATGTGTTTCTTTTTCAGTCATGACACAGCTTTACGCACGTAAGAGAAAGAAGTAGCCTACCATTTGTTTAAAATAACAGACTCCCCAGCAGCCCTTTCTCTTATACAGTCTAAAAATAGCAATATTTAAAACCTATCCTTCCAGTTCCCTAATTGGACGACTTCTAGTATATTTATGTGCAAGACATGTCTTACAAGCCTGCAGAAGAAAAAGAGTCTGCTCTTCTCATAACTCTCAAACCTATGGGTAGGTAATGCCATTGCTGCAGCGGGCAGAGATAGCAACATGGAAATCAACTGAGCTTTGTCCTTCTGAGTTTGTCCTGTTCCAGGCAGTAACCCCCTCGTTTTTCTCCACCTCACCTTCTCATGGTCTCCCACAGCCTTCAGTACCCTGCCTGAGTACTTCAGCTGTTCAACTCCTTACTCTCTTGCCATGTCGGGAGCTAGCAATTGCTAGCTCTGTTTGTTAGGTACAAACCATTGCTTTTGGCGGAAGGAGGAGTAGCTCTTCCAGTTTGTCACAAAATTACAGTGGGAACCTGTACGGACAAGGCTGGGTACTGCCCACCTGCCCCGCGTTCAGCCAGTGACAGCGTGTCCTCTGTTTCTCCTTATTTTCCTCTGTTCCTAATTCAGCCATATGTTTGTGTTTTGTACATGTAAGTGAAGTCAGCAGGAGGCTTGCTGCTAACTTCAGTGGGATTGAAATTTAACCCGCTATCTACATTTCTGCTTGGAATATTAAGTGAAAGAAGTGGAAATTCAGCAGTGCTTTTACAAACAGAGATACACATGGTTAAGATCACTTGGGTGAAATTCAAGCCTGTTGCAGTCAATGTGGTAGCTATTTTTTTCACTATGCCTCTGTTTAGCCCACACTTGAGAAGAAAACACACACAGACACTGAAGTATTATTTATTTAGAATAAACATCAGTTGAAGGAATTGAATGGTAGAAACTACCTAGCTGTTTGTATCCTTGGTCACAACTATAAAAGCTGCCTCCAGAATGGCATAGCATAGAAATAATATTATTCCATCAGTCTTCATCTCTTTTCTCTATAGCAGCCTTCTCGGCAATACACTCAATCATTTGGAAATGGAGCAACTATTTTGAATATTGAGGAAAAGTATCTGCTGTCAGTACTAACCTTTGTCTATTACTGTGAAAAAACCACAGTAGCGTGTCATGCAGGTCTAATTTGAGAATTGCATGTTGAAATTATTATGTAACTTATTTTGTTTCCACCCTGTTCAGATGCTCTACGACTATTCATGTGTATTTTGTTTTAAAGTGTTTATATGACTGTTTACAAGGCTTTGTTTAATTACTGTGTAGCGAGATATTAGATACCAGAACTGACTTTACCTCAGTTCCTCACCACCATGAGCTTGTTATAAGTAGGTTTGAACTTCCAAAAATTCAAATTGTTTCAGTGGTCTTTGCTGGGCAGATAATGCAGTACATTCAGTTGCTCTTTAAATCCACTGATTTGTCTGCATATTAGATTTTAGCACCGCACTGAAGTTGCACCTAAATTTATTAAATTGGTAGTATTTATCGGGTTTTGTATGTTGCTTTTAAATGGTTTCCCTTTCTCAGGAAAAACAAGAAACAAAGGGAATTAAAAGCTGTGTAAGAACGTAGAGGAAGATGGTGGCAGTCCTAGTAATACTACTGAAGTCCCTTGGCGCCCAGTCTCCTGCTGCTGCCCTTGACTGTGCTGCCATTTGGCATCACCTGAAGAGAACCACAGGTACCTCCTACTGTAAGCTGGGCTAGCAATGAGGCAGTTTTGCAGACCTAGCTTTCAAGGGAAATTTTCCAGTACACACATGGGACGATGCTGGACAGTAGAGACACAGTTTTATTTTAACATGCTCGCAGAGGCCTACTGTTGTGCTCCACAGTAATTTTCCTACAACATCCATCCATTCATTTTTGTTTCTGGAAGGCTGAAGTATTAACACCCTCTCAGTATAGAGGCCCACCTGTAAACTATGTAAACTGCTTTGGGAAGAAGACGGAACATGCTTTTCATGAAAAATACAAATATATATGTGTATATATATTTAGTTTATTGTAGGGAGTTTTACGTGCTTTTTTAAAGGAATATAACTATATATACATGTATATAAAGGCTTAGTTCTAAAAGTTAGCTCTGAGCAAGGAAAAAACTAGTCTGAGAAGCCAAACAGCCTGTGCAACCAAATCTAAGACTCTTCAGTTTTTTGTTGTAAGGCTTCAGGTGGGCGCTCATGATTACACAGAAGTCTATGCACTGCAGCAGTTCCTGTAAGAAGAAGTGGTTTCACCAGTCTTGCAACCTTAATAAAAACTCATTCTATCACAAAGGAAAAAAAATATACTGTTTTTAAAAAGCATGGCATGGTTCATCTGTGTTTAAGTTACTTTTAAGAATAAACAAAATTAGTGTTTTTAGGAACACCAGTCTCTGTCACGTAGCTGCTTATGAGATACCTTGTACTGCTGTGCTTCAGCTTCCCTGAGCAGCAAACGCTGGTGCCTATGGAGCAAGCATGAACTGATCTTATGTAAAAGTATAACACACCCATGACATGGGAGGCAGAATAACTCTCCTGGATGTTTGCAGAGCCTGTCGAATTGTAGAAAAATGCAGTCGTTCTGGAAAACACACCATACCATGAGTTCAGAAAGAATTTATGTTTCCCTTCAGATTATACGCTGAATATTGGCAGGATGGTCAAGGAGGACTATTTATAATATACAGTAGTTGCAAAAAGTTATATCTTATTTATAAGAAATGAAAAAAGAAAGCTAAGTTAATAAGATGGTGGTTGGTAAACTAGCCTTACACTTTTAGGCATCAATAGTCAAATAATTTATGAATAGGATTGAAGCTTCAGTTTAAATTCTAAGTTTGGGATGGCTTATTATGCCTGCTCCACCCCCTCCCCCCCCCGCTATTTGCTCCTCTTTGTTCAGTTGCTCACAGGGCAAAATACTCATGGGGGTATGCCATAGGTCAGGCAGTCAGAATTTCACGTTGCAATAAGTGTCAGCAGTTCCTCCTTTTCTCCTCTTCACAAAGGGATGCTCTTATCAAGTGGCTTTCCTGTGGAAGAGGAATGAGCAGGCTTTTTCTTTCTGACCCTTGTTAAGTAACTCGACGTGCTTTTCCTTTGTTTGTTTGTTTCTGCAGTTCTCATTTCCAAGACATTTCCTCTGGACTGTCCAAGCTCACTTCAAAAGTGAGAACTAAGTATACCTGCGGAGTGTCTCACTGCATGTTGGCTGCCTGAAATGAAATAAATGAAATGACTGACCCATGGCTCTTAAACTAGTTGAGTCCATCCATAACTGTGCGAAGGTTCACACTGTTAATCCTCTTTGAAGCTCCAAAACTTAACACTGTTTGGGAGGTCTGTTTTTGGTTTTTTTTTTTTCGCATCCCAGACCCCTTTCCTAGTAGAGATCTGATCTTGGCCCAGACAAGAAGATACTACCCGCGAGGCGCTAGTTTTTCTTGTTAGTCCAGTGTCAGCCTTCCTCTCCCAGAATATGAACAGTTAATGTTTTTCTGGAACAACTGAGCCAATTACATTTATAGTTTTACAGTCTCCCTGACCCTAAGATAATTTGCTGGTGCGGTTTTTCCCCCTTATTAGCTTATCTTATCATAGGTTTGATTTGGTCCCAGCAGGCATCGGGGTACAGTGAGAACTGGGTGCTCTACAAGGGCAGGGGAGCCCTTCCTTGGCTTTATTCTGATTGCAGCTTTGGTTGAGGAAAGAACATAAGACATTTCCCTCTCTACAGCAGAAACCCCAGTGATTTGCATACACTCTGATCTCATCTGAATGTGTTTTTAACATAGATGTTTAAGATATTAATAGACTACTTTTAACTTGGACCTCCCTAAATATCCTCACAGTGGTATTGTTACTGTAACAGAACATACTCCTACATGATCCTACTTGGTTAGCCTTAAAAACACTTTAAAAACAGAAAGGAAGAATGGAGTCTTTGTCTACGAATGCTAAAATCTGTCTTCATCTGTGAGAAACCGTCGATGAATTGCCATGGAAACATTTACTAATTGTCCATGTAGCCTATAAAAATAGTAACAAAAAAAGGTAAGATTTTTCAAGAAATGACACTTTGTGAGAGGTGACCTGAACCAGAAGAAGATTCTGAACACAGACAGTGTGGTATAGCAAAGCCTTTTCTTCTCCAGATTCTCTCTTGCACACTAAGATCACCTTGGTGTCTTCCCTAATGAGACCACATTCCCACTGAATAAGAGTAGTGTCACCATGTCCCTTGATGCCTGTTTACAACCCATCCTTCAAAACACAGAGGTTAGTGGACTGTGACTTCAATCAAAAGTCAGGACACCCATCCAATCTCTGTCATAGTTTTAAAGATTTGAGTAGTCACATTTCTCACATTTTTTTTCCATTTCTTTTTCACTCTCTGTAAAAATGCTGTTTTCCAGTTCTAGGGATATCTCTTCTGGGCTGGGTGTGATGCAAACCCAGTCGAAGCTCTCACCCTGTGGAATTTGCAAGGTAATTTAAAAGCTCGCAGCAAATCAGTGCAGTAAGTAGAAGAGGCAGGACAAAAAAAATACACTCACATAAAACTAGGTTAGTCTAAAGTACATCTTGAGGAGCCCCAATAGTTGGGGTTTTTTTTAAGTACTATTGCCAGAATCTTATATTCACCATTAGTGATCCATTGGCCAACCCAGGAGGCATTTGGGCTCTTAAAAAAATCACATCGGGCCTCTCTGCATCTTTAACGTCTTGGTGTTTATCGTCATGGAGCAAAGGAATCTTTCTGTTCTAGGAAGTATTTCTGTAACTGCATTGGTTTAAAGAAGTTGTGAAATGACAGCACTGATTTTGTTCATGACCAGTTCAGACTGCCAGCTAGCAGTAGAGTAGTTATTGACCTAACATGCTTGTGTAGTACTCGATCTAAACAATTCTT
Organism: Nipponia nippon; assembly: GCF_047370975.1. Classification (NCBI taxonomy): domain Eukaryota; kingdom Metazoa; phylum Chordata; class Aves; order Pelecaniformes; family Threskiornithidae; genus Nipponia; species Nipponia nippon. The sequence continues at coordinate 125,027,501 of NW_028262290.1, forward strand.
TACTCATTACATGGGTCATTTAACATGGACAGAAAATAGAACCAAACACAAGGAGCTGCTGTGCTTGCTTGCTTTCCCTCTCTCTTCCCATTACAGAGGATTCTGTTCCCTACCAGGTCCCTGTGTGAACGAACAAATGATGCCTTCTCTTAAGTGAAGTAGATTCCTTACCCACTAGCAAAACTGTGGAGCTTAGAATTAGTTTCTGCTGTAAGGCTTTCCTCCTTGCTGTTCCTGCAGGGAGTTATAAGGAAAAAATAGAGATATACTTTGCTTAAAATGAGATAGTATATGGAAGTCTGCCATATGGGCACTCAGAACGTGTGTGACAGCATATTAATACAGAAGAAATGTCAAATAAAATTGTGATTTCAGCCACTGCATGTGGAAATGAAATGTTATTGATTTTAAACCACTGAGGCCCCCTAACAGAATAACAATGGAAATTTTCAGTGCACTTTGGATCGGAAAGAAGTCATGAAGTTGCTTTGTATGTTCCTACTAGAAACATCACAAACCCACATTTCTTTACTCTCTGAAATCCATATTTTGAAGCACGATCAGCCCTGTTTTCCTATAGGTGCACAAACAGAAGATCACTTAGGGACTTAGTTAGTCTCCTAATACCACTTCTTGCGGATTTCACCCAGGGATCACATGAAGAGAGAGAGTTAACTACAAAGGCGAGAGGGAGGGTTGCCGGACTGGCGAGAGAAGGAGCGGCCACGGCAGCAGCGCTCTGCGGCCGGCAGAAAGGCAGGGCCATGTGCAGGCAGAGACCGGGGAGCCGTGCGAGGACAGGAGCTGTCCAAGCAGCCCGCCTTTGCTTCACCAGAGGGGAACCACCGCACAGCTGAGGGCTTTTCTCTTCCTGAAATTTTTCAACTCTTAAACCTTTCTTCTTAGAGTAACAATGCCAGAAGGGTCCATGAAGTGATCTGCACAAAATTTGTCTGTCCCTTTATTTCTTCTCGGTGGATAAATCTTTTCATATGGTGAGCTGGCTGAGGCAAAGCTTATGGCAGAAACTTTGGTCCAGATGAAGTTTTACTAGGTATGCACCTCAAAGGATCATTACACTGCAGTCATCACTGGTTTAAAGATAACTAGTTTAAACCTAGCTCCAGTCTACATTCTGTGGCAGCCACAGCAGTGACTGGTCAGCGCATGACCTAGCAAGCTAGAATGTATCTTTCTCCATATAAACTTTGTTGTGTTTGGGTTTTTTGTTTTGTTTTGTTTTGTTTTTTGCAAGTGTAGAGAGGGCATTACCCTTGTTCAGTTTCTGTCATGCATCAATTTTTCTACTAATCTGTTATTACTCTAACTTCTCAGACCGTATATCAGCATAGTCTAAAAGCAATCATCAGAGGAAGACTGAATAGGAAAAAAATACTAATATAAGCCACACACATTTCACAGAAGCATTTGACAGTCTCTACCCTGATTTATTTTGCTGTATCTTGAAGCAATGTGTTATGTCAAGGAAAGTAATTAATATCAACACAGCTTTATATCCACGTGCAGCGTGCACAGATAAAGCATGAGTGAAATGAGATAAAGTATTCTGCTTGATGATTAACGTTGAACAAGGTTCATTGAACAAGGAGATGACAAAGTTTGTAATATGAAGGTCCATCAACAAAAAATGACAGTGCAAATGATTAAATGTTTTGGGGTTACTACTGATTCACTATCAGAAAGGTTTAGACAGCCAGACTATTAGACATTAAATGGCTCAATAGCAATATGCTGAAATTTTATTTTGCTAGTGACTTAGGTCTTCAGTGTCCACTCAGACATGAAAGACTGTCTGAAAAGGTGAACTAAAAGACTACTGAGCGTGATAGCAAACATAGGGTTAACAATAATATGCCAAAAATAATTCCAACAAGAAACCTCAAATTCAAGCATTGCTTTAGAAGGCAAAGGAGTGCAAGAGATGAGTCAATCTCAATACCTTGGCAGTAATATGCAAGCCGGTGGGGATATCGAGAAGGAAATAATGTCGCAAATTGGCAAGGCAGCAACTGCATTTATCTGCTTAAATAAGATGCAGTCCTTGAAAATCTACAACTTAAAGAACAAACTGAATATTCAATTCATGTTATTTTCAACTTAACAGATGGATGTGAAAGCTGGAAATCTACCAAAAGTATAGACAGACATCTAAGAAGCCTGATAAAACACCCAGAAAAGCTTAAACTTAGGAAAACAGTATTTTTTAAAATAAGTTAATTTCTAACAAATTTTCCAAAATTTAACAGTATCTTATGTCAGATATCAACCAAAAAAAGAAGATAGCTGTATCTGGGATATTAGAACCCAAGGGAACGGCAGGAAGCTATGCCAGGGGAGGTTTAGGTTGGACATTAGGAAAAGGTTCTTCACCCAGAGGGTGGTGGAGCACTGGAACAGGCTCCCCCAGGAGGCAGTCATGGCGCCAAGCCTGACAATATTTTAGAAGCGTTTGGACAACGCCCTGAGACATATGGTGTGAATTTTGGGGTTGTCCTATGCAGGGAGAGGAGTTGAACTCGATGATCCTCGTGGGTCCCTTCCAACTCAGGACATTGATTCTATGTGTTAGTAATAAAAATGAATAATTTACTGGGTGGAAGTGTATTCCGGAGTCGAAGTGCACGCAAAAAAGGGAGAACGAAGAGGACACCTTCCGCTGAACACTGCGAGGGGCAAGGCCAGGGCGATGGTGAACCCGGCTGGTGGCAGGGCCCCGCCGGCGGACGCGGGGCCCGACCACGGACAGCTCCCGCCGGCCCCGGCTCCGGGAGCGGCTCCGGGAGCGGCGCTGGGAGCGGCCGGCAGCTCCGGGCGGCCGCTTCCCAGCTGAGCGACAACGGCCACCTCAGAAAATAAGCATCCGTCTTTTACATGGGCTTCTATGAAATTCGAGTGATGAAAACTGAGGGCGTTCGTGAGTGCCTTTCCGTTTGTGCAACACAGAGCAAAACAGGCGCTGGGGCACGCTGTCCGTATGGAAGAGTGAAAATGCCGCATGCACTCAAACAATGGCTGCGTGCGTCGAGCAGCTGCTTCATGTGGTTGCACTGTGTGGCTGGGAGCCTTTGAGGAGCTTCACTGCACTGGAGATTTTAAGGGCAAAGTCTGTGGGAGAAGACGTCCTTTTTGTAAGACAATACAGAAATGCGATTCTGGTAATTTTTATTTCTATTCTTCCAAAAAAATCATCATCGTAGAAAATAGCATGACAGTCTGTAAGGAAGCATGAAGAGCAAAGCTTCAGACCCTACTCCAGACATTGTTTTTCATTACACTGGGCCTTGTCTGCTGTAACATACTTGCCAGTTCTTCCCAGTTCCAGCCAGTTGGGTCTTCCTATCTAGTCCTTTAGCACAGAAAAAATAAAACTGCATTAACAGTAATATCCCGTAGAGGTTAGATATATTATTTTGCTGCTGCATGGAACTATGGGGATTTCACAGAAAAACAAACAAACAAACAAACAAACCAACCCTTAAAATGTATCTCAAGAGAGGTCTTGAAGGCACTGTTCTTTCCTGATGGACACCATCCTTCCTGGCTACATCACCTCTATTGAGCATTCAACTGACTTCCCTCGCCCTGCTACGTTCAGCTGAAGTTTACGCCCTTCCTTGCCTTCACCTTGCTCCTTTGTCATTGATTTTTTGATTTTATCGTCCTCACTCCCCTCATCTCTTGTCATGTAACAGTGCAGCCTCATCAGATCTTTGGCTGGCTTATTATAGTCCTAGTCTCCAGACCTTCTCCAGACCTTCTCCAGACCTTCTCCTTCTATACAGAGCAACTGGACTCAAGGTACAAAGGTGGTTCAATCACACCTTAAGTATTTGTGCTAGCTGAAAAACTCTAAGTTTGTATAAAAATGAATGAATGTCATTCAGTTCATTACACCTAGCTATTTTAAAGCACCTACTTTTTTTCTCTAGACCAAGAAGGGTCCTCCCTAGTGCTTCTAGAATACATTGACACTTTTCTAGACAACTGTTTACTACAGTGAGTTCCTAATTTGATAGATCCACAGGCGAGATTTGGGGAGATTCTCTCCAATGTGCTCGCGGGAGTCTGGGCCAAAGCATGAGATGATCTGAGCAGAGAAGCTTGTTTGCCTGCCTGACCTATCTCCTGCTCAGGCCAATTCGTGCTGGTTGAGTTTTGCTGTCATTTGTTAAGCCACATAACTAAATTAATTTTAATTTAAAACACGTAGCATGTTTTAGCTGGATTATGAAGGTTTATACTTTTTTTTCTGTAATTGTAATGAAGACTTGAAGGTGTTACGCTGTGTATAGGAGAAGTTAGACTTTCAGTCTATTTCAGTGTACTGTACTTAAGTAATTATTCTGTTAGTTGAAGAAAAGATCGCAGCTGGCTTTCAGGATTGTAATTCAGTGGCAACATCTTTTACATGTAAACTGAGCCCCTGATGCTGAAAGCACTGAGACAGAGTCAGCGCATGGCATCACGTTTTCAGAGCAGAATCACGTTATGGAGGACACCGTTCAAGAACTTTAAACCCTAACTGGGATGGAGCTGTAATCCTTTTACTGCCTTTGAACCGCACTTCTGTCTCAGCTGTGATATTATGAGGCTGTCTAGTCAAATTAATTGCATCCCCTAGTAGGAGTCATGTAGGTGCTTATCTTATTTGTACACTTCTAATGCAGGCAGCACTGTGATAGCTAAACCATGCTTTGTCCTTGTCTCTTTTTCTTGCCTTTTATTCCTTATTACATGTAAAAAATACTGGTAAAGAAGTTGAAAACGGAAAGAAGTAAGCCGATTAAAACCTGTAAGCCAAATGGGCACGTATTTTGGCTGCTCCGTCGATCAGCCTCCACACCTGACCACCGGTGCCAAGAAAAAAAAACAAACAAAAACCCCAGCAAACAAACTTCTTTGCAGTCTGGAAGAAACACGGTGTTCGGTGCCCGCGAGCTGCCTGCCAGCCACCCGAGGGCAGCCAGCTCCTCCGACGCCACCGCGCCGTCCCGCTCGGGTGATGCCGCAGCGCGGGGCTCAGAGCCCAGCCGCGGGCGCTGCTCTGGCGCTCCGTTAACGACCCCAGACCCTCCTGCATCCCTCCAGCTCCCGTCTGGCACAACCGATTTGCTGGCAGCTCTGGCGGCGCAGGAAGCGTCGCGGCAGCGAGCTGGCGGGGCGCGGCGGGGAGGCTGCGGGTGCCGGCCCGGGCCAGGCCGGCAGGAGCGCCCGGCAGAGGCGGCAGCAGCCGGCGGGGCGCGGGGCTCCGGGGCTCCCCGCTGGCCCCGGCGCCGGCGGGACGATCGCTCCCTCGGCCTCCGCGTTCAGCGCTCCGCTCGGCCCGCAGGGCGCAGGCTGCTTCCCCCGGCGGGGGTGCCCTGCTCGCCCGGCGTGTCCCCCCGGACGGCCCCGCCGGGCGGCTGCGCGGCGGAGGGGGCTCCGCGCCGAGGGGCGGCGGGGAGCGGGGCTCCCCTCGGGCCGGGCCGCCGCCGGCAGCCGTGAGGCGCCGCGCCGCGTCAGGCCGCGCTGCCATGACAGCGCGCAGCGCCGGGCCGGTCACCGGCCGCCGCCACCGCCGCGCCACACCGCCCCGCTCGGCCCCGCCGCTCCCCGCGCCCGCCCCGCTGCCGGCCGCCTCCCTCCCCGGCGGAGAGGCGGCCGCCCGCCCGGCCCGGCCCCACCCCGGCCCCGCGTCCCGCCGCCGCCGCCCCCCCGCGGGGTCAGCCGGGGACAGCGCCCGCCTCCCGCCGCAGGAAGCGCCGCAGCCGCCCCGGCGCCTCCCGCTCGGCGCTCGCCTGTGGCAGGTGAGACTCCCCGCGTCCCTCCCCGCTCCCCCGGCGGGCCCCGGCCGCGGCGGCGGGGCCAGGGGGGAGCCCCCCACCCCGGGCCGGGGGTCCGGAGCGGCGGCGGGGTGGGCGGGAAGCCGAGCGGGGGTTCCGCAGGCGGGCCGGGCCGGGGCCGGGGCCGCTCGCCCGTGCCGCCGCTCGGCAGGGCCGGCTGCGCACCGCCGGGGGACGGAGGCGAGCGGCCGGGAGCCGCGCCGCCGGCCGCCCCCGCAGCCCGGGGCCCGGCCTGCCGCCGGGGCGGGGAGGCCGCGGTGTGCTGCCGGCCGGGGAGTGCTGCTCCCTCCCGGTGCCAGCCCCGCTGGGGCTCCCCTCCGGCCCCGCGGCTCCCCGCGCTGACCGCGGGTGACTCGGTTGGAGCTGCGAGGGCAGCCTCACCTATTCGGTGTCCCCCGGCCCTTCGGTTTACCAGATGTATTTACTCGTTACACGGGAAGAAAACAGGCTTCGGGAAGGGCTACGTCGTGTTTGTTGCTTCTGCAGAGTTCATCCCTTTCCCTCACCCCCGGGAGCTGCAGAGACTTTGCAGGAGGGGCCGGGGTGCTTCCCAGGGGCTTCACGCTGCTTGCGTGTGGGAGCGCTGAGCTCAGTGGGGACGGTGGCGCGGGAGATGGCTGAGAAACGCTGGGGCGTTCGGGTGACGGATGGCAACATCCGTGTAGGGTTGTCATTCCAGAGCAGCTGACAAATTGAGACAAAAGTGTTAAGAACCTCTCTGTGAATGTAGTAACGCTGTTTGTTAAGCGTACTTGTGACTATGAAGGATAATTAACCAGTATTTTTAAAAAAGTAAGTGCTACTGGCCTTCTAGTCGAGGGAACTCAATACCTTGTGGAAAAAACATCCAGTTGCATAGTGCGTTCTGTGGGATGCTTCTGCGGGAGAGATGTAAAGAAGCTAACGCAGAATACACGTTATGTAGAAAATGCAAGAGCGAGGCATAGGCAGTAACTTATCCTAAGTCCCACAGCAACAGGTGGGTGGCAGAGCTGGGAGGAGGCTGCATGTCCTGGCTCTGCCTCGCATCTCTGCCACAGCACAACCTTCCTCCGTTAGGGGCCGAGCTTCCTCTCGCCAAAACAGCGGCACAATACCAGCAGCTGCAAGGAAGGCAGGATCAGCTCTTGCTTGCTAATGCTGTGGTAAAGAACTGAGATTAATTTATTATTATTAGACTAGGAAAGCACCTCTGGGCAAAAAAATGTCGCTGTATGTTGTGCTCAAACCATACGAGCAGAAAAGCAGCATTCTGGTGAGGAAATTGGGGCTTTCCCGGGTCCAAATATTGCCATATATTGTGAGGGGACCACTCTCGTCGCAGGAGGATGCTCTGTGAGGTCGTGCAGCATGGATCGGTTGTGCCCTAGAGCAGTCGGGGGCAGTGAAAAGCAGAAGGAGCCTCAATGGAAAGACAGTACTGCAGAACATATCTATAGGATAGTCAAATCACAGCTCTTTCACGTATTAAAGTTTTTTTTCCCCAGAAACTATACCTGAAAGAAAATACTGCAGGGGACTGAGGCACTAAGCCAGCTGCAGAGGAAAGCAGAAAGATACTGTGTATCATTAGAAAACGTTAGTAGAGTCTATCTATACAATATCTATACATTTCCAAAAGGAGTAAGACTTGGTTAAGAATTCAAAGCACAACAGCTTGTTGGGCTGCAAAAGTATAAGGTCTTGGTCTTTTTCATTGAATCAATAAACATAAAATGAAAATATACAGCCTCTAATATGAACTTCTACTGAGCAGTTGAGATAAAACTTGAACAGGATAAATGAGAAGGCATTGTTAGTGAAAAAGGCTTGGGAAATGGTATCAGGATTTATTAGGGAAATGAAGAAAGACATATTGTCTCAGATTTAAAAAGGAAATCTCTTAAAAAATGAGGCCTAGCAGAAAGAAAGAAAGGGAACCTGCTAATACAACAATGCTTTGTTTTCCTGGAAATAGCTGAAATGGAAAAGTTTTGAGAAAAAAGGCTGGGGAAAAAAGTGAAATCCAAAGAAATGTCTTTGATAGTGATGGAAACGTCTTATTAAAAAGAAGTTGAAATGCTCCAGGTAGAATAAACATTTTCAGAAGGTAATATTGGAGTTAGCTGTCCAGCTTAGAGGAGTCAAACAAAAAAGACACAGGTTAGTATTACTCAGAAAGCAGCTGAGATGAAAGAGATGAGATACATTTATTTTCATCACATGAATTGTTGAGATCTGGAGACCAACCAGCACAAGGCACAAAAAGAGAGGTAGCTTGTAGAAAAGGATTAGGAAAAGAGAGAGGGAAACAGAGCCTAAGTAGGTAGCTGAACTGCTACAGACCTTCACCTGGGAGGGCGGGATGCAAAGTTTCTGTCCTAGGCAACTGAGGGCTAGTTTTGCGATGTGGATGGCAGATAAAACTAGAACCCCAGACCCTCAGATCTTACTGTTTGATTTTCTGGGCAAACGAAGATGCACTGGAGGAACCTGAGAAGTTCTTGAATGTGCTAAGGGCTGCTTTTCCAGGAAAGGGAAAAGGACTAAGCAGGAAAAAAGCCGATACAGAACGGTGTACCTGCCCCAACAGGGGGATGTCAGAGGGAAGGCCAAAAAAAGTTAAGGAGGAAAAAATGAAACTCCCTTACAGGGCACTGCAACCCAAGGGTACTTATAGGAAATACAGATTTTATATACATCTGAAAGAAAGATGAAAGATTGTGAGGCGATTTCCTGGAAAGTATTACCAACCAGAAGGAGCAACTGTGATAAGGGCTGAGGTTCAGCAGCTCTTGTACAGCAGCACGTAGGCAGCTATGAGGTATGGTCCGTTACAGGATGTCCCTCAGACAGGGGAGCAGCCTGTAGCTCTCTCGTACCACGCTGGGCCTTCTAGGCCATGGCAAAGCAGCATCTCATGTAAAGAAAGGGGGGCAATTCCTGGTTTCTTCATCCACCCAAAGGAAATGTAGCACTTCTAATGGGGTGTTTGCCACCATAACAGAAACAAAAAATACATGAATAAAAAGGAAAATGCAAGGAGAGCTTTTGTAGAAAGGCAAAAGTAGCGAAGTGGTGCAGTTGCAAGAGTATAGACGCTTAAAGAAAAGGTGTGACATAAATAAAATGAGAGGAAAACCAAGATGCATGGAGTAAACTTCCTGACCTTTCCAGGTCAACAAAGCAATTCAGCCACATTTGCAATCAGTCATAAATAATGGCAGTCATTCTAACAAAAGATATCCTTACATTAGGATACATCCTGACATAGATATTACACTTAGGTCTGGCCTTGGCTTCCTGAATACATACCAGTCCGGTTTTACTGTTTTATGAAGTTCTTAATAGTTCTGTTACAATTTGCATTTCAAAAAATGTGCTACGGAAGTGAAAACATTAATAATACCATTCCTAACCAGTTAAGCTGCTGTACCTAACAGTTTAGCAAAATGTAAGGGAGAATACATGAAACTTATGAACCTATGAAACCTGAGGAACCTATGAAACTCAAGCTGAAAGAGGGGTAGAGATGTGCAGGATCTTCCAAACATTTCCTCATTTTTATATTAATGGATTACCAAACAAATCATGGGAGGAAGAAAAGGATGCACACAAAGGTTGCAACACACTAGCTAAAACATGGCAAGTGTCTGCCATGTAGGGGCTGTAATTCAAATGAGATATTGGGGGCTGTAATACTGAGTGCATTATATAAACGCTATCCTGAATTTGGTTATCTTTCGTTCGTGAATTGAAGTTTTAGCTGTAGTTAATAAATGTTAAGAGGTTCGGTCTAGCTGTTTTTGGAAAATGACAGAACACAAAAGCCACGTGGTAACTTCAGACAGATGTTTTACTTCAGGTTTCTAGAGATGGGCGCAAGAGAAACCCTTGACTTTCTTCTGTATGGCTAGGTCCTGGTGGTTACCCCTGATCAAGCTCATGGTAAAGTAAAACTTCAGGAAGTTTACCTGTCCTCCCGGTGAAGGTAAGGAGATTTTTGTTAAAAAAACTGACTTCTGAATGACAGGTGACTGTTTCAAGCTAAAGTTGAGGGAATGTAATACTTCGTGTTGAGATGAACTGATGAGATGCAGTTTGTAAACTAGCCAGCTGACGGTCAAATGGCAGAGAAAACTGAGTAACTAAAACAGATAGGAATAAACTTAGAGGGTTCTGTGTCTCAGCATTGTAATTAAAAGGGCGTCAGAGTGGAAAACGTTGGAAATAACTTCCGTGACTTTGGCAAAAGAATGTTGTATAACACCACCTTCTGACTGTTGTTAGTATAATGGCAGCTTAATAAAAAAAGGTTAATAAAAAAAGTAAAAGGGAACTGTAAGTAAGTAAATAAATAAATAATAAAATAACCAACTAAATATAACTGTCTAGTACAGTGGGGAGCACTGTGTTATGAAATTGCAGAACAAGTGTACATCTGGAATAGGAAACTAAAACCTACTTATTATATGTGCGCACATTTTGTTCTCCTTTAGTCTGGCTAGGGTACATGGGTTTTAGTTCATTTACAGTGTCATTTTTTTTATTTTTAATTTCTGGTCTTCACTATAAGGATGCATAAATTATTTACCGTTTTGAGATACGAAAGGAGATGTACTTAGGATCCGAGATCTGTCCAGTCCTCTGGGATTTAGTCAGATGATCTCATTAGATGCAGAGTCACTGCAGTAAGTCTAGAAATGTGCAGATGCTAAATATAATGCAGGATTTTAATTATTGTTTACAGTTAATTAAAACGCTATTTTTGTTTGTTTTGCCTCCCTCTGGCATCTTCAAGTCCTAATTAATTCTTAACTGTGGGTGGTGGGATTAGGATTGGCAGCAAGACACACCTCAGACAGCCCACCAGCACCTATGGCTGTACGTGCAGTAGGACTGCAGAAGCAAAGATCACATTCTTGAGAAGCTCGATAAAGGTCGCTATTGTTCTTGCCGCCAAGATTATTTTTATCACATTGTCAACATATTTGTTAATGTACAAACATGCAGGTGAGATATAGAACACATGAAACTCATAAAAAGGTGAAGACTTTGCATACACATGAAATTAGAGCACTGAAGATGAGATGTATAGAAAAATGCTGAAGGGGAGCGAGCGTTCACTTGACAGATTAAGGAACTGGCTGGCACTGTTCCTTGTGGTGAACTGCTTGGTGACATTTATGACACTGATAAAGAAAATCTGTGAGCAAGTATCATTAATTGATGTGGTTCAAGGACCGGCTATTCGGCACTTTTCTATGGAGGTGGTATTATTCCAGGTGCATAACCAGATTGGGATCGAGGGTTTTGGTTTGTTTCTTTTTTTTTTTTTCCCCTGTAATGTTGCAGTTGTTGTTTCAGAGTACAACGGGTTTTTTTGTCTTAGAAGTGCTGCTGTGATTGGTTTCTAGGGCTTTCTTGATTTGACCTAATTGGACATTTTGAAAGGATGCCAAAGTACGGGGTAGGATTTTGCCAGTTTTCCGTCAATGATTAATAAAGCTCATTTGGAGGATCAATTAGCGTTCCAAAAAGAAGATTTTGAGCTGGAATTGTTATAAAACCAATGAATGCTATTTTATTAACGGGCATTTTCAATGTTGAATGAAAAACCACGGCACTGTCATGAACACTAAATACAATTTTTTTCCAGAGAATCTCCTCCGTTCAGATGATTATCGTGTTGTATCAGGAATTCTATAGTCAAGGTGGAGAAGCACTTTCATTCTGTTTTGTAATGACATTTTGGGCAAAATTCAAGTTGTTGTTTTTAAAAAATCATTAGACCATTAAAAAGTGGTTTCAACAGGTAAGATTTCTTCAAAGCTTTATTTCCTCTTCATAGTGCTAAAAGTGTAAGTGCCAGCTCTCTAAAAAGTCTTTAGAAAGAACAAGTGACTGCTCTTGGTGTGTCTGAAGACCTAGTGAATTGAAAGACATGAAGTGGCATGTTTGGAGGGAGGAAAAGCAGGCAGCGTATGCCATCATCAGTTTCTAATCATCCCCAGCTTCTCCCCAAGTTCTTCTTTTTATAAAGATGATTTTAAAACACCGTGCAAGTTGTTCAGCCTGTCTCTGTGCATTTCTAATTTGTTTATTGCCCTGGTACATGAATATAGATTTGGCGGATAGCTTTTTCTATAGTCAGAGGGCTGACTAGAGTGGACAAGTTAACAAGCAGGAGGTTCCTGCACATTGGAATTAGCTAGTTGTCTGTTTCATCCAGTGCTTGTTTGTTCATGTCTTCCTCATTCAGCTGTATCCTAAAGAAATGAGATACCCAGCTATTACGGTAGTGCCAGTTTCTAATTTGTTCCAGGAGTTCATAGCCGTGGGTCTGAGTGCACCAGGTAGGATCTGTAGGTGTTTCCATAACACTTGTCATTGCATTTGGGTCGTAATTAGACTTTTAATTTTCATGTCATTGGGTTTTGGCTGACCAGGTAACTATAAAAAAGTACAGCACTGCCAAGTGCTATGCTATGACGTGCTGTACTTACTCTTTCGAGGTCAAGCAAGAGCTTTTTACTGAAGTACTTCCCTCTGCAAAGATTTATGCACGCTGGGTAACACTGCCACTCTGCTGCAGCACGTTTCTACTGGGTAAGGTCACTTGAAAAGCCAGAGTTTTGACTAAACTTGGCAGGTCCTGCAGAGAGATTTTTCAAGCTGGCCTCCAAAGCATCTTCTGGGATTCCTGGCAGATCAGGTTTTCTAGGAAGGAACTGCTTCTTTTTTCAGACACTATTAGCATAAGTATCACAACATGAAGCCCATAATCACACTCAGAAGACGCTTTCCTCTTGTATGTCAGGAAAATTGTGTTTAAATTGGCATTTACTGAAATATGGCTGTAGGAACTGTACCAGTGTTACATATTACACTGAGCAGGTATATATACTGCACTACATGCTACACTTGGAGCAAAAAATGGCAACAGCCATTCTAAAATAATAGAATTATAGTGCTATACTGTTATAGCATTTCTGCCAGCACTATGGTAATATTTCTCTTCCATACCTTTGAAGAGAACTTAGGAACCAAAATACTTCAATGGAAACTCTGTGCATGTCTCTGAATTATTCCAGAAATCCAACTATGATTGGATTCAGGATGAAGATGGTAAAGTGATGTCATTCACGCCATGTTTTAGGCCTGCTAAAATAAAGCTTAGCAAAATACTGCTAAAGCAAGAGATGGAGAATGAATGGAAAGATGATAGTGCATTATTTTACATGTTTTCATGTACTGAAATGAGTAGATGTCCTCATCTACTCCAGAGAAGAGATAGCAGGCTTCTACATTCTGTTCTGAGCTTAGTAGAAAGGTGGAATCTCAATTCCTAGCTTTTGTTAGTTTTACTTATACGTGGAGGTTGTTTCCTGGCATCTCTCTGTTTCTTGCTGTGTTTTCCATAGTAATGCTCACTTATGAAGAACAAGTTGATTTAGAATACAACGAGCTGCACGTTCCCTCAATTAATACACCCACCCACCTGGTAGTTGAGCTCCATATGGTCTTAGATTAGCAATGAGAGAACTTGCAAGGCTCTTGCTTCTGTCAGGCCTCCAAAATCAAGCCTCTCCCCAGTGGCTTTTAGCTTTCCCTCAGAGTAACCCAGTTATAATTATTCCAACTGCAGAAGCCTTTCCAAGCCCTAATCTTTTAACTGAAACCACAGCGGTTTAGGACAAGGGATCTGGTTTCAATAGGACTTCTAGCCATCTTCCCACTCTACCTTCTGTCACAGCTGCGTTCGCTCTTGCTTTGATTCTTCTTGAAAGAGATGTCCCTCTTCCACCACTGAAAGGGAACTGTGTGCAAAGCCTTTGGTGCTATCCCACCCTTTCAAACTAGAGACTTTTCTGCAGGTCAGTTAAATGCTATTTCTTCTTGCCTGTCCTTGCTGGTGTCCCCATCTCACCTTTTGTCCATCCCATTCAGTGTGAAGGAAAAGCTACAGCTCTGACCTAACGAAGCCTGTCAGTTGTCACCTAGTTTTGCCATTACTATTCATTTATTAATGTGGAGTTGCTTCTGCTGTGCATTGTTGTGAAATTCAAACTAGGCCTAGTATAATTTTTATGAGATTTGGAACCATGATTTGAATCATAAAAATATTCATCATGGGTGGCAGCATGATAGGACAAGAACAGCCTTGATCATCTCTTCGGAGCATAAGAAGTACAAACTACCGTTTTTATTTAGTCCGGTAGCCCATCTAGCCTGGTTGCCTTTGACTGACTCCGACGAGTGGAGCATGCTTGCAGAAAGGCTGGAAGAAATAGGACAAGTGCAAGATTTCCTAACTTCTGGCAGTCAGAGGTTATGGGAATTTCCTGATCCAGAGATTTCACTGGATTGCATCATCGTGTTTACTAGCCATCGATAGACTTATCGACCATAAATTGTCTGATCCGTTTTGAACTTTCTTGAACCTCCACATCATCCTTTGATGACAGTCCAAATAGCCTTTTTTAGTAAAAGAGCTTTTGCAATAAAAAGGAGAATATGCACAAATTCCTACTTAGGCTAGAAGCCTGCTTCAGCGTAGGAGGGCTAAGACTGTTTTCTCTAATACTTTGTTGTTGCAATTTAGAAACACAGATCTTAAAAATAATTTTTGGTGATAACGTAATCTTGCTGTTTTTCTTTCAGTTCAGATTTTTTTGCCCTTGTTCATTTGGTTTTGTGGACCGAGCACTAATGTCCTGTGCCATGTGGATCCCTGCATAACTTGAAAAAAACTCCCTGCTGTGTTTTTGCACGGAAGATCAAAAATTGATATGAACTGTGCATTGGAGGTTAGATTGTGCCTCTAGGTTTGTTTCTCTCTCTTTTGCTTTCCTTCTTGTTATTTATTTTTCTTTCCTATTTGTCTCGATTTTCATTCATTTCTCTTCTGTTCTCACACATCCGCTGTGGTTCCCCTCGAATTCTGATGGCAGGATGGAATTAGATCTCTGTGCAAAAACAAAGTATTATTACATTAGGTTATTTTTAGGTTCCCCAGAAATCTTGAAAGAGACATATATATTACACTGTATGGTAAAATGGAAATCGAAGAGGAAAAGAATTAAAGTCCAACAGTATATAGTATTAGTGGTTTCGTATCTATTTTTCACAGGAAATGGATGTTTGTCCCAGACAAAGACTAGAGGATGTTGGCCAAATACCTTCCGTTAACACCAAAATGTTTTGAAGTCTTTCATGGCGTTTAGAGACGATTTGCCTCAGCTATCATTAATATTAAATGGAAATTAATCTAAAGTCATTGTATTAATGAACCGCCCAGTAGTTTTGGGGTGTGTATAAGCACGGGTTATCCGTGGTTTAAAGAGGGACCTACACAGGATGCTGTCCTGCTGTGCTGGCTCACTACGGGTAGTCTAAAAAATAAAAAGGGACATGTATGCTTCCTGATTTCCACGTTCCCTGTAAGGTTTTTTAGAACAAAATGGTTTGGATTCTCTTTGTCTGCCAAAAGGTGAGGTTCTCATTTAATCAGCAGACTCCAGAGTGATCTTAAACTACTGACACTTTGTGCTGCTTTACCATAACTGTTTTCGCCTTCAATCGCCATTTTCCCATGCGCTGTAGTACATGCTATTTCAGAGGACTGAGGAAATAAGAGGCCTGAGAAATTAGAAATAATAAGAAAACTCGCATGTTTCATAAGACAGTCCTTCAGAAAGTGATTAGGGACTCCTCTGTCCACCAGATAATGTGTGCTAGGTGGTCAAGCAATGCAGCTGCTTCCTTAGCTCGTGTTTGCCTGTGCTATCTGCCTGCTTGTGTATAAACAAATTAGTAACACCCCTCCTCAAAAAAGAACAGATAAGGTGTGTAGTACTTCTGAGAAAAACGCGAAGTCATTTGTATCTGAACTGATTTGCCAAGCAACTATTCTAAAATCAAAGATCCATAGGGAAAAACAATGAAAAGAACCCCTAACAAGGAAATCTGCAAGGTGATGGCAGATGCAAGATGTCCATTACAATTAGAAAGCCCAGCTGAACTAAAGTTCTCCCCTGCCTGCCCATCCCCAAAGTATGAAAGCCAGACAAAAAATACTTAGGAGGAAAAGTAAATTAAGAGCAATAAGGGATAAAAAGCTGAAATCCACCAAGGTACCAAGTTATGCTGTTGTGTTCAAATGTGAAAGAAAAAATACTATTTCATTGACAAGAGCCTTATGCCCTGAAAGATGTACAGCTTCTCTTCCAGCTCATCTCAGAGCTGGATTACGTCCCATGCACTCCTGGTCCCGCTCGTGGTCATTTGATGAGGTCAGTGTTAGGTTGCTTTTTAATTGAAGGAAGTTCCTGACTCCTGTGAACAAAGTCACGGCCCATGGGTGACTGATGGAGTGGGAGCTTATGCCTGTAGATGACCTGCACTTCTCTTCTCAGGGCGGAGGACGATGTTGTCATTACTTTCCTGGCTGTACAAGCTATGTGCTCCCTCCCTCCGTTCCTCCCTCCCTCTTCAGTGCCCGCTCCAGGTCAGGCAGTGCAGATAGTGTGGGGTTTCAGAGGCTCTCCTACGTGCCCTGCAGTTGTACGGAACCCCCGCCTCACGGTCTGCACAAGAAAAGCATTTGTGCAAGCGCACGGTAGACACAGCACATTGCTGGTAGCCACAGGGCAAGCAGAGAGTCCCTCAAACTCCTGCAGGGAAGGAACAAGAGGACCTCTCTGCCAGGTGGGACTGGAATTTCAGGGACTGGTGGGGGCCATTGATAGTGAAAAAGTCACAGAGGGCTTAGGGTCCTGGATTGCCTAAATCAGGGGCCCTCTGCTCGGCTGCTGTCCACACCACACACTGGGCCTGGGCAGCTGTACTGCCCCAAGTCCAACCCCTTGACTTGTTACCGAAATGCTGTTGAGCTCCCTCCCATTCCTTCCCTGCTTCTGTCCTTCTGCACTGGGGGGACTTAGAGTTCATAGGCAGGGTCATCTTCTGGCCAAGCAGGTGGAAGGGAGACTGTGTTCGCGTGAGGACCCGGGAACATCTGTCCACATGTTAAAATGCAAAGTAGGTGGCTAGAGGAGCACTTTGAGATACCCTGATGTATCTCCTCCGAATGATGCTTTGCCTGCTGTGAGGAGCCGGCATCAGAATATGCTACAAAGCCGTCCTACTCTAGTATCCACAAACATTTGCCGTTGCCATCAGTGAATGGCGTTCGGGATCGGTTTCACGCGATGGGGATGATGACACATTTTACGGCTCCCATTCTCACCGTCACGTGACTTTGTGTCCCTGCATTTTAGTCATTTCAGAGCAGTGCATCACCACCCCCCTGGCTCACGCTGCGCTCTGTGTTTAGCAGCACGTATTTATGACACGGGGAGTGAAGAATGAAGTTTAACTTATGTCCTTAACTAACCCGTCAGTGAGGGATTAACAGCCTACTGCATTCTTTTACTGAGTATTAATCACTTAACATTATTTTCATTTTTCTTAAAAGCCTTTTGCTTCCTTAGTATATCAGCACACAGCTTGGTTTGCAACCACGGCCTTGGAAGGGCTGCTGATACATTAGTCACGCCGTTGCTGTCCTCGGCCTGACAAGGGACCTGTTGTGTTACTTTCTGGGTGAAGGAAAAACTACGCGTCCATGGGCCACAGCTCAGTTATCAAGGTTCGCTCTCGCTTCACAAACCTGTCTTCCTGGCTGTGGTAGAGTTAAAAAAATAATTGCAAGTTTTTCAAAGGATCACCCACATGCACATGGTATGAGAGCTCTTTTCTTTGTTGGTTTCATTTTATTTGTACATGACTCACTCTTGGCAAAATGAGTGAGCCTCATGAGCCTGTAAAAATTCTGTTTGGATTAAATGATTTGCATTAAATGATTTATAACTGCAAGAAGGGTTTAATATTCCTGTAATTCCTTAAGGAAAAACAAACCAATCTTATTCTTTCAAGTAGCTATTGCTTTCACACCTATTACTTCAGACGCCATCTTACTCGCTCAAGCCGATAGCTGTTAATGAGACTCCGGGTACTTCTCCTTCCTTGCCTTCCCTGCCTCATGAATTAGAGATGGGTGGCAGGAATGCACTGTCATCCTTTTCCTAGCACGTCCTTCTGAGCGTGACTGAAGGCCAGGGAACGTACGCCCTCCCAAAACTGCCTGCCTTGCTACGGAGCAAGAAGCAGCATCGGTGCTGGGCCAAGGCGCAGCAATCGCGTTTCTGCGGCTCCCTTTCCCCCAGTTTTGTAGGCCGGAGGCCTGTCAGCCTTCGTGTTCCTGTCGGCGTGGGTGTGCTGGTTACAGCCCACGCACCCTGCTGACCCCCGCAGGGGTCGGCTGTCTGCAGGGCCGGTGGCCTGCCCACCCGCCCTCACGCCCGGCCCCAGGCCTGGGCCGGCTCCCCAAACCCAGAGATGCGGGGGCAAGGGGAGAGCCCCCACGGGGCACCCCTGTGGAGACGGGGCCTCCAGACGCCTGCGCCCAGCGGGGCTGCCCGCGCCCCTGCGGGGGAGGCCTCCTGGCCTCTCGAAGCCCGTCGGGAAAGGGTCGCGGTGGGCGCCCGGGACACCCGGCGGGATGCCGAGGGTGCCATCAAAAAGCCCTCGGACCGTGCCTGCGCGGAGCCGCCGCTGGTCCCGCTGCCGGCTTCCACAGTCTGAGGCACGGCCTCTCTGCCTGCGGCTAAGTTGCTAACGGAGGCCGCTGCCTTCAGCCTCTGGCCACGGGGGAGCCCTCCTCCTCCTCCTCCTCCTCCTCCTCCTCCTCCTCCTCCTCCTCCTCCTCCTCCTCCGCCCGTGCCCCTGCCCCTCTGACAGGGCGATCCACGGCCGCGGGATTTTAATTTCCGTGGCAGAAAAGCGCCGCGGGTCCCCTCGCCCGCAGCCCCGGCGGCGGCTCCCACCGCAGCCCGCAGCCCCGTCCCCGCCGCCCGGGCCCTCGAGGAGAAGGGGTGACTCGGCGGCGCCCCGGGGCCCGCCCTGCCCGGGCGCCGCCCGCCGTGCCGCGGCGCAGCCGGGGGGGATCCCGGCCGCCTGCGGGCGCCAGCCCCAGCGGCGCTACAAGTGGCCGCCGGGGGCGGTTTCGGCTCCGGCTCCGGCTCCGGCTCCGGCCCCGACGCGGTTTCCCTCCGCCCCGCGCCCGCCTCCCGGCGACCCTCTACCGCGGCGCGGAGGGGCCGCGGGCCGCGTTGCGTAACGCTGCGCTCCGCTCCGCCGCTCGGGGCGGCGAGGAGGCGCGGAGGCGAGGCGAGGCGAGGCGAGGCGAGGCGAGGCGGGTCGCCGCGGCCGGAGGTGAGCGGCGGCGGGGCGGGCGGGCGGGGCCGGGGGGGGCGCAGCGCGGCGTGTGCGCGGCCCCGCGGGAGGCGGCGGCGGCGCAGGCGGGGGGAATCCAGGTCACGTCCGCAGCCAGACGGCGGCTGGCGGGAGGGACGCGGCGAGAGGCACCGCGCCGCGCCCGGGCGGGCGGCGAGGGACGCGGGGCAGGCGGGCAGCTCCGCTCCGCTCCGCTCCGCCGGTAAGTCACTCGGGCTCCCGCTCGGCGGGACTGGCGGGGGGGGGAGCGGGGGGGGAGCAGCGCGCCCCGGCCGCGGGCGTGGGCGGGCGCTCCGGCGGCGGGCAGGGGGCGCCGGCTCGGCAGGTTGGCGTCCGGGGGCGCCCCGGGGGCACGCCGCGCTGCCCCCCGCCGCGGCCGTCCCGGGGAGGGGGCTGCGGGGCGGCGCGGGGGAGGCACGCCGCGCTCCCCGGCCGCTCGCTATATTTAGCCGTCAGCGGCGGGGAGAGCGGCGGCAGCGGCGCGCAAACGCCGTCGGGGCGGGAGACCCGTCGGGGCGCCGGCCGCCCGCCCGCAGCATCCGGGGGCGGCGGGGGGCAAGCGGCGGCGCGGCCCGGCCCGGCCCGGCGGGAGGGGAACGGCGGCAGCCGCCGGCGTTCGTCACCGCGGGGGTCGGCGGTGCCGGGGAGGTGGAGGGGGGAGCCGGCGGTGTGCGTGTCTGCCGGCGTTTCCTTATTTATTTGTGTTCGCAGCATAGGTGGTATTTCCCCGTTAAGAGTTTATCCATTGAAGTTTTATTTGACTTTCTAAAGCAACATCAACAACAGAAATCCGTGAAGTTAAAAAGCCAAATGTGTTAATTGTTAACTAAATATAGGAGAGGAAGGCTTGAAAGCTGCCGTGGGTGGCTTGATCAGGCAGCGTATGAGTAAAAAGGAAAATTGTCAGCCTTGGGAAGCCATGTGCCGGTAGGTAGAAAGGATCGCACCTGTCCCGGCGAGTGGCGGGGGCCCGGTGGCTCCGTGGTCCCCAGCAGCCCTCTTCGCGCTCCTGCGATCCAGGCGGTGGAAGGAGAAGCGCAGGTTAAAAACGCTGGGATAGATACCAGCTCTGACTCAGGAGGGCGAGTGAGGCTTTTTTTCAACAGTACACGCGTGTTCCTTTTATTATTATAACTTCACACAAAAAATTCATACGTTCAGACTGAGCCATCTGCTAGTTATAGTAATATATTTAGCTTTTATTTACAAAACTTAGTCTGTCGTAAATATATGTTTGCATAATTGATAGACTGTGGATCTTTTTATAAAATGATTTGTTTTCCTTTTACGGTTCAGTACTACTTGTGTGTTGAGACAATTTACTAGATTTTCTGGTTCCTGTTTTCCCAGCTCCAACTTCTGCATAAACGTTGGAGGAAAAAACAAACCCAGGGCAAAGGGTTTGTTCTTTATAAGAAATTTCTGTAGTAAAAAGGTAATTTTCAAGAGACTTTATCATAGTCAGTGCAATTGCATTAGTTAGCAGTATTTGCCTTACAATGAGAGGCTTGAGTTCTCTCCCTGACTTTGGACTGTAAATAATACAACTATTTAAATGTATAGCCTTTTTTAAAGTGAAGAAGCTGGACTAAGTCACTGGAAAGTACAGCCCCTCATTTTCTCATAGAACAGCTGTTTAAGGCACAATAACAACAAAAGTTTTGTGAAACTGGATATGCCTACTTCCTTCCTCACAAGACTTTTTTTTTTTTTTTTCCTTTTCTACTAACTGGCTCAAAATCGCCCTTCATATTAGTCCTGGGACCCTTAAATTAGTCTCAGCCTTCCTTCAGTTTATTTGAATTGGTGACCTTTGGATGAGCTGGTGTGTTCCATTGTTACTTGCTAATGATGGAATAATCTAGTCCTGACGTACCAGTTGTGAAACCCAGGGCGCTGCTGCTGGACGGTTCCGAGGAAATTTAAACGTCCTATGGCTCCGTGTTGGAAGAGGGAGGATTTAGCTGTGGTTTGCATCAGCTTTTAACTGTGTGGACTCTGCTGGTCGGAGCTGAAAGGGCTCAAACCAAAGTCTGTTAGAGTCGATGGAAAATCTCCCATTGATTTTTAGTGGTTTTGGATCAAGTCTTGCATGAGCTAGTGCTGAGCACATCATGGCTACTCCAAATTGTTCAGTGCTTTTGAAATTCTTTGCATATCCAAGTCATTATGTAAAGTCAAATTTATTGTGCTGTCTCCTGCTCCTGTGTGGGAATGTTCTTTTGCTGAGTAGAAAGTGGCGGTGGTGTTTTTGTTCACTCTTTTATATGCTACAGCATTAATTTTATTATCTGATCATTTCCTGTTGTGTGAGGACAGCATGTGTGCTTTTGCCAAATCCCCCCCCAAAATGGGGGCTTTTGGACAAAGTGAATATGCTTTCGCTGAAGGCTGCTTACCCTGCAGATGGGTTTCTTCAGGTATTTTTCAAAGAGTTTACGCTAGTAGGACATGTGACGTTGTTAGACATGCTTTCTCTGGTGTGCATGTTGTACTTCCCTGGTTCACTATATGGTTTGCTGCTTTTTTTTTTTTTTTTTTTAAAGGTGAAGGGGGGAATGTTGTTAGTGATAACAGATACTGGTGTTCTGTAAAGAAGCTTGCAGAATAACACATACCTGTGGTAGGCATATATCCTCTCCTGGCTTCCCTCTTGATGATGATGAGCAGGATTTCTCCTCTTGGCTCTATGTAAAAACCCAGCCAAGAGAAAAGTAGGGAGGAGAAGGATTATTAAACTTAAATTATGGAAGTTTATCAGAGTTTATTGTCTAGTGCAGCCTGTCTTGAAATTTGATTCTGTTTGGAAGGGAATCAAGAGATGAGACCTCAAAAAACCCACCTGATTTGAGGCAGGACGTCCTCCAGCATGAATCTCATTTGCTACCGGAAGGGTGAGACCAGGATTTTTGGCTCCTTGGAAAAGGAAATTCTGGAGTTCATTATCTCTCCTCCATCATATTCGGGTTTACTGATTTGGGGTTTGCTTATTACTAAAAGTTGAAGAAGGCAAAAGAGGCAGGCATGAAGGAAGCTCAGGTAAATAGCCTGAGATGAGGGAAAGCATGAGAAGGAAGGTGGCACAGTTTCTGTGAGCCCTCGTGCCTTGGATTTCCTTCTAGGACTTGGGAAGTGCTAATTCTTCCAGCCAAACTAATTTGCTCTTTAATAGGAGATGGCTGTTGTGGCAGAAGGCAGAGCTGTACTGCAGGATGCAGGGTAGCAGTGCAGAGCTGCCTGTTTCCTCTGTCTTTTCGCGTGCTGGATTTCCAAAGCGCGTGAGAAGCTGATGTCTGGAGGAAGGGGGGAGATCCTGCCGGTGCACTGTCCACCTACCTGCAGGGAACGAGGCAGCGCATCCATGCTGTGGGTTTCTGCAGAGTATGGTCAGGATCTAAATTTGTGAGTTTTCTGTCAGACAGGGTCAGGGGACCAAGCAGGAAAGATTTTCTTAATATTTCCACAGTTCGTCTTTGTTCCCTCCTTTCCAAATTTCAGAAATGGCTACGTATGCAGTCCTAGATTCTCTCCTGCATGGCCCCATTCAAATAAATAAGTAAATGCCGTTCAGTAGCTCTTCAGGTTTAGGACAGCAGAATTCTGCTAAGTCCCAAAGGTACGCTCCTTCTTCTGTCCGCTTAACTGAAGCGAGGCCTCTGAGTGCTACTGGAAAATGCAGTATAGGTAGGTTAGTCCGGCGGTCTCCTTGGGTTAATTTATCCCATCAAAGGAGTTAGTTAGGCATTCATGTGGCCATTAGTGTGGCAGTACTGCTTCTGACCCTTTTTAAACTTGTTATTGTGCAGTGGAGAAATACTCTTGTCTTCTCAGGGATGAGCTAGGATTTTACATATTCTACAGGGATAACTAAACAAGCAATGCATGTATTATGAGAACCTTTGTTATGGAAATCAAGGGCAGACTATAAACTAACTTAATTTCTGTGTAAAGACTGAAGAATTGTATTTCTTCAATTTTCTGTTATTTCATCGGTTGTATGTGGTCCAAGAGGACATTCTGAATAAAGTAATTGAATCTTGCATAAGTTGTTTCTCTCATTTAATTCACAACATGTGAATGAGATCGTTTCCATTACTCATCACAACTACTTTACTTTAAACATGGTTATGGTGGGGGGACAATGCAAGTAAAAAGAGCGGTTGGAAAACTTGGTTCTGTTGTTAACCTTTTCAGTTTATGGTCACACTGCCAAAGCACATGTAACAGCTTGCAACTAGACAGGATGAAATTGTAAGCAAATAAAATGCCTTTTTGGAATACGAAAATTAAATTGTGTATTCAATTCTGAATGCTTTTGGTCATAAAAATTCCCATTCTACTCTGACCTATTGTAGCTTATTAGAAATTAAAGGTCCTGTGAAACTTAAACCAATAAATTAGTCAAAGAATAAAGGAATAAACTGCAGTTTAAAAAAAAATTACTGTATATCCTCAAGTGTCTTAAATTTACAGACTTGTAATGATTTTTACTGATGAACTAAAATGGCAAATACTCTTATGTTATAATTAGATTATACGCATGAAAGCAGTGTGATCATTCTAGATCACAGAACTGTTCTGTGTCCTCTGGTGAACCTAACCCAATAAATTAGGGTTCTGTTTTCCATTGGAAGAAATAAAAGGACTGATTGTCAGGCTGCCTAATAGGAAGGTAGAAAACAGGGCAAGAAGATCAATGTCTGTTCAAGTGAATTTAAAGTCAAAATGTCTTTCCTTTACCGGATGAGGAAGGAGTGAAGTTAGTGCATGTAGAACCAAATTACTTACATGTATGCGTACACAATGCATACTTTTTTGTCTTGGATAGAAGATCATTAATTCTGCTCATCTGCTAAATATTTTTGCCTATTCTAACTGCTGTTCGAATGCCTTCTGGGTTACTTCATGGGAGTTGGTAGGAATGAGCTGTAATCCACAAATACAGCAACAACGTTGCTTGACTGTAGGATGTGCTTTGGAACATCTGTGGTGTAGGAAAATAAAGGAGCTCTTTGAAGAAAATTTAAAGTACTTTTCAACTACGTAAGTAGTTGGATCATTGGACAATTGCTCAGTAACTGATACCTTAGTGACATGCATATGGGTGAACCATTTAAAAAATATTCACAAGGAAAATGTACAGTGGGTAAGAAGAGCTGCTTTCATCATCATTGCAAGTCGGCTTCCTTGAGTCATGTGTCATGTTTGCTCTCATTATCTACTGTGTGTGCTATCTAACTGTACAATGTTCTCAAACTGTGGGCCTTTTCCTTTCTCATGCTTCATGGATTTGCAGACCTTCACGTCTTTCTTCCACTGCCCTGGTCTTGCACCTTGGCCTCCTTTAGTATACTGTTAACTCCGCACCTCCCACCCACGACTTTGTGTTCTTCCCCTCAACTCAGCTGTGCCGGCTACTTGCCACGTGCTCCAGCCAAGCTGTACTTCAGCAAGCGCGGAGTGCTGCTGCTACGGCTTCTTGGTTTCCTACCTATAGAAAGAATAGGCACTAATAAATTGAAGATATTTCTTCTTTCACATTGGTTTTTTCTCTGGCCTTTAGCACAATCTTATCATTCCTGGTCCATTTGCCTACCTCCTTGCAACTCTTGACAGGTAGGGTTGCCTTCATGTGACATCATACCATCTGTTTTCTAGCTTTACATTAAAATAGTTTTATTTCCATGGTTTATAAACTTATCCCTGTCTCTCTTTTTTTTTAATATTTCAAACATCTTAAAAAATGGGGTGTGTTTGCGTGCAAGGTGTTTCAAGGTGTAATTAGGAGCTGTAGCATTTTTGTATAAGGCTTAGAATAACTTTGTTCATGGCTTCATGAAATGGAAGGGTTTATCTTGAGCCTTCTTTTTTAAGTTAGATGTCTTACTTTCTATATTGCATTTATTCTCTGAAAAAAAGATAAGGTGAAACACATTATCCAGTTAGATAAACAGGGAAAGATTCTGTACAGAGTTGTATCCGTGTAAATCCAGAATATACATGCCCATGCACATATGCATTAAAAGAGTATTAGCCTATAAAGTATTTGTGACAAATTTCATTTTTAAAGCAAAATAATTACTTCCATTAAATATTAAAGTATAATTTTATTTCTACAAATCTAGAGAAAATTACATCTGGAACACAGAGTACTTCCTATTCAGCATTGAACTGCAGGTATTTTATGTTGTACCCATTTCATTGATGTGACTTACTGAAGTGACTTGGTTTACTGAAGTGCTCTATGTGACCAGAATAAAACAGCTTAGTTGGGCCAGAGGACTTGGATCAACTGTTTAACCGCATAAGTTCTTTGATTATTAAGGTTATAACATCAAGCACTAAGGAAAAGAAATACCAGAATTAAGGTTGATTATGCAGGCTTAATTTGGAATTTGGATATCTTTGAGTATATGCAGATAAACTAAGGTTTAGAGTCCTTGGATGGTACTGCTTCTCTTTTCAGGGTGCATAGCATTAGGCAGTAATTGTTGTGTTTGAAAACTATGGCTCCTATTAACTTTATTTGAAACTAGGAAACTTCTGAACATCTGATCCCAGGGAATGCTGTTGATTATGTAGAATACGGGGAGCATGTGGTCCCTGCCTCTGAACTGTACACATGTAACAGTAATTTGTTCCTCCTTACTGTGAATTTTGAGCTGAAAACCACTTAGCTCTGCACCATGAAGGGATCAAACCTGATTATCCAACTTAGCATTCAACTGTTGTAAACTGTTCAGCTCTCCTTTTTTTTTTTTTCCCCCTTTTTTTTTTTTTCTGCCCCAAAGTCCCTTGCCTTAGATACCTCACACTTTTCTTCTTTGCCAGACATAGGTCGGGGATGCTAGAGACATTTTCTTCCCTTGAAGAGTCCTATGCATGGAGATGGCATCCTCAACCTCATTTCTGCATAGGATGTCCTGTCGATTGCCCTGGTTGTTGAATCTGGCAGATGTTGAAGGCAGCTGCCATGCTCCTGCGGTTGGCAGAGGGGGTTGCACTGTCCTTGGTGTCATCTGCTGCCTGGTTCCCTCTGACAGGGATGTGATGATGAGTCAGTGACAAAGAGTCCTGCTTGCCATTGTGTTGACCAGACCCTATGCTTTTGTCATCTTATCTTTCTGCATTACTGAGTGTGGGGTTCTTTGTTGTTGTTGGTTTTTTTTTTTTTGTCCGCAGTCCCACTGCCTTTTGGCATCTCCCTCCCTTGCCCCCCCCACTTGGCAGTTCTGCGTATGTATGAGCAGTGACCACTGGCAGGTGCTGTGAGACTTTGGCAAAAATGGTGATAGCCTCTGAAATACATGACGCCTTCTTTCTTGCCAAGTAGGTTGCTGCACAAGATACCATCTTGATGGCAGCTGGCCATTTCCTCTCTGGGCGAACCCAGAGACTGCTCCGATAGTCAGGTCTCCCTTTTGCTTTCATCCTCTGGGCGGGGAAGACGAATCTTGCCCACTGTCACTCTCCCGGTAGGATGCAGGGGATGTGCTTGCAGCCATTCTGGCCATGCTTTTCCAGTCGGTGGATGGTGCGAGTGTGTTCTGTGAGGCAGAAGGATCTTTTACTGTAGTCTTTTCAAGAGGCCTCGTATCAAAACACTCTTCAGTTTTGTGAAGGTAGAAGTGCTTTCTCTGCTAGGAGGTTAGGCGTGGCTGGGAATGGTGTGGCCTGGGGCAGGGAAGTGCTGGATTCCCTAATTCCCGAGTGAGGGAGGGCCCTGGTCGTACCCTCTCTCTAGAGCTGTTCCCTGAGCTAGCCCTCCTGGTCTCCTTGTCCTGCCTGCAGTGACGTGGATAAGACTGCTTGCTTTGGCGTAGGGTACTTGGGAGGGGGACAGCTAGGCTAAGGTGCTTCCTTTCCTCTGCTGCTTCCATCTCCTTCTGTCCTCTGCCTTACTTTCTCATTAGGGCAGATGATTGCGCATTTCTTACATGGGCCTACAGGTGTTTGCCTTCAGCCCTCCTGTTGTGGCACAGCTCTGAGTGCTGTCAGTGTTCACTGTTCATGGTCAAACCTGGTTATGGTCGGGCCTGTCAGCTGTGGTTGTGGAGTGTTTCAGCATTTTCCCCCCACCTGTCTAATAATAAATCCTTCATTATCAAGCCCTTCTTTTGCCTTCTTCATGGGAGACAGAAGGGGTTAGGGCCCGGCCGCCAGGCTTTGGGAGTACTCTTGTTGGCGTCTGTTGGTGAGGGGCTTTCATAGCTCCAAACCAGGGGACATGGAGCGGACGGAGCCTTGCCAGCCCATCCGGGTCATGGTTCTGGTCTGATGACTGGAAGAGGAGGGACAAGCAGGCTCTCCCCAAACTGCCCCAGACCAAGGGTTGCTGTGCCAGGCAGCTGCTCTCCCTTGGCCTCTCCTCCTTTGCCCCAGTCCATCTCAGTTTGCCGGACTGGAGTTCGAGGGGCAAGAGGCAGGCGCCGTGGACAGCTGGCTGGCAAGAGGCTGAACTTCTGTAGGCTCACCGGGCTCTCCTGGGGCAGTGGGCAGACCTGGCCACACTTGTTTCTGCAGCCAGGACCATACTTCTGGCCTTCAGGCTCTGCAATGGCTTTTTTACAGTGCCTAGTTCCTGGCGTGGAGTTATGTATATGGAGAAATGTATGTATACATAGTGTGCTTCTCCTTGTTTTCAGATGACTTCAGATCTTCTGAAATACCTGATAGTTGGTAAATTCAAGAATCTAAAGTTGTTTTTTTTTTTTTCAAATACAATAAAAATTTTTGTGGAGCATGAATAAGCTTAGGCAAGCCCCTCTCCCCCATTTTCCCTTTCTGACTAGATTTTCACAGGGACAGCAGGATTAATTCTTGTCATAAGGGCCTTGCTTGCCAAATTACAGGTTCTGTTCCAAGGAACAGGAGAACTCAAGTAGTTGAAAGAAAAAAAAGGGTCTAAAATTTTGCATATAGGAAAACCAAAAACCCCAAACATTTCCTTTGGCTACTTCTGCAGAAATAGCAAGACCATTTTGACTGGTTGACCACTGGCACAGGTTGCCCAGAGAGGTTGTGGCATCTCCGTCCTTGGAGATATTCAAAATCCAGGTGGGCATGGTCATGGGCAGCCTGCTCCAGGTGACCCTGCTGGGCTGGACTAGGCAGTCTCCAGAGGTGCCTTCCAGCCTCAGCCATTCTGTGCCTGAGACTTTCTGAAAAAGTTCATCTTGAGATGGGCAGTCTGATATGGGGAATTGCAGTTCACTTGGTTAGAGATGAGTGAAGTAAAAAATAATTTAAGATGGATTCATTTAATGGGAAGTGTAGAGCACACTTTAAAAATAAGCTGGCTGCCAGGCTTGCCCATAATAAATTCAGGGGAGTCAATAAAAATATTATGAATTCATACCAAAAAAACAGAGAGTGGATCTTACTACTGTCTACGCAAACAACTTAAGCTGCTTTGTAACTTTAAAAAGTGCCCTAGATGCATTTTCCATGCATACATCGAAGTTGTGAGCTTACTTAAAGCTTAGAACCAGAATTCATGCTCTTGCCTTTGCACATACGGGGCCAATGCTCAGGATCGTTCCCTTTGATCCCATAGAAAGATTCATATGGGCATAAAAAATAGCCAGGACTTGGCTTCTGTTTAGGAGTCATTTTCTGATCATGCTTTGCTCATGGGAATGTAAGGGTAGAAAGCCAAATTTGCATAAGCAAACTACTCTATGAACCCTTACCCTTCTCTCTCCCTTGACCTTTGCTGCCCAGTTTGGCTCCCAGAGCTGTTCTGGAGATCTCTTTCTTGGGTAACATGTCTCTGCAGGAAGAAACCCAAGTTCTGAAAGCAAAGAAGTGGTGGAATTGCAGCCACAAAACCTGAACTGAAGCAGACAATCTTCCCTCTCCCATTACTACTACACCTACTCATGAGGCAGCCCTGTGGGGACCAGTGTGGACGCTGGCTGGCAGCCAAGGCATGTACCAGACATCTCTTCACCTTTGCTCGTAGCTGAAGCTCATCCGCAAATGGCAGCTGAAAATTCATGCCTATAACATAAGTTCACATTAGTTTAACCCATGTTTTGCAACAACACCGCAGGCTGCCTTTTTTCTAAAAGCTTTCTATTTCTCAATATTTTTTACATGTTTTATTTCCTCAACTTAGGAGGGCTAGTAGGAAGGCTGGTCAGCAATTTACCTTGGAGATAGAAGGCAAAGGGGAAGTGGATTGCTGACAGGATATTGCTTGCTGTCCGGGCAAGCATAGTATGCAATACAGCTTGGACTCCCCTTAGTGATGTTCAACTCCAAGCCAAGTTATAACTTGAGCTCAGTCTCTTCAAAACATGCCTGTGTAGATATAGCCCTAGTCCATTTTGATGATCATAAGTCTGCAGCTGAATTAATTAATTGATGGTGCAAGAAAGATATTTAAAGGCAGACCTTTACCACTCATCTACAAGATCAAATCTACAGTCTGAAATTTTTTTTTTATGTTTTGTTGCTAAGGGTTTGCTGATACATCATGCCTAATCTTGTCAATATTTCTTTAGGTCTTGCTCCTTTAAATAGCTTTGGATGAGTGGAACATCCTGTACTTTTGCAAAGGTCTCCTGAAGTCAGTGAAAGCCATTTGTGAACATGGGCAGCTGAAAGAAGCAAATGCATTGTGTGCCTTGCATGGTCCTAAGCCAGCCTGTGTTTGGGAAACGAGAGTAGCGTAGTATTATTGTGTTTGCTTTGGTAAGTAATCTAATCTAAAAGAGCTTGAAACAATTTGCAAATTAGGATTGTGAAAACATCAATATGATTTTTCTTCTTTAAGAGAAAAAGTATTTAAACCCAGAAAGAGCAGTACGCAGGAATTGAGAGATTAACCTTGGCAGATGTTGCAAGGCATGGGATAGAATAGGACTAAGCTTTACCTGTTGCTGTGTGAAGGTTAAGAGCTGCAATCTCTGTTAGGAGATCCAAATTTCACAACACTCGGGTGATGGTGTAACAGGAAGAAGGGTGTGGGCAAAACTACAGAGTGACATATGAGTAATTCAAGACCTCACCTGTTTTCCCATCTGGAGAGCAGGGCTAAGTGGGGAAAGCAGATGGGCAGATCAGAAGTTACAGTTTAAACACTTACTTTTGCTGAGCTTATCTGTATTGAGGATAATCTTTGGGGATTCATGTTTGTTGCATGGTTTTTGTATTTTTGGATGGATGTTTCTCAATTGAGTCAGAAAAAATGATGTCTGGTGTTACTCCTTCTACATACAATATCAGAACAGCAAATCAGAGCTACTAAGATATAGCCAGCAGTCTTTGCGATTCTTTACTGTTAGTTTACTTAGGATGTGTTTTCTTCCATAATGTTCCTAGTAGTGAACGAGCTACCTTTTTAATAGTATCAAAGGGCTGGAATTACTGTCACGTTTCCCTGTGAAAAAGTCTCGGTGGGTATCAAAGGCAGATTATGACCTTAAGTAGTGCCCAGAAGTGGTATGTCAGAAAAAAGAAGTTACAATCCCAACAATGATTTTTGAAATTCAGTCAACATTATGTATTTTTAATAAATACACATCTTCCTGCAATGTTTGAAATCAGGGGTCGGGATTCCAAAATAAAACTCAGTGTAAGTACAGCTGAGATTGGCTTCGGTGGTTATTACTGCCTGAGAAATGAGAAAGGCAAGAATAAAGGTAGGTAATACAAGCTTAATATTTTCCAGAGTTCAACAGTTTTGTGAGCAAAACGATCTGCTTACAGTGTTTTTAAGATAGAAATAATTTTATCTCCAGTACTAAATTTGGAATCAGTATACCCAGCCATCTGCATCTGTATATATCAAGCCTAATATCTAGATTTAGGGATTAAATTTATACCGTGCTCTGGTTTGTTTTTCTTCAGACTTTTGCTATATCACTTGGGGTTTGTTTTCTGATTTAATGTGGAATCTCATTGGTGAGTTTTGTTGTATTTCTTGTTTACTGATATCTTTATAAAAAACTTTGAAAAAGTTTGTCAAAACTCAGTGTAAGAGTCGTTATACCTTTATATACCAGTTAGCCAGTGGTATTCATATTTAAAGCAATTAATGCTCTTCCCTTTTTAATCCAGGCTAATGTCTTCCAATCAACAGTATGTAATTCAACAAATGTAACAAAACCTACCCAATTAAGATACTATACTCTTCTGTTATCTCTGGATGTGCAGCATAGCACATACTTTTGTATCTTTTGAACATTTTGTAGCTCAGTAGCTGAATTTCTGGTAGTAAATGCGTTATATTTTTGAGTCAATACATTTCACTTTCTGTCAACACTAATCTTCAAGTTATGTTCCTGCTGAATTACCGTTGTTAATTAAAAATATTTTTATTGCTTTGGTTAACTTAAGAAATTGGGACATTATTAGGGTGTTGCCCTTGATGTTTCCATAACAGGTTAGCTGCTTTGATCTGGCTGTGTTGACAGTAAAATTGGGTCTTCTGCTTGGACCTGTAGGAGGAATACATGTTTGGTTAGACCGTTACCAAATTGGAGGAAGTAACTAGATTCGGTAAAGCAAAGACAGGCACAGTAATAATAAAAAAAGAGAGAAAAAATTAAGCAATACAGAGTCATGCAGAACACTGTCACTGCTGATGTAATTTATGGCTATTAACAGGGGTCATGACATCACTCCATGGCAATCCCAGCTCTTCTCAGCTTTGTACTGTTTTCCTATGGCTCACATAGGACCAGTCCTAGAACACCGTGTTCCCTTTTGTGTACCCCTTGTTATTTATTATTTCTTCTAACCAGAAGAGATTAAACAGAAGAGAGTTCAGGGAGGAATTGGAAAAATAATAGAGGGGGTGAAAGGAAAATGACATTAGCAAAGACAGCGAGGTGTCTGCGTATGTATATTGAGGACGCGTGTCTGAATTGTCTGAAAGTAGTTGTAAAGGGTAACTGTAAGAAGTGAAAGGTTTTTTTTTTTAACTTTAACAGAAGGTCACTTATTGGAAGGGATGGATCTAAAACGTTGGTCTCTGTGTGATGGTGTTATCCCCTTGGAAGTGATCAGTGGGAATCTCATCTGTGTAAAGCACCAGCAGCTGTATCATATGGAATGATACAGCTTTGGTAGGATGAGGGATAGGCAGCTACTGAAGTCCCCTCTTGAATGATCGTTTTTGATAGTTGTGACATGTTCTGGTTTTGAATACTAAATAATGCCTTTGACCTGATTTAACTCTAGTATAACAACATTGAGAATATGGACCATTTACATCATGAAAAGAAAAAAGGAAAATACACTTAAGTATTTCCTATTTGTAGTGTAATATTTTTTCTTAATTAAACATTCAGAATAATATAAAGCAAAATACAGCAAAAATAGGATTCTGTTGCATTTGCATAATGTAGGCATATATAATCACATAAGTGCCATGTGACATTTTAGATTTTATTTCATTTTCCATTTAAGCTTCAGACTGGCAGTTAAAGTGCCTTAAAGGGGTCTTTATTCTAGTTGAAGTGTTCCGATTGCACTCATCTTTTCTTCCTTTTCCTTTTCTTTATGGTAGTGGGTTAAGTTTTGAGGATTGTTGGGGAAGAAGTGCCATCTTTTCTATTATGATCATTGGCAGCTAAAGCTACTCAGTGCCTTTTCAGTGATCTTAACAACCATCAGTCAGCCAAAAAATGAGGAGTACCTCGTAGAATTGCAGGTTGCGTGCACATGTGACCCTGATTCAGAAGTGTAAGTGTCTGTAATTTAAGAAACTTGTGGGACAGGTTGTGTGGTTGGCCATCTCACTAGCTGTCTGGTTCTTCTCTGAAAAATGCTATTTAAAATGTTAAGACAATTTTTTAGAAACTTGTGATTTAAAGTCACATAATCTCAAAAAACCTGAATGGTGAATAACTATGTGGAGGTTGTAGGTTGGTCAAAATACAAGAGCTTACATTTCAGGACCAATATGCGAGGAGAAATACACAGGGAAGAAAGGGGAAAAAGCAGCCCTGTCTTCATGTCAGAACTACCAGGTTTGGTACATGCTCCCCTAGTTGCTTGGTACCCCAGCTGGGCAGCCCTCCCCAAAACGTGGTGGCTGTACCCAGCCCTGCACGGAGGTGTCATGGTAAAACTTCAGTGTTCTTCCCAACTCCCCAAAGAAATCTAATGTGACTATTTCATCCTCATGAAATTTTCAAATATATGTCCTGGCTTCCTTAATTTCAGAACGTAGCATGTCAAGTAAAGAGCATTAATCCTAACATTTGGACAACATCCATTTCAACTTCCAATCTGGATCTTTTTCTAACACATCAGTGTTCATAACGAAAGCAGGTTAGGTGCATGTTTTTTCCTATCTTCACATAATTCCTTACTGTCCTTAAATTTGATTGTCCTTAAATATTCTTTGTTGCTTTTTTTTTTTTTTTTTAGAGTCCAGGTTGTTCTGCTTTAGTCCTTAGAAGTAAACATTTCAGAAGGTTATATGAAAAGGCGCAGTTACAGTAGAGTATGTTTATGGTCTTTAACTCTTGCTGTCGCTCCAGAGCCACCACTGTCAGCTGCTGAGATGTCACAAGGATCACTAGCTTCTGTCTAATTTTTCTTTTAAAACTGCTGATGAGCGTCACAGGTGTCTGGGAGGCTGTGCAGAATGGCTGGGAGCAAAATGTTGTAGGCAAAGTCCTTACAGACAAATGGTGCTTTGAATGGATATGATACAAGCATATTTTTCATGATCTTCGCTCTTCCTTCATACTCCCCAGAGGAACTTTTGGAGCCTAACAGTGAACTTAGAAACGTATACGGTAGCATTAGAAATAAGATGCATATGGAAGTAGCAATAATGAAGGGGAGAGTAGTTCACCGCAGTCAGGGATTGTCTGGAGATGAATTCCCCAACAGTACACTCTCAAAGTGCTAGGAAGTCATCTGGTAACATACAGTAAAAATGAGCAGTTTACCTGCACGTTATAATTGCAGCGTTAGATTTGCATCACTGCTTTCCTGCCTGATTGCCGATATGTAGCATTTCAATGGTCTGCATTGTTTGTAAGGGTAGTACAGTAACCCATCGAGGATGATGGAGTTACCACGGCGTGTTTGTGTTGTGTCATCCAAACAAAAATCCCCCTTCCATTTGGTCCTGCAGATACTTAAGATTGTACTTACCTGTTTGTATGTCCGTAAATGGTGCTTTACAGACATATGAAAAGAGAGACAGTCTTTGCAAGATCTTCTAGCAAATTTTTATCTAATCATGGCTATTTTCTATAGCTTTTCTCATTTTTAACATTTTATTAGGAAAAAAGGCACGTAACTGATGCAATTTTCAGTGCTGTCTGTTTACCCATGTTAGAAATTATTCTTTAACTCTGTGTGTTTGCTTTTTTAAGGATATCATGACTCATTATTTACTCATGGGTAATCATCTTTAGTAAACAGTGCATCTTGTGAGAGCTAATACAGAGCTTTGTGTGTATCGGTTAGAGAGAGACCCTTCGATTCAAAAGCTCCTGCCAGCTGTCAGCCCCACAGCTAATATCACCTCATAACACAGAGCTAGTTACAAAATACCAAAAATAATGTTTGTGTTTAGAGAAGCAGGAGAGCTTGCAAATAAACCAGGACTCAGTAACATGTATGACTTCAGGGCTGCGGCAAAATATGCTCGGGCATATAATACCACAGATTTCTGTTTAGTATCTAATATCTTACTACTATGTTTGTTTGGTATTTTATACTTTTTCAGTTAATGAAAGCAAAAAAAAGGCATAAAATAATTTAATCCTGTCCTTTTTCTTTTATGAGGAGGAAGTATACTTCGTCTCTAGTTACTTTCCTTAAAATGATATTCCAGGTTTAGATTTTGAATCATTCCCTGGCTGACTAAGTGATGACTCTCTCGTTTTGTCTCCTATTTATAAAAGTGAAAAGATGTAGCTCGTGAATTTTTCATATAGACTACAGACGTACTGTTTGGGGCCAAATGCTGTCCTCAGTTACAAGTCGGTGTCGCTGGTTAGCTGTCTGAGTCAATGGCAGCGTTGTGAATGTATTTCAGCATAGTACTGAGACTTAAATGTTTTGTTTCTATCGTGCGTATGGGGGTAAAAATTAAGCAGATGATAGATAAACTGATTATAAAAATAGATAGGAAATAGAGGTTCATTTTCCAGTCCAACATGCTGCTGCCAGTACTGAAGCAAGAGTAAAACCATTACTCACTGCCCCGTGGGTGCTGCACCCTGCAATGAATGAGTACCATATTTTTAAATACCTAGTAACATCATGAAAAACCGAAGTTGAAGCAGAAGTTCAGATCTTAATTAGTGAAACTGCCTTTCTTTCTGCGGTGCTGCCAGCCAGAAAATCTGATTATATTTTAAACTTTCCAAAACGGACTTTGCCTTTTTACTTCTTAGGATCTGTCTGTGAAACCAGGAGTGAGGAAAGGTATAGTACGGGAGGCAACTTTACGTGCCTTCATCGACTGGTTTCAGGTGCTAACATCTCTCCGAAGTTTTACTTTCAGGGCAGCCCTTACCCCTGTATTCTTTCAGCCTCCAAGATTTTCTGTACTTTGAAGTTAAAAACCAAGTTAACCTTTGACCAAGAATTTCAAAATCACCTGATAGAAAGCCCTTCCCTTTCTGCTGCCTGATAAATGAAAAACTCTCCTCTGCTTGTAGGGCTCAAAACGCTTCTGTAGAAAAGACCTGAGGCTTTATTAATTCTGAATTGCAGTTTTTCTGGATAATTCTTTTTAGGAGGAGGCATCCCTGTTAAGTGTTTGAAGCTCTTCCTTGCTTTTTGAGCTGCAGAATAGAAAACTGCACAAAAATAATGAGAGGGAAAAATGTTAGTAGCACTGCCATGATGTGAGGACCTTACCCACAGCTGGGGTCTGCCAGGTAAATGTGAGATTGCTGTCAGCCTTACTAGCTTGAAATGCCTGAAATAAAAGAAGAAAGCAAACCCAAAGAAAACTAAATGGAAATACAGCCCGCCCCACGTTTTTTGTGCTGTAATGAGGAAAAAATTCCCTTTGCACTGAGACAGCTGAAGGTTGTTTTTTCCCATTGCTTGTCTCATTCAGCATCTATTTTCTGAAAAAGGGCAGAGCATTGGCCATCGCTGATTTCACAGTCCTCTCCAGCTGGTGGGCATAGTCTTCTCAGCCCCTGTACAAAATCTCAA
Source organism: Nipponia nippon (assembly GCF_047370975.1). NCBI lineage: Eukaryota > Metazoa > Chordata > Aves > Pelecaniformes > Threskiornithidae > Nipponia > Nipponia nippon. Next base: position 125,063,773 of record NW_028262290.1, read on the forward strand.
TGGAAGAGAGAGAGCATTGTCTGGTATAGGGTAGATGGTATATTTTCATGGAATCATAGAATCACTAAGGTTGGAAAGGACCTCTGAGATCATCAAGTCCAGCCTGTTAACCTAACTGCCAGGTCCATCTCTAAACCATGTCCCTAAGCACCACATCCACACACTTTTTGAATACTTCCAGGGACTCTGATTGCACCACTTCCCTGGGCAGTCTGTTCCAATGCCTAATCACTCTCTCCATGAAGAAATTTTTCCTAATATCTAATCTAAATCTCCCCTGGCACAACTTGAGGCCATTTCCTCTCATCCTGTTGCTTGCTACCTGGGAGAATATTGGAAACTCCAGTCACTGCTCCCTGCATGAGCATCATGAGGTTTCTGAGTGAGTTTGTTAGCAGTTTCATGGATTTCTGTCCTCCTCGCGTAATGGTTTTCCAAACTGTCTTCCGATCCTGTTGTTGGGGAGCTCACAGGTACGCTCATGTGCTCTGCTCTGTCTCTGGGAGGGTTTTGTGTCAGGGGAGAGCTGGGCATTGGTACCGCCTAGGTAGGCCACCCCGGGGTGCTGCTCAGTGAGCTAGCACGGTGGCTGCCACTGGCTTGCATCCACCTCAGTGCTCCTGCCAGAAGGCTTCACGCGAAAGGTGGCTTTCCATCAGACGCACGCGGTAGCGTTAGCAGCATGGTTCAGCAAATGCGCATGGTTCTTGGAGAGAGGAAGATTTCCAGGCTGCATCCCGGTCTGTAGAGCTGGTTGAGTGTTCGGTGTCTCTCTTGCACCCGTAGGTAGTCCGGCAAGCTCTGCCATGCCATCCATGCTTGTATGCTGTATGCTCATGCCTGAGACTGGGAAAGGCAGAGATTTCTGTTCGTGGTCCGGCTCTGAAAGCATCAGAGTAGGACATTTTTAGTACCCTTTCAGGAGGTGATATAGAATCATAAAATCATGGAATGGTTTGGGTTGGAAGGGATGTTAAAGATCGTCTGGTTCCAGGCCCCTGCCATGGGCAGGGGCACCTTCCACTAGACCAGGCTCCTCAAAGCCCTATCCAGCCTGGCCTTGAAGACTTCAAGGGATGGAGCATCCACAGCTTCTCTGAGCAACCTGTTCCAGTGCCTCACCACCCTCATAGTGAAGAATTTCTTCCTCATATCTAATCTAAATCTACCCTCTTTGAGTTTAAAGCCATTACCCCTTGTCCTGTCACTGTGTGCCCTTGTAAAAAGTCCGTTTCCATATGTACCTGGAAGGGACATTATGTCTGATGCAGGCAGCGTTGCTTTTTGTGGGATACACAGTGTGGGAAGGCAGGCGTGACACGAACTATCTGTTACTATCAGGATAATGCAAGATAGGTCTTTTAAGAGAAATCATAAACATGTTTGGCATATATACACAATAAAATGTCTCCTGTAATACTCATTCTTCCAGTGTTGCCTAATCAATTTGGTACGTTGTTTTTGAAGGTTTGATTTTTTTTTTATGCCTTGCATCTCCTTCTGGTACTCAGATGTCTGACTGATGAGGTCTTTTGATGCTATGTGCTGTATTTATAGCCCTTATGAACTTGTCTTGCAAAATCACTAGATGTTAATCGCTCACTTCTTTGAGTACTGAATCTGAAATATGCAGACTTGTTGGCACTTAGAGAGCTTTATTTGTCTATCAAAATACATCAAAACCAAGTCAGTCTATTGGAGCTGGCTATCTGGAAAGGCTTAGGATTAAGATACCAGCTTTACCCAGTGGCAGCACTGAGGTGAATAACAGTAGATAGATGGACAGAAAGACTGGGAAAGAATTAACTATTGATGTAAGTACCTTGGAGTTATAAACTGATGTTTCACCAGAGCATGTCTGTCATCTGTTTTGCTCTTTCTGCGGGCAGTTCCTGATCTCTCGAAGTCTGCTGCTGAATGCCATTTTAAAAATCTTTACAAGGGTAATTGCTGCCGCAAAGGTAGATATTCTCCTGTTCTGTATGATGCCTGTGTTATAAAAATGGTGATGTCTCTAACTACCCATTTCCTTGCTTTTTCACTTTCAAGAAAAAGAGGTTAGGGAATGACACTGTCAAAATGGAATGACTGTCCTTGATTTTTGAAATCCCAGCTTTTCTTTATGGAACTTCCTGGATTTTTCTTTACCTTTTACATTATTTTCTGTGGAGAGTTAAACTTCTCGGAGAGGTTGTTAGACATAGAATATGAACCATGCTCACTAAACAAATAACAGTTCCTATTGAAGCCTGTCTGAATTGATGTCTGCGTGGCAACATGAACAGAGAGCGGAAGAAAACGGGAGTTTTAGAAGGAATCTCAAGAATCTGATAAGTCCCCCCTCTTTTGCTAACTAAAATATCTTAAAAATGGAGAGAGAGCGGATAAGGCACTGCGTTGGAGATAGGCAATATACTGCATAAAAGCAAAAGTTTAGCTTTCATCTTACATAATAGTCAGGGGAAAATGTCACTGCAGATTATACTAGTTGCACTAAATGCTTCTCTATTAAAAGCAATTGAGTTTTTTTCCTGCTGTGTTGGCATATAGAGCTGCTGTCTTCTGTGCTGTAGTGTTAAACCAACACAATTTCAGCTATGTTGATTTTTTTTTTTTCCCCCCAAAAAGTCTATGTCTGTCAGTCACTTTACAGAACTTGCTAGGAATTACGAATATAAAAGTTGTGCGACAAGGAAGCGGGCTGCTGTCCCACCGGTCTCTGCTTTTCAGTGTCTTTTCAGGTTAATGCAGGATTTTGTGTTGTGTGACAGAAGCAATCGCACATAAACTCAGGGCAAAGCAGAATTTAAGAGTTTTGAAATGTCAATTCTTCAAGCCTTGTGTGGGCAAACTGCTGCTTATGATAGTTTTGCTGGGTAAATTTTTTGGGATTTTGATCCTTAGCATTTATATTCAGTGGTAGAAATATGATATGTTTGGTTTAAACTCCTAGAGGCACAGTGCTTGAAACGGGCTGATGTGGCATACGTACCACCACGTCAAAAAAGTAGACGAGCTTTTGTTACCGCTATTTTGATTTTTCTTCTAAAATACAGGCAGAAGTTGTTTAATTTGTGAGAAATCTAAAACATGATTTTTTCCCCCCTGTTTAAGAAAGGCTTATTTTTGTGTGTGTTGTTTTTTTTTTTTTTAACTTGTCAGTTTAAAATCTTTGCTGTGGTGTTTTGTTTTGTTTTAGGAAAGAAACCAACCAAAGTGGGCTTTTCATTTTCTCCAAATTATGGTGCTACTCTGATAATACTTAAGGAATTTATTTTTTGTTGGTTTTTGATACTAGATACAGGATCTTAAATTTTCAAAAGTGACTCATGATTTGGCATAAGGCCATTTTAGAGTGCATAACCTAAAACATCTGAAAGATGGTGTTCAGTTCTTACTGGAAACAGGGTTCCATAAACGACATTTCAGTTTGTCAGCGAAATGCCCAGGCATCCAAAATGACCACTCATGTGTGCAAATGTAGCTTATTAGATTTCCTTTCAGGCTCTGATTGAAAGCTTTTCACAATTTGAAAAAGTTAGAAGATTAAAAGCAAACACATGTTTACATCTACCTGTAATTACATAATACAATGTGATGTGATGATATTATAATTTATGATATAATGTAATTTATTATAAAACAATTGCATTATTGCCTGTATTCTTGCAAAGGGCAGGCAAACAGGACTAACTGATGGCTAGACAGTGTGTTAGATTTTGCTAATTTGTATACTACAGTCAGGCAGATGGTGTAGTTGCATAGCTGTAAGCTATTATGATCTTGGTTTCCTAAACTGTAGACAGTTCTCGCTGGATAATAGGATCCTCTGCAATTTTGTCTTTACAGTCCATACAACACTGACTGATTTAATGGCTATTCCTCCTTTTTTGCTTTTGGTTGGTGATGGAGCTGCTACAAACAGGTGATTAGGCAACAGCAGCCATCAGTTTGTCAGTCTGTGATTCCTCGGGGCTGTAGCAGGGGAAGGCAGCAGGAAAGAAGTTGCTGAGTGGCCTGACATAAAAAAAAAATGGGTAAATCTTATGGAGCAAAATGTAAAACCTAGCAAGGGTTCTCAAAACAGCAGCACCAAAATCAGAAGTGCTGTTGAATGACAATTTGTGTATCGATAGGAAAAACCGGGGTGCTGTGTTTATTCATGCCAAGGAGACATTTTTCAGGTTTTTGTCATCCGTAAATACCTGTGAGGGTGATCTGAATCAGTACCTTGTCACCAAAATACATCTACAAAGACAGTCCATAGGCACGAGCGTGTTGGTGTGTTTCATTCCCAAACACTGTCTGTTTCTCTTCACTGCTAAAACAATGGGGGAAATCATTTGAACATCATAAATAAAAAAGTCTGATTTCACATGGATGAGACTGTCACAGTCATCTTTTCTGTTAACAGCATCGCTTTCAGCCTAGCATAAAATGAGAAATTAAAAAGTTATTTAGGAGTTCTCCATGGATGCGTCCTATGGGACAGGTTTACAGTTCATTATTGTTTTGAGTGAGGAAACCAGGTAAAAAATGCAGGGAAATCTAAAATGGTTTTGTGCAACAGGCAGATGTTCATCAAAATAACCTGATAATAACTGTCAGCATTTGGTGGAAGACATGTTCATAGTTAATCATTTTGATTGTTCATCGGTGAGGAAACCACAGAATATTCTGTCCAAGTTGTTAAAGATGCCATCCAAAATGCCGTCCAAGATTTTGATTAAAACAGAGTATGCCTTTTGCACAATGAGATGCTATGGCTGGATCTAATTAACGACGAACAATTGGAGCCATGGGAGAACAAAATAATGATTCAGATAAGTTATAGAGCTTTTCCATTACATAGTGCATATGACCAATCCCAAATACAAAAGCCATAGATTATGCCTGAAATAAAAAAAACACAAACCGATGTTGAAATATTATATGGAACAAAAGCTCTTCTGGTTTGTAAAGTGAAAAATGCAGATTTCTACCCCATTGTAACTTAGCTGCAATATTCAGTTGCTTTGTCATATTGTACTTCTGATGCATTTGAAGAAAATAATTCCTTCCTTGTAACCAGGAAGAAAAACAAGTATGAAAGCCTTTTCTGAACGAATTAGAGAAAAGAGAAAGTAGGATATTTTGTGTCTAATATTGCCTACGGACATGGAATCACGCATCAGAGTGATCAGGCTGGAAGACTACGAACCTCTGCCTCTCTCCCATATTCTCTCCAAGTTGCTTCTCTGCCCCTCTTCTCTACCAGCAGGCTTTGAGCATCTCCTTTTGCCACCAGCTCTACGCTGATGTGAAAGGATTAGTGGAGGTGATGGTACCCATTCCTCCCTGCTGTCAAATCAGGACCACTCAGCCCCCTTGCACCATGGGCTTGCTGCATGTGCTTCGTACCACTTCATTTCTCCCTGAGCATTCCTGTTGTGCTGCCTACCTGCAGCCCTGTCTGGTTCAGGGATCCATGCCAGGAGTCAAAACATTATAATTAATATATTAAAAAAAAAGTTCTACATGGGAGAGCTATTACTCGGGGTATTGATATCTGTTGCATTGGATCTGGATTTCTCTTGACCATCTAATTGATCGTAATGCCTGTCTCCATCAAAGCAATTAATAATAAACTAGTGTATTTTTTGGCATATATAGCACTAGTAACTGTTTCAGTGTGTTGAAGGGTAACCTGAAAATTCCAGTACATAACTCTGCATGCTACTCCCCGCCAATAATTAATTATTTATAAAATTTAAACTATGATAATGAATCACTGATCTTAGAGAAGACGTTTGGGAAAGTAATTCCAGTTTTATTTATTATAGTTTCTTGACTAACAGATTCTCCCATTTTAGTTTAACAATAAGCCAGTAGGATCAAAAGGATCTCAGGATAACTTTATACAAAATGTTTTGACTTTATGATTCCCAGCTCAATGTTTTATTGTGAGGAGATGTAGAAATCTTCCAGACTTAACAAGAACAGAAATGGTGGTGGCCATCGATAACTAGATAAAGAATGTGCACTTTATTGTAAAATAACTTCTTGGCTAGATTCTGCTCATGGGATATATCAAAGTGAAACCTAACATCCTCTTTAGTTCAGACAGAGGTATGCCGAAGTCATCTTTGATTTTGCGTTTCTGTAGTCTTGGGTCAAGCTGGCTGGCAGTTCGCTTCAGAGCATCCTCAGACATTGCTGTAACTGGTATGGGTCCCCCAGGGAATGCCGTGCAGCCAGCCAGAGGTCTCTGGTGCGCAGGGAGTGCCTGTCCTCAGGAGGCTGCTGGTGAAACAGGAGATCCGAAATACTGCCTGTGTCCACCATGGGTTGGGGCGTCCCACTCTTGTGTGTCCAGGTGCCTTTCTTGATCAGATGGACCAGCACAAAGGCAAGAACATGATCTTTGTCCTCGGTGGTGTGTTACTCAACTGATGCATTGTCATGGACGTGCTGGTGGCACTCGATGTCGGCAGTGAGCCTGATCTGTAGCCGAAGTGGGCTCATCGGTCAGTTGTTCTCCTGCTCGTGCTCGTCGTGCAACCATGCGGCTGCTCGGCAGCGGCTGGTGGGGACTGCGGGCACCATCTTTTGGTCTCTGCTCGCGTTTTGCTGCCAAGACTTGCAGCAGTTGACATGCTTTGGCTGGTTGCTGGAGTACATCATCTGTCTACCTTTATTGCTTTGGGCTCAAAGTTTGCTCTGCTCATGTATCATCATTTGCTAACCGTAAAACAGGTATATGCTACCAATTTCAGCCTACAATGGAGAGCTTGGCAGAGACTGAAGGCATCCTTTAGGGATGACATGCATTTAAAATCCCTTTTATGCTAACATTATAAAAGGGTCCTTAGCCTAAATGGTGATAATGCTCAGAGGATTTCTTAAAAAAATTATTTTGCCTATAGTATTTCTTTTAATATATCCTTATGCATAAACCCTGTCAGTGTAATTACAGCTTTGTAAATCCCAGTTATTTGTTCTCTGTTTGTAACAAAGGATTTGTCTGTTGAGTTACAACTGCAAATACCTCATAAACCCAGCAGCTGAGTATTATCTGTGATACACGGGGGGGAAAACAAGCAAATACCACTGTCTTTCTGAAAATACAGAAATGTAAATGAAGCCTTTTTCATGGAGCATCCAAAATGGGGGAAATACCACTTTCCCCTTTCCTGCTAGTTGTGCGTTCAGAAGTTTTCAATGTGGATGATTGCAGTTTTGAATTTGATTACTTTGATAGATTTTTTTTTTTCTGATCTTCTTTGGTAGAAATGAACATAAAAGGCAATTGCAACAGATTGGCTTTGATACATTACTACATAGTTACTAAACAAATGTCTAAATCTATCAGTTTGTCGCTTCATTGGAGTTTAGTCCAGTTCCACCTTTCAAAAAATCCTGGAGCTTCAGCCTGCTTGACCTTAGCTCCAGAAAATAAAGCAAATATCATTTCTTAAAGCTTTTCTCCTCTTATCTTAGCCAGAAAATCTTGATTCAACAATATTTTTAATTTAGTTGTAGTTGATTATGACTAGCAGATGATGTCATTGTCACTAGCGATGTTTACCACCACCTCTCCCCAAATAATGAAGAGAAGTTAGGGAGCTGCAGAGACTAATTAAATGTAACTGTGTTTCAGTGAAGATTTATATGTGCTGTATATACTGGGCACAGGGAAACATTTTCTGAAGCCCTTCTTAGAAATACCTCTTTCTGTTTCATTGTCTGTTTCTCCTATAGACAACCAAACCTGCCATTTGAAAAACACTTCCCAGCAGAATTGCTGGCCTGATGATTATGCAGTGGTGTTGTACAATACTCCTTAAAATCTTCGCTGTACCATAAATAAGAATAAGTTACTCTCCTCTCTAAGCTTGCTTTGCACTGGCTTTCAAATGGCAGATTCCCGTTTTATTTATTCATAGGGTATTTCTCATAGCTTTCAAAATGTATGCAGAGCTTAAGGGCATATTTCTTGCTCAAGTCATGCAGTCTGTACCACAGCTCTGAACTGCACTGGGACAGTTTACTTGGATGTGTGCTATACATGGGACTTAAATGAGGGCACGTGCCATACAGGTAGAAAAAAATAGAAGAAAGAAATGTAATTAAAAAAGATCTTAAAAAGTCAAAGATAAAGCAGTTAATGTACTATGGACTAGTTCACTGTAATTTTTTTTTTGTTTTTTTTTTTAGTTAGATGCATGTGTTAAACCTCTGCTTTCGTAGAGCTTTTTTGCTTTAATTTTGGATGGGAATTACCTGCATTCCAGTGTGTAGGTGTGATGGGTGTCATCTGCCATTCCAAGGAGAACGTAGCACCACCAACTTAGTTATTAGAAAAAATATTTGGGAAAAAATAATGCGTTCTGGATGTATCATGAGTTGGAGGCAGCCAGGCTTTAAGTTCTGGGATGTGTTGGGTTGGGACTGGCACCCTGAAAAAGACAACAGAGCAAAGTCTGTCATGTCTTATTCCAGGACTCAATAATGGCATTCACTGGCTGGGGATATTGTGCAGCAATATTTACTGTACATTCATCCTTGAACATACTAGACTTTTTAATTCTGCCATCCCATAGAAGACAAACTAGGGGCAATTAAGACAACCATAATCATTCTCATGTCGGCAGGGTGATTATAAGCAGAAAAATACGTGCTTTCTGATACAAGGTCCAAGTCTTATCTCTGCTGTAGTTTATGCTTACTCAGACATACGACAATGATTGAAGTCAGCCATTTGGTGCAAAACAGTCTGAATCTAAGGATGAAGTGTCTCACCTTGTTTTGGCTGTCTCAGCTTGTCTGCTCTTGGGGTTCGTCTTCAGTAAGCTGAAGGAGGAGAGGAGAAAATTTCAGGGTGCTGTGTGTACCACTGATCTGAGCTCAGAAGTGGTGACTTCCACCAGTAACTGCAGTATATGGTGAAACACATGCAGGATGAATACCCCTAAGTCCCCAAAACTTTCCATTTCACCACCTTCATATGTTGTATTTAAAGCTTGAAAGTTCCCCTCAGATTTGACTATTGTTAGTTTTCTGTGAAGTTTTGGGCAATACTCAGAAAAGTGATGAACATTGATAGTTCAAAAATACATATGAAGGCTTCTCTACAACATCTGGATGCCTTTTGTAGTTGGATTCTTGATCTTAGGCAAGGTTTTCAATCCAAAGGTGAACAGAAGGTTTCTCATTGACTTAAATGTGAATTGTTGCACTTTTGGTGGCACTGGGCTGGACCCTACAGAGATGACATCCTTAAATACCTTTCAGAGGGAGAAAGAACTGGTTTTAGGGCATATGGTTATGTTAGGCACAGAGAGAATAGCTGCCTTTTTCTGAGATCTGCTTAGCTCTCTTGAATTTTATGAATCCCTACATTAGAATAATACATTAGCTTTTCATTTTAATGGCACAAATAACATCATTTTAAAAAAGAGTAGAGAAATAAGTTTGTAGATTTGAAACAATTATTGTTGGTATGGTTTCTATTTTAAAAGTAAATCAATTTATCTTTGTCCTTTTTTTAAGTCAAGGGAAATTGTGACATTAACTTTATAATATAAATCAAATGTACTGTAGTAGAACTTGAAGGTCTGCTAGCCACAGTATATTTTAACCTTGTTAGTTCTTCATTAAAACAGAGATTTGTAATGGAAATGCTGGCAAAATAGGGCTATAGACATTACTGTCTGTGGAGTCACCATTTACTGGAGAGGATAATAGCTTCTGGACAGCGTATCGTAGCATTTTCAGTAAAGCAGCTGTGAGTTTTTAGCTCTTTAGGATGGACCCAATGAACATACAACAAGCAATGGTGATTTTTGTTTCCGCATTGTTCCACCTCTGAACAGTTAGGTCAAGCTACCTGGCTGAAATGTAAGACTTCTTAGACTCAGGAGGAGGACTAGCTTGCAAAAAATCATTGAACCTTATGATTTATATGACAGCCAGTCATCAAGAGCATTAATAAATGGTGGGTGAAGAAAGAGGAATGTGCCTGCACATTCAGCGTTTCCTTGGGGAGAAAGACAAACTTGAAGAAGTAGCTCTGTGACTGGTCATGCTGGTGGGGCACCAGAACATGGACCTCATGTTCCTCCTGCAGTTGGCAGTTACGTGTAGGCATGTATAGCCGTGGGTGGGGTTACATGCATTTTTTTGGCAATGATGGTTAATTTTTAATCTGTACATATGCCTTATTTGGAGCTATTGTATGTGTTTTCTGCCTTCCAGCTATGATCTTGTCTTTGCTGTCCAATCTAAACACAGGCTTTCTTCTAGCATTTTATCCTGCAGAGAACATATACCTGCATGATAATTGTGATTAGCATTGTACTGGTAGTAAACATTCTCAGGATGCATTTGTAGGTCCCGGAGTTTAGACTGTGCAGGCAGGCATATCTACAGCCTCCCCGCACCTGCAGAGACCAGGTCTCTGTAAGGAAGCACCAAACAATCCAAGGCACGCTGTGCAGAGTTTCAGAAGTGAAAATGCCTGTCACAGTTTAGACTTTGGCATGCTGCAGCCATGGCTTTTCACTCTACAAAGTGCATGGCACAACTTGCTAACTACTGCAAGTGCTGGAACTGTGAAATCAAATAGCCTTGAGTCACGGCTGGTGGGGCAGGAAGAATTAAATTATGTTTCTGTGCCAGCAGAGTTCCTTGCATCTTGAGGAAGAGCTTTGCTGAGGGAGATCAGTGAGATTTTCCCTGTTGTGTTTTTTTTTTTTTTTCTGAGGGTTGGTTTTTTTTTTTTTACTGACGTGCATTTTAATTCTTACTGGGAGCTGCTAAACAGCAGAACTGAAAGCCAAACTTATTGGAATGGCTTTAGAAATGAATTTATCTCCTGGTTGGGATTCTTGGTCCCCCACACCTTTATGTTTCCTTCCTCAGCTCTGATGGAGTGAGAACTTGGTGGCCTTTCCAGGCCTGGCTGGCTTTCTATGATCTTTTGTGAAAAAGGTAGTTGCATTGCTCAGTCAGTCTCCTTGTGGACCTCTGAACATCAGAGCATCCTGCAGGGACTGCAAAAGTAAACTGAAGCAAATTCTGGGATGATGGTGAATCTGTCTAGAAGACTGAAAAGGTTGGCATCTTTTCGTAACTTTAAAGAATTTCCCTCTAGTTGTTTCTTTCTAATTGAAGGCGTCTGTAAAAGATTTCAGGAGCCTAAAAGTAATTTTTAACAGGATTAATAGGATTTTGTTGGATAACAATAAATGTAGAAGAAGAAGAGTAGTGCCCTCATCCCTAATACGATATCTATTCAAAGAGTTAGGCAGAATATGTCATTTATATCTAAATTTTGTGAAGTGCACCTGGATGGCTTTTCTCCTACTGTGTACTGGATAAGTGCTGAATCATTTGGAAAGAACTTGTTTTAGCTAATTGGGTGTATTCATTATAGGGATTAAACCCATGTTTTGGTTAATGGCAAGATACATTGCTTTATCTTCAGCTTTGCAATTTCTGCTAAAAAGCATGCAACAGAAAAGATGAAATAATAATGACTGAAACTAAAAGGAACGCTTTTATGTGTGCAACTCCATACAGTGAAGAATTTTTTAAGTCTGGTTAAGGAGGAAATTTTCATCTACATCTATTCTGCTGTCTGATGAATTTGGCAGTATTAGTTTTCTGTGGTTCAACTGGAGTCGGTGGTGAGTCTTTTTTAAGACGACGCATGAACGGCATCAGTATCAAGGCACATTGTTAAACCCATCTCTGTCAGTAGGTTTTTTTTTAGTGTTAGTTTTAGTATTTACAAAACAGATTCATAAGGAGTTGTTCTGAAAAAGATGGAGCTTGCAAAAATATTTATGATTTTTTTGTATCTGAATTGAAAGGGTAATGTCAAATACCTTGTTGAAATTACAGAGCCTTGTGTCACTGAGTGTGGACAGTTGTCTGCTTAGTTTAACTTAATTGTATTGATGTGCTTTTGAGACAGCCTGCTAGAATCCCTCCGGAGTGCATCCAAAGTTAACACATTTGGTGACTGGCAACAAGTACCGTTTTTACTGTAAAGAGGCATATGCTTAGAAATTTGATGCATCTGAATATTGCAATGAAGATGGCTTTTTTTTTTTTTGTAGAGATCTTCCCCCTCCATCTAGCAAGGAGGTCATTAAGCATGAAAGCAGTGCAAGAGTTAACAGGAAATGTTATATATTTTTGTGAAAGCAAAGAGCCCACATGAAACTCTTTGCCAAGGTGTCAGAGGCAGATAAGGCAGGAAGCCTGACAAGTCGTCTGCAGGGACTGTTGAACACTTGGAGCTTCACTTGCCCAGTGTGGTTTTGGGCATGCCGGGGTGGAGGTTATCTCCACTTGGATAGAAGCCAGATCATCTGAAGATAGAGAGAAGCTTCCTGCTCCCTGATGGAGAACAATAATGGGCCCTTCTTTCTCTAGGGCATGGTTCTCTTGGACAAATGTCTACTGAGACCATCAAGCTAGGCAGGCAGTAGGGCCCATGAGAACGTATGATGGGAGGTGCTCATGGCCCTCATTATAGCTTGTCCTGTTATCAACAGGTAGATCAGATAAGGGAACTTATGCAAACTGTTTCTTTAAGCATGCTAGGATTTTTTTTTTTTCTGGGAGTCATAAACCCTGCCAAAGTCAGCTTTCATTCTTCTTTTAAATGTACGTAGGATGAGTTAAATATGCTTCAAAGCAGCCTGTGCTGTGAGTGTTTCTAGCATAGAAATACTTTGCTTCAAAAGCTGTGGATCTTGTCACAAGTCCAGGATGACTTTTAGTCTTCTTCAGACTTGCCTCTGTACCTGCTTTGTAGTTAAAACAGGCTATCCTGTAAGATATTCCTTTCCCTTCCCGCAAAGAACCATTCTGGTCCTTTAAACTTTGTGCTGTGGACCGCTGTAGTATTGGGACAGGTGAGTAATAAAGAATCAGAGACATAATATGTCCTCAGTTGCACTCTGGCTAGCTTCAATGGGTGTTTTGCATGAGAAAAGTAAGAAGGATTTGGCTCGTGCTGTAATAAATCCCACTCAATCCTGTTGAAACCCTGCGTAGCATCCGGTGATACAATACCTACTGGTTCTGTCCCTTGATTCCTGCGTGCAAAACCTTTCTTAAGTTACCTCTCGTGGGTGACCCACACCTAAAGCCAGGCGGCTAAATGTGAAGTAATCTGGTGCTGATGCATGTTTTAATAGCTGATTATCAGAAAGAGATGTAGAAAATTAAACCTGTGACGTTTTTATATATTTTACTAAGTAACGAAATGGCCTTATAGTTATTCCTCTTCCTTTAAAGGTATACATGTGCAGATAGTCCGCTGTGGGAAATCAGACATTGCAAATGTCAGCTCCGATGAGCTGATTCATAAAAATGAGATCTCATGCCTTTTCTCAAAATGGATGGTTAACCTAATGAATTTCTGCACTTCAGGAATGTCTTTTCCCAAGTTTACCTGTTCCATTTCTGAAATAGGCTCATTTTATAGGTCTCATAAACTACCAGGTGAACATACTCTAAATTAAGGGAAGAGGGACTTCTGCTATTCACTTAAGCTTTGCTTCCCTCAGATTGACAGATTCACAGCCATTCCTAGAAGACTCTGTTATTAACCCCTCTGCCCCCCCAAAACACAGTATTTTCATGGTAGAGCAGAGAATTCATCTCTTCAACCACTGCATTGATCACGTGCTTTGAGGCCAAGCTTCGAATTCGTCCTTGACAAAGATGAACAAGGTCTCTCCTTGTTTTCCCTTCATCTGTAAATTTCTAACCATACTGACTGATGGCTAATGAAGTGTACAGGAAGTGCTAGAGGTTGAGATGCTTTGCCTGTGACTCAGCATGATTTGCTCTGCTTTTCAACAAATACCAATAATAATTGTCAGGTTTTATTAGACTTGGCTTTTTGTTTTCTATTTCATGCTGTGTGTTATGCTAATTTAGAAAATGAAACAAGATAAAGTGCGATTCTGTTCTTGCATATATTAGTGGCAAAAAAATTCCCATTTACTTCAGAGTTACCAAAATCCAATTCCCAATTATAATGCTGATGCCTGCAAATAGTTCTCCTTGGTTGTAAAGGACTGAACAGAAGTCACAAAGAAATGAAAGGTTAATTAATATTTTTGCAGGCCTCAAAATTCATTGATTGTTCTAAGTCATGCCGGAACTTTTTCAGAATAGTCCTAAAGCTTTTTTGGTTTTCAGGTTTTGTGATGTACGTTGGTAAGCTATTGGCAAATGTGCCATTTAGAATGGCTTAGTTGAAGCAGATGGTTAATGAAATGGCTTGATGCTTTCGTTCTTCTACAACCACCGCTGACCCTACCTGTTTTGGGATTGAGCAGAAAATAGCTGCTTTAAAAAAAAACTTTCCAGGCTGGAAAACTCTTTGAATGGACATACTGCAACGTAGGTCCATCTTACAATAGAAAATATCAAGTGTCCAATAAAAATAATAGCAATACAAATACTGGTTATAAAATACTGCTCGCAGTGAAAATAAACCTATAAAGTGTGCCTAATCAGCCTGCAGTTTAGGTGGCGAATTGACTAGATCAGTTGTTTGTATCGGTATTTCCAAAGCATTTGAAATGTTTGTTCAGAACAGCGAGTTAAGATAGCAAATAAATAAAGGTCTCCATCCCAGAGTGCTGCGAATGATGAACTCTCCAAAATAACAGAAATTTATTTCAGTTATGTAAAGAGAACCCCATAGTTTTGGTGTTAATTGAAGTGAAACTAAAATAACTTCAGATACTTTTTACCAAATGGATCTTTAATACAGATTTCTTTACTCTTTTCAGTGAAAGAACAGAAAATGAAGCTCTGATAAGGTAAGATTTTTTAATTCCACTTTAGTAAGATATTCAACTTAATTGGAGGTAATTTTTAACAAATATGCTCAGCATTTCAGAGTAGATCCTAGACATAGTGTGGGTCAGTATGTCAAAACACAAAAACGAAAGGAGACAGTGTTGCAGAATGAGTGTAACAACATTTGACTATTTTTATTGTTACTAAGCCACTGTTTGGTCTTTTAATCAAAATAAGATACCTGCATAGATTTGGAAACTTCTTTTTGCTTGTAAGGAATTTGCAGGTAATTATTTTTCAGCAGACTCTATAGTTTTCACTAGTCAGTCAATTAAAGTCTTCGCTTATAAGGAGAACTTTTTTACAGTGTGAAAATGAAATATTAGAGTATATGCTGATAAAATAAGTGCCTTTGTAGTAAATTCTTGGGTTTTGAGGTGTGGTGGTGGGAGTTTATGAATTACGTAGTTAAATGTATCTGTAGAGAAGGAGTGAACTTTCTTAGAACTGAATAGTTCCTCTTCTTTTACGTAACATGATTCAGGCTGCTGCATTCTGGAAATGGATTCTCTATGCATCTGCTAGATAAGCAAAAGGCAGAAGGAGGTCTTCCAATACGTTACCAACAGCAAGAGGTGTTAAAAAAGGGATTTTTATCTTTTTATTTCCTTCATTGCTAGTGAGGATGCTGACATTCATGTGCTGTGTTATCTAGAAAATGAAGCAGCTATGTCAAATAGCATAACCAGGTGTACGATAGCAAGTTGTTCTGACAGGCAGCTGCAGGATGAACCTGTCAGAGCATTACAGAAATATATAATTACTGTTCAGTCACAGGTAATAGTTACAGTTTTAATAGCCATTCACAGCATACTGAGGAAGGGAAGTGGTGTTGGTTACTGTTTTCCTTTCCTCCCATATTTGCCTGTTTTGGTTTTAGTGGTGGTTAAAGTAAAAGCTTGCAGAGTTGTTAGCTGGATTTCATGCACCTATTTCAAGTCAAATGCCTTTCACATGGAAGTATGATTAAAAGGAATGTTTTTTAAACCTGCTGACATCTTGAACCAGTAGAAGTTGATACATGTACATAGACTGTGTTCCTGATTTGCAGAGGGGCATCCTTGGAATAGGGAAGAGGGAGGCTTAAAAAAAAATCAGTTAAGCTATGCAAAATGTAAACTGGTTGAAACCACAGGTGAGTAGAAATGTGAAATATTAATGGAAAAAACCAGAAGTGTTGTGGAAAAAGTAATGAGGCGTCATATCACATTTTTTTGTTGTGGAAAATTTTAAAGTGACGTTGTAAGTAGCAGACAATCTAGCTTTGCATATTCTTGCTCTGTATTAGTACATGGAGAGTATGTGCATGTATTTGCAGTTACAAAGGTGTGTGCATATATAATAGATCTCCGAGACAGCAAGGTGCTGCACCGAATCAGTGTGATGGACTGAAAGCCCTCCTGGAATAGGGCTAAGGAAGTTAAGGAACTTTATAATGTGTTGAGAATCACGTAGGTAGTACAGGGATTTAGTAAATGCCAGAAGAAATTCTACTTCTGAGCAGTCTTTGTACACTGATCTCGTCAGTATCCGTGATCCAGGGAGGACACAAGTCCTCCTTCTGTCTCCTTACCAGGATTCAGCCATACAAGAACTGGGCAAACGTTGCAAAAACGAATTAAGCTCGCTCTGTTTGTAGTTGATCACCTAACACAAGAGAGCTTTATGTGGAGCCTCTGAATGCTACAGTAATATAAATGTCTAAGTAATATGCTTAAGTAATATAGCATGACAGCAGTAGTGGAAATTTACTCATTTTGTTTCCCAGAGTTACAACTGGAAGTATTTTAGGGTATGTATTGCTCACTCTTGGATTTCTGCCTTGGCAGTGCCTGCAGAAGCACTGGGTCATTCTGTTAGTAGGATTTTTATGTGATTTTGACATATGAGTAGTAGAAAACCACCTGCCATCAGCCATCTATTTCTTTATGAGTTAACTGTAGTATTTAGTAACTGCCGATCCAGTTTGAGCCAGAATTTATCAGTTAAGTTAAATATGAAACTCTGCAGGTTGCAGTGCTATTTATCCCAAATTTCTAGGTCTTTTAAGTGGGTGACTGCTATGAAAGCTGGAAAAGCTTGTTAAAGAAGACGCTGGGTGCCTTCCCCTCACACTCGAATTGACTTTTCTCTTTTAGTCTCTATAGTCAAAAGCTATCTATAATACCACTGCAGCTGCTGTGCGTTGGATTCAGGAATCCCTGTTTTGATTTGCCAAGCAGGCAAACTATTTATCTCAGGTAAGAGAATTTTGAGGTGTGATGTGGTTAGCATCTAAAAATATCTGTGTAGGGAGATAGGATAGGGCTCCAACAGACAAAAACATAGCAAGATAAGCAAGGGGAGTTCACGTTGGAAATACGATACCATAGGTGTAATTAACCATTGGAAAGGCTTAGAAAGGAATGTGGTAGATCACTTGGAGTAATTAAATCAAGATTAGATCTCCTTCTGAAATATCTTCTAGTAGAGTTACAAGTTCTTGTGCTTTGTAAAGAAATTGCTGCGTGAGGTATTACGGCCTGTGCCAGGCAGGAAGTCAGACCAGATTATCATAAGAGTTCCTTCGGGCCTTTTAAATCCACATCTCCACCAACAAAGGCTCTTATGTGGTGCAGGCAGCCACAGGATTTCCAAAATCAGAGCTGGAGCAGGTCACTCTTGTTACGGTGGTGAAGGGCTGAAAAGTCTTTGAGCAGATCCTTGAAGAACGGCAGTGGTGGGTACAACGCCGCTGAGTTTGCAGGTTTTGCATGCTGCAGTCATACGTACTAGTACTGAGCCAATTTCTGCTCTTGTCTGATCAGTCCATAGACACATCTTTCTGCATAATCTTCTAATATTTTGCCTGACTTACTTAGTAACTTGCATTTTGTACTGAGAGCATTGAAAAGTAATAATTTATCTATGATGTTTATTGAATCCCTTCTGTGATGTAACTAAAATCCTGAATGAATTCAGCATTTCCTACAGTTAGTCTGTGAGCATAATGCCATCATCTTGAACATAGGATTTTCTATAGCCAAATGCTATATCTGAAATGTTATTAGCCGTAAGAGTAGAAGGGGCAGGTTAAACTTTTAGCAGATTATGTAGAATTCCTGATAGAAAATAATCTGCTTTTCCCAAAACTGAAAAAGAAAGAACTTGTATATTTGCTCTGGGACCTGCATGGGATACTGAGAGAGTGTGGGGGATACTTGTCTTTCAGTTCTCATCAGCTGCAGGGAAGTACATCCTTGTTTTACTGGAGAAGAGGCAGCAGATCCTTTTCATAGAAAATAAATAAAAATGGTTGATCGAAGAAGTAATTTTTTTACTAGAAGAAGCATGAAACACTCTGTTGAACAAGAATAGCCCCGACTCCTTTTTTTTTACTTTGATAAGCACGTTAATTTCAACATCCAAAATTAATCAGGAGTTAACTGTGCAAAGTCTTGCAAATGGAAAAACCCATCAACTTGAGCTCAGAATTATGTCATCCTAGTGCACTTACGTGGCATAGCTTCTGTTACAGGAATGTACAGTGTAACTCCACAGTAGTATGACAGGAGCAATAGCTAAGAGTTGTGCTGGCTGTATGGCTGCATAAAAAATTATTCAGGAGAGTTTTCACGTAATTCTGGCTCTGTTGAAAGACATGTGAAAAAGCTCTTCTGTAAAACTTTAAGGAAGCAGAGTTATCCTGTGTAATTCGAGGGTGAGCCCAGGCATATCAGGGGATTTTGTGTTTTAGAATACCTGATACCTGACCCACGGGCAGGTGATGGGCACTTGGGACCTGGCTTGTCATTCCTGTAATCTGACCATCCCTACTGCGCTCTCTCCCTGGACTAGCGTGTATGTATGGTTTACACATGGCAGTCTGAACCTGAATTGGGAAAATATTAGACTAAAACAATAGGAAAACTAAAGTAGAAAAGAGAAATACCCTTGTGTTTGATAACCCAAAGTAAGGCAGCTGAGATAAGTAAGTCTGTGTCCCTGCACATGGAGGCTACACCTACTTTCATGGGCATCCAAGAAAAAGAGAAAGGTGAGGGAGGGCAAGAGATTGGAAAAAAGATAAAAAAAGGTTAATTACCCTTGCTAGTAGGTAAGGGATTTGCAGCTGTGGTGAAGCAGAAAGGAGAGAAGACTTTGGTTAGTCAGGAGTCAAACATGTTTGGCTGGTTGCTGTGCAATAACAGTTGTGATTTTTTAGCATGAAGTTTCTTCAGCACCATCTCTCTTGAAAGTATATTACATACCTATGGTTTTCACAAATTCCTGATAGCCATAATACTGACTGTGGGGAGTATTTAAAAACAAACTTCAGGATGTCTTTTTTTCACATGTTTTTGCTACCACTGAGTCACTCTTAATGGATACTTCAGTTCTGAAAAGGAGTGGAGGAGGCTGTGCCATGGAAGAAAATTGCTGTCTCCATTAGTAAATGTATTTGAACCATCAAGTTGCTGCTGTTTTCTTCCATGTGAAAGCTCGTGGCTAAGTCATTTAATGTAAAGGAAAAGAGTCTTTCATACCACAGAAGAAACGCCTCTACTGGACAGCGGTACACAAGTCTGCAAAATTGATTTTGGTTATCGCTGAGAGCTTCCATGGCATTTCTTTCTGTTCAGGCAATGCTGTAAAAGCACTCCAGATGACAAAAAGGAGGAGTTGTGTTGAGGTCTGGGAAGTTCCTGTGGCTTGTTTCCAATGCACTGCTAGTCCTGAATTTGTTATTTATATTGAAGAACTGCACTTGCTTTAAAAGCTCAGTTTTACTGCATTTAAAAGCTATTGAATCTTGTTTCCTGCACTTTGTTTACTTAATAACCCCTATACAAGAATCCATGATTTTGCCTGGGTAACTCGCTGTTCTCTTCCAAGAAATAAATATACCTTTTTTTTCTTTTTTAAATTCACATGCTGGGTTGGAGCACAGTTTGGTGTAAAGAGGTAGCCTGATGTTCATACTGCGCTCGCAATGTCTGCTCCGATGAGAGTTAAGCGTGCTGTGCTCACTGTTACATAACTTTGCAAAAAGCGTCGATTCAGGGAAATTCTGCTGCCGTGAGAGAGTAGGAGCATCGGGAATGTTCTCTCCCCCTTAGTGGAAATGTGGCTTCTGGTGACTAGTACATTTAAAAAATAGCAGATTATGTGTATGTGCTCACTGACGGAGTCCAACTTGAACATCACGATGATGTTCAGGGCAGCAGGTCCTGCTGTTTGCTGCAGCCCTGGGAGGATGGATGTGGCTTCGGTAGCAGCAGGCTGGTACAGCACATATGTGGCTGCTATCAGAAGGGATTTGCAGCCGGACAGTGTTTTGTTTTGAGTAACCTTTGCAGGACTGCTTCTGAAAAATTGCCAAGTTGGCCAAACAGATCAATTCCCATCAGCGGGAGAGACAGCTGTTCATTTGGCTACGTCTGCTTCGTTTGGCTGTGTGGGTCGTCCCACTGGACAGAGTGGGCTGCTAGGACCTACCTGTGGAAAAGAGGGGCAGGTAGGACAATGTGCACTGTGTCAGAAATTCTGTTCGGTTTTTGGCATTACAGAAATGGTCTTGCCTTCTCAACGTGGTGGAAGGGTAGGTTGCTAGTCTAATTCTTCTACCTTTGTCATTTCATACAGTACCCCCTCTATTTCAGCCCAGAAGGATCCTGTTTACTACAGAATATTTCAGATTACTGTACCCTGCTACTTACACTAGCCACAGCCTTTCCTCCCCCAAAATATATATTACTGTGGAAGTGTTTGAGAATGTGACATGTGCTCTGGAATATCCATGCGAATGTACAGCTAGTTACAGTCATATGGATAACAAGGTAAATTAAAGGTTGAGAAAGTCAATGTTCCCTGAAAATCATTAGCCCTAGCCTCTCTAAGCAACATGTACCCGTTCGCTGCCTTTTTGCCCACTTTAAGGGTCTGAGACCCCATAGAAAGCCTGCCTAGAAGCTGCTACAAGTCTGAATGGTGTTAGCTAGATTTGCTTCTAGGTCATTCTCATTCAGCAGCATCCTCAGAGCAAGCTTTGGTTCTCTTTGTTTCAATTTCCTCATCCGTGGCTTTAATACAGTGCTCTTTCTTTAATCACACCCTATATACACTTGTCCTGTGAGTCCCACAGCTCTCCCTCTCTCCAAGTTTAGGGTCTCAGTTGTTTGCATTGTCGTGCGGGAGACTCTGAATGATTTAGTTTTGTCAGTCGAGATAAACAGGCAGTAGAAACATATGCCGCAGCACAAAATGTTCTCTAATCACTTATTTGACAAGTGCAGTTTAATTATTTAGCATAGCTTGTAAAAATCATGAAGTCCTAGTAAGATGAGACTTAACACTCTCCTGTTAATTTTTCCCTGAGAGGTGGGAAAAGACTGCTATATTTTTTTGTGCAAACTGAGAGCGTGCAAACTAAGGAGATTCAACTGAGAATCTGTAAAAGGGGCTGGAACCTTTCAGTGCTTCTTAATAGTTTCGCTAATAGGTAGTAAATCCAAGAGCATCCCACAGTTAGACAAGATTCTGCCTGTGTTGGCAAACCAGAAGATGCCGTCTGATGCTTTGCCAAAACAAAACAGAGTTTTCTTGGCCCAGCTGTATTTTTATTGAATGTGTAACTTAGTAAGAGGAAAAGCCGTAAGTCACAGCCTTGCTGAAGAGGTATCATTCAAAATAATTTTCTGTAGCATGATAGATTTCATGTTGCTACAAAATAAATATTTAATCAGCACTAATATTTTTGGTTCCCTCAGGCAGCGAGAGATGTAGAAGTTCTAACTTTTTACTCAAGTAAGTGCAAATGCAATCTAGCAGGAGGTTCAAAGTCAAATGCATGTATATCCTAGAGGATTTTTTAAAATGGATTTTAGGTGCAGCCAGCCAGGACTGATGGCTAATTTTATTCCTGACAGAGAACAGTTTATCTCTAAGTTAAAAAGCCCCCCTCTGAAAACGGAAAAGAACTCCAAAAGATAAGTGTAAACCAAACTGCAAGCCAGCATGCCTGTTTGATTGATTTGAGTTGTATGGTGAACTGTATCAGTTAAAATTACATTGGAAGAAAAAAAAAAAAAAAGAAATACAGCCTCAAATGCTTTGCTTTTTAGTCGCAAAGCTGCCTCAACCACGCCAGCTCAACCCAATGACAAGGGGACGGTCTAGCGACTCTCCAGAGTCGCACTTACTGGTTAGTTTCTAATTCCTGGATCTTATGGGTATACTGGGCTCTTTATTCAGGGGCTTCACTCGTGTGGTACAAAAGGATATTGTGCGCAGCAAATATTTCTTATCTGAGCTGCTCTGTGAAGAGCAGGGGCAGAGTTTGGCCCTTGGAGGGCGTGAGCTCTCTGTGGGCTCTGGGTAATGCTGAAGTCGGAGTGCGGCTGGGGGGTCAGAGACAGCTTCCTACAAAAGCCGCAGCTCCTGCGATCCTCATCAGACAGGAGGATGGGAGACGAGGACTTACATTTCTTGCTCCTCCTGTGTTTTCACTTGGGATGATTTTGTTTGCAGAGGGAGCAAGCACTAAATGGAGTCTACTGTATTTTTCCTTCAAATGTGAACTGCTGACTGAGCCTCCTTCTGCTGTTTTCCCTTTCTACTGAAGAGTCAGTAAGAGCTCTTCCCCGGTAAGATGACGGGCAGGCCTGTATTTGTAATGAATCAGCCTTGAGACAGTCGTCGTGCTTGCATTTAAGAAAACATTCAGGACACATCTGCTCATTAATGCTCTCTCTTTTGATCTGTTAGAAACTCGTTCGCATCCTTCTAGCTATCAGCGTCTTTCATTGTCCTTTCACAAATTAATTTAAAAACCAATCATCCCTTCTTTGATTTAATAATTACAGAAGAAAACCAGAGGTAAAGGTAAAATAATAAAATTTCAGGGAGGGAAATTGTACGTTCTGAACTTAAGAGTTGAAGTGCACATGCACCTCACAGAAAGGCAGCAGGTTTCCAGAAAGGTCACCCAAAACCCAAGGAGAATGTTCTCTGCCACGTCTGACTGTCACCACAGAAAAGAAGTACTGAATTTCTGCTGACTATGAGGATGTCAGGTTAAAACGTGTCCTTTAGTTATAGTAGATGTGTAGTACTGAGAGAGAATCCTATTGAGCAGTTATGGCAAGTTTTGACATTTCTGACTTCCTTTATATGAGGATGCTAACCATACGCACCATTAGTCTCATCCCCTGACGGGCTGATTCAGAGAGCCTTACTTTACACAGTTACAGAGCAGGTTTGTAAAATGTAAAGACATCCAAGACAGTAAAAAATTCAGTGTAGAGCCGCTTCAAAATGCAATGACGGTACTAACCTGTCAAGATTTCCGGATAAATGGCCACAATGCAGATGTTCACTAGCTCTGAATTTCTTGAGATGTAGCAAGTTGTGGTTTTTCTGGCCAAAATTCCATTTCTGAAAATGAACTGATTGGAAAATACTGGGATTTATGGGAAGAGCTCCAGCTTGGCTGGCAGCAAAAGATAAGTGAAAATGGCAGGGAGCGCTCACTTCTTTCAGCAGCGTGTCCTCAGTGGGAAAATGGCAGGCGGACTCTGGTGGGTTCCTGTTCTGCGTGGGTGGATTCGATGTTCTGGGTTTCCAAAAGTTGTCTAAAGGTAAAGCTTTCACATATAGGAAGAGACAGAGGTTAAACACGAGACTGCTGTAAAAGGTATTAGCATTCATAATTCTGTTTAAACTTTATTATTCCTTGCTTCCTTGAAATAAAATTAGAACCTGCAGTGATTTCTTGTTCTTATGGGATCCTAAATACTGGTTCTGATTGGCATAGTATCGCACTCACTATATCAAAACCTGTTTAGATACTCTCAACTTTTTCTGCCTTCCTTAGAATGCCAGTACAGTTTGCTCCAGCTAATTCTTAAATTAAGTGGAAATTAGACAAATAGGAGTTACTTGAAGCTGCAGAATGATTTTATGCTCATGCTTATGCAATGAGCTAGAGCTGCACAGCTGACCAGAAAACAGTCCTTAATTCACAATTCCAGCCTGTTTTTCACTTCAGTGGCTTTTGAAACTTCCCTCTAGTCTTTATGCATCATTTTATGTGGTTTAACTGAAATTCTGAGAAGAGAAAGGAAAATGAACCATGGACATGAAGAAATGTGCAAGGACAGATGAAGAGAGGTTTCGTGTAGGAGAGGGGCATGGAGAAAGCAGTGCTGTAGGAATGGTTTGATCAAAATGCTTGGGATGGTAGAGTGGCATATAGGAAAAATTAGATTAACTGAGAAAGAATGCATGTCAGGAGAGATGCGATTTATTGGACTGGAAAAGTCTTCCTCAAGGGACAGCAAGTGGCATAATTTTCCAAAGAAAGTGTCTCTATTCTTTGGGAAGTGAAAACTGGATTGAATAAACACTAGAAAATACAACTATAAAACCTGCACTGCTAGAGGTGAGGACTCTGAGCAGAAAGCCTTTTCTACCTCCGTATTCTGACTTGCTTGAGAGAGTCTGGCTCAGGCTTGGGATAAAACCATAAGGTATGTTTTCTCTCCCCTCTCTCTTTTCCCCCTGAATGTTATTATACTGCAGCTTGGCTCTGTCCACATAGGCTGGAGCAGACTGTGTTGTAACTTGCTTCAGCCGCCGCTGAATTTAACAGCTTTTGGCTTTGTAGGCAGTGCCTTAGGAGAACTCTTGCTCATCTGTTCCCTGAGCCAAAGGAAAACTCCTCCGGTAGCTTTCCCAGTGTTTTCTCTGGCTGGAACACATAGTTACCAATTGCTAGGTGAAGATACACTATCTTCAATCATCTTTTATTTTTGTATTTTCGATTTGTCCAGCTGACATATTCTAAGACATCTACTTTGACTAGAATGGTGAAAGAGCCCTTTCACAATGGATTTTTTTTTTTCTTTTCCCTGTACCCCATATAATTAAATTCTCCCACTGGTGGGAAAAATGCTTTTCCTTGATGTAAGTGTGTGACAAGTAGTTGAGTACTGAACCAGTCAGTCACATTTCCCTGTTAAGCATACTTCTTTGAATATTTTTCATAACAAAAGGATTTATCTGTGGAATCTTGTTCAGGAATTTCTTTACACAGGTTTCCTAGCCCTTCACGATTGGCTCTCAGGAAATCTGATCCTATTGGCATTTAATCTGTTACTAGAAATGTGTCTACTGGGAACTTCTTAAATAGGATCGCAATAAACATTTGGATTATATTTTGCAAGTACAAATCACTAGCTGATATTTGCATATTTATTTGTTGAATTTCAACTTCCATTTCAGGTTAGATGAGACATAAACAATTACACAGCACCTCTGGCAAAGAATTAGTCTAAAAAGCAAGTCAAAGCAACACTGGGAATTCAGAGGAAGATTTCTAAAGTTTTAGAAGGAACTGTGAAAGGCTTGCGCTTTGTTTTATCCCCATAGATTTTATATCAGTTATGGAATTAATGTTGTAAGGCTTTTACTCTGATACATCTTCTTTTTTGTTTTACTCTAATATATCTTTTTAAAAAATATTCATGGCAGCATTGGTCAGAGGCAGGGACTGCACCTTCGTCTGCATCGTTAAGGGGAAAAAATGACCCTAATTTAAAGCCAGCTAAAAGATTCCTGGGTTTTTTTGCTGGTGTTTGTGGATCAGTCTCTGCATTGTACTTCGTAACAGAGGCCACAGATAAATGTGATCTGCCAGAAAGGTGTTAACAGGTTTTCTGCAACTAGTTCAGGTGAGTCTGGTGCAGTCAGGAGAGGTGTGAGACTCCCTGTACTGCCAGCCTGACTGGCGGTGATACACTGCTAGGAGTCTCAGGGACATTTTCTGGCAGGAAATGTCTAGCAGTTTCAGACTTCGTGGTGGTTTTATGGTGATTCGAAGGAAAGAAAAAACCTTCAGACTTATTTTCACTTATGTCCTAAATCAGTTTTAGGCAGAGGTCTGCCAAGGTCAGTAGGCCAGGTACAACAGCATGCTTCGGTGACCTAGCAGAGGAAATACCTGTTTGGATGTATTCTTGGCTGGCTTTGTTTTAGGAAAATCACTGCGGAAATTATGAGAGAAAATTAATGTAATTAATTATAATTAGTATAGTGTTTATAGTGGATACACGTTCCAAAATCTTTAACAACAGTAAAGGAGACTTCATAGCTTTCAGGAGCTGAAGGTTTACAGGAGCAATTAGATCACTTAGGCCAACCTCGAATATCTTTTGAACTTGGCATTTACTGTCCATTTGCGTCTTTGAAAATCCTCCCAGTTATTGACAATTAAATTTGATGCCTGGATGCTTGTTTACATCAAAGCAATCGGCATACTCTTTCTGTTTGTGTCTCAGCCTTATTTGTTTAGCAGCATTGCTGGATTTTAAGTTCTGGAAGTAAACCAAAGCATTAAGGGCAAAAGGCTTTCCTGCAGTTCATTGCTTGTCCTTTCTTGCACGCGTGGATATGCAGGAAAGCCCGGCAGTGAAAGTGAAACTGATAAACTCCCAATTCGCAAAACAAAGTGCTATTTTTATTATATAATAAAAAAGTTCAGATGACGGTCTGCTTTGTACTCTGTTCTGACACATCCACATGTCCTTTGAAGATCTGTCCTTATTATTCGTCCTATAAAATCTATGTTGTTTCAAGGGAAAAAAACAACGAAGTGCCGTTTAGATTGTATGATCCAACTCCTTAATATGGTTTCACACTTTGATGGGAATAATCAAGGGTTGGACTCTGTACTTTGATTTGCAAAAATATATCCTTGTTAAATCCTTGAACTGTATTTTCTTTTTAGCCACATGCTTCTGCAATCATTTGCAATTTTGCAGAAAACTCCAATCATTATGTTCTGTATCTGAGTTTCATGTAAACTTTTTTTTTTTCTTGTTTCACAAGCATGATGGGTTATCTCTTAGTACCTAGCCTCTTACCAGAAAATGAAGATTCCTCAAACTGGGCTTATTAATCTCTTGACATGAAATTCCTCCCACTACGTCTTTCATTTTATTCTATTTAGGTAGGCATCCCTTTTTCTTTAAGTTGTAGTAAAGCTTCATGTACAAGAATTCCTGCCCTACGTTGTAATTACTCTTTCTTCTTTTCCTTTCTCTGGTATTTGCAGGACCTATTTGCAGTTGTCAGTGGATTAAACTTCTTGTGGCTGAGGGATATGAAGGAGGTTTTCTGCCTTTGGTCACAATGGAAACCATTCGCCTAAGAGAGCGTAGTTTAGACTAGGCAGATAACTGCCTTTCAGATTTGGCCAAAAATTTAAAAACTCAGTGCCCAGAGGAAGCCAGCATTTGATGAAAATTTAGAGTCTGGATGGGTTTTGTCTGGGCTGTTTATTTTTCCTTGAAGGCAGAGACAAGGAAGGATGTGCAGTGATGCAGCAATGAATGAAGGATAGCAGAGAAGACAGTGAGACTGGATGCAGGAGCAGGAGGAGATTTACTTTCTTCAGTGTTACCTGATAGGATCTATTTTTACATAGAAATGTCACCTGACAAAGTTAGGAGAGAGAATATCTAAGTAGTTTAGATGCAGCTAGAGGCAGGGAGCTAAAGACATGAGGGAAGAGAAGCAGCAGTTGAGGTGATCTGAATGCACAGCTGTATGTAAAAATAGTACTTGGAAGGGAGAGGTCTTTGAGGAAGCTGACCACAGATGCATGTGGCTATAATCACAGTGTAGAGGCTGGCACTAATCGGTAGTGGAGAAATCAAGTGAAAGACTGATCTGTTATGATGGAAAACTCAGGAGAAAAAGGGAGAAACAGATGACACCAAAGAAGAAGAGTGGCACCAGAAAAAAAGGAGGGTAAGATGGAGATGACTAGCGACTTGAGGCTGAGGAGGAACAAGGATGCGATTAAAGAACTGGTGAGAGAAATTAGAAGATAGTTGAGCAGCAGCAGGGGAAAAAGGAAAAAAACTCCATGAAGAACTGGGATTCCTAGTGATATGAGGAAGACACAGATGTGTGTGTCTGAAGACTCCTCTTTGGTGGAAAGACATGTCTGTCAGCAGAGCTTAGCTAGGGGAAAGAGTAGTGTTTTGTTTTCCAGGAGCAAAGAAACACTGTACGAAGATAAAGCTGAAAATCGTCCTGAAGAAAAAACTTGAGACAAAGATCGCGGCATCCCTGTTGGAAGAAAACAAAGATTAATATGTCAAGCCAGAGAAAACTCTCCTAAAAGCTGTGGCTGCTGTGATATCAGTAGAATTATTTTGATCTCTGAGAGGAAGGTGAGAGAATGACAAGCTAATGAAGACCTACAAAGAGTCATGAAGAACGCAGGGTCATGCAGGCATTAAGAGGTCTTCATGCAATGGGCATATCTGTACTAGTAAATTAAATGGTGCTAGGAAGCATTCCCAGGCCCTGGAAATCAATTGTTGCTACTGTTAACTGTCCCTGGCCTAGTTTTGGTTTATGTTTATGGGAACTCACCTGAACTATTCCCAGGTAAAGTTTGAAAGTTACTTGGGATTCTTCCCAGTAAGCAGTTTGGAAGCAGCCACCCTGTTTCGGAGGGTGAGAGAGTTTAATAGCATGGCACCTTTCTGTGCCAGTTGGCCTAAACAGTCTTGGGCATGTTAATTTAGCTTGTAGAAATACAGCTGTAAATGGCTCAGTAGATGCAATCCCTTGGAAACTTAGGACACTGACTGTCTTGGGTGCAAGCTGCGACAGGCAGTGAATATGATTTCTTCTTAAAAAAGGTTACTGAACTGAGATGTTGATGTGCTCTCTCAGATTTTGTTTTGATGTAGCATGAGGACATTATAGAAGGGTTGATTATACAAAATAAGCTTGGATGAAGCATGCATTTAATTGTTTCCATTTAAATTTAATACAAGCATCAGCGAACATAGGTCCATAAATAAGGCCCTTTCTCACAGAAGAACAGGCTGTGAAATTAAGGAAACAAGGTAGTGAGGTTGGTACGTAGTTAAGTTGGCTGGACTAAAAAGCTTAGAAACATTAGACAAAACCCATCCAGACTCTAAATTTAATAGTAGAGAAAATATTTATAAAGTACTGGAAACTTGTATCAAAACAAGGCAAATCTCCAGACCTGAATGGATAAGTAATGCGGCCCCTGGAAAGATAAATACGGATCTAGAATGGAATAGGGGTAATGCGAAGGTGAAGGAGGCATGGAAATTTTATGGTCATTGAAGAAAAATGTACAAAATGAAATTTCGTGTGTTGCACTGTATATAAGTCTGGGTTTTGAATTCAAGAACGATTCAAACTAGAACAGGTACAGAAAGAAAAGTGTTTCTGAGAGCCTATATCTTAGCAGAACAGGGTAGCAAAGTAAAACCTGAGGCATGATAAGATAGCTCCTAATAAAGACATCAGGGAAAGGACTGATAGAGAGGAAAGCTAGCTAATTAAGCTAAACAGTGTTGCCACATGAACAAAGCTTATGACATATCAATTTTAGCAGAAAGCAGTCAATTGACTCTGAAACTAAGTTAGATCATCCAGGTTACTAGAGAAGCAGCATTCATCTTAACTCACGTTTTCTAAATGGGTTCATGAACGTGACCTGTTCTTAACCAGACGTGCTCGGTGTTTTCTGAGG
The DNA here is from genome assembly GCF_047370975.1 of Nipponia nippon. NCBI lineage: Eukaryota > Metazoa > Chordata > Aves > Pelecaniformes > Threskiornithidae > Nipponia > Nipponia nippon. Next base: position 125,093,216 of record NW_028262290.1, read on the forward strand.
AACTTGAGATGCGCAAGAGGAGTTGCACTTCCCTTTCAAATGCCTTAGCTTCTGAAGAGCCAAATGCAACATTTTTGGAAAGGGTTGTGCAGGGTATTTCAACGGTTCTCCTCCAGCATATCACCAGTCTTTCACTGGTCATCCCACTCACGGATCCTTTCCTCTTCAGTTCTGCCCTTTAGATTTGCTCTGTCGTGAGTTGATGTTGTATAGGTTCTTCACAGCCCTGCCATCACAGGTGCTGCACTGGTGTCCTGAATGACATCAAGTGTTCAGCTCTTTGGGCAATCAAGACCACACAGCCAGTTTATCTGAAAGAGCCGGTTTGTCTGAAAGAGCTTATCTCTGGGCAATGTAAGTTGTGTCAGACTGTGTCAAACTGCTGCATTAGTTTTTTCACGGTGTGCTGTGTTGCTCCAGCAGAATTTCATGGAGAGCATTCAAAACGTCTGTCAGTGTAATGTTGGGAAATGTTTTGTTTATGTGTGGCTGCACTTGAGTGTGAGGTGATAATAATAGCCCCCAATTATGACATAAATTAATTTTAATGTCTTTTTTATTTCTGTTGGCCTTTACACATTTCTATAAATACTGTGTAGTTGAATGAATACCAGCCTGATGAATGTGGAAGCCCGCCTGTCAGTCTCAAAGGGAAAGCTTTCAAATATAAATAGCCTTAAAAGTATAAATAGCGAAATCTGTATACTGTATATATCACTGACTACTTTCTTTTTTCCTTTCATTGCATCTCCCATTTTATTTTTAGTGATGCTTACTTAAAATAGTTTCCCTGCTTTCCTGTTGGCGATCAGAAGGCCACTCTGGAATCCAAGTGATTTCTGAGCCAGATGGTGAGGAAAGCGTTCCTTACTTGAGCAGTGTGAGCTTGAAGTCTTGTCTGTCCAGGCCTTCTTTACTGAAGCATCAGTGTAAAATGAAACACATTTCATCCCGGCTTTGTCTGTTCAGTTGATTTCAAATACATATTCTTGAGTTGGTTTCAAAATGTGATTCCAGCATTCTTCAGGACCTCCAGTTCTTCTTAGGTTGATGTTATTCCATGTCCCCCTAAGTTTGCAGCTCTGGTTTTAGCTAACTTACTAGACTCAATACTATTCACTAGTGTCACTATTTGGCAGCCACAACAATTTAAAAAAAATTTTTTTTAATTCCACAGATTTTAGAATGTGCATATGCTAGTGATCACCTCAGCTGCACACAAAGTAATGTGAACAGGTTAAAGTTTTGATGGCCCTTGGGCCTTAGCTTGACTTCACTGTTGCGACCGCAGCCTGCTGTCCACTTACCATTTGTGCTCTTACATCTTTTTCCTCTTTTGTGTGTGTTAATAAATATATAATTTTAAAGTAGAGTTGAATCTAGCGTGAGCCACACTGCTGTTCGGTAGGGTTTGCAGGCCAAAGCTGATCTTCCAATACGACTTGCCTGAAGAGGCCGCAAACGCATCACTTGGTTCTTTCCTCCTAAACCATGTCAAGAAAGGTCAATAAATCTCCGCAGGGACCAGCTGATTATCTATACACTGCTTTAACCATTTCTGCCTATAAATGGCAGGGCAAGATGAAGTAGTTATGTGGGAGCTGCACAGAGGAGTGATGTTTACCAGACAGCAGCGTGGTCAGCCCAGTACCAGGGAGTGAGGACCCACTCTGGAGCATTCCTAGAAAAGGGCGTATGGAGGGCATGGGGTCTTGCAGCACAGCAGGTCTGTGCTTGCTGCTTGTAGCTCCTGATACAGGTTCTGACAGCCAGCAGCAGCTCCTGATGAGCCTGAGACCAAGTGCAGAGTCGCCCAGATTCCTTACCGGGCTGCTTTGAAGGTGTCATTGGGGTCTAAGGTTCCCACAGGAGCATCTGTTGTGCCCCATGGCTGCTTGACTGGACAGTGTAGAAATGCAGTTATTTAAGGCAAATAAGGTCACAGTTGGTTCCTTGTTATCTCTGACTGCATGCTTTGCTCTCAGCCTGAAACGCTGCCATGGGAAAGAAGAGGAAGGAGGCAAGACAGGAGGTCTTACGGCAGAGAGAGAAGTAGGAAGCAAGTGGACTGTTTTGTGTCCACATCAACAGCAGCAACAGGTTTCCTGGCACTTCAGTGGCAGCAGCGGTTCCCTCTCATACCAAGAGAAATGCCTTCTCCCATGTCACCTTACCCCAGCAGCCAGGAGGTATATCTGTATGGGTGGGTGAGCCGGCCCCAGTGTGCACGTCAGCCATGCCAAGGTCTTTGCTTCTGTTTCTTGCGGTGTTGGTGGAGTCCCAAGAGCAGTGGATCTGGGACCTAAAAGTCATTAGGATGAGAGATGATGTTTCCGTCTCTGCCCGAACCTTTGCTGCTGTAGTTGCCCCCATGAGACCACTTGTGCCTTGAACTTCTTGCAGCTCTGGAGAGGCAAAGAAAGGAGCAGAAATGTGTTCTGCAGCTGCCATTGAGAGCTGCAGGAGGCATTGCCTTTAGTCAGTTAGGGAATCCCTGAAATGGCCAGCTGCTGCTCGTAGACTAAAGCTGTTTTCCTGCCCTTGTCAAGGGGGGAGTATTTTTCCTGCCAGTAGGCCGTCATGGAGATGCCTCAGCTTTACATCCGAGCAGATTGCTAATGCATCAGGCAATGACAGGTAAAATGGTCTGTGTTCATGTGTCTCTGAGACTTTGGGGAATCGTGGAATCATTATCATAGATCTTTATGCTTCAAGGCATGCCAGCATCTGCAAGCTTTTTGTTAGTTTTAAATGCAATTTGTGTGGTTTTATTTTTATACAGTGCCTTGGGATGCTTACTGTAGAAGGCTCTTAAAATAGGTGTAACTTAATGTGCTGTTCAGACTTCTCATTAATCTGCTTGTCTTACTCTTACCCAGAAGTAAAATACAAAGCCTACAGAGTGAGGAGTTTGGAATAAAATGATAGAAAATGGGGCTCTGAAATAAAGACATTTAGCACTGAGGACTCAGGCTAGTGGTGGAGGAAACAGAACAGGATGTTCAGAAAGTCCAAGCCCTTTGGCATGAGTTAAGGAGCTTGGAAAATAAGCCAGGCTACAGTGAATTTGTGAAACAATGTTTGTCTTCCTAAACTGAATGCTGGAAAGCATCCATTTCACACTTTGCCTTTGCCAGCGCCCTGATATCTATTGTAGCACTCATCTTCTGGCCTCTTTATATTCAGAGAAATATTTCACTTTGTGTTTAGAAGTTATTTGTGCTTCCCGCTTTTTTGTGGTGCGAACGTGATCGTGTTGTGGCTATGGGACTAAAATGTGGAGGCTTCGTCTTTTGTCCTGCTGTATCACGCTGTTTCTGATGGGGGTATTTTAACTGCAGTGATGGGCAGAAAGACTCCGCTTCCACTTTGCTTCACCAAGGCTGTGTCTACAAATTGGTAAATTAATCAGGGCCAGGAATTGTATCTTATGATTTTCCATATTGTTTAATTTGCAGCACATTCCATGACATGGTTTTGGCCCATGCCAACTAGCACACTCCCAGATGACTCTGTGACATGATGGCATGGGAGAGGGACTGTTCTCAGCAGGCATTACTGAAAAGGTAACTGTGTTTTGCAGGGGAAAGGAGCATAGAGATGCGGACTTGAGCTGGCTGTGCCATTTTCCCCTGAGACTCTGGATCTTGGTGCATTTTATACACTAGACCAGTCTCTCTCGGGCTTAGCGTTTGAGGAGGATGCTGAAATACAAGCTTTTGCTTCCTAACTGCATCGCTAGCGCTGTTATCCGCAACAGTATCAAGCCACCTCCTCCTCCTCCTCCCCGTGGGCCATCTGCTCAGGCTTACAGCACCACTTCCCTAGTGCTAAAATCTTTTCTCTTTGAATAAGTCAGGTTAGGGGCACAACTCAAGTTTTAAGTCAAGCTAGCAACAGAACAAAACCAAACCCTGTGAGCTTGAGTGAGCTTTCTAGAGAGTGGTTTTCCATCGTGCAGCTCATTTGCAACCACAGGTGCAACAGTAGCTCACAAAGCTGGTGGTGTCACAGGCCCACAACAGCAAGTTAGAGAAATAATTACTGTTCTGGTATATTTACTTATCACACAGGGCCACACTAATTGCACATACAGATCATACATTTGCTTGCACATGTGGATTTTTTGACCCTCACACCTATAGTTCACTCTTCAGGCTTTGTTTGTAACACTTTACTTGAAAATAGGTAGTGTTTACTTGCCTCTGTGGGATTTCTAGTTTGTAAAGCCCTCTGCAGTTCTCTGTTGGAAGGGATCATTGAATTCCTGAGCACTGCTGATGCTTTGGCTGAATGTGTTCTTCCAAAAATTGTTTGTATAAGATACACCTATGTATGCAGTATTCTTTTTGATCCTTGGTTGCTCTCTTTCTGACTTTGTTTTCTGTTGTCTGCGTTTTTAGTTGCAAATGGAGACATTATTAAAAACATAGTCTTACTCACTCACCGTTGAAAGCATTTTTTCATTTAGTTAGTACATGGTGTACTAGTAGGATGTACATCACTAGTAGCTGTAGGCTGCACAGCCCTGGGTTTTTTTTGTGTTGAGAAGGATAGGATTGGCTGCACAGTGAACGTGTATTTAGCATCAAGATTTAAGGTCCTGAGCCAGTTCCATTGCTCTGGAGCAGCAATGGAAGAAACCACCGCTGAGTTGTTGGACTAACCCGTGTAGCTTTTCTTCATCATGATGCTCTGTGTACAGCACGGTTATTGTGAGGATTGGAAACAGTGAGCAAAAAGGATTTTGTTGTGTCAGTGCTAGGTGAAATGATGTTTTTACAAGCCAGTTTGGTGGGCAATTTTCTTTTGAGGCTAGTGAGGGCCATGATGGTAACAGTCACACAGAAATTGTTATGAAAAAGAAAAGGTTTAGGGAGGTGCAGAGCCTCATATATAAACTACGTTTACAGTTGTTGTCAGTCCATGCACTGATCTCAGTATTTATTAGCTGAAGAGACTGAAAAGTCAATCTGGAAGGGATTGTGCTGACTACAAGTTTCTGTAGCCTTTGGTGGTGCCAGCTGCAAATATAGGCAAATCTGGCTGCAGTGGGAGGGCATGATGGGGCAGCTCCAGCCCAACTGCTACTCCGGGGGCGTTTTGGAGGCTTTGGCTGGGAGCCGTGAAATGCATCTCCCTGGGGAGGACTCCATTGCAAACAGACCTTGCCCTTCCCTATCAGTGAATTCCTTTGGCAGCAGGCTGGCACCAGAACACCTAAAAATATTTATGATAAAGCTGCAATGATTTTTCCCCTCTTTGAGATGGGGATGGGGTTTGCATTGTGTTTGTTGATTCGTATCTCACGTATGACTCTTTCAAAAGGTCTCTTTATAGCAGCCACTAATTAGTGGTGGCACTGTACCTGGCTGAAGGCCAGGTAAAAACATGTTTCTCAATTTCTCACTTTTAGGTGGCCTAAACCAAACACTAACAGCTCCCCAGTGACTTAAGTGGCTGTTGGTTGGATCCAAGCCACTCCGTTGTAGGAAACTGCAGGAGGACTGCAGTAGTAGCTCCTATTTTTCCTTGGAGTTTAGCTTTCTTAAAGAGCAGAAGGAGAAGAGCTGAAAGGTCCCCTGCACCCCAACCCAAAAGAATACCTTTGAGACAGGATAAGTGTTCTACACGTATGAAGAGATTAGCATTATAAGTAACTTAAAATTAATAAAATAAGCCTTTATGAATGCTTCAGAGCACTTTCTCTTTTCCCACAGAATTATGGTCCTTGGCGCAGCTTGGTCAACTCATTGCGTAGGAAATGTCTTTGTGGGAAGGGGGTAATGCACAGGGAGAGGAGTCTGCTGAACAAAGCAAGCTTTCTGTTGCAAATTAAGAGTTTAAAAAAATTAAAATTACCTTATCTGTCATCCAGTTCTTAAATTGAGTTCATCTTTTGAAGTGAATAGTTAATCTTTCCTGTTCGTTTTATTTACTTGCTTTACATAGAAAGGGGAAAACATTGGGATCATAAATACAAAGTCTCCATACGAGCCAGTCTCTGCTTCAGGCAGAAATTGGACCACAGCAAATGTAGGTAGGCCAGTGTTAGTTCACATGAACTATAATGACACTTAAATTGTTGTTGAACTAAGTATGCAGGTCAATGGGTAGATCTCTCCGTCCCATACCGGAGCTCATACTGCTGTATGATTTACTACTTTTAGGACCTGCATTAGCAAGATTAAAGTCGGTGCTGCTTTGCCTACCTAGCTCCTTCCTTAATACAGGGGAAAAATACATGTGAAATCCTGAGCACACAGAAAACAATGAGAGATCCGCACTCATCTTGTTGCAGTGATTTTTGGGCTTTTCTATGCTTCCCTGTGGGACAAATTGCTGTGTTGCCTTAGTTTCATTAGTGTTGTTCAGGCATCAGTTATTCAGTCCCTACCCTTGCACAAGTGCCAAAAATCACAGATGTGGAAATCTTGGACACTGTGATTTTTCACAGTGTTCATGACAAAAAGGCAGCTGGCTTCAGAGATCAGAGGCATCTTTGAATATGAAAAAGCTCTTTAAGTGTAGGCTTTTTTTGTAAATGCAGTTGCTCATTCGGAAGACCATAGTCAAGTGCAGGTACCCTCAGCTGGAACCCTTGTCCCTCTGCTGCAGTGTGGGCTTGCTCCTGTTAAGAGTTGATGGGGTTGCTTGAACCACTGCAGTTCATTACCCAGGCTGTTCATGAGCTGCTGAATAAAACAATTTTATTTGTTTTCTGGAGTTTGCTCCCTTAAAAATATGGTAGCCATCAGTAGAAAAACAACTGAAATAAGGAGCGTCAGACTTGTTTTCTTTTTTAGGTACTATATGGTTTTATAAAAAAATAAAGGGTATGGATTATTTATTTTTATTCAAACAAATAATGTGCAACAGCTGGAAAGGTAGGGGAACAGCCATGAGCTGAAAATAAAATTTACAGCACAATTCCATGTATGTTGTCGGGGAATCATTCCCATGCAGCCCAGCAATGGCACAGATATTTCAGGGATTATGTTCAGATTAAATGTCAACGAGAGCTGAGCCTTGGCAGTATGCCAAGAAGGTCATATGAGGAAAGTCCCAAACTTTTACACTCAAATAAAAATGTGTTCTTCTTAATACCTGTAATATGCTGCAAATGTTAACACAGCTAATGACCTGGGTTAAGAATTCTCATCATAATTTGATTTTTTAAACTATTTTTTAAATTGAGATTTGGGACTTTTTGCTGGGTTTTGGTATTTAAGACTTTGTCAGCAATTTTATTTGGGGGTTATGCCTCTACTGTAGAATTTTTTCCTTAGTAGCACGATGTAAAGAAACATTAGTCTAAAACTTCTACAACTCTCTAGAATTTTCATTTTCAACCTACACATAAATGGAATGATAACCTGCTAATTCTTCCACAAGGATTGTTACTACACAGAAACTTCCCTGTTACTTGTAAGATGAAATCCAAGATGCTACAATTCCACAGCATTTATGAGAGAATACTTTATTATTGGGAGGGAAAGAAAAAATAGATACAAATACATAGTTGGGAATTGTTCTTTATTTTTTTAATCTGTGATTGGTCTGTGCCACTCCAAAATACCTGTGGAATTATGAAGGAATATGCTGACAGTCTTGTAGTGCATTGAGAATGTCTTCTTTTGGTTTAATTTGATCTCTGTTCACAGTAGATTGATTTTAACTAGAACAGGACATTCTTACTCTGAGGGATATCTACACATGGAGCTGTATGGCCTTAGCTATACTACTTGAAAGAAACGCTCTGTTAATCTACTTGCCATCTCTGAAGAAGATGAAACTACTTCAAAATGGATTTATTAAATCTCTTTAGTACTCTAAATGTGATCCTACTACTGGATGCAGTCAAGGGTATATGATGCTTTTTTTATGTATCATTTCATTTGGCCCCCAGCACAAAGCCCTGCAGTGGTGTGAGCACAGCCTCCTGATGCTCTTCATGGGCAGCGGGTTTTGCTGAGAGGATTTTCATGAGACTTTTTTTGGATGTGACCAACACACTGAATCAAACCACAGCTGTTGGATTTGGTTTGCCAGTGAGCTTCAATATGTGCTGCTTTGCTCCAAAATTGCCTCGTGTGAACGGGAGCAAAACTTGGAGTCGTTAACCAAAGCAGCTGATGTTTCTGTGGATTCAGGACTCCACCTTTCATTTTTAATTATATATACATCCTGTATTTGTAAACATGACTTTAGGTGTACTGTATACATGTAAATACATATTTATATACACATGTATGCATGTGTGTGTAAACATACGTGTGTATGTGCATGCTGAAGTTTATTTTCCCCTCTCTCCTCCTGTCTTTCCCCTCCTTGCCTGCTGCAGTGAGGCACGCAGGAGGGGAGAAAACTGTTTTAGCTGACCATGGCCAACACTGCCATGGGAGGATCTACAAACTGATCTGCAGTTTATTAAGTTGGGAGATAACAATTAGAACTGTCAGATTCTGGAGAGTGGCCCAGTGGTAATGGTGGGGTCAAAAATCAAAGTGAAAAGTACCACGAGCCATGGCTGGCTGCAGGAGCAGGGCAGGAGGCTGGGTGACCAGGGTCCTGAGCCAGAGGTGCTGCTGAGTTTTGCAGTTAAAACAGATTCAGTCGGTTTGTTATTTATGAAGGATACAGTATGCAACTCTCAGCATGTCAACACTTCTTTAAAGTGCAGATTTAAGAAATCACAGTTTGGAAGTCAGTCCTTTAGATAGTGTAAATGAATAAGGTAAATTAATAAATTATTTTAATAAAGTTAAACACCTCATGTCATACCACTTATTGTTCTGAATCATGAAATTGATAGGATTTTTTCCATTACTTTTACTAGACCTTTATTTAAACTACCGTCAGTGGAATTTTACCATCCTACAGCCTGAGACACAGAGTAATAAATCAACCCTTATTTCCTTATTTGTTTGAAGCTAATGTGACAACAAATAGTCTGTTAGCATACAGTATTTCTTTGTACTACAAAATATGCAAATATTTCAATGATTATACTTTTATCTCTATAATATTTTAAAAACATGCTACAACGTGTTTCTCCAATAAATTGAGTTACATAAAAGCAGCTTCACATCTACATAATGCTTCTACAAAACACTCCCTCTATTTCAAGTTAAAATGTGTGTTCAGCTTGGGAATATGTTCATAAAGAAACTTCATTTACCTTATTAAGAAAGACTTGTGTAGTCTCTTAAGTTTCAGATGTTTTTTTTTTTAAATAATCATTTTTATTACTTTCTGGACTCCTGCCTGCCCAGGCAGCCCGGGGCTGGCGAAGGTTTGGTAGTCAGGGTGCTGCTGAGTTCTGCAGTTAAATTGAGTTGGTTTCTTGTTTATGAAGGAAGCAGTTTGACTCCCTTGCACTTTTTTTTCCCCTTCTGTGAATATTTTCTGTAACTGGATGTTTGTTTCCTAGTATTAATCCTTAGTGGCTTGACAATGACACTTTTTCCCTCTAAAGCCCGTAGAACCATCAAACCTGGCGTTACCCTGGCAGGGTTGGCCCAGCGTTGCACCTGTGCAGCACTGTGTCGCCAGCATTTGTCGCCAGCAGGATTGTTTTCAGGGACTGCAAGGGCTTTTGGCTCGGCAGACACGGTGCAGCCTCACTCTGCCTGTGTCCCTGCATCCCAGTGCCTTGCTCAGAAAGGCGGGTGTTGCGGGGCCTGTGATGCTCATGAGGACCGCGAAGGCAGGTGCGCTGCTCGGTACCTGTGTGCTGGGGTGGGTGCAGGTGACCCGTGTGTGCTGGCCACCCAGCCTGGGTTCCTCGGGGCACGGGTCAGTGCTAGTTGAGTATTGAGTACTTTGGGCTGCATAAGGCTGCATCGGTTGTATCCTGAATTATCTGAAGTGTTTTATCCTACTATGAAAAGCAAAGTATGCTAGCGAGAAGTGGGTATGTCTCCTCCTTTCCCAAAGAAGGGAAAGATAAACACATAATGATAGAAGAACTAATTTCCTCTTAACTCTGCAGCTCTGGCTGTACTGTCTCAAGGGTTTCTCTTTATAAAACCATGTAGCATTACTAAGCATCTATTTGCTGGGTGAAATAGCCAGGTGTGCTTTGTGTATAAGTGACTGTAGCCTGAAACATTGCTTCAGACGCTTCATGAGTCAGATCATTCATGATTGTAATAATGAGATTATTCGTGGTAGGCTCCTCTCTGTGACAGTGGTCCTTTGTTTGAAGGCTGCGTTGCGTACGTGTTATACTTCCGATTTGCAGATTGATTCTCTGCTAGAAAACAGCGTTGCGGCAGGGAACTGAAAGTGAAGGTCAGTGCTGCTAAATTCAGGATGTTACTCAGTGCTGGAAATAATTGGGAAGGCTCATAACTGAGTTAAAAGCTTTAATCATGACTTTCATTGAGATGATACTGCTTCCTGCTGTTCCCAGGGTTGGTTTTTTATGTGTTTTTTAGTATGTTGTCTTTTGTTTTGGGGTTTTTTTCAACTCTATCTTCTGATTAGAACTGGGTAAATACTGCCAAGAGCATTTTGTTACTCATAACCGTGTAAGAGTTGTTCTCTCTTGATAGTGGTGGTCCTTTACATACACACAGTTTTGTTTAATGAAAGGAAGAAAACCCCAGCATTTCTTTAGTGTTTGGATTCAACTTTACCTGTAATCTTAATTTTTTTTTTATGCTTCCTTCCATAAAATAACTGCTATCAAGTCTCTATGTTACAAGGTGATTATCTCCCATGGCAAGGTGATTACGCTTTGTGGTGGAACCGTGACCAGAGTGTTTTAGGCTTAGGTGGTGTTTTCTACTAGCGTACGGCTAGGATTTGTCTCCTGTACAAATGGGTGGTCAGGCTGAAACCAAGGTGTGTTGTGCTCCAGACGTTTCCCCCGAGGGGAGCGTCCCTGTGTGATCTTCCTCTGCCTCGTGCGCAGAGCGGCTGGTGCGCTCATCCCTGGCGAGGTGGGCAGGGGGGCAGTTGGTACCGGAGTCTTCCTCCTCTCGTGGCATCCCACAAAGTTTGCAGGCAGGTCTGGTGGTTGCGTGGAGGGGAGGCAACCTCTGCCACTGCTGGAAAGGTGATGATGATGATGAGTCAGTGATGATGGCTGTATGCAGTATTCCTGCTTCCCTTTGGGAAAAGGGAGAAGCCATCCCAGCGCTGGGCGAGCACTTCAGAGGAAATCGCCAGAGCTGTTTGCTGCAGTAGAAGTCTAAAATAACCGTGTTTCCCATGGAGGGTGTCAGCAGCTTGTAACAAAAACACAGAGCAAGCTCGGTTCCTGAAAAGCGCATCTGAAACAAAAATAGTCTTTTTGTTTTTAATTCTTTGATGCCAGATTTTATCCTTGGAGCTCAGAGATTTCCTGATGTTTTCATGTGAAACTGCACAGCTTCGTGCAAGGTGAACACAGCTCAAAATAAATCCAGTGCAAACATTGCAGGGACTCTGCCCTGTGTTTGGGCATGTGATTTTTATTTTTTTTCCCCCAATTAATTACTTAATATATTTTACAAGAGAAGATTGTTAGCTTATCTATGTTAGGTATGAATTTTCAGCCCCAGTGTAAATTTAAATCCCAGGTCATTTTGTTGAAAGTTAGCATAATATTTACACACTCACTTTCAGTGATAAAAAAGCAGCAGTTAATTCCTTGACAGGAAGAATAAAGCATTTGACTGTTCTGTATTGTGTGGGGCATTCTGACAGATTTCTTATTAATTGTGTGGCATTCAAATTATACATCAGTAAAGTAATGTTACGTTATGTTATGTCTGCACTTCTACAAGCAATTTCATTATTTTAATAAAAATTGACAGTGATCTGAAAGCCACTTTTATATATATAGTAATAATTATACACGTATGATTTTGTATATTGTTATACAGATCTACATTTTCTGCATCCTATAGCAAGACATAGACTAATATTACTCTTGAGATACTTGCCAGGTAATTGAATATAAAAATTGAGGTTTTTACTGAAGGTTTTGGTGATCTGTGAAAGTATTCAGATTTTGGCCATTTCAGTTGCAGCTGGCAAAAATGCTTTCGCTGAAATGGAGATGAATTTTTTGAGACTTATTTATTTACAAATGAGATTAAATGGGAACATGACTTAATAATACTGTTTGCCCTAAACAGTTAAAGGGTCAGTGTTTACTGATTACCTTTTCCATACATCTAGATAAGGGCTGTTTAAATTGCAGGCTTTCACTGAGATTTGGACCGTGATTGTATTTGACCTTGCTATGACTACGTGAAGTTTCTCAGATGTTGTAGGAAATGTGGCACTTCTTGCTGGTCTTTCCAGTATATTGGAGAGTGGATTCACCATTCCTAGTTGTCAAGATTGTGCATGACTGTTGGACAGCCAAGAAGATGCAGATCAAGTCCCCTACAAATAGCTGAACAGACCTTAGTAAATTAATAGAGTAATGCAGATTAATATAGTGCTATCTTGTTACTTAGTGCAAAAGATTACTTTTGATGAAAGGCAACAAAATTTAAACTGTAGGATCCTGTTCTCGGTATACTACTTGATATGGCAGTTTTATTTACAACAAAAAAAATCCTGGTGTATTTCACAAAAAATAATTTCTATGAAAGCGTATCGAACCTTTGTTTTTGTGATCAGAACTTAGTTACCTAGTTTAATAGGTATTCACTTATTTTTTACTATGCTATGCTTGAGGAAGCCCTAAAGATCTTCTGTTGGTTGTAAGCATTATGAATGTCAGAAAATATATTGCGAGTCAGGGGTACTGGCTTCTGACATTACCCCCCATTTGTAAAAGTGCAAAATGAGCAATAATTATATTGTGACTATAATTATATGCATAAGCTGTAATTGTAGAGATGGGAAAAGATCTCCTTGGAGTTACTAAGTATCACATTTCAGTTGTCTTATTTCTTCTTATGTTTGGAGAAGTTCTCAGATTTGCCTTTGCAGTTTTATAGCAAATACCAGATTTGAAACTCTTTTCAGCAGGACCACTAGCAGCATTACTCCGTATTCACAACAGAGCAAAACTCTTGAAAAGAAATCCCTCCCATTTCCAGTTCCCATGAAACTCTTAAAAGGAACAGTCAAATGAAAATATTTTCGTAAAATTCCTTGACAATGCCATTCAAAAATGGCACTGTTAGCCTACTTGTTATCCTGCTTGTTAGCTGAAGCACTACCAGATAATGGTAATTCTTACGCTTGTGATTATTCATCGCTAAATTTATTAATAATGCTACTATTTTATTCTCTTATTGTAGATCTCCAAAGCAATCTATGTATTGCAAGGCAGGCTGCTCAGGTTTTCTCTTTTACCATCATAGTGTGCTTCATTTTTTTTTTTTTAATTATCGTATAGAAAAGGACATGGAATTTTAATACACAGCCTTACTAGGGAAGAGTAAGGAGTAGAATAAGTTAAACTAGCCTAAAAGCAAAAGGCAAAACGAAGTCTAAAATCTAAGTAAAGCTCTTAACTGAACTGAACTTTGAAATATCTATCTAGGTCAGTAACAATTTCCTCTGTGAGCACTGTAAAAAAAGAAAATCTGGAATTATTTGACTAAGGTTGAAGCATATCATTAGTAGAGATACGTCACTGCTATCTGTGGACCATTCAGCGGTCAACATGTGACAATCATCTTATTCTTTGTAGTGGTCAGTTTATTTGTATCAAAATTTGCTCCTTAAGATCTTCACAAATGCTGAGGCAAGAGGGATTTTTTTTTAATGTTGTGGAATTTAAAAAAAAAAAAAAAGGCACTACCAATAAGACTTTTTTAGTATACGTTTAGAAGAGCTTTCTTATACACATGTTTTTAGCAATACTTCAGCCAAAAGCATCTTTTCCACTTCGCTCATTTTTGTCAATGTACCACAATGACTACATCTCATGGGTGTCTTCACTTTCTTCCTACCTTCTCCTGGGTTTGGGGTTATTCCTCCCATACACAGAGGCATCAAAGTACTTGTCTACTGATGTGCTTGTTCTCAAGACCTCTGGAAATCAGTCTTGCCCTGAGTCTGAATTGGTCCATTGTTCTGCGTAGCACTAAATAAACAAAACATCTTCATGCTTAGTAGGAATGGAAAGGTATTTCCATGCTCATGAACTTCTACAGAGACATCCATTTGCTCAGTCTTCAATATAACATTGTTGACACAATTTCTGGATGCCTAGCATCATTGTTTGCCATTACCAGAAGAATTTGGAATACATGTGGTAAAGGCCATTACACTACACCATAATAAGGCTATATTTCCCTATATTCCTCTATCTGAATAATTCTGACTTTGAACAAATGATGTTACCATACTTCTGTACCATACTGGTGAAATATTTAAACAAAGCTACAAATGCGAAGAGGGGCTGTTCCAACTAGTTTGGCCAGGGGACAACACTATTATGTCTTCCGCATGTACACACCCTTCTCAATCACTGAAAATTTCATGAGCAATTTTTGGCTTGCTGTGAGAGCTTGGCTGTAGAGCTGGAGTAACTGACCTTCGAAGCTGAAGACGACCTTGAAATCTATTGGGTGGATTATCTTCTGTACACAATAGAGATGGCCTAAATCAAAACTTTACCTGTCAGAAGGTTTCAGAACAATGAGTAAAGCAAACTGAATGCAGTTTTGAACTATTAGTCTTGATTTATTTTGTTAAACTATTGCACTTGGAAAGATGCTGGCCCGTCCATTTACAACAGCACCAAAGTATGCATTGATCGAGGCAGATATCTTGGTAGGCAGAGTCACAGAAACCTTTGGGAAGCATCCTTTCATCTAGTGGTGTGGTGTGGGTGGAATGCCCCAGAGATTACTGTCATTAACTACTCCTACGAGACTCCTAACGGAGAAGGGTTTTCAACACCAAACCTGAATCATGAAGCATGCCTTTGATTGGTTACAGTCTCATGTTGGGGAACGTAACTAATGTCTTGGTTCAGCTGCCAACATGCTGATGTCCAGTGATATTTGAGATGTCACAGAGGATGTCCCACCTGGCCTCCAGCAGTGGCTCTAGAATGGTGTCTCCTGTGGGAGATACCCCCTAATGAATGTTGGGATGGTACCTGGAAACAGAGTAGAGTGTGGTAAGCCTGATATTATTTCCATTCATCTGAGAATTTGGGGTTTTTTCCATATTCATCCTTGTGCCTTTGACTTTTTCCTCCATTATAAATAAGACTTAAATGTTTATTTAAAAGGGGACCAGATGGACAGGAAAGATATCAACCACTTCTAACAAGAAATGCAGTGTTAGTCTTCGTCTTCATCTCATGTAATAATGGCCAAATGACCAAAACTTAGTATTTTTCCCTTAGTCTTTTTGATGTGGAGATTAGCAAATGGTAAAATGTCTGTTACTTTGGCTGGTGATCTCCTCATTGTAAAATTCAAGACTTCTTAGGGCAGTTCAGCAACGCTTGCAATGCATTTCCTCTTGGATGAGAGCCAGAGGATTCCAGTGTGGTCGTTCTGGCACAGTTGCTATGTTTTATAAAACAGGTGTCTACATGTGTGTAATAAATCTAGTTATGCTGATAAATCTGAACGGATGTCCTGGTTTTGACTGGGATATAGTTAGTTTTCTTCCTAGCAGCTGGTACAGTCCTGTGTTTTAGATTTAGCATGAGAATAATGTTGATAACACACTGATGTTTTAGTTGTTGCTGAGCAGTGCTTACACTAAGTCAAGGACTTTTCAGCTTCTCATACTGCCCTGCCAGCGAGGAGGCTGGAGGTGCACAAGAAGCTGGGAGGGGACACAGCCAGGACAGCTGACCCGAACTGGCCAGAGGCATATTCCATACCATATGGCATCATGCTGAACAAAAAAACTGGGGGGAGTTGGCCAGGGGTGCACGGCTGCTGCTTGGGAACTGGCTGGGCATCAGTTAGCGAGTGGTGAGCAATTGCATTGTGCCTCACTTTTTTTTTTATGTTCTTTTATCATTATTATTTTCCCATCCCTTTCTGTACTATTAAATTGTCTTTATCTCAACCCACGAGTTTTACCTTTTCTTTTCCTATTCTCTCCCCCGTCTTACTGGGAGGAAGTGAGCAAATGGCTTTGTGGTGTTTAGCTGCCTGCAGGGTTAAACCACAACAACAGTTAATTTAAAAGTGTGTCTTACAGTGAACAAGACTGGTAATTTACCATGTCAATAAAACAAAATATAAGCAGCATTTCTGTAATGTGTGTAATGTACAGTAATTTTGTAATGTAATGGCTCCATTGTGTGAGCCGTTTTTAAATTCCTGTTCAAGATGTTCTTGATCCAGATGTTCATATATTTTCTTTTATCACTAGCTGTCTTTCAGTTAAAATCTGCAAAACTGATTCTCATTCACAGTGCTATCAGCCAGTCAGGTTAACCAACAGCAGCCCATGACAAAGGGTATAAAATTAATGAGGAAATGGAGAACTGAATCTTACACATTAAAAAAATATGTAGTAAACTAAAATCATCAGTAGGGTTACATTACCAAAGAGTCACTTTTCCAGGTGATGTTCCAGTCTATTCTTTGAAATCAAGAAAGCTTTCTGATCCTACCTGTATCACATCAGACTGTTGCTAGTCAAGTTCCTAAGATTCAGCAATGTCTCAGGTATTCTGGAAATCTTGGGGGAACAGACTGTCCATTTTACTGCAATGAGTTTCATCATTAGCATTGTGAGTTGGGGGCGGGGGGGCTTACACATTTTCTTACAAAGTTTTAAGGTCTCAGTCCTTATTTCTGATTAATGTTCCATAGGATTGACCTAATTATCACCACATTCATTTGGAGTCCCATGACCTCCAGAGAAAGGTCTTTAATGTTTTGTAAAGCTCATGAACAGCTGAAAAAAAATTGAAGCTCAAATGCTAACCTCTGTGGTTACTGTTACTGAGTTAAAAGACGAGGCTTTACAAGGAGGCAGTTATATTAGCAAAAGTTCTTCTAAGACCCAAAGGGTATGCTGTAGTTTGGACTCTGTTCCTCAAGTGCCTGAGGCACTCCAAGGGTTGCCTCCAACTCTGGGAAGAACTAGCAGCTGTGACCAAAAATTTCAAAGATGCAGAGAGAACCACCACAGAAAGCCCTGGATTCTCCATTGCTTTGGGGAGAAAGTGTGCTGAAGTTGAAGATATGTTAGTCAGGATCTGTAGATGAGTATCTATACAGTATAACTATATCTATACAGTATATCTATATTGTATCTGTATATTCAGGATCTATATATGAGTTGATTATTTAAGAGGTGTGGCTGGCATAACACATTAAAGGATAATCCAATTCCTCCTTCCTTTAAATGCTAAATTTGGTAAAGTCCAACATCCCAAAGAGGCCACCTGGATGTGAGCTGGAAAACGGGATTGTAGCAGGCTCTCCTCCCCTCTGTAGGATGGTTTGTCTTTGCACGTGAGCCCTGAGAATACGTCTGACCCTGAGCAGCCTTTTCCTAAGTGTCTTTGCACAGAGAGCTCATACATTGCTCCTGTTGCCTCCCTTCCTCCTGCTTGGGATACCCAGCTAGCGCTAAAGGTAGCTCAGGTGAATTAACAGCTTTTTCACTTTATTTTCAGACTATTTTGATCATCCTGAGTTTAGGTGCGTAAATTCCTCTTGGAGCCTGTCTGACCTGCTGGATGAGAGCGAGGGGGTTATTCAGTGCATCGTCTGAAAAAGCAGATCTATGAATCCTCTTCAAACTGGGAATACCGTTTCAAGTAAAGCACTTCTTTTACGTGTCCGGATGCAAAGATGGTTGGTTAATCACAGAATCTAGTTCTCTTAGCTCTGTATTGTGGGGATTGCAGATCTAAATTCAAACTTCTAAAGAGCATTAGCATCTGTAGATAAAAGGCTCAATGCACATGCAAAATACTGTGAGAACAATTGGTGCATTGTGCTTAGATTCAGATGTAATTACATTTTGTGACCAAGAGGAGGAAGGAAGTATGATTTACGGTGTTGGGATTTGCGATGCTTTTTCATGTGTTTGGGTGTTGCAACAGTATTGGGGCTCTTTTATTATGTACTGCAAATCTTTCCTAGATGAGAGTAATAGGGATGAAAGCAAGAAAACAATGATATTGATGACCGTGCTTGTAAGAGAGTTGTGTGATAGTTGATTATAAATGAAACAATGATGTACAATAAACAAACACCTACTACAAATAAAAAAGCATTGGGATGTCTATACTTGGCTGAAAGCTAAAAGTGAAATACCCGTTCAGTGATACTGCATTTCCCTTGATTGTCATATATATAAATTGAAAATAATTGCACCAAAATCAATGGAATTATATTACTGCTCAACAAAAGATGGAAATTAATTCCTGCTACTTGTTTATTGGAGACCTGAAAAGTTCCAGTACATGTTTTGAAGGCAGCGTATGTGGTGGTCTCACCATACCTGGTATTAATGTGAATAGTTAAGAAATTTAAATGAATAGGAAGTGTCTGTATAGCAATGAGTTACAGATCTGATCAGAAGGAAGAGAGTTCATGTGAACTGGGTTCTTGCACTGGGAGATGTAGGGTTACCAGTCTTTGGACGTACGTGGGTGATAGTTCTGAGAACAGGTTCCAGTTTAAAGCAAACAGTGGCATAGGGGTAGTCTTTGTCTGATGGCTCCATCCTTTCCACCTGGTAACAGAAAGTAGTATATTT
The DNA here is from genome assembly GCF_047370975.1 of Nipponia nippon. NCBI lineage: Eukaryota > Metazoa > Chordata > Aves > Pelecaniformes > Threskiornithidae > Nipponia > Nipponia nippon. Next base: position 125,111,873 of record NW_028262290.1, read on the forward strand.
AAAGAAGCAGTTATTTGTCATAGTTTTTATGTGTGTTTACATGCACAGGATGATTTAGACTTTTATATATAAAATATGTGTAAATCAAATAATATAGAAGTTCGTGTACATGCTCTTGGGTTTTTTGTGAAATCTAAAGAAGCAGCAAGATATAAAACTATTGTGACATTTTTTTTTCTTGCAGAATTGGTGTTAAACTTTATGTAGAATAAAGGAAACATTCGTAAAAACATTCTGCTTACCATTTCTATGCTCAGAAAACTTTGAGTTTTTATTGTCTCTCTCGGCCAATGTATAATGACCCAGCATTTCCACTGCTGAAGAAGATTGATTTCTTGTGCAAAAGTTGATGATACTAATTAATCTACCTGAGCTGTTTTCCTGAGTCTGTGCCCAGTCAGTGTGGTGCTGACTGGGGGGGTAGGTGACCAAGCCTTAGGTGCCTGAACTTCTGGCAGTGAATCTCAATAGCGTGCACAGGGTGCATCAGACCATGGGCGCAGTATGCAGTGGATGTTATGCCTGTAGTATCTTGGACCTTCTTTGAATAAACATGTGGAGACTTTACGCCTTACAGATTGAAAATGAGTGGAATGAATGAAGAATTGGACCAGAGTTGAATTAATTGTTGCAACACCAGCTTTCAAGTGAGACTGGGTTGAAATTACCCTGCTTCTGATTTAGAATTGTAAGAGTTTTTAGAAACCAAAATTAAACAGAAACGGGATTGAAAGTTACCATCTGGTTCATGGAGAACAATCCTATGCTTTTGGCAACATCCACTGTGTATATTCCCCGTAGTAATCTGATCAATGTAAAAATAGTATGTCACCATATATTAATAATGTCTTGTGCTTGCGTGGATACAGCCTCTAGGCTGCAGGTACATGGCATCTGTAAAACAGTGACACAGCCAGCAAATATGACACAGACCAGGTTAAGGAAGGAACAAAACAGGTTTTATTGATGAAATGTCCAGTATTCAGAAAGAACTGCACCGTTTCTTTGTCACTGTGAAATACATGCAATACTAGCAAGACCCTTCGTGGTAGCCTTGCCTTGTGATTATTTTCAGTGATGATGCACACTCTTTTGTACCAGACAGGAAAGAAGCTAACGAAGTCCTTTACAAATATACATGAAATATGCAATAAATAAAATCTTGTGAGAGTGCTGCTTAAGGTTATAGTCTTCATCTGTCAGCCTCAGAAGAAAATTCCAATTATAATCCCAGCACGATGAGTGGTTTATGTTATGTGTGTAGCACAGGTATCATAATAGTTTTCCTTCTCTTGATGTATTGGTAATTCACTGAAAAGTGGCATGAGGTACTGATTTGTTTTATGGCTGTCTAAGAACATAGTATAGTGTTAATGCTCCATATTCTTCAGACTGAAATGGTTTGGATGCCTTCTGTGTTTTATTGAGGTCTAGTGCTATATTTAAATGTGTTTTACTTTACTGATTTATCAGCTTTTCATAACCATATCTGAATTGTATCAAATACTCTCCTATCCCAAATCATTCAGTCTGTGCAGTAGTCCCTCAGACACCAAGTCCTGACAGCTGCCTGTCCTGTATGATCATCTGTGCTGTTATTCTCTGATGGAAAGTGTAATTAGAGAACAATGATTTAGCTTTTGGGTTGACATACACTTCAAACTTACTACAATACTCTTCATCTGCTGCTGTCATCTTATCCAAATATTATAAATATCTCTTATTTCTCACTAGTTAACCTCACAGCTTTCTCAGAGGTGGAATGCTGTGTCCATTAGCCATATAAAAACTTGTTGTCTAGGAGGGGTAAAGAAGAGTTATTTCTCTTAGTCAGCCTAGTGTGGGAATTTGGAGAGGCAGAATGTAATTAATTATTGAGCTTGAATTTTGGCCAAGGATCTATTAGACTGAGAGTTACAGTTTATTAATTTCTTTCATTCTTGTGATGATAGGAGGAGCAGGAGGGAGACGAGAGTGGGATTTTATGCTCACAGAGAGTTTGGACTCTTGCTGTGGCAACGTATTTCAGTTGTCACCATTTTAAGCTGGACTGCTTTATGTGGCTGTGGGAGGAGGATGGGGGGTAAAAATGATAGCACAGCTTCGTATGAAATTATTTGCAGGAAAAAAAATGGTTAATTATACATAAATCAAGCCCACAAAAAACAACCAGAGCATGAAAGAGCTACAGTGCATGCCCTCTACCTTTCACAGACCGTTTCCAATTCACTTGGTGCTTTGTGTTGCTTTTCTGAGGCAATTCTTTTCACTTTACGTGCATCAACACACATTTTGTCTGATTTGTTGATGGTAACTTTTGGGCCAGATCTAACGAGTCTCTAGTAGGCTTTTTAGCAATTAGATCAAATATAAATCAAGAAATTGCAGTATAGGTTATATTGTAAGTATATTTTATTTGATTCCCCTGCTGGCTCTAGAGTTAATTTTTGTAGGGAAGAAATGATGACAGTGACAAGTATTAAGACTGAATGCATCCAGAAGCGGGGGGGAGGAAAAGCTATGTATCCACCGAGGCCACTCTTCTGCTGCATTACTGGGAGCATATGCCACATCAGCCAGCGCTAATGAGAATAGTTTTATGCAATGGAGAAACGGGACTGGGGAGCAGATCTGTCTTTGTCAAATACATCTCTTGTGAAGTTTCAGTTGAGTTCCTTTTCATCACTGAAATTCTTCAAATGTTATCTAATAGTTTACGTTAAAATGATGGAAGAAAATTATTCAGGGTCCTAACTTTTCTGAATCTCCTGGGTTTTTGTATTTGTCTTCTTAAATGCATGCTATGCAAAGTCCCAATATGTTTCTGTTCTTAAATAATAAGAAAAATAATAATTCACAGAGAATTAGATCTGTTTTTCTTCTATCTCTAAGGAAATGCTTGCATTCTGAAAAGGTTCTGGCACTGTGCTGCGTAATGGTTCTGCCGTCCTTGTAAAACAAGATGTACTTCGTCCTGTTAAAATTAGAACTACTTAAGAGACACCGCAATTATTATGAAATTGCAAATCATCTCTCTCCTGGGAGAAGGTGATTTTCTTCACTGAAGGAAAGTTGGCGTTAATAAGCACATAATCAATGAAAACAGTGTTGTGATAATGGGTACTGAAGTTTATATCTGTGGGAATAAATGATATTGTATGGGGTAGGAAGAGAAGGGTTCAAGTGCACAGCCAGCATTCCTTTTCATCTTCTGCCTTTTAGACTAATTCATTGTATAACCAGCTACTTATATGCTGAAAAGTGGAATTCACTGCTGAAAGGAGAACAGGTGAATGACATAGAAAGTGAGCTGAAGATTGAAAAAAAAAAAAAATTATAATCAGTAGTTTAAATGAATACGTTTCTATGTATATTTCTAAGTATAATATCTGAGTACAGCCTTGAGCCTCCTGTCACAGAAAGTTTTCTGCCTTATTTCATTCCATTTGATTCCGGACTGTGGTGTAGCTGCGTGCGCAATGCCTGCTCTGTATTGAGCAACCAGCACAAGAAGGGTAAATGATTAACCAACGCTTGCGGTTCCTTTCTCGCTGTTGCTCAAAAGTCACTGCAGAAATCTGTGAAAACCTTCAGAAATCCTCCCGTGCTGAGACAGAGTCCCCGTCCTGCTCTCCTGCCCGCAGAGGACAGCAGTTCAGGACCTCCCTGTCTTTGCCACTGCCTCCTGGCAGGGTGACCTCGGCTGCGCAGGCACGTCAGCAGCCGTGGTGGAGCCAAGCCGCTGGAGCTGGGTCGGAGCTGGGACTGCTCCAAAGGCAGGGGCACGGGGATTTCGCCCCCACCGACTCTGTGCTGCTACTATGGCTCGGTAGTGGGTGGCTAAGGAGGTGTGCGCTGGGCTACACAGTAGCTATAGAGTAAACACACTGTTTGTCTTTCCAAAGGGTTTTGTTTAACGTTTTGTTCTCAGTCGTGATTGGTAGCTCCAGCGTCCTCTCCCCAGGACTGCTGAAGTGAAGTTGTCTATAGCTGGATTTGTAAGGAAACAGGGAAGATTTTCCAAGGCATAAATTTCCTTAAAAACCTCAGTAAGAGCTATCCGCTTGATTGCCGTTTGAGGTACTTCATATCTTCTTTTTCATTTTTTATAGATAGGTTTCTAATCATGGAAACACAGGGGTAAGTTTATAAACCCTCTAAAAAGAGGTATCTTCTCCTGATAAAGAGAGGTTTATTTCTGACTGTGGTTATGGGGATGCTTAGAGACTAAATAACAGGATACCTGCGCGGAGGTGCCTAAATAGTTAGGAGCAGCACGTTATAGACGGTATCTGAGAACGTTAGCTTTGCGTTGTCCATTTCTGAGTTGTCATGTTAGGATATCCTTTTAAGTGCATTTTACTTTTGGTTCAGTGCTGTACACACACACCACACAGAGTTTGCAAAGTGAAGCACTGTACCCCACCCGTGACCTTGTCTAGCTGTTTCTTTTCATCGTAAACTCCTTATCCAAGTCACTTCAGTCAGCTAATTAAATCCTCTTCTTCTTAACCTCTTCTTCAGGGGCTCCTACTCTCTGTTCTCTGCATAAGTGGTCTATATGGGCCAGGTATACCTTCCTTCTCCTCCTCTTTTCAGCAGGTTTCCCCCTGGGAGCACAGGTTAGCCTGGTCCTGCTCTCAGCCCTGCGTGACCTCCATCCCAGGCTGCGGCACAGGCAGCAGCAGTGACAGGGAAGGCATCTCGCCTTCCTCTCCTCTCGTGAGGATGATGCTTGTCACTGGTACGCGGCGTTAAACCCCATATCCAGCACCTCTCACAAGTTTGCGGAGGTTTGGAGTGTCGTCAGGTTTGAACTGGTTTTAACTTGCCTGGCAAAAGCCACTTCCCTGAATAAAAAGCACCTTCTGCCTGTTTAAAACAAGAAGGATATTTGAATTATTGAAGGAGGAGCTACCAGATATTATTTTCTCACTGTAAAACAATGCCTTTTTTTCCTGGCTTTTATCTTGGAAATCACTGAACGGTTTTGGCTGATGTAAGGAAAAAATATCCTGAAGCACACATCCAACATGGGAAGTTTCAGCCCAGACAATTAGTATGGCAAAATTATAAGCAAATCAAATCTTACGGGAAGTACTGGATAATCCTTAGTAACAGGCTGTGTGACAGTTCCCACCTATGTGCATTGAATTTGCAAGAACACTTTCTTTTCAACGTTCATGCGACTTGCACACACTCTTATCCAGTGCATTCTGCTGAAATGCATATCACTTAATTAAATAATCCACTTAACGTGCATAAGAATCGCTCTCTCCTAATATGGCTGCAGCTAATCGCATGTGTTGTTAAACCTATTAATTGCTTATCATCTACATGCCTAGTTTGAGTTTTATAACAGCAAACCGATGACCAAATGCTGTGTCCTTTATAACTATCACTACTAGGCATATTAGAATAATTATAAAATTTTTGTCCATGCTCAAAAATGTACAGTAAATTTATCATATAAAAGATCAATAATTGAAATGCTATTCTGACATAGAAAGCTGTCTTGCAATTAATGATTCAGGAAAGCAATAACTTAGTGGAAAGCCTTCAGTCTTCATTCTTCTAGTACATAATTTTGGTTATTTCCATATTGTGTTGTTCTCGGTGGGAGTCAGAGGAAGGCTTTGGCTGAATATTCTCTACCCCTAGCTAGGATACTCTGTTGTGTTTTCATTACATTTGCCTCACATAATCAGTCACTGTTAATTTCAAAAAGCCTTTGATATATGTGCGTGTGTGTGTTTGTCCTAAACAATAAGCTGATCCAAAATGAAACGTGATGGACCTTACACACAGCTTTTCCTTGTGGAAAACAGCATAGGAATGTGGATGTTAACTGCAGCTTGAGCAGATAACTTTCCTCCTGTGTACGATGCCTGCGTTCCTAGGCAAGGTCAGTGGTCTGGTCAAGTGAAGCTTTTTTGTTTGGATGGCCTCTCTTGCCCACATTCCTTATAATAATTTTTTTCCTGTATTCAGGTATGCTTCCCAAACCAACTCAAATCTTTGTGAAGAGATCTCAGTATTTACTGTGGCCACGGGTTGGCAATGCATTGCATCTAGCCTCAGTACTCCGAGGACCACATTGAAAATGCCAGGGTGCTATGGCAGAAGCGGCAGTAAGCATGAACACCTTTCCTTCAGCTTGTTTGTTCTGGAGGGTTCATGTTGTGCCACTGGGACGAGTCTGGTGTCGGGGATGCTGGGGCAGGAAGGCTGAAACCTCCTGGGGAAATGTGGAGAAGGAAGGTGGTGTACAGAGAACACTGCCTTAAAGCCTATAATATTCAGAGGAGCTGTCTGCAGGAGCGCTGTAGGCGTGGAGGAATGATGATCTCGGGAGATTGCTCTGGCTGCACCCTGGGATGTATACCCATTTATGGGAAGAGTCTTCTCACAACATTATAGGTAGAGCTGTATAAATCTGGGTGGCCTAACTGAACGCAGAAAATCATTGCCCAGCATTAAACAGTTTGATTTGGGATTTTGAGTCCAGGAACCTCTGCTACTTAGTTCTCCGGTAGACATAGTAGATACTTGCTGCTTCGGGCATGCAGAAGGGAAAAGATTAAAAGAAAAAAATTAAGCAAAGCATTTGGAAATTCAGCATCTGCACAGCACATACAATCAAAGCCTGCTAGAAACCCGTTGTAGGAGAAAGGATGTGCAGTTCAAATGGTAATTTGTTGTTTGGACAAGTTGCTTTGGGAGAAGGAAGGTGGTTCACTGAATCTTCAGATGGTCATGGTGAGAGTGGTGGTTACTTTTCTGGTTTTGCTCACTGTCCTGGCACATGATCCTGTTTTGGCCGAGTTTTTCCTCCTTCGCTAGTCTTTTCAAGGTGGGAAGAGCCCAGGATCGTTTTTCCCCAGGCACCATGCCTTGCAGTCAATCCCAGTGTGAGGGAAAATGATGGAAGAAAGAACAAGAAGGAGGCGGTGGTGGGGCGGGGAGAGAAGAAAAGAAAGTACAGTGGTACTGTGCTGTTTTGTTGGAACAAAGGATCGTACATTAGGGGAGAAGCTGGCTCTCGTGTGCATTGAGATCTGCACCACACATGCTGATGGGCTCATCGTGGCCACTGACCTCATCCATGTGCAGGTCTGGATATCGCAGTGGCTGAGGTTTGCCAGCCAAGGACTGACTCTCTGGAGGAAGGTGAAGACTGACTATTTTTGGCAGAGAATCCCCGCTCCTTATGGAGTCACTTGGAGACTCATGAAGACCATGAGACTCTGTTGCAGGGCTTTAAAGGTGGATGGCAGATGGAATAAGTTTCATTCCTCAACTAAACCTGCTTTCTATTTGTGCCTGTGTGAACTCATTCATTTGCATTCCCATACTGCTCTCTCTTTTTTCTTTTATTTTTCCTGGACTGTCTTCTTATAGAGACACCAAAATCCAATATCAGACTTCTAAGTCTGTTCAGACAGAGGAGTGGTGATAACCTGTTCCACGTGTAGGCTGCTGGGAATGTCGGCGCTCCCATGGAAAGCATCATGACAGTCTGGATCAGCGATTTAAGTCTAGGCTGAAGCTGCTGTCCCTGCAGGTGCTCTCAGCTGGATGCAGGGTCGTTGAGATGTCTTATCTGAACTAGGACTTTGTCCCTAGCTCAGCCTTTCTGTGCAGGGAAAGGCTTGCTAACAGGAACCAAATGGATCACTCTTTCCCGGCAGTGCTACCCAGCCTTGCCCAGGACATGCCAAGGCCTCGTAAATTTCTTATGCCTTCTCTTAACATAGTTCTGGGATGGCAGTGGTTGGTATTTTCATTTAGAGTGACTGATTTTTACATTCCTTTAATAGTTCTGCATCTAGCAGTCCTTGCTATAGTTTATTCTAATATATATGAAACGTCCCTGTGGTCCCCACAGTAAAGGTAGAACTGTCAACCCCAAGAGATAGAGCATTTTCCTATAAATTCTTTGCCCCATCTGTTTTCAAATCAACTGGTGATGGAGGAGGGGGAGGATGAAGGGAAAGAATAGCATAATAAAACTCTTCTATTGCGTCACTTACAGTGCTTAAACAATGTTTGTAAAAATTGATGTTGCTTTTCTTCAAGCTGCTGCGGGGCACAAGTCTTTAGTCAATTAAATCCTCATTTTTGGATTTTTTTTTTTCTAGCAAGGCTTCGTAAATATCTTTGTGCTGTTACATGTGTCTGGTGTCATTTTACTAGCTAAAATAATCAGACAGGTTTTGCGTATTTTTACATATATACTAGATAAGCAAATAGTAATGGAAAACATGAAAGTGTTGTTCAAATTAGGAATTAAAAGTTGATGTAATCTGAATGTGAGCCACATGAGTCTGAATAGTTTAGATCATGCAATTGGGAAAATAATGGAAAAGAAACCTGAGTATGTGTTAAATACCTTCAAATACTATATTTGGTTATTCTGGATAAAGCAGAATATTATCTAAAATTCAGTATTTCTTTTTGTGATCAGCCTGTCCAGTGTTACAAGGGCAATCAAGATAAAATAAGATCTGTGAGCTGCCATTTTCCCCGCTAGCTGTAAAAAAGTTGTTCTGGTAATTTGTTCTTGAAGAGGTGAATGTGGCTGTTCTTATTGTAGTCCCAATTTTCATTTTGAATAGAGATATTAATCTGGCAAGCTGTACTTGATTTGTGTTTCAAAAAAAACCAAAACCAACCAACCGGTGGGATATCTGTAGGCCAGATAGGAATAATTTCACCTAAAGATACTAACTCCTTTAATAACAAGTCATCCGTCTTCTCAGTGTAGTTCATCCCACTACTTTTTTCTTCCTTTTCAACTCCACTGAGGGCTGGTATCCTGAGAAGGCCTCCATTCCTTGTGCTTTGTGTCTGACCTCCCAACAGTAGTACTTGTTTACCTAGAGAGATAGTTGTTTTCTGGAGAGCATCCAGCTGATAACTTTACTTTTTCATTAGACCCCTTTTTCCTATTAGTTATCTCCTGTTAGTTGATCTGTGTCATTTGATAAAACTAATTAGGTAATAAAAGACTGCTTCTGAACTCCTCCCTTTAATTTTGGCATGGCAAAATGTACTTCTTGGCACCTCGCTCTTTCCTCATAAAGACAGCCTTCAGTTGACAAACAACATTAATCCAAAAGAAAACAAGTCAGTTCACGCATCCTCTCTTGATATATCCCTGTGCCAGAACAAAATAGTTCCTAACAAATTATTTGTACCAAAGATAGTGACATAACCCTGGCTCTGTTTTAGAGTTTTGCAAATGTTTGCAGAGCATCTCAAGAGGCCAGGCTAAAAATACTCAATGAAACCATTCAGCATTCTACTAAAAGCATTTTGTTTCCTAGGACTTTCCTCCCTTCTGAAAATGCCCTCCCACAGCTGCATTACATTTATTAGAAGGTGTTGCAGGCATAAGGTAGGAACATCACATTTTATATTTTATTTTAAAATTTAGCCTGATTTTCAGGCTTCCTTTTTATATTACGTACTTGTTTTGTTAAAAAGAAATCTCAATGGAAGGGAAGTTTATTATTGGCTTCAAGTTGAAGTATACCCATCTGATGAGAAAGAGGCTGATCAGATTATCCTTCATAAAAGTTTTCAGTTTGAAGGGTTGAAGTGTCATGATATGCAGCATTTCAAAGACAAATAGCAAAGAATTGCCATATCTGTATGGCCAATGACCTCTGCTACATCCTAATAAAGCAGAAATTGCCTGAGGATGCTGGTGGATTTTTTTCTTGATTGCTGCATGTGTGCACCCCAGGAGAAGGAAGGTCTCAAAACTTCCTTTGAGAAGAATACGGAATATGCTCTGCAGATGTGTGAGCTGTAGAAATCACTGTAAGTCATCTTCTGTTTGTGGTCCTCCAGAACCTGGAGAAGAAATATGTCCAGGATCCTCAAGGGTCCAAACACCCAGCCCATCAGAAATTGGAGGGAAACAATTGTCCAGGTTACATATGTTTTAGAAGCAGCAATCAGTTCATGGAGGGATGACCAAAGGTAGGCATCTGGTTTGCCTGATGATACACATGACCCACCCAGACTCATACGGGGTCCAGAGCAGCCGGTGGAGGCCAGGCAGCATACCTGAGGTCCTGTATGGACAACTGAACTGAACTCTTACCTAGTCTTGGTGTCTGTCGCAGCGTGATTTCAGCCTAGAGAAAATCTATCAAAACCAGTGAAAATAGACAAACAGAAGGATCTCATCAGAATCTGGCCTATGTTTTACATTGAGAAATGTCGTGTCTTTTAAAAGAGTGGCTTCTACCTGTTCATTATTCAGTGTTAAATGCAACCAGCACTCTGGTCAGGTCTGAAGAAGTGTTTTGATATCAGTTGCATATTTACTGTGCGCTGGATTTACTTCCATGTCAGAAAGATGTACCATGGGGATGTTCAGAATCCGTTGTGCTCGCAGAGGTTTGGAGTACTTCATCTTCAGGGATGCAAAAGCCCCAAAATAGCAGCGTATGAAGTTTTAAAATCAGTGATATGATACACTCGGATAGTACCAGGGTGTGTTTATAAGTGAATCATGTGATAAATAAATTATCGTAGTGATAGCGAGATGCAGTTATAGCAATAAGAAGTGACTGTTTTAAAATGAAAGAAAAACTGAAGTCTGTACTTTCGTTTGTCCTAATTAGATTCAGAAAAAGTTTTGACTTGCTTTCTGCCCCTGAACATTTTTTCCTATCTTCTCTAGATGCACTTACAGCCAACTCTGACTCAAGGGCATTTAGCTAAGATGCCCAAAACGGTTATTATCCTCTGGAGCTGCTGCTTTTCCTATCAAGAACACTCCTGAGCTATTGCAGTTTATAACCTACCATAATGTCAGCTAAAACTTTTGGCTATTTTGACTAACATACCTTGTATCTCAGGCAGATTTGATTCTGCATTTCCAGCATTAAACATAAAAGCTTTCCAAGCAAATGCCAGTTGCAATGCTAGTGAATTGAGAGCATGGACTAGCCTGCCATTGTGTCAAATCTGATTATTGCTTTTTACTCATAAGCAGCTCTGGAAATCCAAACAACCAAGCCTGTTTGTCCTGTGTGCTTTCATTTAATGTACTGTTCATTTTCACTTCAGGTAGTTTCTCAGCCCTCCTGGCTGAAATTCAGTGCCACGAGAAGACCCTATCAAAGCCCTGCATGAATTGTGCCAGTGCTGTGCTTAGTGGCGCATCAGTGAATTGTATCCTGTGTGGCATGACTTAGAGCTTACTGTGAACAAATTCGTCAGGAGTATAGATTTGCTAACAGGTAGTGTTGAGAGTCTCTGTATTTATAGGCAGCTCCGTGGTGCACAGCAGCATGACACCCATTCCCCCTGGGATCCCTTCTCCATCTGGGCTGTGTGCTGCCCGTCCCCGCTGTGAGTGAGGATGCAGAGCAGTGCCAGAGGTGCTCTTGCCAGCAGGGTTAGGGGCTCTTTCTCGACTGACCCCAAAACAAGTGCAGAGAGAAGGAGCAGAGGAGGCTGCAGCCTGGTTTTGAATGGAGTTGCTGTTGGTTTTTCTGCCTCGGCTCAAAGGTTAGCCGTGGCCTCTGCAGTGCTGTCAAGATCGGGTCCATGGGAAGGGAGAGAGTCTGCTCACTTTTACAGAAGTGGTCCGGTCCAAGGCACCAGACAAATAAGCAAAGAGGTGCTGATGAGCAGGAGCACTGCTCTGGGTGTCCTGGCAGGAGACAGCATAGCACCTCTGCTGCTTTTTTGGCTGAACGGGATGAGAGAGCTCCCCTGCCCGCTGCCTGTTTATGCTGCTGACAGATGCTGCCTGTACAACTGATGAGATAAGCCTCACGATCCCCACCAAGCTCACGTGCCAAGGCAATGCGCTTTAATATAACATGTCTTTTCATTGCATGTTAAAATTAAGCTGTTAACATATTGTGGATTAAACCATTAACATCCACATTTTCACTCCTATAGGGTCTGCAAACACTATCTATATACAGGATTAAGAGTGCATAGCTGTAGCTGTTACCAGTGAACAAGGAGAGCTGTGTCCTTATTAGCTAGCAGCTGTGTGGTTTCTCCTGAATTCACGAGAAATCCTTCCACAGTGTGTAAGTAGTTGCAGTGACTTCTGCAGGATTTCTTCTATTGTAGGGATTGCTGTTGTGACATTAGATTCTTTTCAGGTTTGACCAAGTTGTGCTTAGGTGAGGCAATTACTGTAATTTTTTTCTGAATGAACAAATCAGAGAAATGCTTAAACCTATTAGAAGATCTTAAGGAGAAAACCCACCCTATTTCAGTATCGTGCTAGTGTGAGCTTTGCTGACAATTCAGCAGTGGATGACATTTTGCAGTGCTTTTGTCTGATGCTAAAAAAAAACTTTCTGATGTATGCCAAAGTTACATGGAATACATATAAGAGCTAAAATTGAGCATACCTCTTGCAAAGGAAAATCAGAATTGGAAGGAAAATATACTAAAACGAGCTGCAAGTGAGATGTGACAGTGACTTTCTTCTATGCAAAATTTAAGCTAGAAGGCAAAAAATGCTAAAAGCTAAATAATAGCTAGCAGTAGTAAACAGTATTTGTCTTCAAAGGGCCATAGGGATTTTCATGAATTTCAAAAGATCCATAAGGCGAAGGGATGCTTTGGCTTGGCTTACAGATACTGCAGCCGAAGCAAAGAAGTTAAGTACCTGTCCACAGCAGAGCCCAAATGAAATCTGACTCAGGTATTCCCGGTCTCTCACTTTGTTCTCCGGTTGCTTGACTGTCAAGGCAGACTGACACCAAAATGTCAGGAAGGTCTACAAGTTCTTAGTGATTTTTTTTTTTTTAACTTGTTTAGCAACTTTGGTTCTCTGTAACAGACATCGTTTGTAACACAGATGCATAAAAGTGGCTTGAGCATGTCTGCTTCCAAATATATTCTATTTTTAGATACTGCAGAATTTTCCCCTGTTCTTACCATTTCCTGTGGTTTTACTCTGGAGCGTGATGGATGAAGAAGGCTATTTGTGTGATTAAGGTATGAGAATAGAAATTGTACGTCCTGGGTTTACAGATGCAAGTCAGTATGGGATGGTCAGTCCTTTAGGCATATTAACAAGTGAACCTCCTCATCTGTAAAAGAATATTTCTCTTATTAGAAGCATATAGAAGTGAAGGTGCATTGAGATTTGCAAAGCCCTGTGGGATCTGTGTAGGAAAGTGTCCATAAAAGTGATGTTGAATCAGTGAGAGTGTAGAAACAGTATGTTCACCTGTAGTAAGCAGTGAGAGAATTAAGTTAAACAGGAACAAGACACACTGGAATGTGTGTTGACACATGGAGTTAATTGAGAACAATTAAGTCTGTGTGTAGACAAGATCTACATAGTCCATTTGAACTGCATGGTATTATATGAGTAAAGGGTGCAGGATTAGACCCATTGTTTACAGATTTACCTAATGCTTTAAACTATTTGGATGAATGGTGTTACACAAACGTTAGTCATAATTATTATTTAATTATGGCCACATGTTTACTTTGAACATAGTCCTATGCTTAATATGTAGGAAAGCCGGGATAATATTGCAGCTTCAGTGTGGGAGCTACTGTTTGCCAAGCAGCATTTCGCTAATGGCTTCTCCTTTCGTGTGATGAAAATGCCTCTGTGGACTGTGAAGTTGCACTGGTTGTGGTATGTAATGGGCAAATAGCTTTCACAAAAATACCTTCAGCTAGAACATTTTGAAACAGATGCATCTGAGATAGAATTCTATCTTATTAAAATTAATGCTATTAAATGTGCTGCTTGTGTATCATTTCAAAATATCTGAGATGCCAGTATTTCATTCTGGTTACATTGAGAGTGCAGACAGCAAATTTCATAGTATGATTCATAAGATCAGGAGTGCTACAGAATTTCTATAATTCATGTGTTGCTACTTGCATTTGCATTTAAATGTTTAAACTGTTATAAAATGTCAGATTCTTTAAACTTTAATCTGTTTTTTTCACTTCTAAGCAGAATGAAGTTATTCCTTCTTTCACTCTCTGTTTTGAGGTTTTCCTTTGCTCAGATCTTCCATTTCAGATACTGTGGAAAGCTTAAGATAGGTTTGTGAGTGGCTACAGATAGAAGTAAAGAAAGGAGCTTAGTGAGGTTTTTTTTTTTTATCTTTAATTTTGTTCTTTTTTTAAAAAGCCTGATAAGAAATATAATTCTAAGGGGTGTATAGCATATCCTAGGTTGCAAGAGATGGGATGCTGTTCTAGCCTTTTTACTGAAATAATGCTTTTTAAAGCAACTAAAGATAATGGAGAATCTTAGCCTTTTCTTTAGAATGCTTTTAGTGCTTTGAGTGGAGATATCTCAGTCCTTCCATGTGTGGCATTTTACGACGATCATCGGTGCTACTGAGAGGGGGGAAAAGACCTCTTTTGAGCACAGGCTGTGCACATGCACTTCTGTGGGGGAAAGCCTGGTTGATTGAAGAAATACTAGTCTTTCCTTTAACCCAATACAGGAATCTTCTGATTCCTGACTCTCTCAACTCCTGAATCTCGTATAGTGACTGCAGACCATATTTTTCTCATTGTTTAAGGCACTTATTTTTCCCTGTGGGCCTCCGCTGACACGCTTGCCCCTTGGTAGACCAGCTTGTGAACCCTACGCACCAGCACGTAGAAGACCCATGAGTCTCCTGGCCATGGCAGGCTTGAGGTGACCTGACGCTTACCATATTCACCAAAAAAGCATGTGTTTATTCTGTGTTTCTGTACCTTGGTGGCCAGCATGGATTCAGGATTGTCCTGTATGCCTGTTTGCTTCGGGGGGAGATGACTTTTCCAATGCATTTTAAAAAAATAAAATATTCAATCATTTGGAATAAGCGTGCGTTTTCTAAGGGGAAGAGGGGAGACATGCTGATTCCTGTAGGAGTGAAGAAACTTTTTTAAAAAAAGTCCTAGGTGTTCAAAGTTTACTTAAACTTTCTTTCACAGGAAAAGACGTTCTGTTCTAGATGACTGTTTCTACTTGAAAACAAAGTATTTTGGTAGAGGTAATTTATGTCTTATTCAAAAAGATTTCTGAAAGGAAGCTTGGTTTTAAGAAACCATTTCGCCTCTTCAATTTATTATTTTGGTGTAGAAATGAAGGTAAGAATAATTTGTGAATGCAGTTTCCTTGTGAGGGCTTGAGTTTCTGCCCAAGGCTCAAGCATTCCTTTGCCTTCCTCTGTGTTTTTCCAGCCCTGCCATACGATTGAATGTTTGAATATTGTAGTGTCAACAGCTCCTTGTATTTTCACTTGATACAGTTCAGCAAAAGTTTTGACATTCAGCTGAAATGTTTGAGGAGCCATTACCAGCATAATTCTGCTTCTTAAGTAAATCTCATCTTGGTGCTTGAAATCTAAATGGATTAATATTTTTAATGTCTTGTTTACAATGCTGCCTATGAAAGCCTGCATTTGTCTACTTGCCAACCTTCCTTCTTGGCCAGAAACCATTCTGGCGTGAATCTCCACGCTGGGCTCCCATCCATTTTCCTTGAGTCTCTCTGGTTCCCTCCCTTTTCCTCAGGGGCTCTCTGGAAGATTGTCAGAAGGGCTTTAATTTCTTGAGTAAGTCAGCTTTTTTTGACTCCTGAATATTTCTGCCCCAGCCCTGAATTTCAGAGTTTGCCAGCCAACCACAGATAGCTTGCTCTGCTGGTGTTAGGAAAAAACACATCTTTTCTCAGGTTTTGATGAAAACAAACCTAAAAACAAGCCAGTGTTAGCTTTGCAAATCGGCAGAAAAAGATGGTTAAGAAAAAAGCTTGCACTGTGTGTATGTGTCTTGACAAGGTGCCCAGCAGTCATGATGGAGTAAAGGTGAGCTAGTAGATAACTCCTAATGCAGATTATATACCTTATAGCATAATACAGTATTTTGCTAGCAGAGCCGTAATAGCTGGGAATGCCAAAAAAAAAAATTCCACAAAAAAACCAAACCAAAATTGTGCAGTCTGGTGGCACTGGCTTAGATATGATTACTGAGGGTCTTCAGGGGTAGGCAGGCTCTTAGAGGAGAGTCAGGAGACTTGCTGTGTTTGACATAATCCCAAATGCTAAAGCAGCAAGCAAGTTATTGGAAAGTAGAAACCAGGGGTGTATGATATCAGACTACATTATGGTAAAATTATGCAGCTGTAGGTATGGTGAACCCTCACTTCTGAGCAGGCCAGCAAATCCTCACTAGTGGTTATTTTGATATGTGATACCCTGATGCTAATCTAAGAAATTGAATGCAAAACCAAAGAAACCCCGGCAACAATAACAACCCTTAGCCGAGTGAGGAGCACTTGGCAGTGTTCACTGCCTTCTTAGAAACGGAGAGCGAGCATGAGCTAACTCAGTGACAGGGTGCAAGGCTCGCGTAGAAGGATGGACGGATCTTTGCACAGTCCCCTCAGTTGGGTACATATGGAAGGAAGAGGCGGTGTCTCCGCATCGCAAGCCTGAGACCGGCAATCAAACAGCCCCTCCAAAGCAACAAAAATTTCTGCTTGGTCTGTCTTCGAATAAGGTGGGGGTTTGCTGCCTGGTCTGGTGTTAGAGGGGAGCGCAGCAGGGTGGGAGCCCTGGAGCAAAGCCTGGCTGGATCCCCGTTTCCCCTGCCTGCCCCTGCGACCCCGCGGTGGAGGAGCAGCTGTGTTGCCCCTGCCATCAGCTCGGCGCTGGCCTGCCTCCTGCCTGTCCCCTCCCTCGGGAGCTGGGCTCAAGCCTCCTGGGAGGGTCCCCCTGCACTGGCGAAGACGAAGGCGCGGGTGAGAGGAGACAGCTGAAACCCCCATGTTCCTGACCACAGGGGACTTCAGGCAGGGGACGGCCGTACCCTAGGAGTGAGTGAGTGAATGTGTGTCGGTGCGTGTAAGATGCTGATTTCCAAAGAGATTTTAATTTCTGGTTCTTAACATGCCATTTAGTTTTGAAAACATGGTATTACTCAAAATGAGATGGATTGATGAGACAAAATAATCTTGACAATCTTTCATTACAGATATACAAGATATCTGAGTATTCTTAATGTTTTCTAGACTAGCGTGTCTGGCACTAAAAAATTGTAGTAGTACTAAAGAAATATAAATAGCAGGGATAAGGAAAAAGGAAATTTGGATTTACTCTGTGAAGAGCGAAGTGTTTGGCTACCCTTTATCAATTATTGATCATTCTCTCTGCTGTTCAGAAATTATTTGGAGTCCGGGATTCTCAGTGCTTTATTTAAAAAAAAAAAAGTCTCCTTGCCTTTTTCAGACATCGGGGTTACAAGATGAATGTGCAAACATGAGTGTGTGAGTCAGGAAACATGCCAGCGGAGGTGGCTGCGTGAGCGAGTCTGTAGGTAAACAGAATTAAAGTTAATTGGCAGTTTTCTTGTATAGCACGGGCAGCTGAGGTCCTTCTCACTGGAAGAAATTTTCTTTTCCCATTATCCTTCAGCATTCTCTTGGAGGGATTGTCTCAAGGGAAGTGAGTGAGTCAGAAAATATGCCAAGTTCATGTCACGGCTGTTTCGGCATTTCTTTCTCTAGCTGGCCTCCAGGAGCTTTATTGGCAAGTGTTTTTAAAGGAAATGTTGGCACAGGAAGGCCTTATTGTTTATGTCATGAAAGTCTCTTGGCGTCTTCTGCCTTGTTATTTTCTCCCTTAAATGGGGAAATTAGGAGTGGGGGGGACTGAGAAAGGAAAAGAGGAGAGAAGCAGAGTATTAACTTCCAGACTGTTGAGGGTTGCTATCAAAACTGTTCTCCCTACGTCAGGATGTATCTTGGTGAGTCCTCTCTTTTCTTTTTCCCCGTTGCTGCTTTGCAGGCTCTGCTGCAGCCAGTGGATCAATTTCTAAATGTATGTTTCCTCTTCATGCTTTTCAAGATGTGGCATTTAGAGAGCTTTTTGAAAGAGAGAAGCCCGCGGTTTTCTGGTGGGCTCTCCTCTGCCAGAACAAGGCAGAGAGAGACAAACGCAGAGCCCAGCCAGGGTCAGATCACTGCCACCTTCTCCCACGCAGAGCAGGGCTCTGCGATGGGCTGTCGAGGACATTTCATTAAATTCTTTTCAGTTCTGTGTAAGGTTTGCATACAAAATACAACGTGATTTACAGAAAAAAAAAAAAATTGGGAAGTTCTGTGGAGCAGATGCAGTGGGTACGGACAGGAACAATAGCGAGACGCTGCATGGTCAGAAATGCTGCTCATTGAAAACCAAAGCAGAAAGCAAAAGCATTCATTTAAATGTATACACATTCTTAAAAAAAAAAAAAAAAAAGGAAAAAAAACCAAAAAACCACCCCCACCCCCCAACTTATTCCTATGCACTTAGGCAGTTTTGGCATAACATAAAAGCACACAAAAAAAGAATTATGTCCAGTGCAGCAATAAAAGTTGCTGTGACCTATTACCGTCAAATTAGGTGAGAGTTGTGAAGCCTCTGAGGATGCTATTAAAGAATTAAATGTTAACATTTTAAAGAATGTTTCAATATTTAATATTTTGTGATTTGGAAAGTGAAAAGTTAACTCTCTGCTTGTGATATGTCATGGCAGAAAGTCTGTTCTAAACCAGGTTCATTTTTATCTATGATATTTGCCTCTCTGATATTTATTTGTGGAGCTCAAAGATACAGGATGAAAAATTCTTTCAGATTAACGTAGCAAAGGTATGCCTTGGTGTACAAAAAGAGCAAAACTCTTTCTTCTGGATTTGTTACCAGCAGCAAAAAAAAAAAAAAAAAGTCAAGGCAAATGCCTATTTTTTTGAGCTCAGTATAGAGAAGTAATGTCTAAGCCACTTTTCTTTGTACCCAGTTAAACTAAGGGTTGTCTGGGGGATTAAATATCTATTTCAAGGCTGTGATGCAGGTTTTGTGATGTCTCTTCAAACACTAAGTATTTGTTGGTACATAATACATCTTTTTATTGTGGCGTCTCAGTTGCATTTTGGTGGTGCTTTTTTGGAATGCTCTTTTTTCAAAGGAAAGAGAGATAATTAATCTTGGCTCTTAAAACCTACATTGTTTCACTTTTAAACTCTTTAATGTGTTTTTGTTTTCTGACCTACCTATTTGTGGGTCCATGCAAAATTCTGTAGGGTATAATAGTTTAATTTGTGGAAGCTTTTCCCTTCCCCCTGCTTCCAATTTTGCACTTTGATTTGCTCAAACCTTGCCTTCACTTTTTTTAAAAATGTATATACAATTGAAGAAGGTTACTTTAGAGTAGAACTTCTCGTAGAACATGCATTTCTAGACCTTAACATTCTTAGAGCTTGTTATTCTTTCAGATTTGGGATCTTGTTCAGGCTGTTACAGGAAGAGTATTGGCTGCCAGCATTAGAATCCAGGGAACTGGAACCTGAATCTTACTTGGAAAATGTCTTTAGGAAAGGTGGCTGTGGCTCTTATATCCCTGTTTTCAAGTATTTTTACTAAGATTGATCCATAAGAATTATTTTGTAAAACTATAACGATAAAAACAAGAAAAAATACCCCTTCTTGTAAGCACTGGCTGATTTGTATGTAATTTCTTTGGATGAACATGAATCTGTAACAATATAGTCACTTTTAGAAGAACATCCTAGTTGCATATACTATGTTACAAGTGAACCATTTTCAGTATGTTGTAATTGGTATCTAGAATAAGACATAAACTTTTTCTGTTTTTCTCTTTGTGCCTGTACATATATCTGTCTCTATGAATATATTTAAATAGTTGTAAGGATCTCAAAAGATAATCACTGTAAAGCTCATGGGAATATCACCATGGATTTTTCTTCTGTGTCAGGAATCCTGCATTTCTCTGTTCTAGCAGATAGAAACCTTTGTGCTGTGTTCCTTGCATCTCATGTCATAACATGAGAAAAACCAAACCATAAAACAGGGTGTGAATAACTGTACTTTGGCCTTTGTCTGCTATCTGCTTTACCAGCCAGCCAAAATTCTTTAGACATGACAGTAAAAGTGCAATATTAAATCATCAGCCTATACCTACCGCTCCAGTGTCAGATACACTGTGACAATACTGCTTTATTGCTATGCGGGAGCACTAAGTGAAATACATTAGAGCTCTGTTAACAGAGTGTCACAACGACATTTTAAATGGAAAATCACAATTTTCTGAATGAAAAGTTCAATTCAAAAACTCTTGGGTTAGGTAAGCCTGTGCCAGACCCAGGGGACAGTTCCCTGATGACCCTGTTTTCATCCTGGCAGGCTGCTCCATAGCAAGGTGCCTGGTGTTGCCTAAGCCAGCGGGTAGGACACGCTCCCCGACCACCGGGAGCTGGTGGCCCTGCACCCCTCAGCTGTGCCTGGATATCCCGGGGTCCCCAGCTGCACCGACGTTTCAGCTTCTCTGAGAGGCTGCAGGTCCAGGGGGTGCATGACACTGGTTCCCCAAACCACATTTTCTTGAAACTTTGGCTAACAAGAGATCAGCAACAAATACAACATCAGCAGGAAGGACTTTTGTCAGATGTGGAGAGAAACTATGCACAAAACCACCAAATGGTGCACTGCACCCCGTTCCCTCCTGGCTGTGCTGTGGGTCACCCCAGACTGGGTGCCGCCGCGGTGTCCTTCTGCTCCTCCTCCGGGTGCCTGGCCGCAGCCGATGAGTGCTCCACTCCTCCCGGCTTCCCGCTCGAGGGAGGCACCGCTGGCTTCTCTTCCCCCGTGTCTGGCTCCCGCCTTGCCACGGCGCTTGCCAGAACCTGCAGGTTTTTCAGACTTTGGTGCCCCTGTCGAGCTGGGTGAAAGCCATCCAACAGGCAGAAGGGGCAGAGGGAGGCGAGGTGATGGTAGAGTGGTGCACAGCCACTCCAATAAACCTTATTTCCTTAGGGAATTGCATTGGAAATCTCCTTCTCCTCTGTCCCCTGAAGCTTTGAAGTCACCTGTGAGCTTGGAAGCCCTCAATTTGGGCTACTCCATTGGTATTAGGCTTGTTGGTTTCCTTTGCAATGAACTCTTAAGAAAGCCACCTTCTCCATTTCGAGAGCTTTTTCCTCTATCCCACACCTCCATTCATTTTTATTGCATTGGAGAAAGAAGGAAAGAAAAAACGGATATGGGAAATAATGATCTTGTAAAAAAACAATTTTCCATAATTCATAACTGTTCATTTTCTGACAGCCAAACTCTGTCCCATGTGCGTAAAGAGCTGAGCAGGATGATGAGTGCTATCAAACCATGGCTACTGCTCAGCGCTGCAGCAGTCAATGAATGGGAACAGGGAGTCAATGATGACTTAGGATTGTGGTGTTCATTGTGCAGGCTAAACAGCATGACTTAACAGGGAGAGCTCAAAATTCACAAGTCTACCTGGTTCTCCAAGGGAGGCAATGATTTGGGGAAAAAAATGTGATCCGGTTATAATCCACTTGGATTTCCAAAAATTTTCAATAGGCTTCTTTCCTGAAGGCTTATAAAGAATTAAAGCTGCCGTGCGATGAAAGGGAAACTCCTGTCATGAATTAATAGCAGGTTAAAAGTTAGGAAGCACCGGGGAGTAAATGGTCAAGTTTTACAATGGAGGGAAGTCACCAGTGGAGTCCCGTAGGCATCAGTCCAAGCATCTGGGTGGTTCAACATATGGAAAAGGAGGGTAATATTGAAGTAATAAAGCCTGCTGACAGTGCTAGAGTCAACTGGCAAGAGCTGCAGAAGGATCTGACAATACCGAGTGTGACTGAGTAATAATGTGGCAGAGGAAATTCAGTGACAGTAAATGTTAAGATTTTTTACATGGAGAAGAATTGCAGTGATAGTGGACTAGTGAGTACTCAGGAAAAAAGTACTAGTGTTTAATATATGCTTTTATAAAGATAATAGCTGAATGCCCGTCAGAGGTCAAAAACAAACATTGGGAGTGTTTAGGAAGGGGACAGAGAAAAATTACATATTCTCCATGTTTCACTCTACATAGGACCGCATCCAAGTGATGTGATCTTTGTTCTGACCTGCGAGATTTTCATGTCTGTAATGTTAGAGCACATGTAACAGCACAATATTTTCCATCCTTAGATGCATCTTTTTCTAGCATGATCTGGAACCCCTGTAATACTGAAGAGAGACTCTGCATTTTATTCCTTTTTATGTTACCAGTGTTAATGCCTATTATATTGTAACACGTTGATGGAAGGATCTAGCAGTTAATCTTACTGGTAATTAAGAAAGAAAAATATGAAGAACGTATCTGAAAAATGAAGAGTCAAATCCTATCTGTATGAAATCTCATGCTGGGAAGAATTACAAATGTGAGTAGCTTTATGCTGAATAGAAGCCCTCTTTAATAAATAAGGATAGTTCAGCTGGGGAAGGTTATGTGTACTTTGCTGTAGCGTGCCTGTCTTCCATTATGTTTTATTCCAGGATGTGTTAGTCTCAAAGGACTTTTTGAACGGGTGGATTCAGATGTATGTGCATACAACTGTTATACCTATCAAATCCTGTATTTATTCCTGAGCAATTTTACCCAGCAAAACTTGTTCCTGTAGGTATTAAGCACCAGTATCATGTCCATAAATATGTAAAATTAACTACTTTGCCATAGTTGCTTTGCAGGTACAGTAACTACTACGTATTTTGTATACGTTTCAGTTGTTCTCTTAGTTACAAACTTGCCCATTAAGTGTGGTACGCATACTGCACTTAATGATTTCCACTTTTCCCTCCCCATCCATCTGAAGATTTCAGATCTTCAACAGGAGAAAAAATATTCTCATCATGCTTTTATGAAGTCAGTGGTCTTTGGATCATTTCACTTATGGTTTTATGTTTTGTATGATGTTAAAAGTTCCCAATTTCTAACAAAAAAAAAAAAAAGTGGAAAATTCTTTGTCACCTGCAAAAGGCTCAAGATTATACTGACCAGACCGCTCTTCAGAATTATGTAGTTGCATTCAAATAGCTTAAATGATTATTATTGCTTCCCTGGTACAAAAAAAGATAGGGTATGATGATGTGGTGTTAATGTTCATTTAATATATATAGAAGTAATAAGTAATTTTATAATTTACGTATATACTTCAATTTAAATAGAAAAAGATTGAAGTTGAAGAAAAGCAGAATAAACTTTGATTGATAATCAGTGTGGTTTTTTCATGGAAAAAGTAATGCAAAGATTGCCACTGTATAAATAGATCGTGCATAATGAAAGAAAATGTTATTTCTGCATTACTTAATTTCTCATTTTTCTCCCTGACATTTTGAATCAAGCATTAGTCTGTAGAACAAATTCAAAATATCAGAGGTAAAACAAAAAGCTGAACTTTGCCTTCAGGATCTAGTTTCATTAACTTGATTGGGCATTACTCAGAGCGGATCCATTTTTAGCATATTGCATTTGCATACTGACCTTTTCCGCGCTGTGAATGAAAATTGGTGCTGTGATGTATTGATTTATCCTGTAAAATAACATTTAAGACTTAATTTAAATATATTCTTAGGTGAACAATAGTGACATCTAATCCATTACAGTAATAAAAATGTCCATTACAATAATAAAAATAAATCTAGATAGCTTCTAGATAGCTGAAAAAGATGGTGTTGCAAACCTAAGTCTTATTTTCAGAAATGCTGACTGACATTCTCCTTCTGTCTTTGGTAGCTGTCACTAAAGTGAAGAACTGTTGAAAGTTTAACCATTTTATGCAGGATAGATCTAGACATCAAGTCCAAAATGCGGGAATGCATACATTTGTGTGTGTGCACATACTGACAACATTAATTTGGAAAAACGTCAGCTAAAAGCTTGAGATGGAGTAGCTCCTCCAGGTGAGCTACATAAATGGACACTTTTATTCCTCTTTTAGTGTGATCTCTATATAGTTTAAGTTAAACTGAAAGCAGACTTACTCCAGAGGAAATAATCTGGAATAGTTAATGCGTAGATTGCCCTAAGTAATGACTGAAAGATACGTACGTAACTACGTAGTCCTGCTGAGGACCCGGGTGGAGTACCTGCTCCAGTTTCATATTGTAGGAGAGAGAATGAGCAACAGGAGAGAGTCTAGACAATATCAAAGGCTTAGGAAGCTTGAGTTCTAAGTAAAGGTTCAGCGAAGCACAGCTGCTTAGTTTTGCAAAAAGGTGATTGGGAAGACCATGATAATAGTTCTCATGAAATGCATAGAAGTTAGGTGCGAAGAAGAGGGAAAGCCAGCATTGCTTATGGATATAGCAGAACACTGGGAGTTGAATTTACAATAAGAGAACTCTGTATTGGGAAAAGCACTCTAATTAAAGGAAGAGGTGAGCAATAGAAGAGGTTGCTTAGGGTGGCATAAACAGGCCTGGATTTACAAGAGACATACACCAACTTGCAAACCTCCCTTAGTCCGACATGGTGAGGTGTTCGCTTTGTCTCATGCGAGACATGCTGTAGTAGGCCCGATAGGTAACCTCTAGTATACCAGAATTTATATAAAACCCTCTAAGATGAAAACCCTTTCAAACTTTTCTGTCCTTCACTACTTCACCCTGCACTTATTGCAAATCCTGCTCATGAATTACAGCCGTACCCACCCTGCTAGCGTGTCCGTATGGACAGGCAAAGTAAATGCACTGCTGGACTGGAGCTGATGCCTGCATTGAAAGAATGAACTTCACACTTGTCAAAATGCTAAAAGCCCGTTGAAAACTGCAATTAAGTTCTTAACGCAAGGCTTAAGGATGTTTCATTGCTGTACACAAATTGGGAAAATACATGCAGATTGTACTATTTCAGAGAGGTTATTCGGTGTTTAACTTTCTGCTGTGTTTCTTGGAAAGAGGAAGCAAGCTTTCCGTCCTTCACACTCCAGCGTTCATTCTGAATGCCATTTGCTATATAGCCTACTGTGGCACCTTATTTAATTAGCGCTTGCTGCTTTTCTTCTGAAGAGAATTGTGATAGTGGCAGACTTCATGTCTTTATTACCAGCGAGATGGGAAAGGCTCCTGTAACTTTTATAACTGATCAGCTGAGACAGTCTGGTTGCCCGTGGTTCCTAATGAGCAGCGCATGACACAGTGCAGAGTATTGGCAAGATTAACGAACCCAGGTTTCCTTACCAGCAGACTGACTTGTAATAGCAATATAGAGGAGCGAGAGCCTTAGCACATACTCAGTAGTGTAGCATTCTACTGAAATGAAAATCCCTTGCAACCAGCTACAGAAATATGCAAAAACCTAAGGTTTACATTTGCAAATCAGAATTCATGCAAGTGGTCGTGGACTGACCATTGCTAGAAGACTGAACCCCTACAGGGGGAATCTGCTATTGACTGTATTTTGGGAAAGTATTCCCGTGTGGGAAAACAGATTAGAATATGCTCCCCTTCAAAAATGTTCCCAGTTCTCTTGGCAACATCCAAGGATATTTTTTTCTTAGTTAAAGTCCCTGACAGTACTTTGTGACATCTTTAACAGCCCCCCT
Source organism: Nipponia nippon (assembly GCF_047370975.1). Lineage (NCBI taxonomy): Eukaryota > Metazoa > Chordata > Aves > Pelecaniformes > Threskiornithidae > Nipponia > Nipponia nippon. Next base: position 125,137,281 of record NW_028262290.1, read on the forward strand.
CATTTTTTAACAAGAAATTATTATCACATAAACCCCTGAATTAAATAATAGTAATTCCGATGTCTTCTGATCAATGGATTCCTGCTAAGTTTCCTTCCTTATCGGTGAAATTGTTTTCTACATGCTATTGTTTGGAAAGCTAATGACACTTGCTATGGTTTCTGACTTAAGAATTTGCAAATACCAGATTTTCATTTGAAGTTTCTGATTTGGCGATACAAACAGCTCTAAGGAAGTGTAATCTTTTGGGTAATCTTTAAATGGTGAAGACACAGAGAGACTCATTTGAGTTGAATCACATATTATAACCATTCAAGTCATACTTTGGCAACTAAAGTGCTTAAAAACACCCACTGATTTCTTTATATTTCCTGACTCTTAAGGAAGACCAGAAAGATGAAACGTTAGGAGTCTGTATGAAGGGGGAATGAAAGACTAACAAATTGAATATGGGCTTTATCCTACGTTCCTTCAAGGAGCTGAGCACCTGCACAATGGAAAGACAAGTGACTTTATTTAGCGATCAAAATGCTAAGCACAGAACCTGAGTCCTTTGCAGGTAAATGCATGAAGGTTTTGCTTTGTGACACCTATTTCTCAGAGTCTGAAGGTTCTTTCAGGCTTAGTTTTACATGAACCCTCTCCAGCTGCCCATAGTGAGAGATGCCTTGGAGAGGAGTGGAAGCTAAGTCCCACCCCTAAGCCAGTGAATTTGGGCTGACAGCGCACACTTCTGGAGCCAGGCAAGTCAGATCCATCCCTGTCTCCTGAAAGCAGGAGGAAATGCCCTATGCACAACAGATCAGGTTTGCAGCACTGAGGCTTTCCTATTCCTGTCTCTCATCTTCTCTGGTTTGATCTCCGGCTCTACGCCTCCTTGCTAGGTAGGTAGCATTGGCCACGGTGGGGGTCTCTCAGTATCCCTGCTGAAGCTGTTCTTTTTATTTAAAATATTTCAATATTCCCTGAAACCACAGAAAGAAAAATGTCAGTCTTTTCTGGGAGAAATCTGTGCAGCGTGGAACTGAAATCAGCCTGGAGTTGTTTTACATGGATTTAAAAAACAGAACAAAACAAAACAAAATATCCATCAGCTGTGAAGGAATACTGAGAGAAACAAATATTCCCCAGCATCAAGCCAGGGTTTATTTGGTAAATACACAAAAACATAAATTTCTTCAGGAGGGGAATTACATGGTAATACAAATTTTGTAAGTTGGAAGAATATTTCAGAAATCAGCTATCCAGTTCCAGAGCAGCTGAGACCTATAAACAATGTGTACTCATAGCCTTGTAAAATTTCAGCTGAAGCCCTTGGTCTCAGTCAGTGCATTTGAGTTGTGAGACGGTGTACTTGTGAGGGCTGTGGAACTGCAAATGAGCACCGCGCTCCATCTTCTCCTGGGTGGTGTAGGCAGCTTTCTGCTCTAGGGTGCTGCCTGCCTTGCCTGCTGCCTTGAGCTATCTCTGCTTTTCCGTGAAAGAATATAAGCAGTGGGTAGAAGTTCTCTTGAGTTAAATGGGAACAGGATCAGGGTATGATTCAGGATCAGACTGCTCGTCGGTTTTTTGCTTTTGTAAAGTCCAAGTATTTCAGTTGGGAATCTCATCTTTATCTAACCCATCTGAAACAGAGAACCAATGATCATCGTAAAGAGGAGCTTCAATTGTGATCGTTCTTGTGTACAGCTACCAAATGTTATAGCTGGGTCCCAAATAAATTCTGAGTTTTAGATCAAAAACCTGAAGAAGTGTGATTACTGCTGCTAAGAATTATGAAAAGGCATTCATCCATATATTCATATTAGGGGTTTTTTAAATGAAATCAGTGCAAGTTCTTTCCATCTGATTTCATTAATTTAAAAATCTTTTGGGAATTCAGTATTTTCTAACAAGAAACAAAAATCATTTTACCTGCATGTCATAAGTTTTCCCCATAGTGCAGTAACCAAAAAAAAAAAAAAAAAAAAAAAAAAAAGGCATGCAGGTTATTTTACGTTATTTAGCTTGTAAATGTGATTTTTGACACTGCATGTACGTTGATCTACTGCTAAACTGTCGGCTATTTCAGTGATGCACAAATCCCAACAAACAGAGCTTTTTCTTTAGCAGCTTAAAATCTTACTGCTATTAAAAAATGCATTATGTATAAAATATCCCTCTTCATGAAAAAGCGTTAAAAAAGAATGTATGGTACTGTTAAATATTCTAGTGGGCTGCTAAACCAAGCAAGAAAAATGCTGGCAACAGCTAACATCCCAAATCCCAGATTCTTCCTAGGAGTGCCTGGATTCTCCAGTGTTACACTGCTTTGTGCAGCTATTTGCATTTGTAGCATTTAACGGCGCTTTGCTCAGCTGTAAATGTGCTATGAACGCATGAGGTGCTATTCAGTGGAGATTCAGTCAGTGTGTCTGAGAAAATGGAGCAGTTTTTCATTAAAAAAATCTTGTAGGGAGTAAAAGGTAATACATTTAGTGAAGTTTCTGGGTTTATATCCACTGTAGATGACTTGGTGTGGAGCCAGTCAGATTTCTTTCTGCAAGCTGGTCTCTGAATTTTATTAATTCTTCTCCTTAATGAACAAGCCCCTTTTTGTTCTTCTTGTCTGCCTCCAGTTGAGAGATGCAGGACTCCCCCTTTTTATTTTTGAGTATATTGACTCTTGTAGATGAATTTGTTTTCCTCTCTGGTATCTCACTTCATATTTGAAGCAAACTTCAGAAGCCTAGCCGGCACCCGAAGGCAGCACATCTGGCTGCTGTAAAACTAAGCCTTAGTTATTTCACCCATCAGCATCAGTAGTTTACACTCTGAGTGGGGGTATTTGGATTTGTATATCCCTGAGGATAATAGGCTACATACATACTCTTTTTAAGGATATTTTGTGCGGTATCTGAAGATGGTAATGCTTACAAGGAAAACTCTGTCTGCATGAAACTAACTGAAAAAAGATCTAAGGGTTATTTTAGAAAAGTGCCAGTGGAAAAAACAATTTGAAAGGAAGAGACTTCTGTTTTCACCTAGTCCCTATTGTCACAAAAATAACGCTTTCCGTGTAAGAACGCAGTAACTTTAGCACTTTTCTGAAGAAATATGGGGAATTCAGTATCATTACTCACTCAGACGCTCATTGAATTTGAAGGTGTTAACTCCTTCTTTGGGACTAGGCAAGCAGTTGAAGTGACTTCGGATGATTTTTGCCAGCTTACATATGTTGTGTAGAGGCATATAAAAATAATCATCCCCTCCTAGCCAGGGAAATTATGCTGGCAAAGCCCCTAATGCATATGAAGTTGTGCCAATGAAAAAGTACCATTGCCTCTGTCGGTTTAGCTGAAACCATTTGGGGGGATGACGCCGCGTTGGTGGGAGAGGGTTTCCTTCTGCTGGTGTGTGTGTGAGGAGGAGGAGGAGGAGGAGGAGGTTGGGAAGAGGCTGACGGTGTCAGGCCTGGCACGGACACCACCACGGCAACACCGAATACTTGATCCATCCACCTCAGGTGTTCCCCTACACCTATCCCACCCAGTCCTCCTGACCGTGCCAGCAGGTCGGCACACACAGTGTGCTCAGAACAACAGACTTCGTTGGTTGTTCTGATTTGGGACAACAGGCTGCAGTGGTCAAGGACATGGCTGCCTGACAGATACTCCCAAGCAGCCCTGGTTAATGTTATTTGCATCTCATAGTATCCCATTTCTTTACTCTTCTTTTTGCTGCCCTTGTACCTTTTTTCTATACCCCATCCTTCTCCCAAATAAACAACCCATCGCCAGCATGGCAAAATGTCAAAGGGGAGCTGGGCTCCGGTGCTCAGCAGGCAGACCATTTTGTCCGTAAAGGTAACATCCCTAAATGATGTATTCCCATGGGCAAATATTTTGGGCCCGATTTTGAAAAAGCCATCTCGTTGCCAGTGTTATTGCTTCCAAAGGGTAAATGTCCAACAAAGGACCAAACTCTTTGAACCTGCTGAAGGAAGTTCAGTAAATAAGAGGGTGTAGCGAAGGAATAAACTCAGATAGGCAGAGGAAAAGGCTTTCCTTTGTAAAATATGAAGGCCTGGCCCCTCGCCCAGACAGACTGCATAAAGTAAGGTAAAAGTTGTATAAAGGTTGCAGGAATGATGGTCCCAGTAGACTTTATTGAGCCTGCTCAATAAAAATGAGCACACATGAAGAAGTAAGTACAGAATTTGGCATGAGAAGCTCTTCTTTGTGTTCTAATCCGTGCTAGAGGAACGTGGTACAAAATAGCTGACGTCAGTAGAAAGACTCCCTCTGCTTCAGTGGGCCTTACAGCAGACCCTTATCTTTTCTCTTACTATCTTAATGCTGGCAGGATGACTAATACAGATATCTTAATGCTGACAATGACATCTTAAATCTGTCCTGGACGATCAAACAGAATATATATTTCTACAGCTGCGCTGGGTTTTCATGAATGGTAGCCCATAACTGTACAAAAAAGTGCAAGTGTGACTAAAACCAAAATGAAGAAATACATGTAAAATGTAGTAAAAGGATATATGATTTTAAAAAGAGAACTGGAAGAGACACACGTATTTTGGCTATAGCTGTTGACCACAATAGCTCAGAAATAAAGCCCAACGTGGTTGTGAATTCCAGCATACTGATGGATTGTAGTGATGTCAGTTTGTTCGGGAGAGAAGAGATGTCTGTGTTACTAACGCATTTCCAATGATCCAGTACTGTTGACTTCAAGCACTCAGGAACTGTGAGTCGGTCATTACTGGCAACTCTGCTTTTTCATTCTGAATTTTTAAGACTCTCTTTCTGTTCCATTTTATTGTCTGTACGTGAGCAAGGGCAGCACTTTATAGTCCACTGTACCCTGGACTATAAAGCTGTAGTTTTTGTGCCTGTTCAGAAAATCATAATAGTATACCACTCTCACTTTTGAGAGATCCACATAAGATGTTTTTAAAAAAACAAGCAGCTGCTTTTAAAGCATACCTCATCCTGTTTCACAGATCTTTTTTTCTGTAATTTAGTTAGGATACCTCAAAGAAAAATCTAATTTTAAGTCATTATAAATAACTTCTTATGTAAGATTCTTCAGCAACTTCACAGATACTAAAAAATAAGCCCTCTTTAGAAGCTAGTACATTTTGTGCTTCCCATATAATCAAACTGCTTTATGGTTCAGACCAAAGTCTCTTAGTTAGTGGATGGCAGAACATGAAAATAAATCTAGGAATCCTGTTCGGATAAAGTTTTCCCATAAAAAGCACAGTTGGTTGCAAATACCTTCCACGGACAATCTGAGATGTTCTCTCATTCTGTCAATATCTTCAGGGTTTTTCTAATTAATCTATTTATCTGCTTTTCATAGTAAAGATATTCTGTTTTGATTCCCACAAAAGAACAACTCAGAAACCTCCATGCTGTATTTTTTTTCCACAGAAATTTCACTGTGAGCTTTTGCAATCTCCACATATTGTATCTTGGCACAAAACACTACCTCTGCTTATGGTTTGCATCATTAAATATCAGATTGGCTGCTCACTGTGTTTATAGGATACAACAAGAAATAGCCTGTTAAATCTGGCTGGTTGGTAAAACTGGTGTTTGTTGAATCATTGTGCTACTGTGTTCCCACATCATACAGAGAACAAAATCCCATAAAACTAATAAGCTGTAAAACAGAATTAAAGTCAATGGCAAAGAATATGCTCAAATGTAGTAAATAAATTGAAAATACCTTTTCTGAAGTTTAAAAAAGTGGTCCCCAAAACACTGAGAGTAGACCAGAAATGCAATCTATAAAACTGTTTTGAAGTAAAAAATGCACACCAAGCATACATAATATTAATAATAGCAATTCTGGTGGCTTATCTGTAGATCTAACTGGCATCCTGTTGGAACTGAGGTGAGTATTATCATCTCCACCTTATGGATGAGGAAGCTGGGTTACCGTAAGAATAAATTTTCAACACGGAACATGAGGTAGTGCTGACTCCAATTCCCACTGCAACTCCCAGCTTTAATTATTTTTCTGTGAGCTTCATTTGTTTCTCTTCATTATACAGAACTTGTTCTTTCAGCACAAGGTAATTTGGATAACATTGAATGTAGATTAGATCCATATATTAATACTTACGAAACTTATTAATTCTAAAATTGCTCTGATAGATTAGCTCCTTCCCATCACTGGATGGGAAGATGGCTACATCCTTAATTTAGATTGGTGTGTCACTTTTGACACTTTAATATTTTACTGCTCAAGACACTATGCAAAGCAACAGGTAAAGGATGTCTCAGATGCTTTTTTTAGCATGTTTCCAGATAAGCCTGGTGGGAAGTACATGGAATATCACTCGTGGGATCATGTATTTCCACTGTCCTTTTCAATATCCATGTGATGCTGCTGAGATAAATCATGGGAAGCCTCGGTATCAGCAGTGCAGAGATGACATCCCATTCTGCTTCTCCTGATGCAAGTGGCATAAAAGCTGTCTCTGAGTGTCTGGCTGAAATCAAACTGCGTATTAGTTAAATAGAGGAGATGCTAAATGGAGGAATGAAATCCACTGAAAAAGTAGCAATTTCCATCTTGTCTTGTGTTCGGGAGTCATTTTGTCTGGGACTTCTCCCTTGGCTCTCTTTGGCTTCTTTATTGCCAGCATTTTCAAGGCAATTTTTCCTGAGATAAGCAGAGAGAACTCATCTGGTAACTTGACTTTGATAATCCTCACGTTTGTGCCTTCCATCCCCTACTAGTGCAGCGCACTTACATAGAGCTTTAGAACAGAAAACTCTCAAATTCTTTGAATCTGTTCAATATGCCACACCGCTGGGGGCACACCCCATTTTATCGCTGTCTTGCCCCTGGAGCTCCATAGCAGGTCATATTCAGTATCTTCCTGCTAACCTTTGAAGTCGTCTGTGCTGGGTGTCTTAAAGCAAAGTTGACTTTGCATGGTGATTGCCCCTCCTTGCAGCTACATTCCTCAAGGATGTGTTCTTCAGATAACAGACACACGGGAGCAGTAGACAAAGACTAGTTAAGCCTGTGGCTTTGGTGTTTGGTAGTGGAGCCCCCAGATCTGATATCCTCAGGAATGAAACAGAGCATCCAGTTTTCCTGTTAGACATTCACACAAACAAAATTAAAAACTACAACAGAAAGAGAGATTAGCTGGAAAATTGGCAAATTGGAAAGGAGGAGAAGGGAAAGAGGAGAGAATTATGTTTTAAAAGAAGAGCCTGGCCCATTCCACTAAGAAACTCTCATTGATACCCCAGTGTTACCTCGGTCACATAGCCATCATGAAGCACTCGGGCAGCATAGTATTGAGAGTTTAATGAACTTAATAAATGGGGTGGATAAAATTCCCCCATGTAATTTTTGGTGCGCTCTCTGGGGAAAGTGTCCACTCATACCGGGGTTTTCCTTAGGACACTGGGAGGATGTTGCTTCCATACTGACCTCCCTCTGCCCTCTCGGGAACCCTAATGTTACTGCTTTGATAAATATGTGCCTTAAATCCTAAATGCTTTACCTCTGCTAGGGGTTGAATGCAGGCAGTGGTGAAACGGGAAAGATCTGAGGGTACCAAGCCAACAGTCGGCAAGCCAGGGAAAGCAAAAGAGCTGCGAATGTCCATCCAACTCACACCTCAGGCAAAGCAGGCGGTGCAGAACAGGGCTTTACAATTGAATTTCCCCTGCTCGTTCTTTCCCTGCTGTCCTCCTGGAGGCTTGGGCTGCTTGTGTCTTGTCTCCAGCATGGATCTCTGTCTCTCTGCACCTATGTGCAGGCCACACTCAAACCTGTCTGCTTCTTTCAGTAGTTTGGTTTTCTCTATTGGTCTAAGCTTCTAGAACACCCGCTCAGAGCCTCATCATCTCAAGACAGGTCACATATGGGTCATATTAAGATGGGTCATATAATATTAAAGCATATTCAGAATACAACTCTTAGGAATATCTTTCTGAGTCTTAATTCAGTTCAATTGCTGCATCTTTGCCCCTCTTCCCCTTTTCTAAGCAAACGTAAGCTTTCTGATTGCATCCTTCCTCTCTAGACAACAGATTTGTCTAGTTCTTGAGCTTTTGATGGCTTCTCTCTGACAGGCTGTGCTGTCCCTGAAGGCCATCCAAAGGCTCCTCATTAAAAATTTAAAAGTCTCCACTCTGTCTCTCATTCTCCTTTGCATCATTCTGCAGTCCCTCATCTTCCTCCGCACCTGTAAGCCTTGTCTCACAGTCCAAGTGCTAGCAAAGCGAATGCAGAGGTGGGGTAGTCTGCTGAAGTATGGTGCAAAGATGAACAAAAACGGGGGAGTGGCAAGGTGTGCTCCCCAGGCACACAGCCTGTAGAGGTGTGGACTTACTGAGATTTTTTTTTTTTTTGTAGGAGCAGGGAAGAAATTATTTAACATCTAGGCTAATCTTGGATTTTAGTATTGTTAATGAATTCTCAGAACAAAGTCTGTGTGGGAAGTTCAGCTTGCTAAATCTGTCAGCTTTCATATGTGTGGTCTTTATTTATTGTTTATTTGTCCCATAGTTACATTTAGGTAACTTAGCAAAGATGTGGACTTGGGTTCTTGCTGGAAATTTATTCTCATGTCTCATCAGTTCTAGATTCTTGACTTTATTTAGTACTAAAGGGAAGACTGACCTTACCAATTCATACTGCTATTCTCTAGAACACATAGCAAGCACTTTTTAGTGCCTTTCTTCAGTATATAAGGGTCTAAATACAAAAAAAGTAATAATGAATTGTGTTGTCTTTAGGGTTTTTTTCCCCCGCTGCAAGATTTATAATCTTTGAAGGTGTTTCAGAAACCTTCAGAAATTATTTTAACAATTAAAAGGTAATTTCAATGCACAGGGTCATAAATACCCTAGTTTATTACAAAAGGCATAAACCTGTACTTTCTTCCACGGTGCCATTTTATGAGACAGAGTGTACCTCATCTCCCTCCCCTTCCCTCCTTGCAGCTCTGGGCTCCTGCCGCTCACTTTGTGCCAGCTGCGGTGCTCGCCAGCTACCTTGCAGGGCTGGTTCAACTCACTAACCCAGCAAAAAAGTGGGTATTTTCCAACCTTAATGGTTCTATGATTTTCTGCGGGGTCAGTGAAGCGAGTCAGGTCATGCGAGGGGAAGAAGGGGGCTGTACTACAAAGAACAAAATCTTTTCTGTCTATCCTCAGTTGTTATGGCGTTTTATGTGAAGATATTAAAGTGTGTTGACTTTTAGCCCCATACTTAAAACTCCCTGTGTCCCATGTGTTAGATTTTCTCTATGCTCTTTATTTGAAGTTCAGCTGTTAATAGAAAGTTATGTTGCATTTCACAGAGTTTTGCTATACAGCAAAGTAAGCATTGTGGTGATAGGCATTTTCTAGAACTATTATCATAATTATTCCTTTATTAAAAATGATCTAAAGAAACAAAATAATGCCCTATGTGATCTATATGCAAGAAATAAAAAATGCCCTCCCATATTTGCAGTAAACTTTCGTCCATTAGAAATATGCCATTAGACATTAAAATCACATCACCTAAGGAAAGCAGCTTAACTCTTCTTTATCTTCAGTGGCTTCAGCAGTTTTGCAGAGAGCCACTCGTAACTCAGAGTGGTTCAACAGCTCCCCACTCATGACCCCGTAGAACCATACCAGGAACTAAATAAACCCTACTTACTAGCAATTAAAGTGATTTAATTTAAAACACAATGACAGATGCATAATGGGTTAATTACAAAATAAGTAATTAGCAAATAGGATGGAAAAGGTTAAAAGGTTGCGGACTTTTGTTGTTTGCTTGGGAGAGATAGCAAATTTATCAGTGATTAAACTTTTTCTTTTCATTTCTGGGCCTGATTCTATTATTGTTAGCTGTAAATGAGGCAGGAAACAAGGAGAGGTTTAAAAAAATAAGAAGAAATCACTGCTTTATTGGACATACTGAAAGGCCATTATTAACACTGAGGCTATGTGATTTGTTTCCAGTCTGCACCCAAAAGTGGGTTTGCATCTGTAATGTTTCTGCTTAATGTTAGGATATACGCCTCTTCTGAGAAGTAGTCGTCCTCTCCGCTCTCCGCACTGGGGCCCCAATGAGGTCAGGAGAAAGGGTATTAGGAGTGGTGGAGGTTAGAACACACCTCTTGGGAAACTGCCTGCCTTAAAGAGTAAATGAGTGAATTACTTAGTTGGGAATATGCCATAATGTGTTTGTTCTCAAAAAAAAAAAGAGGATAAAAAGGAATAGGACGTTGAATAGGGTAACTTCTGAGCTGTGAAAATCCTCAGCTGAAATCCAGTTAACTTCATGCAGTGCTGGTCATATAGGTAGAGCCCTTACAGAGGGTGCAAGCGATTTTCTGTTAAAATAAGCAAAATAAGAGCTTCTACTTCATTTTCACAAGTATTATTCCTTCTCTCCATGACTCCTGTCTGCCCAAAACCATAAGCAAATGGGCGTTTAGATAGTTTTAATACCGTCATATTTTATGACCACCAGCTTATTGCCAGGTAACTTGAAACTCTTTATTTATTTATAATAATTATAAATATATTTATGTATCTATAAAACATGTGTTTTGTATTTTGAAATTTCAGAGGGGATGTTTGCAGACAGCTTTCTCCAACTTGAGCCTAATTGTTACTGAAGTCATTGAACTTTTTCTTTTGAAAAATAAGCTTTTGGGTAAACCTCAGAAATAGCAATATGGGCTTCTCCATTTCAAAATATCAATTAAAACCAGGAAGGAATTCTCATTTTTAAATACAGCTGCCCTCTAACCAAATTACATGTCCACCAGTAACCATTGGCATAGTTTAACCAAATTTCCCATAACAGTCACATTCTTCCATCATCCCTTGCTGTCTTTTGAGCATGGTTATCATGTGCTCACTTTCCTGTCACTTCGCCAAGCCATAGTTAACTCTCAACTGATATATGTCAGTCCAGCCCCTTAATCATTTAACTTTACTTGTCTCTCCCTCCTTTTCTATTATTCATACTTTTTTGTGTCTCTGGTGTGCCTTCATCGTGCCTGCAGGGATGTTATCTGCCTTACTGCTTGACATAAGGCCTGAACCTACACATCCAGAAATGCGCTGTCCCCTTCTGGTGTGTATCACACTGTCAACATCTGTCTGATGCCCGTGTCCCTTGAGCTGCTTCTGCAGTGCCAGGCAACTGCTCCAGGAGCACCAGTTCAACTTGTAGAAAGGATCTGCACAGATTTTTAGCTAGTCTTTGTCCCCCTACCATAGGTTTTGCTGGCTGGGGATATAGATTTCAGAAAGCAGCGAACTTCTTGTTCTGGTCCGTTACCTTAATTTTGTTGAAAATAAGCTTCTTCAAAGTTTTCCCCCAATTATAATTGAATTTAAGCCACACATTTCAGGTCCGGAATCTGTGTTGAACATCTCAGAATTCAGTGGTTTTCCAATTTGGCTATCAGTTTTTAGGACAAATAGATTCAGGTTTGGAAACTCATCAAGTCACACAACATGCAAAACCCATGAGGCTAAACCCATAGCTGTAACAGCATCTTCCAAGGGTTTCTTTTCCAAGGGTTTCTGCAAAGTTCTATATATTTGCACACTGCAACTCCAGGCCTGCAATACAGACGATTTTTCAGTATTTAGAATTTATTTTTAAACTAAGTGGTGACTCTCTGAAGCTCTGGTTAAGAAAAGCAGAAAGCCTACATCTGCATTAATTCTGCTGTTCATATCCGAACCCCTGAAAATAGCTCAAACAAATGCCAGTACCAATCTTTAGGGTAATACTTACCCCTATTCAGAGTGACATTTGTAGCTTAGAACATACTCATTTCTGCTTCGCTGGGCTTTTAGGCACAGCGCATGTAAGATGCATTGACAAAATTCATTTTTGTCAACAAGATTCGTCCAGGTACCTCCCCTCCTGACATTTAGAAAACATTCTTTTTCTTAATCCGTTTCATCACGAGGGTGGAAAATCACCAGTTTCAATAAAAGTCTGAAATTTAGTATCTTTGGGATTATCTGATGTTAGTCAGTTTTAGAGATTTACTGAGTAATTCAAGACAGCCTTCATCTAATACACTTTCGCAGTAAGTAATAAGAGAAATTAGCATCGAAGATAAACCTTCCCTTGTTGAAATTTCAGGGAGAGCTAATGTTTCCTGAGTTGACAGAACAAAACAGACAAACAAGAAAAATTTTACGTCAAAGCTGTTGTCTAAATGAAACTCCCATAGGCTGGAGAACAAACACATAAGCCTTGAAGTGTCTCAAAGGCTCTTCAAAAAGCACAGGAATAATCACTTAAATACGAGGTCTTTTATATTATCCCTTTTGCTTTTCTATCATACTTGGCCCCCAGGATCCTTGCTCAACTGGATATTTATGCAAGTAGGTAGGGGTCTTTCTGAATTAACGCCTAAATCTCTAATGATATAAACATCTCTTAATGCACAGTTGCAGAACAGCTACTCTTTGGCCAATCTGGCTAGCTTGCACTGTAATGCTCCAAGTTAAGAAAGTCCCCTACAGGGAATAAAACGCTGGTTATCAGAATAGTGGCTAAACAGGGCTGCTTCCAGTTCTGTGCTCCTCTCATGCCCTCCTGTGTACACATGTAGTAGGCCAAAGCAAAGTGCTAGAGAGCTGACATTTCTGCAAGGGGATGAACCAAAGCAAAGAGAAGGCTACGGTCCACTATGCTGATGGAGTTTTAAGCCAAATATAAGCAGATTTCTTAGAACCTTTACATATTAGGGCCAGTCAACAGTTCCACACCATGATAATAAGTGATTTGAGGTACTCTGTAAGTGAGATAACATTATTCATTTCTGTAAGTACGGAGTGAGAGAAGCATTATTTATTCAGTTTTCTGCTTGATGCCCAGGTGGTTTAAAGGTAATGTTACAGTCTTCCCGTGTGTACTTTAAATGATACCTAGGGGACTGCCTTTCTAGCGTGTTCAGGCTACTGGGAAACAGACAGAAATACTAAAACTCTTTTCTTTTTGGTTATGATGAAATCAATTACTATATTTTCCATTAGCTTTTAAAAGGATACATTTACCCAAATACACTAAGATATTAAGTTCTGATGAAATCATGAAAACAACTTTCATCTTGTTTTATCTTGCAATATTACATTTTGCGGTGCTGTCTATTTTCTGTACCTACTACATTCAACACAGCAGCTTTATCTTTCAGCCTGTCCTGCCAACTGTATGCCAGAACCAAAGTCTCACCAGTGTGGGACTACAGGAGGAATTACTTTGTCCACCTAAATTAACATTGTTCATCCCGCAGTTCTGCTTATTGAAACACTAGTGCGTTCAAAAAACCTGTAAAGCAGTGAGGCTACTTTTATCATTTATCAGACTTATTGTCTGCATATAATAATTTTCTAGCTTTCATGCTGTAAAATAGCTGCTGATGCCTGCACAGAGCTGAGCACATGTCATATTATGGTCTGATCCTGACTGATGCAGAGCATCCATAATCTTGACTTGTTAGTGCTTAGCAATTTTTAGAGTATTTAAGAAGTAAGTTAAAATAGGAAATTCTGAGCCTGAAAGGTAAAGCCAGTACCCTGTTCTAAAGAGCACTCGTCTCTGCGTGAGGAGAAAAGCACAGGATTACACAGAACTACTGGACATCGATATTAGAAAGCTCAGTAGCTCTTTGCTGTTCGTTCAAGTGTTTCAGGATAGACTGCAAATGTTTATACAGATAGTGCACTGTGGGTTTGATTTTATGCTTTATTGCATGTTTTTATGTCCTCATGAGTTGAACTAGACTAGCAATAAAAAGCATGAGTCAAAGTCCACTTCTGAGCTTGTGCCTACAAGCCAGTTCTGATGGGAGTTTTTCATTAAACCTATCTAGAAAACTAGAGAGTTTTCTATTTCTCATGCGATGCACAGTTGTTTAGTATGTTTTATAAGGGAGAGAACACTGCTCGCTCATTATATATGTATCATGCACCATAAGCCATAGCCTAGTACATTTTTCACTGAATATGTATTAGTACAAAATCCTCTGTATAACTCTGCTCTAAAATACTGATTTTACTTTGCTGTTAAATATTGAAATATTAAATATTGAAACAAATGTAAAAGTTCAGTTAGGCATCAATACAGCCTATGGGCTACCTTGTCATTTTTCCTGGTGTGGAGTTGCTTCTTTGGATTTTTCACTAAAGATGAAGTTAAAAGTGAGCAACTTTCACGGAGGGATTTTCCAGAACAAAATGTTCTGGTGACACATCCCATAATTCATCACCCCCAAGGCGAGAGAGCCCCCAAGAAAAACAAAAGTGCCATAACCTGTGCCAGGGCAGAGCACGAGGGGCCGGCATCCTGGGGCGCTCGGTCTGACTGTGCTGGAGCTTTCCCCTGCGCCCCATTACAAAACCTATGTGCTCTGCCATCCCGCTCTGCACCCTTGCTTGCTCCCTGCTGCATCCCAGGACCGGGCCCTCTCGGCACAAAGCTCCTCTCCCTGGAGGCAGCCCAGCTCCCGGCGAGCCAGAAGCGGTGAGCGTTGTGTAAGGGTGTTGTATAAGGGTGCGGGGATGAGCCAGAGATAGCAGGTGTTGCAGGTAGGGTTACAGGAGGGACTTGTGCGGATGAGCCAGCTCACCCCGTGACCCTGCCTCTGGCTTTTAAAAGGGGCTGTCCATGGACAGTCGGTGAAGGGCAAGGAGCCAGGTGCCTTGTCAGTGCTTCTGAAAGGTGCAAAATCCCTTTTCCCACCCACTCCTGCCTTGAGAAAAGACAGGAGGCAGCAGTGCTAGCCCCCTGTGCTGCCTGGGGCAGCTGCTGCCGAGTGGGAAGGCACGCCGGGAAGCATGTGGTTCATGATGCGGACAGAGACTGGGATTCAGACCACAAAATTACCATGCCCCTGCCTAGGGGAGACTGGCAGCCGCCATCTAAACCTGAAACAACAGAGTAATATCAAAAGCACCTTCATCCCCAGAGCAGCACGACCCTTTCATATACCCACTGGTTAATCCAATGCATTTGGGTGAAGGAGGAGGCACTTGGTGAGAGTGGGAGAATGCTTAATCACATTGATTAATGTTAATTGGTTAATCACCTTTCATTATGGGAAAAAAAAGTAAGTGCAGTAATTGGCAACGTGGCTTGACGGTGTTTCTAGATTGGAGACCAAAGCCTGAGAATTAATTCCAGATATCACCTTTTCAGGCCAGAGGAGATGAAGATCCCAAAGATGTCTTTTTTTTTTTATTCGGGGCAAAATAGGAATATTCTTTTCCTGGTGCAGGGCTGTCGATCTGAAATACAAATCAGTATCAGAATGGAATGAGCATTTTGCAACTTTTATTTGAGGTATCCAGTATGAATGTGAGGATTACCTTGTTAAAAAAAAAAAAAAAGAAAAAGTAGGGTTGAACTTGAGTGATGGAGAAAGAGCACACTGCCTGGTCTGCTGCCTTGGCTCTCTGGCCGTGAGATCATGCGGGATGTGAGATAGCAACCTCTGACGTTCATGCTGCACGCTCAGGGCTGGTGACTCAGAGCCACGAGACCTCGGCTAGCTCTTTGTGGGCAAATGAGCGCTCGACACACAAAAGCTAATCTAATGAAACCTGCTCCCTGTGATGTTAGCAAAGCTTAAACATAAAAATCGTGTCGCTTTTGGCAAGGAAGAAACTTACTCTGCAATGTCCATGAAGACTCCCAGACATTACTGGCCTGATGTGGTGGAGCCTCGCCTGTGACTCATCTGCATCCTTCTCATTTCTGCCTGTTCACATACTTTTTAGTTGTAGACTCTAAAAAAGAGTCTGATTTCCTCCAGCATCTTCCGCATCCATGCCTTGAAAAGGAACTTGCTATAATTAATGTAGATACCACTTATTTTTCTTGCTCATGTAAAGTAGCAGCCGTGCTGGGCCTTCAGAAGACAATCAAGGTTTGGGGTGCCAGAATGGTTAAATAGCTCTGTACTTTCACAATGTTTCCATCCATGTGGCATATTCCTTAGAAGGAAAAATAGAAAATTACTTCTCGCATATAAAGTGCAGGATAAAAGCGTTCTTTTGAAAACATTTCCAATACATTTGGAAAGATTATTAAAATCACCATCAGGTACAAAGCAGGTATTACAAATGGGCTCAATTACTGTCTTTCTTTTGACAGCTGTGAAGTTGACCTAGTAGAGATGCTAGATGGGCGAGATGCTGCACATCCACACAGCAACACCAAGACCTGCTCCGATAAGCTTATTTTCTAGACAGATAAGAGGAGAAAAAGAGGATGCACAGTCTCCATTTTAAACTGTGGGACACATGAAGACTGTGCCAAAGCTAGATAAGTTAGTATAATGCTTTAAACAAAAGACTATCTTTTCCTACAGTCATTTCATAATTAGTTTTTTTACACAAGTGACAGCTGCCTTCATGCCAAGTCCTGGTCTCATCAGGGAAAATGGCAAAGCTCCCAGGATAGCTAGAATTTTTCTCTTTATACAGAATTCATTCAAGAACTTTGTTATTTCTCCTTTTTTTCCCCTCCTTTGTAATAGATTGGCGCAAAACCAATAATTTTAGGATTAGTAACTAATGATTTACAGGAGGGGCAGAATTTTTATTTAAAACACTCAATTGTTTACTTCAAGAGCACTTGTGTGTCACTGAGTCACCAAACCACAATTAAATTCTGGGAAACGGCTTATTGTTGAGGTTTATGGGGTCCCATGACATGGTGGGATGGGTCAGAGTCTGATTTTAATTGGAGGCCTGATCTAAATTTGTATCCTCTTTAATCTTTCGATTGACAGACTGTGAAGGATTTTGAAGTTCCACAAGATGTCAGTAGCAAAAGAAAGATCTTGTATCGTCGCCTCTGGTTGTGTTGCTTGTACATGGCAAATATCAAGCGGAGTATTTGCTTTTCCCTGAAGAGTTTAAGGAGATACTGTCTTTTCTGAGAAGAGCCCAGACGCAGTCTCAGGTGGTTTGCTTGGAAGAAGAGACAAGGAGATAAAAATACATTGTAACATGTATGCTGGAGGATATTTTACCAGTTCCTGCTGTAAAACTTTGAGTAGGTTTTACTTTGCACTTGCTTTACAAATACAGTAAACATAGTGGGGGTTCTTTTCCCCTTTTTTCTTGGTTTTTTTTTTTTTGGCGGGTGGTGGTGGTGTTTTGTTTTGTTTTTTTGAATCGTGAAGCAATTCTGAATCTTGGAGTAGCAATTTATTTCGTTTAAAGATTTACCAGATATGCCTGGTTAATGTAATGAGGCATGAAGTGATGAAAAAGATAGGGGATACATTACGGAGAAGATAATAGAGCTTTTAATTCGGAAGGTCGAGATTTGCATGGAAGGAACACACACACACACACACACACACGCGCGCGCGCGCGCGCGCACGGTGCTACAGCGCAGCCGCGCGCACGGTGCGCAGCGCGGGGAGCCCGCCGCGCCCCACGCGTGGGGCCGAGCCGCCCGCGGTGCGTTGGGCGCTCCCGCTCCCCCCCGGGCTGCTCCCGCGCCGCCGCCAGGGGGCGCCGCCAGACTGCGCCGCTCCGCGCCGCCCCGCACCGCGGCGGGGCTGGCCCGGGGGTGTTGGTGAGAGAAGCCGGGCAGCGGGGGCAGCTCCGCGCCCGCCGGCCGTGTTGGGAGTGCGAAGGGGCCGCGGCTCTTCCCTGCGCCTCCTGGGCGCGGGGGAGGGCGCTGGCTCCCACCCCGTCTCGAGTAGCGGGACGCGGAGTGGCGCCTGGGGCGAGGGGCCGGGGCGGTGCGGGGCCCGCAAAGCGCGGCGGGGGCGTCCCGCCGCCATCTTGTGGGGCCTTTGAAGGGTGACTGCAAAGCCTCGGGTGTCTGAGCTCCCGGCAGGGTGTTCAGCCCTCGCCGGTGTAAGCGCTGGGGGGGTCGATGAGCTTAGGTGAAACTGCGAGGCAGCGTCCCAGATACATTAATTAGACGGTACATGCGATTGCTGCAGTTCACCTGCGTTCTCATTCTAGTGTTGTAGTCTGTGCCTACGTAGAGCAGATGCGTGCGATGTCCTTTCAGCCTGCTGGTGGTGGAGGATATTCATTTCAAGCGCAAGAAGGGAAACGCTCCCTGTGTGAGGAGACAGTGGCTGAGAGGCAATACAGACAGGGCTGTGGCGCTGAACGGATGGAGAGAAATAAAAAACCAGAAGCTCGTTAACAAAGTAAAGACCAAAGGACAGTTTCTTAACATAAAATGTCGATCAAGACAATCTAAGAGAGGTTCTGCTTCCCCTGTAAAATGTCACTTGCATGCTAACATTAAAAGATACGTGTTGCCTGATGATCGAGAGAGCGTGACGCTGATCCTGGGCTAGTTTTCCGCTGGCATTAGTGGGGTCAGTTGGAGGCCCGGGATTTCTTATTTAAAAATTCTAATGAGATCTTGTCTCTATTCTAGTGTAATGCCTTTAGGATTGTCTCTGCTCGAATTGGATTGTTGGCGCTTAAACTAGGGAGCGAGCCGGGATCATCCAGCTGGGCACCGTGTTTTGGGCTGGGATGGCTGAACGAGGGCAGGCTGCCCATGATACCTCTGTTTGAAAAACATTAATGGCCAGTATAAATACATATACTGCTGAAGGAAGATTCCGTGACCGGTATCAGTGATTTTCTCTCCTGACACATAATTAGCTTGCAGGGCTTCAGTCTTTGCTACCAGACAGAAAAGGAGTATAGTTAATATGTCAGTGTGTATGTATGGACGTATGAATGGGGGAGGCAATCTAAATATTAAAACCATTACTTTAGGATGCCAGATCCAGTTCCTCACAGCTGCAGTTATCTCCTTAATAAAACAGAAGATGCCATTGTTCAAAACTTAATAAGTACGTATAAATTAGTTTTCTACCACATGAATAAAATTACTATTTACATCTCCAAACTTTGTAAAAGTTGATAGGCTTCTGAGTTTCAAATGATTGAAGATGAAGAAGAATCAGTGTAACTGTAGACAGAGAAGTTCCGATTCCTTCGAATCCTCTGTTCTTACTGAAGCTGAGCGTAGTGGGCATTTATCATTAGAAACTGTAAAGTAAAAAACAATTAGCTCCTAAAGTTACATATTAGACCTAAAGGAACTTCTGCAAAAAATTAAGGGAAAGTGTTCCATGAACTTCGCAGAGCATTTTTTTTCTGCATCAGTAGCCGCCAGCTTTTTCACCTTGCTTCCAAATCCCTGTTACCCACAGCTCCTCCAGTCCACCAGGTTTTGGACCTGTCTTGTATTCATTGCCCCATGCAGTTCAGCAAGCTGCATTGAATTTAATGTGTTAAGCCATCAAACATGGACCGTGGTATTCAAGATCCAAAATGTTCCATCCTGTTTAAATGTTAATGGTATTCTGCAGATTTGCATTTATGGACGTATTACATGGGATTTTTTTCCTTTTTTTGCCAGGTGACTTTGGTGACGGAAGAAGAACGAGAATGATTACATATCCATAACTCCCAGCAGTATGTCAGGTAATCATGTTTTGTAAGAGCATCTATGCAATATTTCTTGCTTTGCTGGAGTGATTATTATTAAATATTTACTGCAAAATACTGCTTTAACAAGTTCTGAATGCACTGGTGCTGGGAATTGAAATCTTTCCTCTACCCAGAGAATAGAGATGTGGGGCACATAGTAATCTTCCCCAACATTTTTGTGCTGAAACTCTCATCCTGCTTGCTTTTCCTTCAGAAACAAAGTTGTATTTTGTTCTAAACGTACATTCCAACTTCAACATTTCTGCTGAAACTGCTGGTACAGTGATGGTTTCTGCTGAGTATGTTGGCCTAAGTTGTTTTGTAACATGGACATATCCCCTGTGGTTCAAAGTGAGTGAGACAGTCAAATTCATTTTACATAGATTACCAAGTACTCTTCAGATAATAATTGACTAGGTCTGCAGGTGGGCTGAAGATCCAGAGTTGAAATGACCATTAACCATTTTAAGTCCCCTTAACCGTCTTATCCCTGCCAGTTGCAAAGCATTTGAAAGCTATACATAAATCAGCTGTGTTGAAAAAACCCATATCTTCTAATCCCAGAACAGGGTGTCTAAAAAGATTATGTGGAGATCATATAGAAAGCCAGAGAATTTCAGACTTCCAGAATTTGTTTTAGTATTCATCAAATAGCGGAACATTTTCTTTTCTTATGCAGATGCTGTTTGTCAATGCGTATTTCAAGAGCCAGATGCCATAAACAGGACCTTTTAAAAGCCTGTTTGTAAAATGCAGCATGTGCTACGTGGGGAAAGTCGTAACAAACAAGACTGAATTCCTGGTGTTATGCTCAAGGGACAGTTTATTTTTACCGACTGGGCAGATCAGATATCCTTTCCTTTCCCCTAGAAGACTCCCATCCTTTTGTATTGGCCAGCGAGGGGTAACAGCTGCATTCACCAACCAAGCTGGTCTTTTAAGTTTAGGGTCCTACGTATGAGGTAGAGAGTAAAATTCATTGGCAAAACCAGAGTATTATTTAAATCCATGCTTTCATAGTAAAATGTATTATTTGATAATATGCAAAGATGTGTCATTTGACTTCTGTTTTTATGGTTTCATTGCTGTCATTGAATCGGAGGTGAGGCACAGATGAATGTAAGATGGAGGCAGAGGGCTCTTTGTGGAATGAAGTGGGATACCTGACCCTTGGTTGATGTGTCAGGCTCTGGATTAGCATCACCACCACAAGGATCGGGAAGGAGTTAGTGTCCTTAGGCTACATTGGCAGGGCCCACTAGAATGTTTTTGCATTCTTCTGCAGGCATTCTAGGCATGATAATTTCATTTAGCAATTACTTGTTTTGGAAGAATTTGTGTAACTCGGTCTCTCCAGCTCTCTGTTGTGCTCTCTTCTGTCTTGTGTTAAACTGGGTTTTTTTGACCTTTTACTACAGGGCTTGATTTTGCTGTGGTTTTGGAGGGAGCAATTAGTAGCTTGTGCTATGTGATGGCAAGAGATGGGGAAGGAAATGCAGTGTACCCACTTTATCCTCACCTTATCTGTTCGGGGTGTAGCTTCCTACAGAGGGGGATTTTCTGGAGAACTCCCACTTGCACTCCTCCCTGGACTTCCCCCGGCCAGGGCAGCTCTGTTAAGCTCAGTGAAACACAAAGCCTAATTGGAAGGACCTGCATTTTCTGCATTTCTTTTGAAAGAAGTGGGCAGAACAAATATGTGCAAAGAAAATAATCATCAGGCAAAAAAAAAGGTTCATTGCAGAAGATGACTGTTGGTACAGCTGTAGATGTCCAGCACTTTTCATTATGAGCAGTTTATGTTTTCTGTTTCTCATTATAGGAATGAAATTCCCTACATGAGTGTGAATGTGAAAAGAAGCATGGATGAAATAAAAATCTTTCAAACTCTATAAAAACTGCATAAATACCACCATCCAGAGCCAGACAGGACTCCTTTCCTAATGAATGAAAATGAAAGCTTAGGTTCTGTTACTGAGTCACTGGAAAGCAAGAGCAGAATCTAATCCAAAATGAAACCAGTTGCCTAAAATAATAGGCTGTATTATTCTGATTTTTTGATAGTTTCTCTGCCCATATGTTGCATTTTTACTGCAGTAAGAATTTTCCCCTTGTAGGCACTGCCCAAAAGTCTCTAGTTTCTAGTGCAAGCAAGAGAAGTTTTTCTGACAGAAGATTGTAGAATTTGGTCTCTGGTAGTAAAGCTAGGCTTTCCTACATTTTGCAATTGCCATAGGAAAAATATTTTTAATATTTTGACGTCTCATCTTTAAAAACATGTACTGGTGTGATTATTTTATGGCACACGTCTGTAATTTTATGTGCTTATAGCTTTTAATAAAGAGAGAGTTCAAGTTTTTCAAAAATATTTTAGGAACTTCAAAGTTATGGGTAACATTTTTCACAATTTTAATTTCAGTTATGGGTAACATTTTTTCAGAAGTGTAGAAGCCCTTACTTAAAAGTGAATAAAATGAAAAATAAAAAGCAAAGTGAATGCACCAGGTACAGTTTTTGCATGCAAAAAGATAAACTGAGTGGCAGATGTTGAGTTAATGAAGTCCAAACTACTCTTCTGTTTTCTTAGAATGCAGTCAAAATAGAGTTCACAGAGCAATACAGGTGGAGTTAATGAACACCTAATATTGGGTACTTGATGACGTTAGAAGCTGACAAGTGAAAAGCTGGACCTACAGGTTTTGTAAACACTGTGTTTGTCAGTATACTTTTGCAACTCTGCCAGTTCTAAGTGTCAAAACTTGCCTAACCACTTTTATGTACACATAACTCAGATGATGACCAAACATTGAGGTAAAGGGATGCTTCTGGAGAGGGAGAGATGGACATAATACGTCTTGCAGTTGAGTATTAAGTCTGAGACAGACGCGTTCTGTTCTTACAAACTGAAGCTTGGTACATCCCTAAAATAAATAGTTTTCAGATGAGTGATCACGCACATGAGTGTACCAAAGCAACTTTGAAAGTTAGCTTTCCTGTTTCGAAACCTGATTTTTTAAAATGTTCGCTATCTGTTATGATAAATGCTGCAGCAGATCTGATGCTTTTCAAGAACAACATCAAAAATGCATTTAAGCAATGTAAGTAAAGTATGTTTGGGTTTGTTTTTTTTTTAAGTAGAAGTAAGTGGAAAATGACTGATTGGATGCTCCCCCCATAGTTCATCAGCAGCTTTACAGTTGGCACCAGCAATTACTGTCCACGGAGTAATACCTGGAAAAAAAATTATAAGCGACTTAAAAATTAGTACTATCTTAGCAATAACTACAAGTCTTTCTGCCATATATTTGCACAATAGAATAAGGAAATTAAAAAGTTGGAAAATATTATTTTCGCATTGAGAAGATAGTACTTTCAAATAAATAAGTGTGTAACATAGTTCATTAAAAAATTCATGCTGTTTAAATACTGTAGTGAAGCTTCTGGCTTTAGCATCACTACTCACTGGCAATAATCATTATTTACTGGGAGTAATCTATCACTGAAGGCTTCCTTCTATATATTTTCTCCCAAAATGCAGGACAAGCCCTGAGACAGATCTTTGTCTTACTTCGTTTACTGGAGTGAGAACTGAAGAAGGAATTCAAGAATGGGTTCTAAAAACCAGAAAACAGTATTGGTAGCATACAGTAAATCTCATTAATTTCACCTTCATGGCAGATGAAGATTGAACGTAAAGAACGTAATAGCAGTGTCAATAAAGTTTGCAGCAGCTCTTTCAGTGACTTCAGTAAGGCCAGGATTTTACTCTCCTTCTGGAGTTTCATAATGGACTCAGACATTGTGCTTCTACTCTCAAATATTCACACTGTTCTATTTGGTAATGACCGTAAAGTTAGATCAAGATAGGAATTACAATAAAATTAAATGCTTACATTAGGGAATATAATTTAAATGTCATAAATGCATATTTTCAGTAAGTAGAATTTGATATGCAGCATTCTTGTAACAGGTCACTCATTTGGAGAAGAAAATTAATCAGCTTTTGTACAACAAATCCATTTGAAAACCAGTGTCTCCGAGCATGTTGCATGTAGTTCCAAGAACTGGGAAAAGTAATAGGATAGGAAAGGTACCACCTTTTCTTCATGAGTCTTTTCACTGTAATGCTCATTACCCTGCAAACTTGCCATTAATTCAGATGGAGACTAGTTTATTGTGTAACATCGGTTGAGAAATTATTTCTCCTGAATTTCTCTAATGATTTTCCTAGGGTAATTTAGTTTGACATACATCACTGTCTGATGTCTGCCAGACCACGATAAAATCCCACTAACTCAAGTGTGTTATTTCTTTCAAGTAATGGACTTTTTTGAAGGACAGTAAATACTTTAATATAAGGTTTTGTTACTCCAGGATTCAGCAGCTTTGTAATGAGCTTTTGGGGATTTTCAAAAGGTTAACAAGATTTATATTGTGGGATGTTTTTGCATGAAGCTATGAATCACTCCATGATGGCTCTTATTACTTAGAAGCGTATTTTTGAATATGCAGTTAAAAATATCACACTTGGTAAGTTCTAGGTTACAGACATTCTGATGTAATTTTAACTTTTTTGTTTTAAACTTTAATGTTTTAAAAAGCTCTTTCAAGAAGTGCTATGTAAATACAAAAATTTCAGAAGTAAAGTAGTCTGTATAACATTTTGTAATGTTTCAATTTCTTATGCAATTCTTTAATAATGTGTTGGGGTTTTCTTTCCTGTCATAGGGGGAAAAAAGGCTCTCTAAAGAGTGTTTTTTTCTTGAGGAGAAACATGAAGATCTTATGGCTAGGTGTTTCTAAAGGTGTTTAAGTTTGGTATTTACAACTCATGGATACCTGCTATATTTTCCAGATAAGATGCACACATTTTTCAAAAAATTGAGATCTGGTTAGATTTCACAAAGAACAGAGAAATCAAACGTGTATTTTTTTAGCTTTGCAACATCTGCTAGTCATTTTCTTAAGTATGTTTCGTTACGTTAGTGCTGATATTTTTTTCCTTTTCTATTTTTTCAATAATCCATCAGTATACTTAGTCCCTTTCTATAGTAATTTTATTTAAACCAGAGGTGCTTTTTTTTGTTAAGTCATCCATCTGAAATTTATTTCTGATGGGAGCAGACTGTTGTGTTTCAAATATTGAATATCATTCTTAGACTGTGTAACACTGTGTGTCACTGCTGCCATCGGTTAGGAGGAAGTGAATAGTGTTGTCAATATAAAACATACTTGTTAATTTCGCAGGCAAAAGCCTTTTAAAATAGTTAATTAAAAAAACCAAAATGTCCTTGTGTTTTTTCTAAGTCTTCTCCACTAGCCAATAAAATAAACCACTTTCCTTTGCTGTGCTTGCCACAGGAGTTCCAGTCTACCATTTTATGGTCTTCATCAGCCTGACCACAGACTGCTGCTCAGTTCTTCTGATGACTGTATGTTAGAGCAATGAACTTACACTACTTGTCCTTGATATGCAGTCCTGTATGTAGAGAGGACTGTAGTTTTTTTTCTGCCAAATGTAAAGCTGTCAATGAACTATAGTATCCAATCAGGCATTTTCCAGTTATTTCCGTGTACAAAATACCTTTTACATTCCCTAAATGCATTTCTGATTATGTTCTTTAAAAGCATCAGATTCGCTACAACGTTTGTAATAAAAGAAGTCAAATGTTTAAGGAAATGTTTAAAGGTTGTAAAACGTGAAGGCCAGGCTTACACATCTGTTTTGTTATATAGGTGATCACCTGTCTGAAGACTACTTAGAGCTGTACCAAGCTTCAGTTTATTTCAAGTTTTAAAGAATTCTCTCCTCACATCCCAGTTTGTCTTTCTTTCTGAAGAAGTTGGGCAAACTTTATTTGTTTATTTGTTGTTTTTTGTCTTTCACAAACGATATATTTGTCAAGACTGCTCGTTTTAGTACCTCTGTTTTTACCTGGCCATTGCTCAAACCTTGGTCCTTGAACAGTACGTGTTACGTCAAGATACAGGTCTCTCTTTAAGCAATTCTAGAACTAAAATAGCTTGAACTGTTTCATCATCTGAAAAAACAAAGAGCTTCAATTATATGCACATATTCCTAGGATTTGCTGTTAGTAAACAGTGGCCAAATACACTGTCAATTCCTCAGTGGGGAGGGGTGGAAAGTCTAATGTGGGACTGAGGAAAGACCATATGAACTGATTTGAAAGCTCATGACAAAAGCAGTACTCAGAATCAGGATTTTACAAAACTGTGGAAGTGATTTGAGTGATTTCCCAAATGGTTTCACTGTAACTTACACGTTTTTAAAGATCTGTTTAATGGTATTTTGATCCATAATCTGGAAATGGTGTTTTGGCTTCTCACTTTTATTTTAGTAGGTTCCCAGGCATTAAAAGAGTTACCTAACACAATATGAAGAGAGTAAAAATCCATTAACATTCCCATATTCACACAAGCAGTAGTCTGCAAAATGAGTCCTGGAGAGGTGGGTCGCTGTCTGTTGGGCATCAAATTAATCTTGGTTTAAAACAAACATGAGGGAGGTGGTTCTGCACATTAAAGGGAGACAGATACTGGAACTCCTTGCCAAAGGGTGTTGGGAATGCAAGAAGTATACGCAAGAGGAGACTGGGCTGCACTGCAAAGAGAGATCCTTGGGTATTACTACAGTTTAGTAAGGCTGCAGGGGCATAGGCAATCCCGTGGGCTGACAAGTAGCTGGGGACTGGGAGACTGTTGGTGGGAACTCTCAAATATGCTTGCTTTGTTCTTACTCTTCCCTGGGTATCTGTTTATGGCTCCTGTTGGAGAACAGTAACCAGGCAAGCCCTGTGGTTTGAACAGAGCTGCGGTGCTCAGGTATACCTTGTTCTTAGAAAAACTCCCTCCCATGTGTTGTACAGAACTATGAGAGGCATTTAGCATCTATGTGACTCTATTGGTTAATGTCACCTTTCTAGTTCCATTGTCTATCCTGGTATCTTACTGCTTTTTCCCATATAGCTTTGGTCATTCGTTCCTTTCAGTAGTTTTATTTTATCTGTAGCTGTCACAAGATTCCATACTGGGGTACACAACTCCTGTTCATTTCTCTAAGGAGTGGGTTCAGATAGCTCTTTACATACCAAAACCCTGAACCATTTGCTTCTCTGTGCTCAGAACGTGCCTCTGGTTAACTTACCGATGAGCTGTCCTGTTCTTCTGGATATTCTTTTCCTCTAATTATTTTTTTCTTATGTTTATAAATTTGAGCATAATGTCAAGCCTGGTTTCTTGATGAGATAAGTACACGTCTAGTATTACTTTAATCGTTAATAGAAATTCAGTGTATTTTTAGAAAGCGATTACACTGGTTCACACTGAGGAGCTCATTAAGATATCTGTCAGCAAGAACAAGGATAAAGCTATTACACTGTATATCACAAGTTTCTTAATGTTACCTTTTCTTACACATTAAAAACTGTACAAAGTTTATTGTAATATCTGCACACTCTTCTTTCATGATGATGTAATCTTTGTCCGAAAGATTGTTTGAAAATATTGAAATTTAATTTATATTGAAAGCCATATTCTAAAGTGTAATATTTAAATGTTTTATAATATTTATATTTATAACATATTTATATAATATTTATAACATATTTATATAATATTTATAACAGTCCTGGATTAAATAATCCTGGCTCTGTTTACTTCCACAAGCATACACATACACACTTGTTTCTGAAATACTGGAAACCACCCAGTGGTTTCAGCAGACATCACTAGTTCCACTTGCTAGAGTCCCTTTCTCTCATTGTACAATTTTTTCTTACAGTCACGTGTTATTTTTACATTTTAAAATTTAGGAAAGAAATCACATGTTCTCAATGGTTTTATGTAACACATTATACGAAGGCAGGGTTTGCCTGTTTATAAAGAAGATTCTGGCCAGTCTGTATTAGCTGTGCTCCATCCTTATGCTTATTCAAGGATCACACAAACCTAGTTTAAAAGTTGAGAAACTCAATTGTGGAGTGTTTCCCTGTTTGATAAGGGAAGAATAAGAAGAAAATGCTGTGGTGTTATTTGGGAGAAAAGGGAAGGAAGGGAAAGGAGAAAGGAGAGCTGAAGCAAAATAAAGGAAAGAAGATAAAATGCTGTGAACCAACTGCAACATTAACGAGAAGAAATGAAACCTTAGCCTTGTCTGGCACAGATAGTTTGATCATTCCCAGCACACACACACACAAAAACTTTACATGCTTTTACTTATAGTTGCTTTGTGTGCTTCAAAACGCTTGTACAAAACATGAATCGGGTTTTAATTTTGCTGGGGAGATGTCCTTTAATTGTAGCTTGCTTGCTTTTTTTTCTTAAGTCATTAAGTAAAAATCATCTAGTGTTATTGGACTGGGTGCATACAAAGCTAGGCTGCTTGATCAACCTGCTATGCACCCCTCAGTCCTAATCCTGATTACCTTTGCCTTAGGTGATCTCTCTGAAGCCAACCCACTTTGATGTCCTTAGATGCTTGCATACTTCAATGTTTAAAAAAAAAACACTGTAAAGTGCTGTTGCGCTTACTGCTCTGTTTTCAGTAAACTTCGAGTATGAGAAGAGGCAGAACTTTATATAAGAATCGCTTTTGTCAATCTTTTGTTTTGCAATCAAGTAAGTTAATGACAGTTCAGAGACTGCTAATATATTCACCTACTGCTAGTATTTTGATCAGCTACAAGTTGAAATTCTTACAGGCTGTGAGCAGTTTTGGAATGTAAAATAACTTTTTGTTGTGAGAGAAAGTGTCTTTGTAACTGTAAAAATAGCAGTCTTCTGACATCCCCGAACTGTTGATTTACCTTTTGCCTCGAAACTAAGTGGTAGCCAGTTGCTGAGGGTGAAAAAGAAATGTTTGCGCTCCCCAAAAAAGTGTGAGCAATGTAGTCTCTGAGGAGCAGGGACTGATTGCCTGTGTGGTCACACAGCAGCTTTCATCGCCAACGGACCCAGTTGTCAATCAGAGCTACTGCGGTATAAAGCAGTAACGGTAATAATGGTAACACAAACGCCAGCCTTGGGCGTAACAGGGCAGATCCCGAGCTAGGAAAAATGGATGTGGCTCTCAGGGCACAGCAAGGCGGATTTAATGCAGTGCCTCTAGGGTTGTTGTGGTGAGCACAGGGAACAGGCAGTCTTTTCAGTGTGCTTTTTGGTCCTGTGCTGTGCACCCTGAGTTTTTGTCAGGGTCAAAGTTCGGGATAGGTACACAGCTCATTCCGGCAAGAAACGCTGTCCTGGCTGGCTGGCTACCACCTCCCAGCTTTCTGGAAGAAACAAGTTATGACTCCGTTCTCTTGAGATGTACTGAAGAAGGGAGAGGCTTTTTGTATCTCTTCCTTTACCACTGTTGCCAGATACTAGTAGAGAAGTAGGAAAAAAAGCCTATAACTGAGATGAAAACAAATTGATTGTTCCATTTTTTTTTATAGTCCTTTATATACTGACATTCAGCTAACTGCACATCTGACAACAGGCCAACCTTTACAATCACCCATTAGGAGTCTTTGTCTTGGCCTGTAACAAACAATTTCTGAGGGATTCTCCTTGCCTGTCCTTTTAGTTTAGCTCAATGGGCACTTCATTTACTAAAACTTTTCAGCTTCCATAAAACAAACTTACCTTTAAAGATACTCTGATGGGAACTTGAGCAAGTCTTTTGAACTGTTGACTGCTCAGATGCCAGTTGTTGCTACGATTTGCTGCTTTTATATCTCTGAAATTATTTGATGATTCCTTTACTTGTGTTGACAAGAAGAGCTCTAGGCCCTTCTTATTAGTCCCTCTTTACTCTGAAATAGGGCCTGCGGTTTTAGTCGTGATTCATCCCAGTAGGCTGTACTGCTTTCTGCCTTGATTATAGCCATTTTAACAGTAGCTAGAGGGAAAGAGAGATGTTTCTCTTACAATTAGGGAGCTCAGGCAAAAATTATATTATCATCCTTTATCAAGGGTTTTGGTTTGACAAAACCAAGAGCAGATGGAGGACGTTTAAACTGCATTATCTGTTGCAGTAAAAAAAAAGAAAAGAAAAAAGCTTTTGAGAAATTCAGGCAAGATACGCTAAAACAAAAGGAGTAGAATAAATAACGTAGTCCTGTAGTGAAACTTTAATTTAACATTTTAATAACCTGAATGGTAATTTAGGACATACATATCTGCTGCACCACAGTATAGGAAGTATAAGAAAAGGAGAGAAAATATGAGACCCCTCAGTGGTAGTTCCTTACGACTTAATCCTCATCTAACAAAAGTTCAATGTAAAATGTCCCTGCTGACTGAAGGGAATTTGTGAAATAAAGTGGAAGCTTGTAAAATTAAATAAACTATAGCTAGCATAGGAGTCAAAATAGTGAGACAAATTCCAGAGGAAGCTAAAAGGAAAAGAGAGGATAAAGCTGCTTGATGTTGGGTTAGCCTTTGTAAACTTTGCCTGGGCAAATTCCGGATGATGGAAGCTATAATAGAATTAGTTTCTTCTCATAGTTTAAATGTGTCTAGAATCATATTTTAAAATCCCACAGATGCTTTTCAAACACAGAAATTGGAAAATATGTTTTAATTTTATTTTTTAAGTTAAGGAGGGTTTTAGAGTCCCTTGCTAAACTTAAAAATCTGTAAGCCTTGTGTGATGTCCTCTCTGAATCCAGGGGGAAGAAAAGTTTTACCATTGCGACGAGTGTATATTTTTTAATTAAAATCAAATGTAAAGCAAATCTGCATACTATAGGCTAAAAGACAGCAAAGATGGCCTTTAGTATCAAAGATAAACTTGGGAAAAAGATACAGAAATTTTTTCCTAACAAGATTGAACAGCCTGGATTGTGAATCACTGATCTCATTTCCAGGACCAATAGCAAGAACTGAGTAACTGAGGATATAACTTTTTTAAACAAGGTCGAGAATTGTGTGGGGTCAGTGGTCTGCTCAAGAAATCGACAAAGCATAGAAGTATCTATTTATGAGTGAATTATAAAAACGCCTATATTTTTAATATATATATTGCACATACCTGACTCTCGCATTTACATTAAGGTGCAATATTATCCATGCAGGGAGATAACTAGAATGTGAAGGAGGACAAGGAAGAGGAGAGTAGCCTTGTACTGAAGGGTGCGTTATCTGAGGTTACGCAAAGCCTGGTGGAAGGGCGGGTTATAGTGCACAGTTCTTCTCCGTGCCAAGAAGAGTGAAGTGGCCAAGTTCGGTTCAGATCTTACGGGGAAGTTCTGTGCAGCTCCCAGAGCGCCTTACCAGAACAATCCAGTCTCTCCCTCTGAGCTTAAATGTGTTATGAAGTCTGGGAGATATAAAAGTGTTAAAGTTATGAAAAAAAGGTTTATATTCTGTGCTTTTAATTTTTTTAAATTGCCTAGTATTTTCTGGGTTACTTTCACTATTCTATTTTAAATCTGATTATCCTCCTACAAGTGATATTCTCTTGCCATATTACCTGCATTTAGAGTTAGTTTTTAATTTTACTAAGAAAACCAAGTCTGAACTAAGAGCAGATGTGTAAAGTCAGAAGTAAGTAGGTAAGTGCAAATTCCGTAGTTAACTTACCTGCCCTATGCATGAAGTCTGTGATGCCGGATAGTTTCTCACACAAATTCATGTTATTGATGTCCAGCTGAGATACAGTGAGTAGAAGGCATAGACTTTTAACTTCAAATATCAGGTGAGCGTACACTCCCAGCAGAAAAAAAGGTATGCATTTGCATTTAAAATTAAATAAGGTATTGAGGAAAGCTATATATACTGTCAGGGATTAGTACAGGATAACAATATTTCATACTAACCATAATTAAGTCTTCTGAATATGTCCTATATTAGCAATGTTCTACTTAACAGAAGTCTTAAGACAAAATTTTCACAAACAGCAACAGTATGATCTGATAACTGAAATCTAAAGTTATTTTTAGTCATTTTTATCAGGAAATTACTGACTTAGTATGCACTTACTTACTAATTTGTATATGAATGATTTTACTGAGTGAAATGTATGTAAAATTAACTCTTAGGTCGATTAAGAAAGCAGAATCTTACTATGATTAAAACCACAGTGGATATCTGTCATTGAGTGTCTGGAATTTGCTGTTTTCTATATGCAAGTTAGAAAGCTATTTTGTATTTGAATTTTGTTACATATAAAATAAAATAATTTCTTTAAATGTGGAATATCATCTCTGATGTGTCATTTCTATAGCATTTAGTTTTGCTACCCAAAAATAGAAAATGGGCTATATTTAGTTCTACAGATTTATCAACTAGTGGTATCTCAGCTTCTTCTATATCAAAGAACAAATAAATTTGCCTAATTATTATGACTAATTAGATCAAATCATGCAGCTTTAGTGATTTTCGTTATCTACACTGGACCCAAATGTCCAAACTCCTGTGATAAAATTAGTGTCTCTGATACTCCACTGTGACCACAACTAGAGAAAGGCAGTAGGTAGCACAAGCGGAACTGCTAAGCATGCCCACATAAGAATGTCACACTTAGGTAACAGAGTGTCCCTCAGGTCAGCCTACGATAAGAGCAAAGTCAAACAAGGCTGAATCCTTGATGTTTTGTGTTTTAAGTATCTGAAAATTGTTCACGACCAGCCTCGACCTACAAGACCTCAAATGATCATATGAGCACGGCAATAAATTGGTGGTAACTTGCCCTGAGGCCCATGTTGTAGTTGTGATGTTGTGAAAGTTACATCTAGTGTTAGCCTGTCCACATACATCTGCCTACTTGCTCAGCCTTCACGGACTGGAAAATTTTATATTTACTTGTACCGAAGGAGAACTATGGTGGCTGAATGGGCATGGCTGAAAGGCTCTGCATCGTATCAGTGCGGTCAAGTGGAGATGCACGGGAATACCACGCCATCAGGAGAGCTGGGGAACCACTTGCTTTCCAAAACTCCACACCTGAGCAAGATTTTGGCAATGCCAACAGTTCGTAGCCCTGCAGTATTTGCCAAACATCCAGGACATGGCTTCCTGTCATGGGACAGACTGATTCACCTTCCTGACAGAAATCAGAAATGGAATGTAGTGGGTGTAGCGAAAAACTGTTTGTGTAGGAAAAGACACTCCAAAAATTATGATATCCAGAGGAATGGACAGCAGTTTTCACAATGCCGACATGCTTCAACTTGGACTAGCACAATTTTACAGCCAGGCCATACAAAAGCAAACTTTGAAGTCATATCAAGTGCCCAGGAATACCAAAAAGAAGAAAAAAAGTGTAAAGGTAACTGGCATTATTTTGCAGAGCACAACGAATGCGGTAATTAAAAAAAAAAACAACAAACAACGGGTTGTTATATCTTTGCTTATGGTCAGAGTTTTAGCCATTGGTAAAAGCATTATTATGTGGGGGGTGTTTTCTTGTTACCAATTTTTTTAATTTTTTTTTTCAGCAGGGATAATTGTGATTTTTAGTATTCCTTTTTATTCAATTTAATAGCTTTGTGAAGAGTCTGATGACAATGTGATGAGTACTTACTGGGGTTTTATGTGCGATACCTAATATAAAATAATTTCTATTCCTTTAGCCCTTCAAAAATTTATTTGTCTCTCTATGGTCTTGATAAGCTGATCAAAAAATCTTTTCTGAACCTGGCCTTCTTAAATAAAGCATATCCTTGATATATTAAAAATGCAAAGACAAACTAAAGCATTCTTTTACTACTTTCAGGGTGTTCACCTCTCACCTGTGACTGTGGTGTTTGCCTTTTCTTCTTCCTTATTATTAACCATCCCCAAAGCCCCAGCAAGTGCACATGCAGAACTCAAATAAATGGAACTTCTTGTTATGAATATTCTTTGCCTCAGCAGTCAAGAGAATTAACCGTTTTCTTCACATAGCTTTTTTGTTCATATCAGAGCAGCATTGAAGGAATTCATTTTAAGAATCACAGTTGCTTGGGTATTAGCACAAATGTAGTGCCTAAGTTATTTTTATTCCTCTTTAAACTGGGATAAATAGTTCTTCATTGTTCTTTGCCTAAAAAATAATTACTGCATATTGGGAGGGAGGGACTATAAGTTGTTTTCTTTTACTTAAGTCTTGCATCACTCTAGGAAGAAAGATTACAGTGTCAGGAAGGATATCACCTCATGAAAAAGTTAAACTGGTCTAAGTACCTGATTTCTTTAGGTTTAGTTGCTCTTTACCTCAGAATGCCTCTTTGCTAACAGATGTCAGGTGTTGATCGCTTTAACGTCTTACTAAGGGCTGTCGGGAGGCTGCCAAACCCAGACAGTCCCAACCAAGAGTCTGTTAATTACGTTCTGTCAAGCTACATTAGCTAGCTTTCTGCTTGGTTTTATTTTTGAACAAATGGAACTTTTTACCTTAAAGTTTTCATGTGGAGTTGGGGTAGGGAATGACTCAGAAAAGGTACATGTTTTAAGTATTGGCGGTTACTTTCTCAAGAGATAAGCTGTGTAATTAACTGATGTCTGCTAACAGGGTCTTCCAATTATGAGATATGGGAAGACTTAACAAATTGGGTTGTCTGGGTCACAGGTCTATAATTACTCTTAGCAATATTTGCTCAGAGACCATCTCAAAAGTTGCCAAACACTATTCCAGAATTTTGTTAGCCAGTTTGTTGGCACATCTCTCAAGGAGCAAATGCTTTCTGACAAGACCATGTGCTACCTACATGTGTAGTGAACAGTGCAAGGAAATTGTGCAAGAAAAAGCAAGAATGAACCCTGGAAGATTCTTGATCATGAAAGAGCAAGCTTCATTCTCCTTAACCAAATTTATTCAAGTTGTCAAATATTTTCAGGGAGAACTGAATTTGTAGTGAATCTGAACATTTAAATATAAACTATGACATTCTTTGTTATCCAAACAGACTAATGAGTCTGAAGTGTTTCAATAAAAGGCACATCACGCTGGCATTTTATGAGTCACATACGGATTTGGTGGCATGTCATAACCGACGTACAGCAGGTTTGGTGAGAAGCCGTTTTAGAGAAAGAACTAACTTAATACATGTTGAGAAAAGAGGTGTGCTGTTGTGTAAATAACTCTTCCTCAGGTTTAAACAAGGGGCAGTTAGTTTAAAGCTTGCTGCATCTGTTGCAAACCCAAAGAAATTATTTTATGCCAGAAAGCTTTAGCCCTTTTTCCCTCAACTGTATCACTCGCTATAATAAATATAGTGTAGACAAAATGACAATTTTAATGTCTTTGATTCCACTGAGACATACTCCAGGAACCATCAAATGCTATTGTAACTTTACAGCACTAGAATTCCATAATTCTACATACTTTATGATTTAGTCGTAAGTAGAGTTTTCAAAATAAGATAAATACTATATACAGGTCATTTTCCGTTCTTGTAAGCGCTCAGTATTATTTTGGATTCTGATGCTTGAGGTTTTCTTTCTTAGTTTAATCTGTAATACTACTGTCCACGAGGCTTGGAACCAATGTGATAATTTGATATGTAGATTCCTCAAACAATAAGTTTGCATAGTCATATTTTTGAGGCACTGTTTTGAGTCTCTGGTCACAGGGTGCAAGGTGAATGAATAAGGTAGTGCAAATATATACATTAAAGAGAGGTGGTAGCTTGTCATGTGGGCACAGAGATAGCTGTATTTGACAAATGATATGTGTTGGAAAAGCTGCATCAGTGCTTCTGCTCAAAAGCCATTACAGTATTCAGTATATTGTCTTTATGATATGAAAAGATGGGGACTGTCTGGGATATGTTCCGTGTTATGTGGTGTGAATCCTGAAGGTGCAGATTTGCCTTCTCCTTGAAGAGCAGTGATCTAATATTTTTTTACCCATAACCTTCATCAGAAGTGGCCAAGAGAATGCAGGCAATGAGGAACTTACAAATAGGAAATATAACAGTTATTTTGTAACATGTAAAAATATGCATTATAAAACTAGGAGCTGATAATACAAGTGTACACAACTGTTAGGAGTTTAGAAAGGTATGTTTAATTCTTGCCACTACATGTTCAAATGTGTAAAACTTTTTGACCAAATACTGTATTTTTATTTATCTGTATGCATAAAGTGTGAACACAACCAACGTAAGATCCTTCCGTGTGGTCCTTTAGAAGCAGCACTCTGCCCTGAGTAATTTGAAGGCTCTGCAGTACTTCCCGCATACTGACACTGCCGAATCTTTTAGAAGTGGTGCGTAGGGGCCCTGACTGCAGCATTCGGATTGCCAGGGCTCTAGACCAGGGGTGCACAGTTTGGAAACAGTCAGGAGAATATGACTCTTGCAGGTAGTATCCCACCCGCACACTCACTCAGGTAGCAGAGGTACACAACAGGAGTGGATTGCGCTGAACGACACTTCTTTTTTGTGTGTCGGGGATCTCGGTTGGTTGGGGTGCTCCATTAGGAGGATCATCCACAGGAATACTGTCTTGCCTTAACATTTTTCTGGGTTCATTTTGGTGGTTTTTGTGACTGAGTTAAGTGACAAGAGAAGTGCAGCTTAGCAGGGCATCCGATTGTTCGTAATTAAAAGTTTTAGTCAGAGCTTTTGAAAGAGGAGTTGATGAAGAGCTGCATGGTCTAGTTCAAGGCAGTCTCTCCTGCGGACACTTCCTTTCAGGCGTTCTTGGCCTGACTTCTGCCCACCCAGTGTAACATCACTGACTGCACTACGCTCACTTCTGATTTACACCAGGGCGAGTATTTCAAAACCTTTGGGGCATTCAAGACTCACGTTCAGCAAGTAATTTCTGTCTTTTTTAATACAATGAACTGATGCCTCAGACTGTGAAAGGTTCAAACTTTGGATCCTCTTCTGCTGCAAAGTTTCTGTATTACCAGTGCCCTGTTTGCTCGCACTGGAGGTTTTATTCTGCTACTGATTAATTTCCATGTATTCACATAATCAGACACTTGTGAACTAGTAAAATTCCAAGTGCGATACTACATTGCTGAAGGCAATGAAAGTTCAACATGACGTGATTTAAAGACTCTTAATATTCACATCAGAATACGAGACAAAGAAATGTTGTTAATATTATTTTCTACTCCACTTTCAGACTTCTGATAAAGACACCACCTGACTGTCTTTTATCAGATGATTTAGTTCAAAGTGATACATGAATGGGACCTACAGGATTGGACCCTAAGAAATTAAAATGAAAATATGTTAGGAATATTTCAATTTTAATGGAGATGTTAAATCTTTGCAGTGTTTTTTGAACGGATATGTTTCCAAGGGAACAACAATTCACAGTGCTATAAACCTCTTTAATGTTAGCACATTACAGGTAAGGAAACTCCATTCCCTGGCCGTGTTTATCATTCTTTTTTTTGTCAGAAAAGGCTCTCATCCATTTTTCTTCTCATTCTTCACAGTTTCGTGTAATTTAATTTCCTTGCAGTATTAGAGTAATTCTGGCAAAAGTAATGCATATGGCACATTTCTAAGCATTATTGATGTAGCAATAGAAAATAAAAAATGTTTGAGGGATTTAGTTTGGAACAGAAAGTAAGTCACGGGCTGTGCCACGTCGAGATACCATATCCTCAGGTGCCATCCTGGCTGGGACGGCTCTGTCTACACACAGTTTCAATTCTGTTTAGTTTTTCAGTAACAAACCTAAATCAAATCAGGGGCAAAAGAACAAGAGAAGAGAAAATTCATAGGAATTTTAACTCCTCTGTCAAAAGAAATCCACGTGGGGAAAAATTCCCACTAAGAATTAAAGCCTAGTTCTCCAGAGCTTTACTGGGTGGTGTAAAAGTATCTGGGTATTCTGCTCTGCTAACCTGTCAAATAAAGCCTTACTTCTGTGCAGGCTCTCACATGAATTCCTGTTAGCTGTACAGGAGATCGTTTTGTGGCAAACGAACAACCCACGTATTGCACTTGTGGAATGGTTTCTTTCTGGGGAGTATGGAGAATTAAGCTCAGCAGGTTGTATGTGTTTACATTTGTATGTACTACAGTATTAGCAAGCGATCATACAACTGGGTATGGTTTGGGGGTTTCTGTGTAAAAGGCTATTCCAGAGTTTCTTAGGAAACACGGGCGTGTTTTTATGAAGTGCTGAACATCCATTCTTGAAAAATCAGATCTTGCCTAAGACATGCTTTATATCACAGACAAAATCACTGTTTGCAAAATCTAGATCATGGGCCTCAGCTAAAATGAAAATGAACTTTTATTGTATGCTTTTTCACATTGTATTTCACAATGCTATTTGTTGAGTTAGATCTTTGGTAAAACCAGTGTGGAGAATGAGGGTTCATTTGTCTTTTATTTCTGGGGTTTTGGTAACTATTAGTGCTCTTAATGAAGGAAGGTGTTAGTTTAAATTATCAGAGTTTTAGCAGAATAAGTTCATTTTGGAAGCAACTTCATTGACTTCAGTAGAATTGATCTTGATAGAGATCATCTTGACTTACCAAATGTATTATTGTTTTCTGAGCAAGTTAATAAGAAATGTGTGTTAAAGATGCTTCTTTTATAGTTAGAGGGGGGAAAAAATAAAAATCCAAGCATGAATTTTAACTTCTCAGATCCTCAGAAGCACTTATCCTGAATTCTGTTAGCCTGCACATTAGATACTAATTGGCAATGCTTCTTATTTAGATAGGTTAGTTACGGTTGTATGTTGGAAGGGAGAACATTTCTCCGTTGGCTCTTTGCATCAGACTGAAACATTAAACAATATCGAATAGGGAGAAATATGCATATGTCATGCCCAGGTCTTACCTATTTCGCTGAACTTCTGAGAACCATTTAGGTGTGCGTTCATCAAGGTTGTTAGATGTATACTTAAGATCCTAGATGAAAAAGGGCCAACCTACATGGTAATTTTGGCAATCCTGTAGATTGTTTAAAATCAGTGAAATAAGAAAACTAAGACTTCATTGTCAAATCAATAATAATGCTGCTTCCTAATAACAAGAACAAACATTAAAGAGGGATACCGTCTTGTTACTGACTTCACAAGTTTTACCATATTTTAGCTGTGCTGTAAAGAGAAAATATATTTTGCCTAGGAAAAAAACAAATAGCAGCTAATATAAGTTAAAAATAAAATAATTTCTTCTAGATCAAAAAGAATGGCTGATTAAACAAGGTATGCTAACCGTATTGAGGTTTGGGGTGCATTACGCAATTTTAAGATTATATAGTTTTTGTTGTAGTGGCATTGACATGTTCATAGCTCGTAGGTGAGCCAAAACGAGCAAAAAATCCTCCTTACTCTACTCAGTCTGTTGTCGAAAAAGATGCCCTTCTAAAAGTACTTCATTACTGAAACATAAAAGATAACAAAGCAGAATAGCAAAGCAATTAGCTTATTGATAATATTTAAGCAGTGTTCTTTTTGCTGATTATAGTATTTTGAAGTTTCCCACCTGTTGAACTCAATAGAAATTACCTCCCCAAATCACTGGAGTTTTGAAAAGCTGCTTTCCCGTAAATGCATTACCAGGCAGTGGGGAGGATTGTGTATGTGTGGAAGGCGGGGGAGATTCATGCATGTAATTCTGTAAAACAAAATCAATAAAGCTGATGACAGATTAAGTTGCTAAATTTTGTAAAACTAGACTACTGTTCGGGTCATCAGCACAGCACTATTGGATTTTCTATGGTTTAATGCTGAAAAACAGGATTATTGATTTTAGGATTTTCAGCGTATCCCCTCTGGGAGTTCTTAAGCAGTCTTTATAATGCTTCACACTTAAGTTGACAACTACAGTGACATAACTGTGTCCTCGCCTTAGTAATCATTTTCTAATCATATTGGAAAAGGCTGGAAATGGTTTATAAAATGATTATTCCAGACAAACGGGGGAACAGGAGGGTTGTCGGGACGTCGCTTCTTTGTCTGGTGGTCATTGCTACCTGCCTGCCATCTTCCCTTGGAATTAACTTACAGTCACAGATTAAGACCTTTGACTGTCATAAATCTGCTTCCCAATATGTTTGACAGGCAGGGGAGTTCACAAGCCGTCCCAATATAAATAGGATTTTAGCACATCAGGTGCCGCTCCAAAGTAAAACGGGCTATTTTGCACTCGACTTTGTTGGTGTATATTCATTGCTCCTCTCCCGTTCCATGTGTATGCATGCCTGCCTGTGTATGCATGTGTGTGTGTACGTAAAGTGGAAGCTGAGATAGGGTAACAAAATGAACTACTGTATGCAAGAAATATATGAAGTGCACCCAGCTGCTGGCAGCAATTGCTACATGCAGTCCACTGATTATTGCACATATATCGAAGATAATCAGGGTTACAGCAGTTGTGATGCTCAGGTCCTGCACAGTAACAACATATATATGGAACAGGCCTGGGCGGTGAATCAGCCTTATACCTGTAGTTACCCTGGAAACGTGTTTAAAAGCGAGTACTCTGACATGGACATGGCCCTGAATCAGTACAACCAACCTGAATATTTCACCGAAGAAAAACCTACTTTTTCTCAAGTGCAGTCGCCATCGTACTCTCAGAAGAAAGGTAGGGGCAATTTCTTTAAATAACAAACAAACAAAAAAATCGCTGTTTTTGTTTTTGTTTTGCTTTAAACTTACAGTTGCATCAGTTGGCTCAGATACATCTTTGAATGTGAAGGCTGCCTGTTCAAAATTGAAAGCAGCAGTAACATAGGTTGCTAGGTGATTGTAAGGTTTTCTGTGAGCGATGAGGATTTCCAAGCACTTTTTCTTAATCTATAAAAGACATTTGCAAATATATCGCATGTTTTCTGCTGTCTGGGGCTATTAAGTTCATTTGCTATTCACCAGTGAGCCAGATAAGAAAGTTTCTCTTCTGAAATGTCGTCGTTATATATTCTGTGTCTTAAAGCTGTGTTTCTGCTTACATACAAACAATTTGTGTGAGTCCTCCTTATCAGTAAATGTGAACTCTGTTTACTCAGCAACTCGGGCAAAATATTTTGAAAATACAACTGTAAATATGTATGGGAAATTGATTACGTTTAATGGAGTTACTGTCTTCTAGAGTGAAAACCATGTAGTTTCTGATTATGCAAAGCAAAAAAGACTGCAAATTCAAGAATATATCTATGCAAGAAGGACTATTCTGCATCCAAAAAGTTGATCTAATCAATATGTTTGTGAGAGGTAATCAGAGTGCAATAGCTGCTCCCTCAGGGTTAAATCATTGCCTGTGTTTAGAATTTATTATTTTGCTTTCAAGTAAGCAAAGCAAATTGAGAAAGTGCCCAAAATACCAACAAACACTTGGAAATGTTTTCAGTGGTTTTTGTTCTGAACTCAGACAAGCAAACTGACGCATAGAGAGTATACGTTCTCTGTGTTTCTTTAAAATCACATTATTAAAGAATAAAAATACAGTCTGTTGTAGCAACATAATGTCCTTTTTCTATTAAGACCAGATTTTCTGTAGGCAGTTATCCAAAACCCAGATGAATCTGATGTAGTTAGGTAGATAGAGAAAACACCATTTACTACTTTTAAAGTGGCTGTGTAGTAAAAAGTATACTGTTTAATCTTACTAACTACATGGAAAACTGAAATATTTCCCTTTTGTATTCATTAGCACTTGGTGCAATCAATCTATATGTTTGGTAGAAAAATGTCTTAATTTTATACTTTGAACAGCATTGTATTTCAAATAAAGGAAATATTTTTTTAAAATCCTGTTCTAGGAAGCTGTAAGAACATGATCAAGTTGTAGACTAAACGTAGTTGTGGATAATGCATGTTTTTGTATTGTGCAACGTTTTAAATGCTTTTTAAGGCTATTTATCTGCTATTGGCTTTTAACTAATGAATTTATAACCCTTTGTAGACTTTTCCCATGTCTTATTTTTGGTTAAAGAAAAGTAGTACTCAAGATTAACATAGAGACTTGCTATTGCAAAGTCAGGGAAGCATGCATTTTTCATGATGTTAAAGGTTATAAATAATAATTGATATACCTAGATCGGAGCTTTAAGGAAGTTATTTCAGTACTCAGACACCTGACATCTGCTCTGTTTAAAGTTTTTGTACTTGTTTGGTTGAAAGAACACGGAGTTGTTTTTAAAAACGGCTTGTCGGCCCTTGTTTTCTACTACCTCAGTTTCACTAAGAAATGGCAGTGAATTTTGATGGAAGTCGGCTCTCGAGCAGGCTTTTAATTGATCATTCACGGAGACTGAGCAACGTGCTTTAGGATTCTTTAGAGCCTTATTACTGTGATAATCAATAAAAAGTTGCCTCCCTCCTGTCAAACCTTTGCAACTGGTGAGTTTGTTAAGCAGAAGAGATCTAAACTGTGTGGGACATGTGCATCTTCTCTTTTTTTGTTTTTAATTTCCATCTTTTAACCAAGCTATCGTAAAACTAACGAATCTTTTAATCCTGCCCTAAGAACAGAAGGCTCTACACAGGGCATGTGTGTCTGTATTGATCGAGAATTGATTTGGGGGGGGACGAGCGAGTTTGTTAGAGAAGCCTTGGTAATAGCCCATTAAAGCAAAATTAAGTCCCTAAGCAGGTGTTTGTGAAGAGTCTTGATTGTTGCAGTTGGTATTTCTGTTAGTCCCCTGAAATTTGTAGTAATCTCAATAATATGCTGTTCAAATCAGATTGTACTTTACAGTAGCACATGGAGTCTTTTCCTATCAAAACTTTTGCTAGTTATTAAATGGTTAAAGTCTTCTTTTCCCTCTGGGAAGAAAAAAAATCAACATTTTTTATGCTGAAAAAATTATCATTTATGAAGGAGAGTTTAATTATTTTTCTATCTTTATGTCACTTTAAAAGAATTCAGAAAATAACTAACAAACAAGAACCAAAGATGCAACAGTGTGTCAGTAAAGGAAAAAAATAAGTATTTAGGAAGTATAGCAACTTATTCTAAAATATAAGAAAGCACATAAGCTGCTCCAGTTATTACAGTACATTAAAAACTATTATTTCCTGATTATCTGTCACAAATTCTGATTAAAGACTTGAATTTTAAAGGAAAAAAATTGTGCTCCGGAAAATCAAGAGGTTGAGGTGGGGTTTTAGCTTTGCATCTGCTTGTTGCTCCATTATCTTTTGTGCTGTACTGTGCACTCTTAAAAGGCAGCAGCGCAATATTCGTGCAATACTTACTGTTTTATTAAGGAAGCCCTTTTGGACCTGTTCCTACCATAGGAGACAGGCAACCAGATACACTTTGTTTTCTACATGAGGCTGTGAAATCTGATGAGCAGCACAGGGCTCATCATCATGAGAACGAGGTGCTATTCCCAGTTCTGTCCCAGAGAGCTTAAATGGGAATATTTTTCCCCTCCTACAGTGCTGCTGGCCGTGGTGAGCTTGCAGCACCGCACGCTGGATGGGCGATGCTCCGGGGGAGCCTGTGCCACCCTTCCCTTGCGCGGAGGCTGAGCAGATAGGCAAAAGTGTCCCTGCATCTCCTCACACCCCCCATACAGTGAGGAGGAGTACCCAGTGACAGGGTAGAGGTAGTGCAGTCAGGAAAGCACAAGAGAAATACGTACAAAGGTCCAGAAACCTCAGTATCCCCACGTTTGGTGTGTGTGCAGTGTTTTGGCCATTTAGACAATGCAGGAAATAGGTCTGCAAAGTTAAAACCAGGATGAGAGTTGGCTTTCACTTGCCTTTGCACAGACATTTCCCAGACAAAGTTAGCGAAAGGTGCCCGCAGGTATCCATGAGGTTAGGCTTTAACTTCAGGCTCTGTGGAGGCGGACCAGAAGTAACCAGAGGCTGTCCCCCGAACCAAGGATTTGGAGGCAGGAATTCTTCAGTCGGGCTGTAGCACTGCTGGCTCCTCAGCCCCGCATCTCACCTTGCTTCCCAGATACAAGGTGAGGTTAATGCCACCTTTTTAAGGGCTCTTGGTACAGTGGGAGAATGGGGCTTTGAAAGTTGTTATTGTTGTTATTATTATAATTGTAATTGTCATTACTATTTCCCTTTATATTTTCTCAGGCAATTTACATGCAGCTGAGAGTACGTACTGTATGACTGGTAGAGTATGTGACTGAATTAGTCCAAACCGAGCTCTCAGCGGTGTGAAAACATTAGGGTACTTTCTGAGTAGCGAAGAAAATGCAACATGGAGGTTGTGTCACAATGTCTTCTCATCAGTGCAGGGAGTATGTGTGCATATAATCAATTTACAAAAACACTGAGCATTTGTCATCTTGGCCTTTGTGGCAGAGCAGCTCCCAGTATGTTAACAATTATTTTGGGCTTAAAAATGATGAATTTTGCTCTTGACCACCCGTCTAAGGAGATAGCACTGGTCAGAAAAATTGCATCTTATTCAGAAAATCATTATGCATTTGGAATTATATGTTTCTTTTTTAATAAAAATGTCAGTGAAAAAACCGTTCTCAGCTCCTTTGCTGTAACCTTTCCACAACCAAATGAAGGATGGGAGAGTGAACTAAGTCATACTTTTGCATCAGTAGTAAAACTGATGTTCAGTGAGGCTTAGATTTCTAAATAAGTTATTTGTGATACTAAGCTATGGTCTCTAAAAACGTTTAAACAATTTTGGGAAAAATAATTGCATTGTCTGACTCTTACTCTGTGCATTTTGTACCTATAGTTGGTAATGGATGCAAGTACAGTACTGATCACAGCAGTTTAAGTGATAATACAGTTTGGGCTAAATGTTTTCAGCGCTTCTATGCAAAATGCACTGCTATTGATAAGGTTTCTGACTCAGCCCAAAGAAAAGGGTTAATAACATAGAGAAGCCATTGAGCGAAAAGAGACTATAAAAAATGTTCCAAATTCTGTCTTTGCAGAATCTCTTGCCAAATTTTAGTAATTCCATAAACCAAA
This sequence comes from Nipponia nippon, assembly GCF_047370975.1. Taxonomy (NCBI): domain Eukaryota; kingdom Metazoa; phylum Chordata; class Aves; order Pelecaniformes; family Threskiornithidae; genus Nipponia; species Nipponia nippon. The sequence goes on from NW_028262290.1 coordinate 125,181,599, forward strand.
GAATGTCAACAAAGATCAAAATTGCGGACAAGCAAGCCAGTTAGCTAACAAGAAATGTGTGAATCTGTTTAACAACATTCTCGGTGCTTCCAAGCTCTATGGAGAAATAAGCAATTTTTCTCAGTAGGAGTAATTTAAAGCAAGTGGGAAGCAAGGATCAGTGTATCAGCCCAGCCTTTCAGATCAATACTGATAATAGCACAAACAAGAACGGAGTATGCTTTTTCTCACTCAGCTCTATGCTTTCTCCAATAAACACTGGATTTAAGCTTTTTCTACACAATCGTGTCAAGGATGATATCTGGATGGTTCTTGTAATTTTTTATAATTTGCAAAGAGTTACAATGTGACTATGGAATCGGTAGAACAGCAGTATGAATTTTCTTTTCAGTTCTAATACAGTTGGGGATTCTCAAGGTAGTAATTAATTTCATCTTCTTCATTTTCATACTGCAGTGTCTAGTAAGTGAATACGAGCTTACTGATAAGTCCTAAACTCCTCATTTTAGTGAGTGGTCTCTAGTCACGTAAACCATACCAGATGGGGGAAAGAAAGATTTCAGGGAGTATAATTAATACATGACTCTGCCAATGTACAGTGAATACTGAATAATGGTCTTAAAACACAAGTGTCCATGTGCAGTAGCAAAAAAATGGCTTTTTCTGCTTGCAAGGTATAAGCCTATGGTGGATCAGGAACAAGCCAATAAGGAACATCTGGTATACAGACATAACTTGTTTGCATCGATGTCACTCATATCCCTGGTTGGTAGTCAAATACGGTTTGGGTCCTAGAATGTTTTTTAAGGTGTGGTTTAATCCCTAAGCCAATATTCCATGATCGGTACAGACAGAGACCTGGAGATGTAAAGTCTGTGCAACGATACTTTAACAAAACTTAAATCAGTTCTTTACTTTTCTCAAAACATGGGGTTTTTTTAGTGTGTGCCAGGTACAGAGTTAAAAAACACTTATCATTTTTCAGGGGTTGTTTTCATTTCAATAGCTTCTCTTTGCGTTGTTGCGGCGGGCGGAAGAATAGCCACCGAGTGTCTCATTTGTGCCTCTCCACTCTGTTGCACTGTGCAGGGTCACATATACTGCTTTAAGGTATCATTCCTGCAAATGGTAATTTGAGAGTGTAGGCATACAGTATTAATGCAGGAGAGTACCTCAGATGACTGCATAGGTTAGCAGATCTCGTTCTGTCCTTAACAGCTGCCGGGGCAAACTCATTGCGCATTTTCCTATTGAAGGGAATTGTTTCTTGCCATATGTTTACAAAGCTACAGTTACGATTTAAAAGATATTGTAAATCACCATCAAGATTGGTTATAATGGATTATACAACGTATTCTTCTAGATAGTGGCAAGTGGTCCTGCTGAGTACTTAGCCTTGCCAAGACAGTGAGATTAGGCGGACTGGCAGGTGGGAGTCTGGGGAGCAAAGGAGTTACTTCAGGCTGCAGGGGAAACACCAGACTTGGCAGGTCAAGGTCATTGATGGATGTTCTCTGCTCAGAGCAAAGATCCGAGGTGGGCATTGGGATGAACAATGTCAAGTCACACTTGACAGATAGTTAACTTTGAGGATCATTCGAGATGCACCAAATGACAGTCTGTGCAGATGCTGGAATACAGCAGACAGAGGCTTGAAAGACCAAGGAACAATATTGGCTATTATTGTACCATTCACTGAGATTGGTGTTGCTTTTGAACGGTTCCTCTTAGCTATTTAGTTAGTAGATTTTGACCAAGAAATACAGGATGAAATATGAACACCAGAAATAGGAACCTACCCAACGTTCCCATGATATTTGTCATCAGACGTTCTTCTTTCATAAGAGAGCACCTGGGTTACTCTGTCCAGATAGCATCTGCTTCTTCCACATCGGAGTTTTTGTTTCTGGTTCAGAGATTAAACACATAAGATGCCAAAGTACTTGCTGATGGGAGAGCCAAGTCCCTGTTAGTCTGCCCCTCCTCTTTTTCCCCAAGTGCTGCAAGGAGCAAGAGAAGTCTGTTGCTCTGCTTCTTCCTCAAACCATCCAACAGACAGCTCTGCTGCCATCCACGGCTTCCCCAAGAATCTCCATTGCACTGTTCATAGCTTCCATGCTGGTATCAAGTTTAGAAAAACACTGCTGAATTTCCTCCTGCTGCTACTGTTTCTGAGTAGCAGTGAAAATGCACTGAGGCTGCTTGTCTGCACGTCTTACAAATGAAATTGCATTGAATTTATACAGAGGTGAGAGTGGATGTTTGCAGCTACTAGAAATTATTTACAGTGGGAGTTACGGTTTGTAAGAACTGAATGTCCCTTTGTTCCTCTTGGTATGATGTCTGTTTGTCTGAATTATATCGTTTTAAAATACTGCTGAAGGTCCAATTTTCCTAGTTTCTCGCAGTTTCTGACCCCATAAGCTGTTGGAAGGAGGATTAAAAATATACAAAAGTGTAGATATTACTCTCAGATTTGTAATAGAAAGAAAAAAGATGTTTATTGCACACTTCTATTGCCAATGATTTCTTCGGATAAGATTTTTCTATCCATGTTTCCTGTTGAATCTGTAGAAGAGTTCAAAGTGTGTGCTTACCTTGTGATATGGGCACAATCCTGCAAAAGTGATGAACATAATACTTAACATTTAAGTAGCTTAATAGCTGGCACTTAAACGCTTCTGATGCAGCAAAATTGGGAACGTGGTTGCATGTAAGGATGCCGTTTTTACTAGGAGTGCTTGTAGGAGATTTGTCTTTTCTGCCAGATTGGAAACTTTTCTGGGTTGGATAAAGTCATGAAACTCCAAGAAGGAGATGGACGCCAGTGGTCACATGCGCAAGCTACTATATATATTTAAGGAAGCGGTTTAGACAAGTGGTCTCCTGCTCCTCCAATAGAACAGAGCTGCCATTACATGAGCAGTGCTAACCAGATTATATACTTAATGAAATATCAAGGCGTTTAATTCAGAAGTAATTCCTGAGGAAGCAAACCAGGAATACTGAATTTTGGAGGACGTAGTCTATGCTACTCCAAGTCTGCGTTTCATGAGTAACAGTAACCAGCAATAACAAGAAGCCATTAATCTTTACAAGAAATTTAGTGGAAAATTCTGTATCCCTTTGCTGACTCTTCTGCCTCCTGTATCAGCTCCATGTTACGTATGTGTTGCACGTGCAGAGGCAGATGTGAGCAAAAGGGGGGCAGGATGGAGATGATAGCCTCGGAAAGTTCAAGTATTTAAAGCTCAGTTAGTTTCAAGTATTTTCTCCCTGATTTGGGCTTTTCTCTCTGGAGAACCTCTAGCAAGTGTAGCCCTAGGAAGGCACTTTCATTTTAGCTGTCTATTACTGAGCTGACTCTCTGGCATGTGGCATGTTAGTCACAGGAAGATGACAGCCACCCCCCTTGCAGTATCCTCCAACAGCCTTCTGCTGCCCTGAGTCTTGTTGCTGGTTGCCCTCCAAGTGACTGGTGTGCTGAGTCCCTGAGCTATACCGAGCCATACCAGTGTGCGGGCTGCGCGAAGACAGCAAGCTTGAAGTCTAGTCTAACGTGTGGTGCTACAGATGCGTTCAGCAAGCCAGTGGCAAGGGATAATGGTACAGGCAGTCACATCCAAAGGACTCTCCCTCATTGCACTCATAAATTGCACTCAGCCAGTTGGCAGATGATGCAAAACTGGGAGGAGTGGCTGGTGCACCAGAGGGGTGTGCTGCCATTCAGAGTGACCTAGGCAGGCTGGAGAAATGAGACAAGAGGCATCTCTTCAAGTTCCTCAAAAGGAAATGCCATACCCTGCACTGAGGGAGGAATAATAAATGCAGCAGTACAGACTGGCTGCCGACTGGCTGGTAAGCACTTTTCATTGAAGTACTTAAGGGTTCCTGGTGAGCAGCAAGTTGAACGTGAGCCAGCAGTGTGTTCTTGAGGCAAGGAAGGTCGATGGCATCCTGGTCTGCATTAGGAAGATCATCACCAGCAGGATGAGGGAAGTGATCCTTCCCCTCTGCTCAGCTCTGGTAAAACACATCTGCAGTGTCAGATCCAGTTCTGGGCCCCCCAGTACAAGAAAGGCATGGACATACTGGAGCGAGTCCAGCAAAGGGCCACAAAGATGATGAAGGGACTGGAGGAGAGACTGAGAGAGCTGGGACTGTTCAGCCTGGAGCAGAGAAGGCTCAAGGGGCATCTTATCAATGTGTATAAATACCTCATCCCCTTTCAGATAGAAAACAGAGCCAGACTCATCTCAGTGGTGCCCAGTGACCGGACAAGAGGCAATGGGCACAAACAGAAATACAGGGAATAAAATACTCTTTTCTTTTTACTATGAGAGTGACCAAGCACTGACACAGGTTGCCCAGAAAGGCTGTGGAGTCTCCATCTTTGGAGATACTCAAAAGCCATCTGGACATGGTCCTGGGCAACTGGTTGTTGATCATCTAGAGATGATCAACTGGCTGCTTGAGCAGGGGGGTTGGACCAGGTGACCTCCAGAGGTGCCTTTCCAACCTCAGTCATTCTGGGATTCTGTGAACTCTTTCCTACACTTCAATAATTTTACAGAGTTACATAAATAGTTGCACTTTCCTCTCTCCCCGAAAGGGAATCTGAGATCTCTGTGCTACATCTTTACAGAGAGATTTTTCAGAAGGAAAAGTTATGTACCATAACTCCATTAATTATGAGTCATGGGAACACTTACTTTGAAAGGTTTGTATTTTACACTGTTTCAAAGTTCTCTTTAGTTTAGCATTACTTTTTGGTTGCCATCAGAATTGTTTTGGTTTTTTGCTCAAATTGAAAATATGTTTATATTATCAAAACAAATCCCATTGTGGGAAAAGATGTTTTTCATAGCAGTAATATTTGATTTCACTTGTTGGGTGTCTGGTAAACCACTTCAGAGAGAAAAGGTCATTCTAACACATGCATGTACACACACACGTGTTTGAATGCCCACGTATTTTGCCCTAAATTCAGGCTATACTAAATGTTCCTGCCCAGGTAAGGACTGATCAATACAGCTTGGGGTACCTGTTGCTGGTACTTCTCTAACCACACCTGTGGAGCTGTTTTGAAACAAACGATCTCTCAGTAAATATTTCTTACCACCAGGTCCCTGAGCCACCCTGCAACCTGGGATCTCATCTTCAGCATACAAGTATATCGGGTTTTTTGTGAAACTATATGTCTCGCAGTTATTTTTTTTTATTTCCATCAAAGCCTTTGAGGTAAAAATAAATATATTTCTTTTTCTCAGGTAGTATTTCACTCAGGGGAGAGCAATCATGTTCTAGCTTCTCCTTGACCAGTAGATGCTGAAACAGTGTGAAAAGTAGAAGATGATATAGACTATGTTTAAATAAGTCTGTAACATTGTTAGCATGAGGTTTTTATTCAGGACATTCCATGAGTTCAGATAGACATGTGGATTTTCATATATTATTTATATATCAAATATATCATATAATTTTATATTGAGTTTACATGCCACACCCTCTTTTTCTTTACAGGGTATATACCCAGCTACTTAGACAAGGATGAGCTATGTGTAGTATGTGGGGACAAAGCCACCGGATATCATTATCGCTGCATCACTTGTGAAGGTTGCAAGGTAAATGGCACAGTGGGAAAGTGGGAATCAGAAATAGCTCTCCAGCTCCTCCATTATACGGACTTCCTGAACTGTGCTGTCAGATAAAACAAAGACAGATTAGAAGCGAATAAGAACATCCAGTACTGATGATAAGCCGTATCTGGCTATGCTGCTGCTCTTCATATGCATAAGGAATATAGTTGATTTTTGCAGTGTTTGCTTCTGAAAAGAAAACAAGAAATTTAGATTTTTGTTGTTGCTATTTAACTGTTAGCTTTCACATTTCCATTTTTTAATGTTTCTTTGGCCATGTTCTCAGCCAGCGTACATCAGCATACTCCCAGCAACTCCAGTGAAGCTGTTTATGCAATAGCTGAGATTCTGCCTATGGCCATGAAGAGTCTGTAGCAATTAACAGTCTTCCAGTGCCTCTCATCGTCACTGCGCAGAAGCAAAAATCAAAATCCCTTCCACATGCTTATACGACAGTAACATCGATCACTTTGGGAAGCACTGACACCCAATTAAAACAGTTTCAAAAAAATTTTAACTTCTTTAACTTAAGCATATTGAAATGTGCTTTTAGCCCTAAATTGCATCTCCGAAGCTACATGCAGAATTAAAAAAGAGATTGCTTTGGGCAAGTAAAAAAAAAATTGAGTAACACAATCAGGCACATCTTACATGATTTCACTGCCATAAATTTGCCTGAATAGCTTGAAATCCTGTAAGAAAGCTATTCTTTCCTGCAGAAAAGAAAAAATTATTATGTTTTTCTAAACAAATGGGACCACACATGTCATGCATTAGTGTCATGGGACTAAGCCACAAAAGCCATATTCTGTTCATCCCCAAAGTCAAATATTTGGATCTGAGATTTTGGGTTTGGAGTGGCTTTAGAGCTTCACATCACAGTAACTCATGTGTTGAAGTAGTTCAGCATTACCCTCAGTTACGTTTATGAAATGCACAAAGACCTAAATATCCTATATATAGCAGGTTTGTGGTAATATTCATAATGGTTTTATACTCATACATACATAGTATGTATGTATGAGTATGTATACTCATACATACATAGTATGAAAAAATACTTATATCTGAAAAAAACGGAACTGAACAAGTGATTCTTACGTTTGCACCCCATATACCAGATGACAACAGTACATAAAATGTATGAATGTGACTTAATTTGGATATAATGAGAAGTAAGCGACACTGTGGCATTATGAAATATCTTTTGCTCCCAGCTGAACGGCTGTATCTGTCGCCAGCTTTCCTACTAAGGTTTTTGTTACTCCAACAGAAGTATTTCTTGTTATGCCTGCCAGCTATTTTAAAGATACAGCATACAAAACTTACTCTTATCTTCAGATACGATTCTTCTGTCTGATGTACAATTTAAAATAATGCTTATGTGCACAACGAACTGAGGCAACAATTTGCAAAAAGTAATTAATTTCTTTCTCCTACTTATAGCTGGCTTACAAACAGACTGTTTTGTTTTGTTTTGATTTGATTTGTTGTTCTTCTTGCAAATGTATTCATCGTACAAGATGGGGTTTTTTGTGTGGACAATTTCAACCCATGCTTTGGAGGATCTGCATAAACACTTGAAGTTGTATGATTTATCAGCAAAGTTATATGTAATCAGTTCTCAATGAACTTGACATTTACTAGTTGCTTCCACTCAAAATCACTTTAATTTTGTAACAACACTAATCAGGGCTGACAGCCAAAAATTTGCTTTGGCAAGTGCTTTCATGAACAAAGCATCCTCACACATGATTTCTGAAGAGTAAATTGTAAGGAATTTAAACACAAATAAACCAACAGTGAGTTCTGACATTACTGAAATGTTTCTCTGGACTGTACCCATTGCATCTATTGCTATATAGGTGCATAGTAAAGGAATTTAGGAAGAGTAGTTGCCTTACAATAAAGTGTGCTTTCTTTTATTGATGAAAAGAACACTGCTGTGATGAAATGTTTGGACAAATATAAAGAGCAGCTTCCTTATCACATTGTATCTAGAGATGATCAAAGAAATTTTTTGCAAAAAGTTTCTGAGAAATGCAAACAGATGGGAAGGTGAAATGTGCTGGTCCCAACACAGGTGGTGAAGAGCCTTGCCATTGTAAAGCTGGAGCTATGTTAAGTCCCATGCAAGGTTTGGAAAAGAGAAGTGCAGTACCACTTCCTGAGATTCATCGGAGATTTTTCCATCTCTTACTGTAACTAGAGATTACGCCGTGTCCCTGGTTGTCCAGAGCCATCTTTGATCTTCAGGGAGGAGAGGGGCAAGTCCTGTCTCTAGGAATTTGTCACAGTGTTGAGAGTGGATCCAAATCCAGTTGTTGGGTAGATGAGAGTTTGAGACCTAATCCAAACCCCACGTAAGGACATCTTGCCTGTGATTTCCTGGATTTTGGCTCAACCCAACAGGTCCCAGTCTTGCAAAGGCTCACACACATGCTTCATGCACTCAGTTTAATTGAGATTTCAGGTCTTATCGTTATTAAGGAAGAGTGAGTTGTACTCTTAGCTCGAGCTGGATCTTGTAAGAGAAAACTCTAATGAGGGCAAGGCTCTTTATTGTCTTCACTGGAGTTAGGAGCTCAAGCTGAAATACAGACTTATCCATACGACTTAATTAAACGTTCTGTGTTAAAAGGAATTACACGCTGCTATAAGATTTTACCGGGTGTTATTTAACATGATTAAAAACAAACCTTTCGCCTAGTGAAGTGAAGACACTATTCATTGGATAAAATCCCAGAAGAGACTATTAATTAGGTAAAATCTCACTTGAATTTTGCCATTGTTTTCACTGAAACCAAAGCCATTCTTAGTGGCCTCAGTCAAACAAGACCAGGGTCCCAGTATGTTCTCTATGTCAAAGTGGTCCCAAGCTGCATTGCAGAAGGTAGATGGTCTCAAACAATGGTGAAACCTGAAATTAAAGTGAAGTCTAAATTTCTTGCTTTACAGCCTGTCTTGTCCATATCTTGCGGCCTTGGGATAAACAAAAAAAGTCATGTTGAAATTAGTACCAGGATTAGGTCCGTAATGTTCAGAGATAAGTTGTATCTGATTTCTTTACCTGAGACGAGGGTCTATGGGGTGTATAAAGCAATTAATTCAGCGGAGCTACATTAGTTCACATGAGCTTAGGATCTGACCTCATATCCATGTTGCAATTGGCAATATAGATCTGTATTATGATAGGTAAGTAGGTAGATAGATAGAATGGATTTATATTTAGAGGGATCTTTATTGATGATGTTTGTTTTGAATACAGAGGTCTGTGGTAAATAAGAATTAAATCCTCTTCTCAGAAATACAGGTAATTTTAGAATTATGGATCCATTATTTAGAACCAAACTCAAAGACTGTGTAATTGTGTTCACAAAATTCTCAGTCTTGCCCAGATTTGGTTGGTTGGTTGGTTGGTTGGTTATTTGGCTTTGATGGAATGAAAGGAGTAGAACTGTTTGTTCTTAATCCTTTAGTAGCACATACACACCACCATTCTTACTATCTGCAGAAGCTGCTCTTTAATTACAAGTATGTATATGCCTCTTAATATCCTCTTAATATATGTAATTTAGAAAGGGCCTCAAAATAAACTCTCTAATTCAAATACAAAATATTTAACACACAGAAACATAAGACTTCAAGAAGACATGTAGACAGTATTTGTCCCTCAAGACAGCATTACTTATGCCTTTACTTACCTAAGATGTCTATATGTTTTTAACTTCTAGGGAGGAACTGTTTTGTTCTCTTCCTCTTTGATAGTTTCATGGAATGAAGTATGTTATCTTGCATACCTAGGTACATTCCTACCAAACCAAAGTGGCTCCCAGTTTGAAAAAATTGCACAGCGCTAATGCTTTCCAATGTATTTATTTATTGCACTTAGGGTTTTTTTAGAAGAACCATTCAGAAAAACCTCCATCCAACCTATTCCTGTAAATATGAAGGAAAATGTGTGATAGACAAAGTAACAAGAAATCAGTGCCAGGAATGTCGCTTCAAAAAATGTATCTTTGTTGGCATGGCAACAGATTGTAAGTATATTTTTCTGTTTTTCTTTCTTTTCTCTTTTTGTTTTTTTGTTTGGTTTTTTTTTTTAATGTGTGAGTTTGCTTGAAGTATGTTGATTGGTGAAGATGGCTAAAGTAGAGCAGAACTGTCAGCACTTCTTTGTTTTTAATAACTTGTACCGGGGAATTATGCTCACTGCATGAAACCACTTTCATAGGACTGTAATTTCTTGTTTATCCTTCACCAGACTGCACCTTCTCCTGGCCTTAGCAGGCTGAGTAACACTAGGAATGTTCACTCTTTGGAGGAGAGGAGGGAGAATTGCATCTGGATGGACACTTTGCTTGAAAAAAACCCATCTTGTTTAGAAAATTCTGGAGGATGTGAAATTGAATGTCGTTGGATGAGTCATCCTGCAGTTGTTTGTTTTATTTTTAGCCCTGAAGAAGTTAACTACTGCAAAGAATTCGACTCTCATTCTAAAGAACTAGAACATATGGCTGTAAGATTAACCCTTAGGGGTCTTCTTTTCCTGCCGTTGCACAGGGATTTACACTGATAACTTCAATTAGTACAAATGGAAGGAAGTCACGTAAATCCCCCTGTGCATTAATGTTAATGGTTGTTGCCTGCGTAATCCTCTGCAGAAGAACTGACGGGAAATCAGGCCCAATAAACAACAGAAGAATATTCTAACAGTGTTTTTCATTGGTGATGTAATGTATAACAGTGTCTTTGGTCTAGAGGGAAATAGAAGAAATGACAAAATTTCAATTTTAGGCAGGTAGACCTTCAGAAGCAGGGGCTGGATGACCCTGGGTCACCACTTCACATCCAGCCCAGTCTGACACGGCAGGCAGTGGTGAGCATCAGCCGGGTAGCGGCCGCACAGAGTGAGAAGTTTCTCCGAGTCTGGTTCTGCCCAGCAAGTGCCAATACCATAAAGCTGGTACGGCCTTTGTGGGCTGCACCTGCGTACGCACCAAAGGAGGTGTCGGTGAGCACGTCAGACAAGCCAGCTGTCCCCCAACTCAAGAAGGGTTTCTCCCACCTTAGAGTTAACATGTGTGAACAGAAGCGTGTAAGCAAGGCTTTCGTTGCTCCAGCCTGCCTGCCACCAGTTGTGGATCTGAATGGTCCTCCTCCGCTAAAGCGGGCCAGTCTGTTTTAAGTGGCCTATTCCCGTTTGTATGGAAAACTGGATAAAACCTTCTGTGCTGGTCAGAGGCGTGCAGCCCTGGGGCCTGTGTGTCTGACATCACTGGAAGTAGCGGGGCTCTAGGGGAAAGCCACAGAACAGCACCATTTTTAGGGCTTACGGAAGGAGCCAAAGGCAAATTGTTTCTGATTGCATCATGCAATAGGTAGTTGAGCCTCCTGTGAATAAGTACTCCCACTTTCTTAAATCTGTGTTACCTTCTGCTGGCTTACAAGAACACATTCTACACAACTCAGAGCAGTGAGTGTGCTGATACTACTTTAAAGAAAACAAAAGTGCATCTTTCCCAACATGAATTACTCCCAGGTCCATTCTAGGAGCACTGTGAGTCCTCACAAAGCTTTTACGTATTAGTTTTATTGGTGGAATAAGCCACTGAAGGCAATGGTAGTATACATTGCGTTAACAGAAGGGTAGGCTGTTCTTTGCAATCCAGGCTTCTGAGAAAATGAAGTTTCAAGAGAGAAATAAGAGAACTATGTCAACTGTGGGTCTTACCAAAGTACCTCTTTACTGATTAGTTAAGGTATTTGTAATCAATTAGTACCTCAGGCATAGAAAAGACCAAAGTTCAGTCAGCCTTAAAGAGCTTCCTGCCATTCTTGTATGCTTTTTCCCCTGCTAGTGGTGTTGGATGACAGCAAGCGGCTGGCAAAAAGGAAGCTGATAGAAGAAAATCGAGAGAAGAGACGTCGGGAAGAGCTGCAGAAAACAATTGGGCACAAACCAGAGCCAACAGATGAGGAATGGGAGCTCATCAAAATTGTTACTGAAGCACATGTGGCCACCAATGCACAAGGAAGCCACTGGAAGCAGAAAAGGAAATTTCTGGTAAGGACTGTAGAATTTTACACTGCTCTTGGAGTCAGGTTCCTTCCTTTCTTCTGAAGTCCCTTCCCAACATTGCAACCCGACAGAGGAGCTATCTGTCAGTGTATTGACATACATGAAAAATAGATTATTTTAATAATTACTACTTGCTTATTCTTACCTGAAGCTCAGTGTTTCATCAGACTAAGTATTTCAGAAGATAAACTGCATGTTGCTGAGTTAAGGCTTACCCAGCTGGATACCTTTAATGTGCTGTGATCAGAAAAAGTAGCACAGTTGTTTCACTCCTGATTAACAGCAGTACCAGTCTATAATGCATACCATATCTTTTTTATAGATTGTATCTAGGGATAGTTGTCTTTATTAGGCACTAGCATACAACATACTGTAAGTGGTAAAATCAATGACAAGTTTTAAGTAAAGCTGATATTCTTTATTAATAACTGGTGGGTTTTGCTTCATTGTTCCAAAGTGAACACATTAATTAAAATAAATTTGGCAAAGAAAAATTAATTTCAATGAAAGCAGGATAATACATACATTATAGTATTGGGATTGCAGACTACAAGACGACTTAAGTTTTCAGCCTATAACTAAGGATCAGAAAATAAATGGTGATTTGTGATGCTCAGCCTTAGAAAAGGATTTATTTGACTTTTTCTACATTGATTTTTAAAGGAAATAAGTGCAGAATGCAAAATGCTTATACAGCACAAAAGAGGGATTATAGACTGCATGTCAGGAATACACAGGGGTCTTTAACAGTCTGTGTATACCAAATCAGATAGAGAATATTCATTTTTTTGCAAGCCCTAGGCTCCTGCTGCCTAATTCACCATGTGAATCTTGACCCACTGTTAAATTGCTAAGAGAAATTATATATTCAAACCAGCTGATCCCTTTTATAATGTTTTGTTAATTCCAGTGGCACTGTCTATATTTCTGTATGAATGGCTGCATGTTCATAGTAGCATGCAGTCGGGAAACCACAGCCAGTGATCACTGGCAAGAAGCAGCAGAGCACTTTCCAGTGGTGATGCACAGCAAGGTTTGCAGCACTGGTTTTAGCAGACCAAGAAGCAGCTGCAATAGTGCATTTGATTAATGAGGCAGGAGTGCTGTTATTTCAGGATCTCCTGGTTTGGGATGAAGCATGGGGAGCTTGAGCTTTGGGCTGGGAATGAGGACACGGGTAGAAAGCTGGTAGGGACTGGGCCACGTAAAATGTGGTCGTTGAGGGACTTCAGGTTCTGGAGACAGTCACAGCAGAGGGGGAGCCCCCAGCAAAGGGTGCCCAGAGGCCAGGCATGAGGTGGTGTAATGACAGGGCTGTTGGGAGAGGGGACAGATCATAGAATCATAGAATCATTTAGGTTGGAAAAGACCTTTAAGATCATGAAGTCCATGTGCATTAACCTAGCACTGCCATGCTGGATGGGGAGAGGCGGGGATGGCAGCTGTAACGGGCAGTTCAGAAACCAGCTGTGACTTCCACAGCTGGTTCCTAGGCCAGACCAAACTGCTCTCAGTGCAGCCCTTGCTGCAGGGCCTCCTAGTTCTTTGCAGTGCTCATGTGCTGAAAGCACAGTGGTTTCAAGGCAAGTGTAGGAAGCTCACTGACACCTGGCAGTGAGCACAGAAGGGGAAGTCCAGGATGGCCTGCCAGCCCCAGGCGGAGGGTTTTGAAAACCTCTGCCAGAAGCTGTTGAAGAGCAAGAGGAGCTGACTGCACACCCCAGGAGCTGTGGGTCAGTTCCTTAGGCAGCTGAGGCTGGTTCTTCAACAGCAGGAGCTCCTTTGAGGTCTGGACCTCTTTTCCTATTGAGGTGAGTTAGGTAGCATTGGCTCTCCAATTGCATGCCCTTCTGGAGTGTGTTAGCGTTAGCTAGCAATCCTGACTTCTTTTGCCTTTCCCAAGAAAATGCTGTGTTCTTTCTTTTTCTCCCTAACAATGGTATGCGTGGTTTTAAGCATTTGGTCTTCTTGCTTGGAAGTGATGAAGGTTGTTTATCATGAGCACACAGACAATGGGGTTTAGTTTCCCAAGACTGAGGGAGGGAGGGAGCCTAGAAGTGGCATTATTTGAGTTTTTTACTAGGAACCATCAGATAATTGAGCCCAGTCCTCTTCATTGTTCTTTTACAATTGGTGCTTGCTTTTTTAAGGCATTGCTGAGTTTTTTCTTGAAAGAAGTTAGATTTGGATTCAGATTGGTGACAGAGCTGTGGAAGGATCTTCTATGATGTGTTGCTTTAAAAAACTACCGAGCACAAGTTTCTATTATAGACAGCACTTTCAGCACCTCTCCCGTTTAAGTGCCCTTATATAAATGTCATGTAGTCCATCAGTCTTAAAGGCCGCCTTCTTTGGGTTTTATCCAGTTTTTGACTCTTTTAATGTGAACAAAATGGAAGCTCTGCATGGTGGTTGGCAGGTCTTTTACAACTGCAGAGCCACACTTAGCAAACAGAATGGCTTTGATATGTCTGTTTTTAAAATACATGGTAACATTGATGAGCTGTCATAAAATCAGGTGAACAAGTTGAAGTGCAGTTGGAATAAAAAAACACTCATCACAGATTCTGCTTGAAACTATTTCATTGTATATCCCTATTGAAATCCTCAAAATATGATTTTTTTTTTTCTCTGTTGGAGAAGTCTTGGCCTGAAGTCATGCAGAAGGTGATTTTCAACCAGAATTTTGCCCAGACGAGTTCAAATTCTAGTCACTTTTTCCAGACTAGCTTTGTGTTTGCCCATTCCTAGTCATCAGTTGTTTTGCCTAGTTTCGGAAACAAGCCTGGGCAGTTGCCTGGAGCTCTGTGATACCAGGCAATCTGTTCTGGGGAGGATTTCAGAACTTTGAGTAGGTGAAAGAGCCCAATTCTGCAAAGCTCTCAGCATCTTCTCGGGGGTAACAAGTCACCTCAGCTCCCTTCGCTTTTAGAGAAACTTGAGAGTTCTCAGCACCTGTAAGAAACAAGAACATGCCTATATTTTTAAGCAAAAAATGCATAAGCTACACCCACAAAATAGGCAGATACAGGCACAAGGAAGAAACTGCATGTGCACAAAAATGCAGCTGCCCACACAGGATGGGTAGCAGCATGCCAGTCACCCGTTTCTCTGTGCAGTCACCTCTTTCACAAATGTCTTCCAAACAAATTCACATTTTGTGGCGTAATGAACATTACTTATAAAGTGAATAGTGTTATTTTTTGGTTTAGCATATCTTCCGTCACCAAGCAGGACTTTCTAAGAGTATAAAATACTTGCTCTAAGATAGATTGTTCCTTTAAATATCTTTGTTTATATCCTTAGCCAGAAGATATTGGGCAGGCACCAATAGTTAATGCCCCAGAAGGTGGGAAAGTGGATTTAGAAGCCTTCAGCCAGTTTACAAAAATTATCACACCAGCGATTACAAGAGTGGTGGATTTTGCCAAAAAGTTGCCTATGTTTTGTGAGGTAAGAAAACTTACTTGCACTCCTCATTTATATGCCTGTTGTTAAAAACTATTCAAAATACTGCTGGCATGGGACTAAAACATTCACTACGTTTAAAATCAGAAAACTTAAGGGACTCAAAATAGATGGGACTAGAATGACCTGCATTTTTATGAGTTTTCTTTTTCCTGTGATTACTGAAATCCTGATTTTGTTAATCTAGAAGTCATCATGGTTCATTAGGGACTCGAACGTGTCTTTAGAGGTGGCCTTGAACAAAGCAAATGAGCAAAAAGAGGCTGTCTAGAAGCATCTTTGATACGTTTAACCAGATCTTCCAGCACACAGTTCCCTCTGTGCTTTCTGGCTCCTTGGCAGGTATAATACTGGGGGGTTGGATCTACACGGTAACAAATTCTTCAAATTCAGGAAAGCATCTATATCCAGGAACGGCACTCGCCTCATTGTATTCCCCAGGCATGCTTTTCCTGAACGGGGAGGTTGTGCATAAAAGAGTCTGTAAAAGTAATGGATTGTCATTCCAGGTAGATACTCACATGTAAAATATACAGTAAATAGACTCAAATAGACTTGGTTGCACATTAGGAGTACAGAGGCCCTAGGCTGATCTCATACTAAGGTATCATTTTTATTGAAGGGCCAGATGCAATGGCTGATGATATTTTTTTCCTAACTTAAAAAATGTTATCAGAACTGCAACCTGAAATAATATTTCGGTCTTAATAATCTTAATCATTTTAAATCTTGTGAGTCCCTTAGGATCCACAACCATGAGAGGTTTAGTATGGAAATAATCCCAGTCCAGCCGTGGAAGGATGCCTGCCTGCTTGCCCACGCTGCAGAGCAACACTTGACTCTGCTGGTGAAATGCCAAGTGAATGACATTCAAAATGGGAGTGACCATGGTCAATGAGTTCATCGGGCTCCCTAACCCAGGAACAGTGTTTCCTCCTAATAACTAAACATCAGTCAGGAGGGAAGTTTAAGGCAGCCATAGCATTTTACTTTTCTGTGGCTGGCAGCTTTTCTTTAAGGTCAGTCAAGAAGAGCTATTTATGTCCTCTGGCACCTACAGAACAAGGAGAGGTAAATATCAGTAGTTGGCGTAGTGTAAATAGCTCTCCCTGGCTAAACCTCAGCATTGGCTCCATCAGCCAAGAAAGCATGAAATAGTGGCCAAGCATGAAGATTTTAAAATACAAGGAATGTATCCATAGATCAAGAGGCCCCTGCAGCATTCAGTGTCTGAGGGAGTCTGTCTCCTCTGATTTGGCGTTTGTTGGTGGGAAGTTGCAGTGACGTACCAAGGTAGTCTTTTTAATTTAGAAAGCTTTGCCAGTCACACACAGACTGCAGTGCCCATCTGACACCTACTACCCCTCCTGGCTACTGTGGGCCCACTTGTGTCAGCGCTAGGCAGGAAGCACGGATGAAGAAGTCAAGGCGTCGTTGGGCATGACCTCTGTAGGTTATGCAGCTTGGCTAGGGCAGGCTTTGTTTACAGCTGAGCCACAGTGTAAGCCTGACACCTGTATACAGCAAGGTCTGATGGCAGAGTGAGGGACAACTCCTCGTGAACATAAAGGGATAGGACAGCTGTCCTCCTGCTGTAGCATAAAGAAAAAGACAAATGTTTGCTCCTTTTTGAAGGGGCACTGTCCTGTTAGCTCTATTTCAGTTATGTTTTTTAACCTGTATCTTTTTCTTAGAAGCAACACTGTGTGGCTGTGGACTTGTTTATGAGAAAAAGCCCTCCTTTCTCCCATAGGACCTGCAGAGCATTTAAACATTATCTCAGTTCTTAATTTCCACAGAGGCTCAGGCTGAGAGTGTAGTAAATCTCAAAGACGGAGGGGCATGGCAAGGAACATCCATGGCCGCTTGTATATTCATGGCTACTTTTCCTTATTTCTCTCTTCTTTGGACACATGCGCAAGCCAGCAAAGCACTGTGAGTGCCCAGCTTAGTTTGTGTGCATCCATTGGCCCATGCCTCAAAGCAAGAATCTAATCCCAGAGTAATCAAAGTATAAGGAAAACTTCATTTACTTCTCAGCATTTCTGCTGTTGTTTCCTTTTTGCATTTCCTTCTGCTTAGAAGATGAAGTTTGAGGAGCATTTAATCAGTTTGATGTGACTTTAAGTGTCACAGGCATCAGTGGTTCCATGTTGGGTGAAGCTGTGTAAATACCCTTCTAGGTAGCTCAGCTCAGTTCCATGGTGCTGCATTACACGTGTGCTGGCTGCCGGTGTGTCCTGCAGAGATGAGCACCTAAGGTTCCTGCCTTTTGCTTTTTCTCCCTGTGGAGAGAGAAGGAAAGGACAACATGTGGCAGATCATCAGTCACATTTGTTGACCCCACAGCTGGAAGGTGCTCTGGTAGCAATGCTCAAGTGGTGAGCATAGGTAGCGTTGAAACCTGCGTAGCTGGGAGCAGAACTGACGTTCAAGCCCCCTGTCTTTGGTAACTGCTGCTACTGGCAGATAAGACCTGAGGTGTGGCATCCATGATACAGGTGTCCCATGTATCCTTCAGAATTAGGAAAGCAGGTAAAGGACCGGCATAGTCAGATCACCACTACCATAAAGAAGTTTTAAGAAGGTTCAAGTAGGAAGAGAAATTCTCATTGGTTTAATGGCTCACTAATAAAACAGCTGAAGTGTCACAAAATATCTTCCCTACTGTTATCTGTCTGTGTCTCTTCCAACATTCTTCCTTCTCCTTAGTCTTTTTTCCTTCATTTCTCTTTTCTTCTCCCTTCTCCCTTCCTTTCCTTCATGTCCCTTTTTTCTCTGCAGTTACCTATTCTGATATCTCTTTGTGGTTGCTCTCACACATATTTTCTTTTATTTTTATTTTTATTTCTTACTCTGTTTCTTTCCCTACTTCAGTCTCAGCAGCCAAACAGTGGCGTTGTCGTTGGGTAGCGAGACTGCCACTGTGCCTGTGCAGCCTTCCCCATGCTGCTGCTGAGCTGAGCGTGGTCCGCAGAGAAAGTGATTTGCCCTGAACAGGATGAGTCATTTTTCTTGTGTATCAAACACTTTACACCTGAAGTTGGCATTGCTGGAAAAACAGCTGCATGATTCAACTCCTTTTTCTGACTGGGGCTGGCTTTCTGCTTAAAAGTCTTCTCTAACAGGCAGCTGCTTTCCACTTGTGTTAGGTAACTGTCTGGCGTCCACTCTACATCATTTTACACCAAATCAATGTGTTTGCTTTGCGAGTACACAGTTGCCATGTAAACCTATAGTTGGTGGGTTCTTTTTTTCATTTTGAATTGCAAATCAGGTAAATATAATAACTTTATATGAATCAGAAATGGATGGATTTTTGCCTCCTTTCAATCTGAGTAGAAATGAGTTACTTTTTCATATATGTGACCCTTTGCTGTTCATTTAATGACAGTCTCAAAATAGTCTTGGTGGGTTTTGCTATTATTGAATTACCTATGAAAGCATAAAGACACGCTTTACAGAACCCATTCTCCTAACATGTCAGCATCCTAGTGACACTTCATAAATACAGAACCTGCCTCCACCAATTCAGGCAGCTCACCTTTTTTAATGTTGCAGAAAAGACAAGTCTAGCCAAGTGCCCTGAAGATCATGGCTTATGCACCAGCGTGAAAGCTGGAGCTATACCATAGATTTTCTGTCTGTCCAGCAATAACATAGGGAGTCTAGAGAGATCAGCCTTACTAGGCTAAATGTAGCTTAATAAGTTCTCTGTTGCTTAAATGGGCAGTGAGAATTAAGAGTACATGCCCCACTGATTGAGGTATCTCTTCTAGATAGAAAAAATTATTTCATTTCTTTTATTTAAAAAGCAGCTCACTCTTACAGACCCTCCCAAATGTCTGTCTTTTCCTCTGGTCAGGTAAGAAATAAGCATGGCTGGCAGTGAGTTTAACTGGGATGGCTGAGGTCTGTACCAGCCCCAATTATAGTTTATCCTGTTATGCTAGTTGTAAGCTGAGGGAGCTCAGGTCTAGAAGGGAGAAGGGTAAAGAGCTGAGAACAGTGACCGCTTTAGCCATCTAAGCTAGACCCACCCCTGACGGGAGACAAAACCAATAGTTTATGTTACCACCAACCTGGCACCTGACAGGTCTGCTTCACACTTCGTGAGATGTTCTGCAAAATAGAAAGCTACGTTCTTAACTTGGACTTAACTTTATAATACTCCCACAAACTGAGCAGTCCCACAGAGAGCAGCACTTCTGCAAGTTGGGTCACTTCACCTCAGCATCTGAAGCAGCTTGGTTGGCTTTGAGTAACTTGCCCAGGACCACTTGCCTACAGCTGTGTCATCACTAGATTTCCTAAGGGGGTGTGGGGATGTTAACCTGCCAGCAGTTTCTGCAAGCAGGAATGGGAGTCTTGGAGGTTTCTGCAGTGCACTGGAGCTAGTCAGTCAGCAGCATGTTTGGTGGGTAGCTGCACTATGCGAGGTAGTGTCCTGGGGTGTGAACGGCAACTTCATGCTCGTAGGTTTATTGTAGTTGTAAAACCAACTCAGTTTGAAAAACACATCTTTCTCTTTACCATTTCTAATTTCTGCAGCTGCCATGTGAAGACCAGATCATCCTTCTGAAAGGCTGCTGTATGGAGATAATGTCCCTCCGAGCAGCAGTTCGCTATGACCCCGAGAGTGAGACTTTAACACTAAATGGGGAGATGGCGGTGACAAGGGGCCAGCTGAAAAATGGGGGTCTTGGCGTAGTGTCTGATGCCATTTTTGACCTGGGCATGTCTCTTTCTTCATTTAACCTGGATGACACCGAGGTTGCCCTTCTTCAGGCTGTTCTGCTCATGTCATCAGGTGAGAATAGAAATACATTGGGACCCCAACCATTTTGAAACTCTTTAGTCTTTGTCACAAGCCTCTTTTTAAAAGAAATAGGGTATGTTAGATCTTGAAGTGTTGACTAGAGTAATGTGGGAGTTCTCTCTCAAAATCCCAGTGCAGCTTGGAACTAGTTTGGTGAGCACTAGGAAAAAAATTCAGGGTATTCAGAGAGATGGGCATAAAAGTGGCTTTGGTAACGCACCTTGCTCAGTTTAGTACTTAGGGAGGAGGCAGGGATGATGGTCAGAAAGAAATCAGATCTGGTTCTGAGCCAATTTGCCTTGAATGAAAAACTGATAATTTAGCAACACTTGCCCTTACAATAAGTTCCCTCTTCCCCTAAGCACTGTCATGCAGTGGGTGGGAAGTACAGTTCATACACGTTTCCATCAGTCTCATGTGCTTAGTTTGACCTGCTTTCTTGTTTTCCTACTTAACGGCACCACCGCTTGCTAATAGGCTTTTGAGAGCTGTGCTGTTTCCCCACACTGGGACCATTTGCACCGCGTCCCTTGGTGGTGTGACACAGTAGCAATACAGACCATTTCATATGATTTCCAAAGAGTTTCTTCCCTTCTCAGATCAAAAATGTTTTCAAATATGCTTCCACTGACTGTGCCAGCCCAAAGAGGAAATTCCATTCTTGGGCAGTGACGGATTTGGCAAGGTTTTGTTTTA
Source organism: Nipponia nippon (assembly GCF_047370975.1). Classification (NCBI taxonomy): domain Eukaryota; kingdom Metazoa; phylum Chordata; class Aves; order Pelecaniformes; family Threskiornithidae; genus Nipponia; species Nipponia nippon. The sequence continues at coordinate 125,202,303 of NW_028262290.1, forward strand.
AGACCACTTTTAAAGATTGGGCACTAAATAACAATGCACAGTTACTGTAAATCAAACAATGTTTGATTTACAAGCATTAGCTGTGTCTGAGACAGAAAGGTTTCCACATTAATCACAACACAGCACTTGACCTTCCCAATCAAAACATTTTGATTTCTTTTTAGTTCCCTACACAGTGATACATGAGTAGGGGTTTCAGAAGGCAGTTGAGAGGACCTGCTTTCCCAGAAGTGTCTCCTGAAGAGTGACTTGTGAAAGGAGCTTTTCCAGCACCCATCTGGTGCCGGCTGAGACACTCAGCCACACTTTTGGCCTTTGTTGTTCCTTGGTGCTCCATAACAGTTTCCTTTGCAGCTCACCTGTGGATCAAAGCTTGATCAAAGCATTGGTCAGGCTGCAGAGAAAGAACTGTAATTTAGATATCTGAAAAGGAATTTTTTTTTGTTCTTTATTAGCTGTTTTACAGTAAGACATAGAGAGAAGCCTTCACTGAGATCAAGTGTCTGTTGCTCTAGTCACTGTAAGGAAACACTTCTTGAACAGGTATACTCCAAATGGGCAAAGCAGGCAAAGGATGAAGAAAAGGATTATCTCCTTGTTTTAACAGGGGTAGTACTGATAAGTGATGTGCCCAGGGTCAAAGAAGTTGTTTGTGGCAGAGCCAGATGTCCTCGGTCTCCCTCCTTCCTTTCCTAACAACAGAATTGTCCTATTTTTCCTGATTTATGATCAGGAATTCATTAAGGTAAATGAGTAATAATGATAATTCTGCTTCTTTATATCTGCAGATCGCCCAGGCCTTGTTTGTGTCGAGAGGATAGAAAAGTGTCAAGAGGGTTTCCTCCTGGCATTCGAACACTACATTAATTACAGAAAACACCATGTTGCACACTTTTGGCCAAAACTGCTGATGAAAGTGACAGACCTGCGAATGATCGGAGCCTGCCATGCCAGCCGCTTCCTGCACATGAAGGTGGAGTGCCCCACAGAACTCTTTCCTCCGTTGTTCCTGGAAGTGTTTGAGGATTAGAGAGACTGGAGCGGTTCTCCGCCCCCCCCGTCGCACTACTGGCTGTCATTTCATCCCGTTGCCCGGCTCTTCTCACCTCTGTTTGTTCTTCTTTCGTTCTCTTCTGTTTCTTGAGGCGGGGTTGGGTTTTTGTTTGGGTTTTCGTTTGGGGTTGCTGGGGGGCAGTTGTATACACATGGATGAAAACATCTCTTTAATGCGGGTACTTGTGACTATTGCAATTTGTTCTTCAGTCCTTTGATGTGAATGCTTTGACAGCTTAACAGTGAAAACACAAACAGACCAATCTCATTCACCAGCACTTGCATGGTCACCAGCTCACACACATCATTGCTTGGAAAATATGGGAGAGAAATTGAAGTGGCAGAAAATAAATTGGCCTCTGAGTTAAAACAGCTATTGTTAATTTGACCCTGGCAATTCTGTCTAGTATTACCTCATTTTGCAGGGCACAAGTGACCGATTCATGAGATTAAATATCTAGTCTTCATGGTTGTTTCTATTGTAACAATCACCATTATGATCTAGGATCTTCATCATCGTCATGATCCCATCATTATCTGAGGATTGTTCCAGCAGATAGAGTTTAACTGTGCCCCATAAATCAAGTACTTAAAATAATGCAGAGTGTTAGAAGGGACTGACTCATTTTTTTCCATGTGTATAAGAAAGTAAGATCCTTCAGTTCTTACTACATTTGAACTCCAGGTAACTTCACTGGAAGGTCGGTTGGAGTAAGGAGGGGAATTTGATCCTCTGGGGTGCTTTTCCTGACAGTGGAGAGGTCTGCTTTTTCTGAGGTGCGTGGAAAATTCATCACTCTGAGGGAGAAGGCTCTCTGTCAGGATAGCAGGCTTTCCTCAGAGTTGTTCAGGGATATGAATGCTCACAGAATGAGGACAAGGAGAACGAAACATCCAGAGTGACCTTCAGATGGGACAGAAACCAACTGTGTTATTAACGACACTCAAGACTGTACAGCTTTATCCCAGTAATACAAATAGTGTTGCTTGGCAGTAATCTTTTGTTTTATATATATATATAAAGTTTATATGCACATATATATATAATTTTATATATATATAATTACAAATCTTCAGCAGATGTCTTAAACATATTTTGATATTTTTATCTTCTCTCTCTCCTTCTCTCACCCTCTCCTGTGCACGTGTGCGTTTATGTGTGTTGATCAGCTAGGTTCTCCCTACTTGGTGTCTGTATGTGTTTCGTTTGGCTAGATTCTCTCTTGATTCCTTTAATTTATTTCCACTAACTGCACTAGCAGGAACCAAACTGAGCAATGACAGGATGTCCTGCTGCCAAAATCTGCAAGCCAGTACTCACAGTCCTGGAATGTTTGGAGGCCGGTGATGAGGGCATTATAGGTAGAGGTTCTTCTCTGTCATCCATCTCCATTCAGGGGTGTTGTCCCTGGGTTTTATAAACTTGGTATTAAACCATTCTCTGAATTTGTATGATACATCAAAAGCATCCTTCTGTTCTTCCTGGGAACCAGAGACTTAGTTCACATATTTTGCACTTCCTCATACCCCATGTTCTTTTGTGTTGTACATTCACTTGTACCAGTTTCTTTCTCTGCTATTTATTGATATATTTGCCTGGCAAGTCAGTGGGCATTGTTAGGGTGGATGTGTTGACGTTCAAAGCTCGTGGCCCATATCTAAACCCATATGTTACGTGTTTATGCCCTCATGAAAACATGATACTCGGGAAAACTTATCTTGTAGGTAGAACACAGTATGTGTGTGTCAGGGTTTAAATTCTTTCCACCCCTCTTTCCCTACATCATTGGTTGATGATTGTACATCATTTGGAGTACTATTGGCTATGTTTTCAGGGATGTCTCACCTGGTTGCTAAATGTGAGCTTGAGTTAGTGTACAAGCTTCTGACTGTGCTGCAGATGAGAACCAGGAGAAAAAACATCATGTTTCTCCTAGTAGTACTCACAGTGATCTCGCTACAAGGTCCATGATGCTTCATGTGTTTTTCAGAGCTTCAGTTCCTGGAGTTGTGCAGCTGCTTGAGAGGTTCAGTCTGTCATTAAGGTCAACAATGGTTATCCTTTGGGCTATAAAGAAAATCAGTAGCCTAAATGCTAATTATTCAGGTGGGAAGTCACTACCCAACAGTGACTTAGCTCATAACTATTGGGGCCCTCATAACTGGCTTTTGAACACTTGGGATTGTCAGGACTGCATTAATCAAAAAATAAATAAAGATCAGAGGTTAGAAAAAAACGTGAGAATTACTGGATGGAGTTGGGGAAGCAGCAAGAGATGAAAGAACTTGAAACACCCTGGGCAGAACTGCAGTTTGAGACAGTGCTGAGAATTAACACTTTGCACACTGGCTGTAAAACTTGTTGCTTATGCAGGGACTTGTTCCCCAAGGTCTACCATGGCAAGTTCTGAAGTTTCCTAACAGCCTGCATAAACGGATGTCTGAATTGCATATATGCTGCATTTAGGCATCCGAGCTAATGGCCTGACTTCCCAAGATGTGATGCAGTTTGGAGCTGTGCTTAATCAGGGTTCAGAAGATCAGGCCTCCTTCCTTAGGTGATCGCAGATGGACTGAAGTGCCTAAAATCAGGCAACCAACTTTGACAGGTTCGGCAGTGCTCTAAGCAGAAAGGACGTATGTCAACATACTTTTCTAGCTTTGTAGATTAAGTAAGTTGGAGTCTGGCACTGATTAACAGGGGGGGATTAGTAGTATTCCTCAATTGAAAACTAAGACCAAGCTCTTAGTTTGACAGATTTGATGTACTGACATCTAATGGCCTCTGATCTCCTACCAGTCTTACTTCGTGTGACTTCATTGACTCCCTCAGTACAACTCCTGATTTATGCGATCATGAGATCAAAATTAGATCACATGAGGATGCTCTTACAGACTCTTACCAGTGGGTACTGACCTTAGTTCTGCAAAGGCATGCTTGCTTTTAAGTATCAGCGGTCTCAAGCCATTGTAGGATTGAGCCACTGGATTGACCATCAGACATCACCGCTACAGTCAGCACCCTTTGTAGTAACTGGCCTTCCGAGTGAAATAACAAACATGCACTTGCCAGTGCAGTCCAGAGTCTCGTTTCCGATGGTGCCACGTAACTCTCATGTTTGCTTTGTGGTCTACGTGTGGGTCTTACAGAGAAGATTCTTCCTGTCAAACCTGATCGTCACCGTTGATGGTTTTGCCCTGAGTAACATGTGCATTTAGATATTCATTTCATGTGTAATCTCAGTTAAGTTATGGTATTTATAATGACATATATAGTGCGTGATAATGATTTTTGTTTACATTCTGCCAAAATGTAGATGTTAGAGTTTAGACCTCCAAGGTCCAAAATCATCCTTGAGCAGACTGCTTGCCTCTTCAGAGGCAGGCATCAGGAAGAGGAAAAAACTGTCCAGAAAGACCATTTATATCAGAAATCTGCCAAGACAGGGCTGTTGATCACAAGCGGAGCATGTCATTGCTAGTGATGTGTTTTTATGCTATGGAACTCTAACCTGTATGTGTCATATTGACTTCTTGCTGCATGAATCATAAATTATAAAAAATCAGTCTTATGGTTTTGAGATGTAGCCAGCATTCCTAAGGCTAAACCTTTTTCATTGACAGAATCAAAATCCACAACCGAGGAACGTATTCCTCTCGCTGTAAGAGCAATTGAGAGTGTTCAACATCTATCTTTTCACAAAGGAAGAGGCGACAGGACCTCTTAATGTGTCTTGTTATTGTGATCATCTGGAAATGATTGCCAGACGTTTCCTTTTGATATAGCAATGAAGTGATCCGTATTTAAATTTTATAGAGAGAATTTTATTCTAGTGTGATAGAGATTTATTTTCCACTTAAAGACTCAAAACAGTGTGAGCACATTTTTTTACTATGGTATATTTTTGCTTTAAAATTAAAAACAAAAAAAAAAGGTTTGGCCTTATCACAAAGTTTTAGTGTGTCGTATAGATGTTAGCAAATGCAACGAGTATGCATTATTTGTGTGTATCCACATTGACTGATGTCGCCTTCAAAAAGCAATATTGTGCAGGTAATAAGTTGTTTGTGACTGTCCGTTGCACAGTTTACTTTCTTTAAAAGCTAACGTTGTTTATGCACAAGACAATCAAATGTAAATCTACATCATCACCCGGGTGTAGATTAAGTTTATGTAAATTACTGAGCACAATGTAAAACATTAAAAGACACTTTATTTAATTACACATTTAATGTTGGTAAAGATAGTATCAGGGCATGAACTAGCTGACATACTGTAATTTCTTTTTCTCTTTTCCTACTTCCTTAGCACTCTTCAGTTTTAGTTTGCTCATAAATACATCAAATTAGTCATTCATAATTTTTTTGAAGAGAAGGGTGGTTTGGGTTGTTTATTTGTTTTTATGAAGTTGGTTGGGAGGACTTCTTGCTTTGTCTATGAGGTTTGTGGGTTTTGCTTATTTGGTTTATTTTTTTTTATATCAGTTTCGTGCCCTGAGGGTAAGGCAAACATTACACCATACGGTAAAAGACAAAGTACCTTGGATGATGTATTTTTTTGCAAACAGTGTTAAGACTTATGCTAGATTGGTAATATTTTTTCAGCCTAAAATATATTAAAAAAAAATCTGTGATCACAAATGTTTTAAACTATCTAAAGAGAAAATTTGTATATTTGGGGGAAGAAAATAATTTTTACATAGCTTTTGTATGCAGATATTAAAATGTAATTATGAATATAGTGGGCATAGATAACTGTGTAAGCTTGAATTCTAAAAAAGAAAAAGCTTATAACTGAAAAGTGGTCCTGGTGTCTCCGTCTCTTCATTGCAGGCTGTTTTGTCAGCTCTGTTGCACACTTCCAAGCCGCTGGAACGGGAAAAGTAGGACCCAGAGCGCAATGTTTTACCGACTCTAACCTGTTCACATTTCTATCCTTCTGCATCCCTTTCAGCACCTACCTCATATCTTATCTCCTCTCCTCCCTTCCCTTGGGCACCCAGCTGAAGGTTTTCACTTCCCCACTGTTCTCATCAGCCACACTTAATTCACTCCAGTGAGCCGACTCTTGATTTATGTCTCAACTCAATTATGTTTTTTAAGGGAACGCCCTTTCTTTCCTTCTCCGTTCCCAGTCTAGATGGGGATGGGGTGACAGGAGCAATAGGCTTCCCGTCTCTTCACGCTTTCCATACCTCAGTCTCCTACCTGTTGGAGAAGGTGTTCTCATTCAGGTATTCTCTCTAGTCTCATATTCCTCTGCAGTTTTGATTTCTCCTCCAATTCTTTCATTCCACTCGGGAAGAAAGGCAAGACCTAGCGCCTGGATCCAAAATCGCTTCTTGGCCTGCCCCAGATGGGAAACCTATTTCAGGCTGTTGCTTCACGGTGATTTCCACAGGCATTTCCTGGCTGACCGCCAGCTCCTGTTCCTGCTCCCTTCCACGTGAGGTGCTGGGAGCCTTCCAATGGATGCTGAGCTCCCTGACCTGCCTCTGCCCGGCGTCGGTGGGAGCGCCTGCCCCATGCCAGGCTTGGTGTCCCTGGGGAGCGCTGTGCCGGCACCTCGAGAGTTTGTTCCCACTGTTGCCCATGGGAATAGGGCCTGCCTTCAAAGGCAGAAGCTCCATCTGAGGAGCCTGAGGGAAAGCATGAAACCCATGCTCTGCCTTAAGTTAAATCCCTTCAAGCACTTCAGTTCAGGCACCTGAGTGAGGAAGCCTTGCCAAGCCTCTGCTGGGGTTGCACTGAATTGGCAGTGCTGTGGGCTGCTCAGGCCCTCCAGGACCAGCTCTGGAGCGAGGAATTGATTTGCTGCATAACAACTTGTTTACTCGATGGGAAGAAATACTTCTGCTCCCACAGCCCCCAGTGCATTGGCTGTGACGTTTTCAGACTTCTTTTGTAGTGGTGAAATCTCTGTTTTTCAAAAAGTAGCGTGAGGTCTGTGGAGAGGAGCAGTATTCTGGCAGCCACATGTATTTGCTTCAGTGCGTATTTATCACTGCAGAGAAGGACATAAAAGACGGTCAGCTCTCCCCCCGAGCACTGGCACTGCAGCAGGAGCATGTTCTCGGCCTGTTGTGAGCTGCCTCGTGCACCCTGAGCCCGTTGTTGCACGTATAGCTGCCATTTGTCCTTCCTCTTAGTGACAGTGGGTGAGGGTTTTCTCCGCTTGAAAACTGAGCTGCGTCTCAAGGATTTTCTCAGTGTGAACTTAGGAGTCTAACATTAAACAGCCATGTGTCTTACGGTGTGTTGTGTGGTATTCCCAATAGCATCAATGGTTTCATAATGAAGCATGTTCGTATTAAGAGTGACTGCAGCTGCACCACCTTTGAAATAAGGTTAGGTACAAAAGTCTCTCCACCCTGTTTATCGTATTGCACCGCTCCTTTACAGTTAACCAGGTAGAGAAGACTGCTTTCCAGATTGGATCACAGAGCATCTTTCTCTCCTCTCTCATGCCTGTGTGTGGGGGGAGCACTGACCCTGCAGGTACTGACTGAAGCTGCCTTGGTAGGCACAAAGAAAGATGTGCCAGAAAACCCTTTTGCCAGGGTCAAGGAGCAGATTTCAAGAAGAATTAAAAAAAAAATGAGGAAGCCCCTTTGAATCATTTATGAGAGCTTTGAGACTTCTGAGGTCAAGGAATATTGAAAGACTTGTGGGATCCCTGAGTCAGAGGTCCCAAAGGGAGAAGAAAAGGCTCCTAGGTCATTCTGACCTTGTGGTGCCTTGGAAAATCACAAACGTGGAAAAGTGGTACAGGTTGAGTACCCTGCTGTGCAGAACCAGGGTGGCCTGCTACAGGGAAAACAAGACAATCTATAGTGGATTGTGTTTGGAAAACACAATGTAAAAAAGTAGAAAAAGACATAAGCAAATCAAAAGCAAACCCATGAATGAGTAATTATTTCCCAAATGCCATTGGAATTTGAATTTGCAAGAAGCTGTCTGGGTGCGTATGGGATAGCTTTAAGCAGCGTGTTGCTGAACAGAAATGCTCTAGTTGCAAGAAATAAAAGCAGTTTCGCAAAATCCAGACAAAAACAGTATTTAAAGGGAAGACAGTATGTGTTATAAGTAGCTGCAAGGTCTTTGATATCTTCCTGCTCAGAGGTAGGAGAAAAAAGGGGAAGAAGTTGTCTGTCTTTGCTGGAATAACTATAGAGAAAGCAAGCTTCACTGCCTGATGTAATGTTTAAAATGGAAATGAAAGCTTGGGCATACCTTAGTGTGTATATAAAGTTGCAGTAGGAGTTGGTGAGGGCTGAAGACGCATCCCAAGTGAAATCTCAAAGACATTCTCCGTGCTAGGGAGCAGGAGCCCAGGAAAATAAAAAGTTAAAAGGTGAAAAAACCCAAATACAGCAGTATCTGAGGATAACACAATTCCTGGCGAGTGGCTAAAGCACTAAAAAAAATGGAGACTGAAGGGGGGGAGGAGGAAGAGAGGATGAGAGAGAAGAGAGAAAGAAAAAAGAGAAAGAAAGAAAAAAGAGAGAAAGAAAGAAAAGAAAGGAAGAAAGAAAGGAAGGAAGAAAGAAAGAAAGAAAAAGAGGAAACAGCACTATTAGAAGAACAGAAAGATCAGAATAAAAATGCCTAATTTCTAAACTATTGCTTATGAGAGTTTGTCGTAACAAATCACTCCTTGTAAAGACTCTTTTTTTCTCCTGATCAGACTGAGGAAGGTGCAAAGAGATTTTTTTTCCCATACGATGCTACCTGATTTTCTCCTGTAGTAGAACACCACCCTGTGTGATCCTGAGGACTACATCTAAAATGAGAACACTTGGCCAGGAGTATAATAATTGAGCATTATGTTTTAATATTTTCTTCTTCTGATTCATTATCTGAAAATAATGAGCAATTCAATGTGCACATGTGACTTCACATGGCCCAGACAATCCTAGGTTTGTTTGTTCATGATGGAAACGTGCATGCTGGCTTTATGTTATTATTCTCTCTCACCAGCATTAGCCTTCTTGGGAAAAGGCAAAGGGTAATGTAAGCTAACCTTGCACCTTGGGTCGGTGTTTACTAAGGTATAAGAGAGCAGCTGTGATAACTGCAGGTAATGGGCTTTGCAGCTTTGTCAAGGAGCGTGGCTCTGACCATGTGTCGCATCAGGGCCTGCTTAGCCAGCGCGCTCTGAGGAGCGGTGCTGTCAAAACTGTTAGGAAGATATGGAGAGAGGCTGAAGGGTCGAACATCATCTCCTGCTTTCGCAGGAAAGTTACGGGCTAGCATCCTTCAAGCTGGGACCCTTACTTGATGAAGAGTGAAGTATGTTGAGTTCCTGTGTAGTCAAATTTAAAAAACAAAGATAGAAATAATTAATGGGTCTGAGAGGCCAAATCTGGTGTCCCCTGAAGTCAGAGCTGTAGATAATGGCAAAAGGTGAGAGCCAGTCTTGGTGAAGCTGTTCCTTGCTCCTGTGAAGTGTAGGAGAGATCACAGGTACTGTCAGCTGCTTTCACAAAAGGCACAAGAACGTGTTTGGAGACCATGACACACAATTTAAAAACAGCACATCTTGGCGAAGCGGGTCAGAATCAGTGAATGTGAGCAGTGGAGAGCCTACAAGATGCAAAACCATTAACATCCCAGAGGACTGAGTCACAGATGGGCTGGGAACATCTAACTCAATGCACTTGTGTTGCCAGTAGTTCCTTTACTTCCTCTGTGCAGGAATAACCGTCCTCTTCAAAGACCCAGAGGAGTCTGACAGGCATCAGCTGCCAGCATCTCCCTGTCCTTCCTCACCCTCTGCCAGCAGCAGGTAAAGGTTTTGCCTTGGAGCTCCCCTCCTGCGTCCCCTGGGTCCCCCCAGGCTGAGCACACGAGGTTTATCAGGGCAGCCTCTAACGTGGCAGTCTTTGCCACCTCTCCCCGTCTGTCAGTGGTGGTCTCCTGTGCTCCCGCCACTGGTGTCTGCAGACCAGAAGCCACAACCTTCTGCTAGCCTCTTTGGGCCCTTCTTCACACTCTCCTTTTCAGAAGAGTTCAGTGGAGTTGCTCTTACCCTGTGCACGTGTCTGGGCAAGAGGGATCTACCGTCTCCTTCCTGGCATGGCTTGTGCCTCTGTGCTGCCTTGGCAGCCTTCCTCCAACTCATGCACCAGGAGAAATGGGGCAGCCCAAACTAAATCACTTCTGCAGATCTACTCGTGGCAGGAGCAGTCCTTGAGCCAGCTGGTAAATTCCTGTGGGCTGTAGGGAGACAAAATGTGCTGCTGGAAGGAGCAATAGGCCTTTAATCCTTCATGGACGGGTTGCATGGCTTGGATGTCCCGTAGCTCATGTCAGTCTCTCTCTTTTACTGCTGTGCTCCTTCTGCCTAAGAAACAACTGGGGCAGCTGTGCCTGCCTGCTCTGATAGTGGTGGGGACATTTGCAGGGGCTTCCAGGAGGTGTCAGAGCAGGGCTGCAAGACCAGTGTGAAGCAAGAAGGCACGTGAGATGGATGGCAAGAAGTGTGGGGAAGGCACTACAGCCAGCACTTAGGTCATGCGTATCGGATTTGAAAAGCCAAGTTCAACAGTCCCAGCCTTGACTCTGCTGACCACAAGGGCAAGAGCTCCTCTGGACGAGCTGCAGGAGCCTGCTTTCAGGCAACGCAGTGGCTGACGGTGTGCTGGAGGCTCCTGCTACAACTGCCAAGTGTCATTTTCTTGTGTCCATGATGCCCAAGTTGTCTTTCAAATGGAAAAGTTGGTGCTGGAAGTGCAAGTCACTGCTCTGTGGTGGCATTTGAGGCCAGGGGGAAGCGAGCCGTGCTCCCCAGCCACCAGGTGCTTTGTGAGCCATCTCTGCATGGTCAGATCCAGAGACACGAGGGTCTGACGCTGTCACTGCGGTGCAAAGAGTGAAGTCCTTCACTGCCCTCTGGATGACTCTGATAGTCCCAGCTGAAGCCTGGTTGTGTTTTTTTTCCATAAGTCTGGGCGTTTCCCCCCTGTGACCCAAATCCCCCTCACCAAACACGCTTTGGCCGTGAGGCTGTGCAAGGCAAATGCATTGCTGATCTCTCCAAGGCCCCAAACGTACCTTTGCTCTTTTGCTCTTGTCCATACAGATGTAGCCTGAGGTACTTGTGTGACCCCAGAGAGCAGGACATGACCTGCATTTGGCTGTGCCATGCCGATGGGTAAGAATTGGACCATTTTCTCTGCATTTGCCTTGAGGAGCTGGAGATGTGGGGCATGTAATAGATGGTGAGCTTCTCTGAGAGGTATGCCAGTGAAGCTGCCACACCGCCCAGAAGCTTTAACCTTCTCCTGGCAGATTCAGGGTTGCTATGAACTAATACAGCCCAGGCCTCTGCAGTGCAGTGCTGATTCATGCTAACCGAGGCCCTGGCTCTGCTGCAAGTCCAAAAAAAGCCAGGGCATGCCCGTGGGAAGGAAACACCAACCTCAAGCTGCTTGACCAAACAGAGAGCAGAGGGACACAGTGGGCAGCTAATGACTGTTGTGCAGCACCTTGCCAAGTAGCTGTGCCTGCCGGTGTTTTGGCTAGTGGTAGCTGACGGAGACCTGCTGACTTATTCCCAGTCAGGCATGAAGGCTGAGATCCTAAGCTGCAGCAAGAGGGGCTGAACAGAGGTGTCCAAGCTGCTGTTGCTGGAGGAGCAGGAAGAGGGAATGGGCCACCAGCTCCAAGAGGGTGTCTAAGGATGACAAATAAAATTTATAGGCACCCTCTCGCTAGATATCTGAGGCAGAGAAGTAGCCAGTGCCCCAAATGTTTCAGAAGAGGCTGAGCACAAGGATATGAGCCATAGGCTTTGCCAGGGTGCTCAGAGCTACAGCTCATGGTTAAGCACTTCAGGCTGTCCTCAGAGAGTCTGACTTAGGTCTTAGTACTGGAAAAAAGTGGCGGGGCAAGGAGGATAGCTTGATCACCTGAGTCCCAGAGACACACCAAAGCTGCCGGCCTCTCCTTCTTCCAAAGTGAGCTCTTTGCTCTCTGTGTCCACAGTCCTGGGTCTAGCCCTGAGGCTCCCCCGTGGGATGGAGAAGCTGAGTACACTCTGCTCTGGCACAACAAAGTCCCTCAGGGGGGAAGCCCATCTTTGTGACTGCCTGGACAGTGAACAGGGTGCTTCTCCATTCAGTCAGCAGCTGCTTTATCTATTGCGTGCAGATCATCTCAGTCCTAAACACTGTTCTCTCTCAGAGTTAAATCATGTCAGGAGAGGAGGGTTTCTCTGCCCCTGCCAGGTCACTACCTGTCTTGCAGCATGGTGAGAGAGCTTCTGACAAGAGGCACCCAGGTAGAGTCCCTACCAGGTAGTCCTGGAGAGCCCACCAAGCTGGTGTGTGCGGCAGCGCCAGGCTCCATCTGATGCTTTGCAGGGGACATGGCAGCCTGCAACTCTCAGAGGGAATGCTTTTCTCTGCCCAGTACGTCCTGCTCCTTTCCTGTACCCCAGCCTTTGCAGTGCAGGAGGACAAACAGGCCCTCAGCTCCCATAAATGCCCTGTGAAGGCAGGTCCTGACACCAGTCGTGCATTTCAATGCAGCATCTGTGCAGAAGAAATGTACCCCAGAGGCACGAGCCTTCCCTGGAAGTCCTGCTGACAGCAGAGGTGGGATGAGAACAGACTTCTACTCACCAAGTTAAGAACTACAGAGCTGGAGAGATGGTCACAAAGGTCTGCCTGGAGGAAACCAGTGGGGACAACACGGACAGAGCTGCTGCCTCTGAAGGCTGTATGCAAAGCTCAGGAGCAAAGTATTCTTTGTCAGGAGACTGTAGTATTAAAATGGGCATTTGGTTGTTATAAAAACCCAGCATTCCCTTGTCTGCTCTCCTCAGAAGTATCCTGTCACCCGAGTTTGCAAGTTGTGAATATTGTTGCCAAGACCCAAGGGAGAAATGAGAGTCTGCGGGAGAAGCTCTTCTGACCAGGAGAGGGGTTTGAGCTCCCTGCAGACTGTGCGTTTGTACAACTTTGCACTCAGCACAGGGCCAAAAATCCAAATGGGGCTGATCCATTTCCAATCTATACCCCCAAAACCCTATGCTGAAAAATAAGTGCTGATTGCCCTTTGAATCAAAGCTCTTCTGGGGCTGACTGGGAACCAAGGATCGCTTCAAGTCCTGGGCTGCCCTGCACTGAGGGCAAGGGAACACATTGGGCTGGGAGTATCTGTGGTGAAATCACCACGCGCCCGGAGCAGCCCGCAGGCACGCAGCCCTGTGAGCCTGGAGCCGCTAGAGATGTACCGTGGCACTGGCACCGGGGCCTGGCTGCTGGTCTGAGCTCAGGGTGGAAAGGGCACACAGAGACCACTCGCGGCACGAGGCGTGAGATTCCTCTTAATTTCATTTTTATGGGAAGTTCTATTAAAAAAATCAATAGTGAAATTAAGTAATCATCTAATGGTAATTATACCTTGTCACATTTCTAGCCGTGTTGATCCGATTTGCGTCTAGCCTTGGCTTCAGGCAGTTGAACGCACCTACACGCTATTTTTCCCACACATGTTCTTTTCCTCGACTGGTGATCATGACAGTGTTTCAGCTTCGAAAAAAAAAGCTCACAATCTCCATTTCTTTTTTTGTGGTGGAAAAGAAGGTGGTAATAAGGATTTTAACCAGGAGATGTCAAGACAAGATAAGTGTCTAGGACAGGACAAGAGGCTGGACTAATAAGCCAGGTTTCAGAATCACTTTCATGAGCTGTGATGTTGCACTTTTATCCCTCCACAGCTGCAGGAGGCTGATCCCAGTAATATTTTCATTTTCATCAAGGAAGTAAATAATATTATTTTTCCTTTTACTGGGCTTCAGAAGAGACTTAGTGGATGTTTGATTTCCTCATAGTCAAGATGTTTGACTTCTGCAAAGGCAAGTGAGCCCGTCTCAGCTGTTGATGTTTTGTGTCTGCTGCAGATGAAACTCTCCTCCTGCCCAATGTACATTTTAAGCAGAGAGGTAGATCAGTAAGAGGGAGCGCTTGTTTGCACTGACCATTTAGCCTTCGCTCCTGCATGTCACACATATGTACACGCCGACTCCTGGGCGTTTTCTTTTTCAGCTCCCGCCCTTGGATGGAGGTCAGGTGCCAAGGTCTTGTAAGAAGGAGGGCTGTTCTGGGTGGATGCCAGCACTCTCCATAGAATGGAAACTGCCGTCACTCTAAATGCACTGGAAAAACTTATATTCTTTGTGAGAGGGAGCAGATTTTTCCTATTGCATGAATTAAGTATCAGTTATGAAAACCTCACTCTTCTCTGCTGTTGCAAGCTGTGGGATGGCTCAGGACTGCATTATTCTTGGACCAGATTTGAAGTAGTCTGTCACTGAACATAAGAGCATATTCTGAGCTTTAATTTGCTTGGCCCTAATTTTAGAAGTTGATTGAATATTATTGTATTAAGAAATCTGCTTGTTGCCTTCCCTCGGAGCTTCCATCATGTCCCTGAAATGGGTATTAAGTGGTTTCTACTGAATTTTTCCATTTTTTTCCCTCCGTCACTTCAGGCCCACTGGACGTAGGGTGCCAGGAGTAATTTTTGTATAATGCAAAGTAACTGATGACTAATAATAAGACCAAAGACTTGAAACTGTTTTCATAATTCCCTTTCTTGAAAAGAGAGGTTGAAAAAATATCTCCGTTTCCCTCCTCTGTGTATAGATGTGCATAAAATGCCTTATCTAATAGAGAAATGTATCCTTCCACTTCTGCATTGGAGCGTCAGTATTTTAATGATTTTTAAATGCAAATATGGTAACTCACAGATGAAAACTACAGCCTGCAACAAGTAAACAGAGAGATAAGTGATAGCTTAGGGTTTTTCTAGTTTAAAGAGCTGACCTAACTGCTGATGATAGGGTCGGGTTCAGGCCTAAAAGCTGTTCAGAAATCAGGTGGCTGTAGAAAAATATCTTACTTGCATATAAGAGGCAACAATTCCCATGATTTTTTTCAGTGGGGCTCTTTCTGAGTGAAACATTTATTTTTTCCTAAACTGGGCTTCACAGCATTGAGAAGGGATATATTTGTGTAACAGTCAATGAGAGAACTTTTTGGCCTTTACCACCAGTTTTACGAAGCGCAGCAAATACAGGGAAAGGTTTAAAGGCCCAGTCTTGCTAAACCTTTGCCCCTGAGGCTGGGCTTACCCATGACAGAACTTGTCTTTAGCAAAGTTGAGCCAGTTGAATTTTGTGTATGGGTTAATCTTCGTTGAATAGGCACAAAAAGAGTTGTGTGGAGATTCTGCCTGTGATTCAAGCCCATAAACTAGGTACCAGTTTAAGCTACATTAAATCAAGATCATTTCTTTTCCCTGGTCACCTCTGCTTGGCTGTGCTGACTGAGTGAAAGCAATAAAAGCCTAAGGACCAGAGATACGTCTCAGCCTGGCTGAGATGGTTATTTGCACCCGCAAAATGGGTTTCTAAAGTGCTAGCAGGGAAGAAGTGGCACTCTGACCTTGGCATCATTCACCCCAAAGCATATTAAACTATAAAGCACTGTGGACTGGGCCGACAGTTGTGTCAAGCATTGGGGAGAAGTGATGCCTGTATGCCTGTGCAAGGTCTACATCGCCTGGACAGTGTGTACAGGGCCTAAGGGCACTTGTGTTGCACTTGCTGCATGGCTCTGGCCTCTGAGTCCCTCATCCTTGCCTCCACAGAGAGTCCTGCTGCTGTCAGTAGAGCCACTGAGGCAGTCAGACACTTGCAGAGTGTGCGAAGACGTGAATCTGGCCTTACTGCGGTATTTCAAAGACAATTCCTACGGGCGAAAAAAGGTGATGAGAAGGAACACGTGGGTTTATATACAAAGATGTATATGTACCAGCCCAGTGCACAGTCACAAATGAAGATACAAAAGAAAGTGGTTTTTACTGAGCCCTGATTTTGTGACAGCAGCCTACAATGCGTGCCCAGCATGCTGGGTGCCTGGTCAGACCATGCCAGCCGTAAAGCAGGGCAGAGTGTTTGCACCTCGGTTGTTTAAAATGTCGGGACTCTTCCCACATGGAAAGGATGGTGCATTATGCTGTGAATGTTGATTTTGCACCTAGGCAATAAGTGGTAGCTTTTGTGACAGACACACCGATGAATAGATGCAGGGAGCTGTTTATCATCTAAAATTTCTCAGCTGAGAAATATAGCCTGGCTATGAGTCTTGATGCACCAGGATTGCTGTCAGAGCTTCTGTAAGGGCCAGGGTCATTTTAGTCTGATTCTGCATAGACTTTTTTGAACTGCTCCACGGTTCTTGCAGCACACAGCTGGTATGGACATGGGTGACGGAGGCAGGAATTTTTGCTGCCTGAAAATCATATCATATGCACAATACAAATGTCAGTTACACACTTTGTAGCCGGGACTGCAGACAGGCTGAGCTTGTCCCTTTGAGGAGTCTAGGCACAGAAGTGCACCGAGAAGGTCAGGTAGTTGTTTCCTTTGGATTTTCCTTGGGCTGGTTCAAAGATTACATTTCAAACTGGGTTAGAGAGAAAGCTGGCTTTCCAACCAAATTAGATGCTTTGTAAAAACATTCTTCTTTCCAGCAGCTTTCTTGATTCTGCAACTCAGGCATTCTTCTTCAGGTATAACATTGCAGTTTAATCTGGGACTGTAGCATGAAAACTGGGAAACAAACCCCTTCAGCTGGAGCAACCCAAAACCTAGTTTTGGAAATACAACCATAGGATCACATGAAGCTTGTTGATAATTGTCTGCCTAGCCAGACTGCCTCTCTCATTCCTTATCATCTGTCCTCTTTCCACAATGCCAGCAACTGTCACAGGAGCTCCGAGAGCCAACGAGCCCAGCCTGTGCAGGAGAAGGAGGACACGTAGCATCCCACGCCACATGCTGCTAGAAAAAATCTCTGACATTTCTAATAAAATAACTATAGGAGAAAGGGGAATCGAAAGCTTTTCTTTCAGCTATCTTCTTTCCAAAAGTACTTTGCCAAAACTACAAAAGTCACAGAAATAAGAAAAATCCAGCTAAGCTAAACTACAGCACACCCCAGGACAAGGAGCTTGCCAGACCATACGATGAACAAGATTTAGATATTACCTACTCAGACTTACCCTTCTGCCTCCTCTCCACAGTCTTTTGATTTCACAAGTTTTGCTAGGACAATTATAGTTTAAATAGAGGAGCTTTTCCCAAACCAGTAGCAAAAAGTGCTGGAGAGCTGAAAACCCCTTGAAGCGAAAAACAGGAAACTCCTACACCACAGGAATCCTGAATGTTCAGTTTAAAGAGGATTCACTGGTTGGAAAATGCTAAATACTGACTTGAGGGTTATAAAAATGATAAATGTCCAGAAAAGAGGACAAGATCAATTTTTCAAAAAAAAAGAGGAGTGAGGTCAGTCCAGTTAAAACCATGTTTTGCCCTTTGCGGGGGAAACCTGAAATTCTGTGTCTATGCAAAAAGCCTGGGATAAGTGTTTAAAACTTCACAGGGTGAGGAACTCCATTGAATAGTAGGCTTTGTATGGCCTCTAAAGCTTGAAAAGGGATGGTAAAGCCATGCCATAAAGGCCAGAAAATGTCCATTTACTTTCTTCCAAGTACCAGACAGTCCCTCCAGAGATGGGAACAGACCTCAAATGCCTGTCACAGCCCCAGTCATTGCAGCCTGCTCTCTGGACATCCCACAGAGCTCAGCTGAGGGCTGGTGTTTGTGGAAGGCAGCAGCGAGCTCTTCTTTCAGCCCCAGGCCAGTGCCCACCTTGCTGCTCATCAGGATGCTGGCCACGGGTCGAGCTGAGGGCTCTGCTTTCCAGGAGCAGAGGCTCCTGCTCACTTCTTGCACAGCCTGGAGGCAAGGATCTGGCATTGCGTTGACAGGGAGGAACACCCTCATCCTCTTCCAGGGGCCAATGTGGTTTGCAAGGCCTAGGGTCAAGCTGAGCAGTATGGGCAGGAGTAGCAGGAGGGTTAGGGGAAGGAGCGGCTGCCACACTTCATTCCTTCCTAGCTGTTAAAAGTCTCCCAAAGTCAGGGTGAAGGCGGGGACACACAACCATTTCTGAGCTCTCCTGACCTTTGATGAGCCCTCCTGAACCCCAAGCTCAATAACTTGCATGGCCTGACACCACTGACCCCATCCCATCACTGCACAGACAGAGACAGCCTGGAGCTCCTGCGCCACATCCTGGTGTGTTCAGCTCCATGGGACCACACAGAAACATAGTTCATCAACTTCTCCTTTACCAAACTCAAATCTGAAACTGCCACCAAGACACACAACCACCTTCCCCAAAAACATGGGGGAGCCCAGACTGGCCCAGTAGAAACAGGAGACATCTCCAGCCTGAACTGCAGCTCAATGAGCCTCCCTGGTCTCCATGCCCAATTGTGGGGCTGTTCCTCCCATCCTGGGCCCAGATCCCAACCCTGTCCTCAGCTCCAGCCACACGTGAGAGGGCGCAAAACCATCAACTTGCTAGGCGAAAATAGTAATTCCTACCTGGCCTGTGCCATCACAGGGCCACTTTCCAGCTATTCCGGGCATGCAGACCCAATGCCCCATTTTCATCCTGGCCCTACACCATCTCTGAGCATTAACAGAGCCAATGCTGTCCTTCTGTACATGGGAAAGTCACTTCTGTATTTTACATAGTACTGTTTATTCTGTTTGATCTTTGTTGATTTTTATTGCTAACTTCATTCCGCTTTTCTATAAAATGTGATATGTTCCTTACATGCAGGTATAACTTTCACTTCTATTTGCTTTCCTCGGCAGGGATAATACTGTACTTTTTAATTCTACCTAAAAGTCCTGTTGCAGCCTGTAGTAATAAACTAAATTGTTCATCACACATGGTTTGCTTTTATGATCATGTGTTCATCCACCTTGAAAGACTGGGATTTATGCAGAAATAATTGAGTAAATTAACTATCTAGGAAATCTTAGGTAGAACCTAATAATGTCCTTAACGTGCTTTTGTACTGAAAGTTTAAATCTTCAAAGTTGTAATGCAAGAAGTTCCTGTTCTTTCTCACCTTTTTGTATGATAGGAGAGCACCTGTTACAGCCAGATTCTGTGCCAGCCTTGCCAATATCTCAAGACCATGAAAATCACAAGCTTCATCAGATCCAGTGTGTCATTGAAGGAGATGCCCTTCCAGGTGGGCATGGGCACTAAACTGTAGCCCCCGTACTCTGGCTTCTCTCCTATTCTGCCATCTTTCTTGTAAAATATGCTCATTCACAGACTGCAGACTAAGCCAACCAGCCTTTTCTGGCATGTGAGGTCACTAACTAAAAAAGAGCTCTCATCTCCTTGTTCTCAATATACATTCAAGAAAAATAGTAGACTGGAGCCAGATGATAGTCTGTTCCCAATGTGTGAGATCTGACAGGTCTAAAGAATATATGGAAAGAACTGGTAAGACTTCATTTATATGCCAGTCAGGACACGTCCTCCAAAGCAGACCTGTCTTCTAGCCTTATCTTGCTGGTTTGAAGCAATTCAATACAAAGAAAAATTATGTGATGAGAAGATACAAAAATGCCAGAGAGCACATATACTCTCAATAATAACTCCTGATCATTAAAGATCTTGATGGCAGAGAGCCTGAGCTCTGTTACAGCAATTACAGTAGGCTGTAATTACAGCAGGCTGTAACACAGAATCAGAAGCCAGAGGAACTTCTACTATTAACACTTCTTTAATTAAACTATCCCATACATATGGACAGGAAAGGAAAGAAATATACTATGGGGAAAGAGTTGCTAATCTCAGCGCAGTATAGAGAAGGTGTTTATAGTTTGGCACCCTCTCATTTTTTCCTCTTAGGATGTTCTGTGTTTTACACTGTAAATACATTAGGTCCTTTCTCACTTGTATTAAAAGAATTTGAGACAGATGGAAAAAACAGCAGATATTTTTAAAGAAACATATAATCAGTAAAAAGATTGCACAGTTTAGCATCAACAGTCTGAACTTCTTTAAACTGTGAAAAACCAGAAAGTGACAGCTTTTGATTGCATCTCACACATTTGCACATTAATTACCAAATGCATCTCTACTGCACTTCTATCCTACGCCAACAAAAGGTAATAACTGTTCTCTCAGCTGGCAAGACCTTTACTTCTCCTATGCCAGAGTAACTAAAAGCAAAATTGTAAGAATTCTGATTTCTCAAGAGATTTAAGTCCCCTGATTCCCCACTTTCTTTCTCCAATGTGCTATTTAAAAATACAGACTTTAAGACCTTCTTCACAAGCCACTTGTAAGGCACATTCCATTTGCAGAGTAATCTGGCTCCACCAAGTGACAATTGTTGTGATTGCTAGTCCACACCTGCAGCTAAGATAACACAAATCTGGCACTAGGTGCTGCAACAAGCCAGTAACATCAGAATTTCGTTGGAGAGCTTTCAACTCCAGTAATCCCTGCCCCTTAGATTATTTGACTGTAATACCTAGGGCACAAATCGTGGTGGGGTAGAAGGGTTGCATAAAAGCAAACTGTTTCCCACAGACTAATTTCACAGCCTTCCAGATGCTGGGTGCGGTACATACCTCTAGAAAAGTGATGGGAACTTGAGGAGAGTGTAGAAAAGGCCATACTATGTGGTCTTTATCATCCAAAGGTCTGAAAGAACATGCATGGGAAGGCCCAAAGTGGAGAAGCTTGCTGACATGCAGCCATGAGGCAGGATGTTCTCATATCTATTCTGCATAACCGTTTTTAAAAGAAAAGGTAGAAAAGATAGAACTGCAGAGCTGTTTTTTTTTCTCATACGATGCCAGTGTGCACACAGAGCACTGTTACTAGTGTTCCTGTCCTTCATTGTGTCACACTCTGCTCCACCAGCATCCAGGTTTCTGCATGTGTTCATTACACGGTTAATATTCAGCTCTCAGGTTGTAACAGGTATTACAACATCAGCTCTACACTAGGATACTCTGTTTTACCTATAGGTGAATTGCTTTCTGTCATGTCAGTTATCACCATCATTGAGATCCACTGCACAGATCAAGAGACATTTTTGTCTCATTATACCACTGTTCTACTTTGAGCTACTTAGTCACCAGGAAAAATGGGAAATAATTAATGGACAGCCACATATCTTTATATTTTTAAAAATTTAAAGATTTTTTTGAAAAGTAGTTTTAAAACACTATAAAGAAAAAAAGTTTTGATAATTAAAATCCTGTTCAATAGTTACTGGGGAACAGGGGGAAGAAATAATACAAGTCTTTTGACTGTTTACGTACTGAAGGCTTGCTTCAGTCATGCTGGGTAGTATGTGTGTGTACCTTTATGTACGTAGGGGGGGCAGGGGGAGCTTGAGGCATGCTTTGCGTCAAAGGTACTGGGAATTCTGTGTTTGCTGGCTTCTGGCTGCGTGTTTTATTACTGCTGTGTAGTGGTCTAGTGAACTGATGGATTATTTAAAGATATACACTCAGTGGAGGAATTCAGAAAAGTAAAGTGCTAATATGCATTTTATTGACTTCTGTTTCCCTCTTTAGTCATTATATATACTAACATTATACATGTTACTATTGTATTACTAATAGTATCAGTGTTGCTAATTGGTATATGTATTTTTGTAACAGTGTCATAGGATTAGGATATCCCTTTTGGTGTTCTAGAGTTTATCTGAACTTAGACCACTATATGCTAAAGTATCAATAATAAATTATGTCTGTAGTAGAAGAGACAACTGTATCTGCCCTATATAATAACCCCTGCATGTATTTTGTTCTTTGGAATTCTTCCATAAATAGATCAAAATGTTTATTCATCTTTTACTTACTTATTTACACTAAACTGGTGAATAACTGAAAACATTTTAGAAAAAATCTGTTCATCAAGAAGACAGCAATACAATTAATGTAGCTACGATGATTTAGAGCATATGCATTTTACGTTAATGAGACATATGTTGTCTCATATTAAGTTAACTCATGCTTGTTTGCTTTTATTGTGTATGCACTGTTTCAGTTGTGAATATGCTAAAGTATCTCATTGAAAGAAAAACATAAAAAGTAAAAAAAAAAAGTCCAGAAAAATTTCGGCCATAGAAACTAAAATGATATTCTGTAACTCCCGAGGTAACTGACAGCACCACAGTCCTGCTTGCCATTCACTGACCAGTCTCTCCTTCCATCCAGAGGTCAGAAACATGTAAGTGCCCTTCTGACTAAAGAGAGGAACACAGAGAAGACTTAGCAGTATAATTCCATTTGATAATACACATAACAGTGTACTATGTTTACTTCCTTCTCCATTCCTACAGTTGGCACCTTCTTGTATCCATCACAGTTTTTGACCTATCTCTTGCTTTGATAAAAGTGATGACATACGGATCATATCTACAATCCTGTCCCAGCTGAGCTACCCTGATGGTTTTATGCCATCATTGCTGTTGCCTGACGCAGGGCATGAGGCAGCTGAAGTCATGGGAGTGGTATCTTAGCTGAGTTTCTGGAGGATACACAGCTGCCTGCATCAACAGAAGTTTGCTGTGAGTCAGCCATGCATGGTGGCCTTTCTGCCCTGGTCATTCCCTACGTGATCAATGGGCATCACCAAAAATGAGTTGACAAAACCAAATACAGTGGGTCTAATCATTTGACCTGATAAAGGCGTTGAAGTTGCTCCTGTTACTGAAATTAGTAGAAATATTCAAATCATTTTCTACCAAGGACTGTATTACCAATTTCTCTTACAAGCATCCAATAGAAATGTTATAATTCCACTTATTTGAAGAGCTTGATCATGGAAGCAACCAAAACAACTAATTAACATTGCATAGGACATTTCAGATCCAACTTCTTTCTTAGATGGGAAAAGCAACTTTCTGACTTAAAAGCACTTTACTTAGACATCTAGCAGCATGTGTTGGACAACAGCATGTAGCATCAGTTTCAAACTCTGATAAGTGACTGGAATGCTCCCAGAATAATTTAACGTAACTATATGATTTAACTCTATCCACATGCCTTAGTAAAATGAGATCAAACCTGAGTTGAGGTTACATCTTTTAATTTTCTAACAACTCCAGTCACTGTAACAACTCTTTTGCCATATGAATACCCTACTTGCAATAAACTAATCCAGACATAATATAGCATCATCTTCATAGAGAAAACCATTAATGTCCTTACAGTAGAGAGTCACTTGAGCTAGAACTATTGACTACTTGGGAAGATTCATTATAGAAGTACCAAATAATACAGAGGAGGTAGCTTGCAGATTAGCTAATACAGTAACAAAGAAACACACATGTTTTAAGATACAAGTAATCTACAAATGAGCACAATTTGGTAACAGTTTGTCAGCAGCACTAATACCAGAAGCAAGAAAAGTTATGAGAAATTATTTTTTCTTGACGAGTATACTTCGGAAAAGAAAGGAGCAGGTAACTAGGGCTGCCTTTGGATAGCCAAGAGGAAGGCAAACACAGTTCACTGTGTTTGTGTCAAGCAAATCGATGACTAATGGCTAGAAGACCTTACCAGCATTGCTAGAAACCACTAACTGCTAGTTGGCCAAATGCAAAATGTGTTAGCCATAAGTGAGGCAAAGTTTACAGGGAAAAGTATTATTTTGGTTAGACTGGCTGCTGTTTGGCTGGAAACACCAGAAAGCTTAGTCTAATTGAATTATTAATCAACTAGATAATTTTAAAGGCAGCTGTTTGCAAGGGGACACTTAAAGATGTTAGTGCCTGTTGTACAGAGGGATATGCCTAACTATTGGGACAAAAAAGAGTGGAAGGTTCATGGGGTGTTAGGATGAAGATAATGGTACAATATCATAAAACCAGCACTGTGTTGAGCACTTGTTCCTTAACATCCAGTAGAGTCTTTTTCCCCCCAAGCTTGCGGAGCCCTGGGGGCTTTTTAAGGTTTGCTTGGAGGGAGGCTGGTAGATGTTTGTAGGAGCTTGGAAGAATGAGCAGGGGGACAGAAAGGTGGGGGAGAAACTGAAATGCTGTTTTGGTTTTCTGTGACATTATGAAGCAGAACAGAGGCTTTAATTATCTAATTTGCTCATCATTTTTTTGCCTTGAAGCCTAAGAGATTGTGACTCTTTATGGTATCATCTCATACCTCAAAAAGGGATCTTTACACTGAATGCGTTCCCACAGTGACTTATTTGATCGAAGGACAGTGAATCCCAACTTTTACAATGTAAATGAAGAATAAGTTAGATAAAATAAACAGATTTACACCACTGTAAAAGCTATGCAGACAAAGCCAGCAATTTTGTGATAAAGAAAAAAAAATACAGAATCTTCCAAGGAGTGGGTATGCATAAATGGATATGTAGAGTGACTGTGGTTTCCATTCTCAATCCATAAAAGGCTTTTCCAGTTTGAAATATGTCCCTGCCCATGATAGGGGGTTGGACTAGATGATCTTTAAAGGTCCCTTCTTACCTAAAACATTCTATGGTTCCACAATCCTATGTTCTGGGTAAGTATTAACCTGTATTTACATTTGAAAATTCTATACAGTACACTTATTTTTCTGATTGGAAAAGAGAAGGAACCCAATGCAGTAGAAATTGCTTCCTGTCCTAAAAATGTTGTTATTCATTGAATTCTACCTTTTTTCCTTGAAGGACTTCCACAATGTGCTGCTGGAGATGGTGAAATACTTGGAAGCAAAATGGAGATTGATAGTAACAGAAATGAGCCTTCTCATTTTATTTCAGAGGTCTGCCAGCAGTCTGACAATGCCATTTCCTTAATGAAAATGGCTCCAGACAAAGGTAAACAAATCTAAGTAGAAATTAGGCATTGTTTCTAAAACATAATTACTGCTTTTGAAGTAATTGTGAAGTAATTTTCACTTATTACCATAAAAAGAGTACATTAATGTCAGTAAAGGATAAACCTTTTGAATGGAGATGCCTAGCAGAACAGAAGAACTTGAAGATGGGCTTTCTTATATCTGCAGTCTATTTTCATTATCTACCGAGCAGTTCAATACAGACAACTATTGTTCAGTCATGCAATTAGTATTTATGTAATCAACAGCTGTTACAAAGTAAAAGATTTAGAAAACCGATTTAGAAAACCTATTTAGAAAAACAGATGTGGCCTGCAGCTAAAATTCCCAAACTGCAGTAGTTAGAGGAATTCTCAATCAGTAGTCCATTTATGAGTTGCATTCTGGAGGATGTCTTAAACAAAGATTATTTTGGTTACTACATACTGGGTCGTACAAGTCTTTCTAGAAAATTCCTATCAGTCTAATTGTTTACGGTTTCCAAATATGAACAAAGCTCAAAATTTATTTTTTTTGTTTTCAATTATAAAGGCATACATCAGTTTTTCATCTGGACAAAGTAGTGTCAGAGCTGGAAGGTGCTTTTTTCAAGTGAAGAAGAGAGGCCATTTTATAGTATGTTACCAAGAATCATGTCCACTGGGCATTACCATTCAAAAATGAGAACTCAGGATGTACTTTGTATGTGTGACTTGGACCATTCGGAGATACATGATTCAACAAAAGAGTTTTCTAACTGGGGGGAAATTGGACTTGGAAGTCTAGAGAAATGCACTGTAGGAAATAGAATTCCAGTATTTTTTCCAAGATATATCCAGGATAAAGCAATTAGAAGTACAGATTGAGAGATCTTAAGAGGATCAGTGTAAATATTTATTTAATCTTACTTGAAAGTTGCCTCTATGACACACAGCTAGGAGTTCCTTCCTGGCACCTTCACAGTCGTTGTCTTTTAAGGTCCACATTTCCCTGAATCATCCTAAGTGCATAGTACTACAGCTTACCTTACGTTTTTGAATAGGAGAAACTTCTGAGCCATTTTCTTATGTTGTCAAAAGTGCTTCATCACTGCAGCACTGTGAATGCCCATAATTGTCCCAGAAAGTGAAGACCCAGCAGCTCCAAAAGACATGTAAATTTTGCCCTTACTACCTCTCAAGAGGAAGTATTGAAAGGAAGCTATCGCAGTGAAATAAACTAAGAAGTAAGTGCATCAAACTATCTTTAAATGCAGGCTTGGAGGAAGAGATATTTAAATATGAAAAATACATTCTTAATTAAAACATTTACAGAAGGATTTGGTAACAGTAATACAAAAGAGTAGAAACAGGCTTCCTTGCCAAATGTTGTGTTTCATGGTCTACTACCTGTTGGAGAAGGTGTTCTCATTCAGGTATTCTCTCTAGTCTCATATTCCTCTGCAGTTTTGATTTCTCCTCCAATTCTTTCATTCCACTCGGGAAGAAAGGCAAGACCTAGCGCCTGGATCCAAAATCGCTTCTTGGCCTGCCCCAGATGGGAAACCTATTTCAGGCTGTTGCTTCACGGTGATTTCCACAGGCATTTCCTGGCTGACCGCCAGCTCCTGTTCCTGCTCCCTTCCACGTGAGGTGCTGGGAGCCTTCCAATGGATGCTGAGCTCCCTGACCTGCCTCTGCCCGGCGTCGGTGGGAGCGCCTGCCCCATGCCAGGCTTGGTGTCCCTGGGGAGCGCTGTGCCGGCACCTCGAGAGTTTGTTCCCACTGTTGCCCATGGGAATAGGGCCTGCCTTCAAAGGCAGAAGCTCCATCTGAGGAGCCTGAGGGAAAGCATGAAACCCATGCTCTGCCTTAAGTTAAATCCCTTCAAGCACTTCAGTTCAGGCACCTGAGTGAGGAAGCCTTGCCAAGCCTCTGCTGGGGTTGCACTGAATTGGCAGTGCTGTGGGCTGCTCAGGCCCTCCAGGACCAGCTCTGGAGCGAGGAATTGATTTGCTGCATAACAACTTGTTTACTCGATGGGAAGAAATAATTCTGCTCCCACAGCCCCCAGTGCATTGGCTGTGACGTTTTCAGACTTCTTTTGTAGTGGTGAAATCTCTGTTTTTCAAAAAATAGGGTGGGGACATTTGCAGGGGCTTGCAGGAGGTGTCAGAGCAGGGCTGCAAGACCAGTGTGAAGCAAGAAGGCACTTGAGATGGATGGCAAGAAGTGCGGGGAAAGGACTACAGCCAGCACTTAGGTCATGCATATCATGTTTGTACAGCAGAGTTAAACAGTCCTGTCCCAGCCTTGACTCTGCTGACCACAAGGGCAAGAGCTGCTCTGGCAGAGGTGTTTCAAGAAAACTTGGGCTGGTAGTGTGCTGGAGGCTCCTGCTACAACTGCCAAGTGTCATTTTCTTGTGTCCATGATGCCCAAGTTGTCTTTCAAATGGAAAAGTTGGTGCTGGAAGTGCAAGTCACTGCTCTGTGGTGGCATTTGAGGCCAGGGGGAAGCGAGCCGTGCTCCCCAGCCACCAGGTGCTTTCTGAGCCATCTCTGCATGGTCAGATCCAGAGACACGAGGGTCTGACGCTGTCACTGCGGTGCAAAGAGTGAAGTCCTTCACTGCCCTCTGGATGACTCTGGTAGTCCCAGCTGAAGCCTGGTTGTGTTTTTTTTCCATAAGTCTGGGCGTTTCCCCCCTGTGACCCAAATCCCCCTCACCAAACACGCTTTGGCCGTGAGGCTGTGCAAGGCAAACGCATTGCTGAGCTCCACAGGGAACCAAATGTACTCAGTAGTGCTTTGGTCTGGGACATCAGCAAGCGCTGTGAGGCTTGGGGCATTTCAAACCCTGGGTTGGTCAGTGGAGCAGAGACCAGAGGGACACAGTGGGCAGCTAATGACCTGCCAGTGGTTTGGCGACCAGCAGCTAACATCCCCTAGATTTTTCCGATTGCCCTTTGAATCAAAGCTCTTCTGGGGCTGACTGTTCATTTTGGGAGCCAAGGACAACTTTAAGTCCCAGGCTGCCCTGCACTGAGGGCAAGGGAACACATTGGGCTGGAAGTATCTGTGGTGAAATCACCACGTGCCTGGAGCAGCCTGCAGGCACGCAGCCCTGTGAGCCTGGAGCCGCTAGAGATGCACCGTGGCACTGGCACCGGGGCCTGGCTGCTGGTCTGAGCTCAGGGTGGAAAGGGCACACAGAGACCACTCGCGGCACGAGGCATGAGATTCTTCTTAATTTCATTTTTATGGGAAGTTCTATTAAAAAAATCAATAGTGAAATTAAGTAATCATCTAATGTTAATTATACCTTGTCACATTTCTAGCCGTGTTGATCTGATCTGATTTGCCTCTAGCCTTGGCTTCAGACAGTTGAACACACCTACACACTCCATTATTCCCACGCATGTGTTTTTTTCCTGAACTGGGCATACGACAGTGTTTTCAGCTTCAAAACAAAGCTAACCGTCTTCCCCATTTTTTCTTTTTTGGTGGAAAAGAAGGTGGTAATAAAGATTTTGACCAAGAGATGTCAAGACAAGATAGGTGTCTAGGACAGGACAAGAGGCTGGACTAATAAGCCAGGTTTCAGAATCACCTTCATGAGCCAGAAACTGCAGTGCTGCACTTCCTCAACTAGTGCAGCAAGCCAAGCCCAGGAATTATTTCAGGACTACTTTTGCAATTCCCCTGATTTTACTAAGGAAGTAAAGAAGATTTTCTTTTTCCTTTTTCTGGGCTTCAGAAGAGAGTTCGAGGATGTTTGAGTTCCACTGGTGAGCCCCTCTCAGCTCTTGAAGTTTGTAACAGTGATCACTGGGAAGGGAGGAATCCCTTTTTGTGGTGTGTCTGCTGCAGAGGAAACGCTCTCCTCCTGCTTGATGTGGATGTTGTGCAGAGATTTATCTGTAGGGGAAAGACTTTTCTGCGCTGACTATTTAGCCTTCATTCCTACATCTTACACACATGCATACCCTGATTCCTGGCCATTTTCTTTCTTAGCGAGGGGTAGTAGCTCCCATATTTGGATGGGAGGTCAGGTGCCAAGGTTTTGTAAGAGAGGGGGCTATTCCGTGTGTATGCCAGTGCTCTCCACAGAATGGAAACCATCCTCACTTTAAAGTGCTGCACTTGCAAAAATTTATGTTCTTTGTCAGACAAGCAAAGTTTGTCTGTTGCTTTTACAAAAAGCCAAAGGAAGTGAAAGTATGGATGTTAGTGAGGCCTGACTGCCCTTGACACAAACCTGTGAACCGTGACTAGGAAGCTGGGTGCCTGAGCAGACCGTGGCAGCTGTGGGGCAGAGAGTTTGTACCTCCGTTGTTCAAAATGTTCTTCTCACATGAAATGGTTGGTTATTATGCTGTGAATGTTGGTTGTGCACCTATGTAGCATAAATGATAGCTTTTGTCACAGACATACCAATATATTGATGCAGGGAACCACTTACCATCTAAAATCTCCCTGCTGAGCAATACAGCTTGGCTGTGAATCCTGATGCTCCTGGGTTCCTCTCAGAGCTTCTGCAAGGTCCAGGAGGATTTTAGTCCAATTCTGTCCAGGCTTTCTCATACTGCTCCATGGTCCTTGCAGCATACAGCTGGCGTGGACATCGCAGGCTGCCTGCACATCATGTAGTATTTTTTAAGGCTTCAGGCAGATGACTATGCCCTGACCTGCCTTTGAGCTAACTGAACAGGACATAAGAAACTTCTGGGCATGACATGAGCAATTGCCAGACATGTCAGCTACCAATGTGAGCATCCAACAAAAGTTACATATAGCGCCGTGAGGAATGGATCGATTTCACAGACGGTTAAAAGTGAATTATGCGAGGAATAACCAGACTTCACAGCTAACTGTAAGGGAGGGTTGGGGACCTTCTGGGGAGTGGAATCTTCCAAGGCCTACAGTGCCTATGTAAGAGTACCAGTAACGTCATGTAAGGTCAAGATTATCTACATATCGTTATCAAAAGTACAGAATTTGAGTATGGATGTAGCCAAATTTGGATTGAGGGGGGGAAAAGTAATTAGGCAGAGCTTGTTTACTTGGGAGAAGATTGGGGTGGAGAAAGGAGGAGCAAAACATGAGAAAAGAGGTAATAGATGTAAGTGATGTAATCACAGCTGTCCATGGGTACCTGCCCTTTATTACTACAACCTGGAGCAGGACAATTAGCCAAACCTGTTGTTCTGATCATACCATGCATGTTTGACTTGTTTCCACAGTCAGGAGGCCTGCGGTGCATTCAGTTGCCAGCAAGAGAACAGCCAGGATGGACAAGTCGAGCATCCCAGCATCACCAGGTTGGTATCTGTTCCAGGTCTGATGGTATCAACATCGCCCTGTCAGCCTAACATCAATATTCATGATACAAATGGTGGTTACATACTTCATAACAGGTTGATTGCCCTGCTTCAAAATGCTGTGTGTGTTCTGCTGACTTATCTTGGAAAGTTTCTTGTTACTCAGCCAAGATGTAATGGGGAGAGCAATGACAGTCTCCAGGCAGGCTCTGCAGGATGAAGCCTGCAGTTGTCCCTTTGAGGACTCCAGAGACAGAAATGCACCTGGAAGCTCAGATAGTTTTTATGTTGTTTCCTTTGCGTCTTCCTGACTCCAGCTAATCTACACTACATCAAACTCCAGGACAAGGAGCATGCAAGACTATATGATGAACAGGATTCAGAAATTACCCATTCACATTTACCCTTCTGCTTCCTCTCAGCAATCTTTTGATTTCACAAGTTTTGCTAGTTTGAATAGAGAAGTTTTGCCCAAGCCAGTAGCAAAAAGTACTAGAGAGCTATAAAAAATTCTGAGTCCTATACCACAAAGATTTTGAACTTCAGCTGAGCACTTTGGTCATACAGCATATCACGTGCTTGGTACATGTTCATTTCTGCACGCTGTATCATGCATTCTCCTTACAGCACTCCATGTCTGGGAAGTCAATCTGGTTCGTTGCCTCGTTTACCTGCTTGTCATAAAATGAGTATTGAAGGGGGAGGATGGGGCTGTCCTGTCTCAAATATATTGTTTGTAAATGGGAATCTGGGAGTGAGAGATTCCTTGAATAGGGGTTTCTTCATGTGTTTCTCATTCAGCCCCTGGGCCTCGGCGACATCAAGTGAATTCTGCTCACAGAGCTACAGCTTCTCTGCCTGCAGCTCTTGAGAGGTGAAGTCTGCATCACCACTTACCCACTTGTCCCTTGTCTGCCTTTCAGTTCTGGCCTGGGTTATGCAGTGCACTATGGTTGCCGTTTGGGTATAGACCCTGTTCAGCATTAATTGAGACTGAGATAAAAAATGGATTGATGATGATGGGAACTGGAATTCAGGAGGTCCAAAGTACATTCCCACCTTAGCCAGGGATTCTTTGTGTGATCTTGGGCATGGGTCTTAAGCTAAACTGTCTGCAAAATGGAAGTAACATATCCCTGCCTTCCTGGAGCACTGATGATACAGAAATAGCACAATAACAAGAGTCATATTTACACTTTTAAGAGCAGTGCAGGACAGTCTGGTCTCTTCCATATGTGTCACATTGAAAGTCACCCTTTGGATACAACATTGTTAGCAAAACTCCCTGCAATTGCCTGAGTCAGCTTTGCTTGTCTGAATGAATTCTTCTGGATGGGGGATTAAATACAGCTCTTTTTATCAGGCTTTCCTAGGCTTTCTGACAGGGTAATTAATAGCAGCACACACAAAGCACTAGTAGGTGTTGCATGGCTCTTACTGTGAAACAGTTGTAACGATGAAACATTTTCATCTGAAGACCTGACGACTGAGTCTATAAGGTGTTAATAAAATTAATTAAACAGAGTGAAAAGAATCTCAGGGAGGGCAAGACCTTTCCTTCTGGCAAGCATAGGTATTTTGCAAGTGAGGTGTGCTGTTCTGACAGAGGAACAGAAGCAATGAAGTAAAAAAGGCTGTTGGTTTCCAGGCAGAGAATGGTCTGGTCCTTGTTCTCCAGCCACTTTGTCATGTCTGCAGCAGACAGAAGTGTCTTGAACCCCTCCAGCTCTCCCTTCTCAGCATGTTCCAGTCGCACTGTCATGCCTTACTGCCAGGAACAAGCCACGTGGAACAGAAAGTTTGCTCCTGCCTCTGCTACAGTTGGTGTTTTTCTTTCACAGGTCAAGTAACATAAATTCCATCAATATTTTCCCTGTGCTTTCTTGGGTTGTTGCATTAATTGGCAGGTATTAATGCTGACGAAGAAATGCTTATAGTATGAGTTTTAGGTTCAGGATATACTTCTTATTATAGTAATTGATGGCTGACAGTGCTGGCAGGATAAGGTCCACGATTCAGTCTCAGAATGAGTTCATTATTCTGCCATTCAGGA
The DNA here is from genome assembly GCF_047370975.1 of Nipponia nippon. NCBI lineage: Eukaryota > Metazoa > Chordata > Aves > Pelecaniformes > Threskiornithidae > Nipponia > Nipponia nippon. The sequence goes on from NW_028262290.1 coordinate 125,234,447, forward strand.
GACTGCATAAATTGTCGTCACTGGTTTTATCTCAGGAAAAGATTAGCCTCCTCAAGAGACTGGCATCTTCATGCTTGATGTGAGACGTAACACATGGAGTTGGAGGAAGGCAAAAATACTACAGGTTGAGTGTTGATGGGAATTGAATGTGTGGCAGCATGGAGCACTTCTCTGATCTCTACTAGTGTCCTGCAAAGGACAGCAAAGTTAATTCTGCCCTGCAAGTACTAGGAAGATGGAGGAAGCACAGGCATCATGAATAAATGAAGAAGGGAAATGAAACACACAGGAACTAAAAATTATTGTATTTTTTATCCCAGTTTCTTAAGAAACCTGCAGTCATGTGCTCTCACTCGCTCTCTCTGTCTCTGTTTTTGTGTACCTCTGTTGAGTTTACCCTTCCCTCCCATCAATAACTTTTGACTCTTGGTGTTTTCTAGAGGAGCTGAGATCTCAAGAGTGCCTGTCAAGAGGCCTCAAGGTAAAGGAGAGGCCCTGTTCCCCTTACTATGGTAAAAGACAAGCTGAGTGCTTATTCAACAGAAAGGCTTCCACGTGGGAGGGAGAGGAAAAGGGAGAGAGTGGATGAATGCCCAGATTGCGGAAGTGCTTCAGTTAAAGATTACATGAAGTCACAGCTAATTATTATCAACGTGCTCAAGACTTTTTGCAGCCCATGATATATTCTTATTAGCAAGCATGGAATATATTCTTTAGCAGCAATTAATAAGGTCAGATAACATGTACATTATTTAGTTCTAAGGCTGTTGTACTGACAAGATGAAGGTATAAGCTTCTGGAGGGGGAAGAGAATGAGAAGAGGAAAAGGAGGTTAACAAGTTATTTTAAGACTTTAGGCCTCATATTAAATTTGTTATTTATGTTTCTTCTTGATAAGGATGATGTGAGTTGTTTACATTACTTAGGGGTGCCACACCCCAGTGTTACAAGGGCTGCCAGGAAGGGCTTCATGGATGAACTACACCTCCAAAGGTTCAAACTATTAGCTGTAGGGTATGCTAAGGGGCACGTGATCTATGGGCCCATGCAGGTGCGTAGTGGTTTTGAGGGATATGTAGCATCCAAGTGGTAGACTTCGGAGTCTGAAGAGGGATTTGGATGCTTTTGAACTGTATCTAAATATTATTCCTGCACGGGTTTGTGGTTTCAGAAAGTTCAGAGAAACTGTTTACCTTTGAAGAGCTTTAAAATCAAACTGTCAGGTGTATTTTTTTCATAATTTACCCCAGCCCTCAAAGTGTTCTAGATATTCTGCAGATAGGTAAGAAGGCCAGGGGGATGATTCAGCAATCTTTATTCACATCACCAGCCTCAACAGTAAGGCTTACTCTTCTCTGAGGGATTTATGATCTCCTTAGAGAACGGCCAGCTAAAGAAAGGAATACAATAAAGTGATGATGTGAGAAAGCTTAGCTGTGTCTCCTCCAGCCAGCATCTTCTGGTTTGATCTCACTTTGCCGTTAATTTTTATATTCATATTTGGCATCCTTCTGAAGTGCTTTTTATCACAATGGAAGCACAAATGATGTTAATTAATGAAAGTAACAGCCAAAAAAAAAAAGAGAGCTAGCACTTCTTTCATAGTCAAGAGCTCTTGAAAAACTTGTCCTTGACATTGTTTTGGCTGAACAAAAATTAGATGCATAATCACTATTAGACTTGATTGACTTGATCTTCCTTTCTGTTACTCCGATGAAAAGTACATGACAGAAATTCTTAGTCTTGTACAACTATATTGCCACATACAGATATTGCTAAATAGCTGAGCATCATCATCTTGACTTGACCATCTATCAGTGAGGGCGTTGAAATGTCTGAGGTAGTCCACAATAGCTTTAGCATGATGGAGAAAAAACCCTTCCTGTTGACGTAAAATCTCTGTCAGGGACAGAATTAGGGTATGATGCTGTGAATCACCACAGCGCAGCTGGAGAACCCATACGTTCAAAACCTTTGGTGACTTCTCATACTCATCTGCAATCATCCAATGAGCATGAATTTAAATAACCCTCTTTCTCACCTCAGGTAACAACTCATGCTGCTCGCCGTGGGATGCTGTCCCCCTGGCCACACGCCAGCAGCCAGATTCCAAGAGACCATGAGTCTTCTTCAGTCACAAGTAGACAACAGTGCAGCATGTAGATGCCCAGCTCAGCAGGGGAGGGTGCAACTAGCAAAGCTCTCAGTGAAGGCTACCTTATGTATCATTAAATTCATAACCTATCAGTCATTCAGTGGCTGCTCCCCAATTCTCCCATGCCAGCCAATCATTTTCTTGTGGGCTCAGATCTGACAGTGAACGAGAAATAGAAATTTACCACCAGAGTTTATTCAGCTCCTTCCTCATCTTCAGCTGAGAGATGATGAAAACATTGTATCTGGCTCAGTCACCACCAGCAGCAAAGCAATGCAACTGGCTTAGCAGGGACACTTAGTTCTTCTCCTAAGAATAAGAATAAGATGATTCTTATAGCTCCTGGATAAACCACCTGTTGCAGGAATGTGGGGTGATTATGGCAATTTAGACCAAACTAGGTAAATATTAACTTTTCAAATCTTTTCAAATCCTCTTGGAGCTTTTGAATCATCTTTATATGCAGCCAGAAATTGCCCTCTGAATGTCCAAGGGTGGGAAGGTTGGGGATCAGTCTTCTTGACCTTGTGATACACACACCAAAAATCTTTAAGTGGCCAAGAGCCACAGGAGGTATACCACAGACCACAGAGAGCCTGAAGCCTACTTCTGGGGAGATGGCAGTAGGTCCCTGCATGTGGGGTGAAGGTGGGCAAAAGGTATGGCAGGGTCTCAGAGAGGTCTAGTTTGAAAGCCTCTCTTGTCTTATTTTGTTTGTGAGCTGAAGGCTCCGGTTATCCAGCAGTACCAGCACAGCCCTGTGACAGGCACATGGTATCTTGCCCTGGAAGCCATTTTTGAACTGCAGATCAGGCCCAAGGGACAATATTGGTGTCACAGGGTGTCTGAAGGACAGACTTGCCTATCTGCTGCTACTATTCATCTCAATGCTGAATCAGGATTATATGTAAACAAGGAAGAAAGTAAACTGGGTTTCCCCAGCAGCAAAAGATCAATGCAGCCTGAAGATTTTGAATGCAAGACTGGTCCTGAAGAACCACTTACAAACTTTCTTTAAAAGTTTGCCATCATTCAGAGCTGCTGTCTTGGCATGAGTTACATGGAGCAAAACTGGGTTCTTGCCCTCCCACCTGAACAGATGATCTCAGCAATCTCTAGTAGGGTAGTCTGGTGTTGAGTCAATAGGTAGACAAACCAAGACACTTCGAATGGCTGGCTCAGCTTAAACAGCTTAAAAGCTGTACCTGAAATAGCTGGGTCTATGGCATTACAGAGCTGTCAGTCATATACTGTTCAGTTTTTGGTACACCATTTTTCTTGGTCTTATAACAGGTTAACCCTTGATTCTTTTCCCTTTCTTGATCACTTTGTCTTTAATAAAATACTATCGGTTGCTATTGGGCTTCCTGGACACAAGTTGGACTCTCAGTACAAACACAGGAGTTGCCTGTTGCTAACTCTTGCTGGTGTCATGGGGGTGGTGGGATGGGAGAGGCTGCAGGGGAATGCGCACATTAACGAGGTGGAAGTGGAGTCGATCAGCAGCAAGCAGGCAAGTGTGAGTAGGAGGGAGAAAGCTCCAACAGCCCCGAGTCAAGCAACATGAACTGAAGAAGGTGGCTAGACAGGCAGGACGCAACGGGATGGGGTGTGGGGGTGTCTGAAGCTGGTTGCACACCTGCCAGCTGGCTACTAGAGGTTTTTTGGCAAGCAGGTGAGCAGGGGGCTGTGCGGAGCTGCTTTGGGAAGGAGTGGATAGATGACCAGAGGTGCTAGAAGATCAGAGCAGAGGTCTCTGCTCTTTGGCCAGCAAGTGGGTAGAGCAAAGTAAGCTGCAGAAGACACACTGCAAATGTAGTTACCTCATCTGGCAAGGATGGGAGGTATTGCTGGCTGTGGGACTGCATAGCAGGGACTTGAGGACAGGCACAGCATAGCCTAATTCCTCTTTTCTCCCAGGTAAGGCCCGACCATGGAAGGCACCAGCAGCACCTTCTGGAGTTGTGGCCTGGCATAAGCACATTAAGAGCTGCTCTTCATGGGAGCAGGGAAAATAATCCAGGGGGCTGACTCCACAGCTCCAATCAGTCACACACAAAGTTCTGCTTATGTCTTCCTACACAACCAAATGAGCTGTGATTAACAGACACAGGCCATTTCTAGCATCACAGACTAGACTTGCTGTTAATTAAAAAAAAGGGGATAGAGAGGAAAAAAGTTAGCCAGCTCCCCCCGTGCCTCTTCTCTGTCTTTGTTATATGCTCACTCTCTTGCTGACAGTCTTCATGTCCTGTCTGCCAGCAGTGATAGAAAGGTTATATGAGGCTATTAGCACTGGTTTGTCTTACAGGACAAACATCATCCCCTGGCAAACTCAGGAGTTGCTAGTGCTGTGAGTTCATGCCTGCATGCTCTCAGCTGATGGTCTCCATCAAGTTCCCAGGTGCTGCAACCATGTTAGAGAGTGCGTGTGTGAGAGCGGGCACGTGTGAGCATGTGCACGTGTGTGTGTGGGCATTCACCCAGTAGCTGGGCAGGGGATGGGGAATCTCTGTGTTTAATCCTGAAAAAGTTAAATTGTGAGCCCTCCTGGTTTAGGAAGAAAAAAAAGAAACTCAGAAAAAGGCGGATCCTAATACACAGCTAAAAAAAAAAATCAGCAACAAAAAGGAGGAAAATTAAAGGTATGTGGTAGTATTATTATCAGGCCCCAGACTGAGAGGAAGCATAGAGGCTGCTGTTGAGCCCCATTCTGTAAAGGGCTGCTTGCTCTTAAGGTTCATGCCCTCATCTTTCTCTTGCTGGAAGAAACTGTGGCTGCGAGGGGAGATGTGGGGCAGGAACAGCAGGCGAAGGCAGAGACCGTACAGAGGAATCACTTTGATACATAGGCTCTAATGCTGCAGCATCCCCACCCCGCCAAGTGCCCAGCCCCAGGAGGGGTTCAGTGGACTATGGTGTAGTCCTGATTATGCTCAGCAGTGATTTAGGGCTCTTCCCCTTTTTTAATTCCCTCCTGCTCCCTTGCCCTCTTCCAGGGCCTGTGCAGTAAGCGCGGTGCCTGTTTGCAGGGCTGATGCTCTGCCCAGCTCCGATGCAGAGGCTGCGGTGAGAAATGGCTGTGCACCGCTGAGCAGCTGGAAGCAGTTATTAACCGAATTTGGCATCCGAGCTGAACTATGAATGCATCTGGGTGGCTTGAATTGTTCTTAATTATATTTTTGTTTTATTGTTTTCATTTCGAGCTGTGTGCTACCACTAGTCTCTGTATATCTCTGTGCTGTACATTTTCTTTTCTTGCAGCTCGGGGTAATTGCTCCTTGTCGTGCTGTGTTTGCCATTTTAATTTTTTATCATCTCGGTTACTTTCTTTTCTTTTCCCCTTTTGATTATTTGGTTATGTCATTCCCATTTGCCCTGACATTTCAATAAATTCACTGCTACATTATCTTTGTCCCTAGAGCTGCAGTTTATCCGTCTCTCCTAATGTCTCTGTCTCAAAGCTGGCTATAAACTGTTTATTTTTTCCTAACAGCTTCCCTTTTGGGCTGAGGAGCAAACAGCAGCAGAGAGCAGCGCTGCCGCAGACAGCAGCGAGCTGTGCTGCAATCCTGATGCCAGAGTGCCCCCTTCCAGAAATACTGGGGAATAACACGGCTCCTCTCCCTTAGGGGAGGAAGAAAAACCAGGCCGGACTCTGCAGCTCGCTGTCTGGCCATGGGTTAATGTCCAGGTACGCAGACGAGACCAGCTAAAAGGATGCTGGTGCAAATGGTGTGCAAGGAAATGAAGTTTTTTGGACTCTACATTTTCAGGTTGAGGGAATGCCCTTTATCTGCTGGGTTTTGCACTTCTCTCTCTCCCTGAGGTGCTTGCATTTTCCTCTCACCCTTGCTTTTTGCCCCTGCCAACTAAAAGCTCCCAGGAAGGGGCTACGCTGGGCAGCGAGGCCGGCGGCGGCTGGGGACGTGGGCTCTCCTCCTGCGCACTCACCCTACGCACGGGGAGGGGGGCCTCCTGCGGGAAAGCACTTTTTCCCTTTGCGACAGCTGATCCCACCCCCAGCAGCTAGTTTCTGTTTGGTCGAGACTTTGGGCTTTGGCAGGTGCTGATAAATCTTGCTCTGTGGTTAGAGACTGCTCCGAGCTGGCCAGTCCACCTGCTTATGGAGGGAACGGCCTCTCTCGCAGCATCAGCAGGGTGGCACGAGCGGAGCGGCTCACAGGCCTTGGCTTCGGCTGCTGTGGAGCAACATCTGGCAGCTCGGTTTAAAGGGGTCGATGAAGGTGGGTTTTGGGGGAGAGTTGTTGGCCTTTGTGCAGAAGTCGTGGGGCACAGCCAGGCGCTGGAGCCCAGTTTTTCTGCTGCAAGGGCAGCAGCCTCTGGGGGAGACGCAGGCTGGATAGCTGCTGAGTGGAGAGGTGAGAGGGACAGAGGAGTACGATATTCTCTTAACCTGCCTTTCTTGGGGCTGAGTAGTGCTTACCTTTTCACCACTCTGAAGCAAGGTCCTCACAAATGGTTTGGTTTCTGTAACAACAAAATGACTTTGAGCCGTGGTTTGATGTGTGGATTCACTCCAGCAGCCCTGTGTATACAGACAGCCCTTTCTGAAATGCTTGCATTAGAGGCATTTGGCCATTGAAAGCTAGAACACGGACACTGACCCAGACCCTCACATTAAAACTATTCTCAGCACAGGTCATACTTGTATCAAGAGGAAACGTGAAGGAAACACACTGCCCAGGATTCATTTGAGGGAGGTATGAACCCATACGGTTCATTTGTAAATGTAACACTAGGTTTAAGGTGAAGTTAACAATATTACACAATCCTTTTAAAATGTTGTTCTTATTGTTATTAGAATTTATTCATACATGAGAAACAC